>NC_047660.1:76722345-77420470 GCF_011762505.2 Arvicanthis niloticus
AGATTTCCTATAATAAATGGTACTTACAAAGCTTTGACAGAGCACCAGTCAAACCTAACATTTAAACACGAAAAACTATCACTTCTTAATGTTCAACCCTTACATGCGAAGCTCCTCGTTCAGGTACCCAATATACCTACCATAGTATAAGGAGGTGAAGAGAAAAAAAAAAAAAAAACACATTCTCTACAATGACATTGAAGCAGATAGCAGGTTTTTTTTTTTTTTTAATGCAGACAAGCCTTATGGGAAAATTCATAGGAAAATCTACGAATGTTCCTAAGGGGGGCAAAAAGTCCTCAGATGGAAGAGATATGTCAATAAACATCAGTAGCCTCCTTTGCTCCAACCAAATGTGTCCATGAAGAAACATCAGCAGAAAGTGAGCCACCATACATGCAGAGAATGCGGTGAGCTACCATTGGTACCTGGTGGTGGGGCCCTGACCCCTTTCCTGGTGATTTGGGGGGAAAGAATGACCACTTTCAAGTGCATCATACGTGCTGTTGCTTGGCTTGGGTGTTTTGTTTTGTTTTTCATTATTTCACACTGAATCCACGGTATTCTTAATTCTACTTTATGGATAAGTCCATAAGCCCATATGTGGGGCAAATGTCTTAGAGTCCCCAGAAAAGAATGCCTAGAAATGTGGATGGGGATCATTCCCAGTTGCCTTCCTCCCTTAACACCCTGACTTCAAGGATATAAAATCCTGGGCTCCTGGAAGATTCCCAAACATTTCAATTTTTGAACCTGAACCAAGGAATGCAAGTTTAAAATTGTCTTCAAAGGAATCCCTTAAGGAACACAATACTGCTCATATAAAAGCATCAGTGGGCTCAGATGAAAGAGCTCATGACACAGCAGTATTTCCAGAAATAAGACTCCTTCTCTCTTCTTGGGGAAGAAGAGACAGAAGTTACAACAAGCTCACAGCCTGCTGGGGCAAAAGCGTATTACTACAGAGCCCCCGCACTCAGAACTGGGGGGGAGGGGGGGGTGTTGGCGTGTCACTGTTGAGATGGAATGGGTCCTTTATCAGAGATGACATTGGAATTGACTCTGAGCAGGTGTATCCCATGTCTTCATCCATTCTGTGGTTGCTCACTGAGAATGTCGGAGTGCAGCTGAGTTGGTAGAGTAGCCTGGAACATGTAAGAAGGCCTTGGATGTGACTCTTGGAACACATAAAACTGCAGTGGACCATGCCTATAATTCCAGCATGCAAGGGATGGAAGTAGGATGGAAGTAGTTTAAGGTTATCTTTGGCTCCATAGAGAGTTAAAGGTCAGGCCGGGCTGTGTTAAACCTCTTACTTTCTCAGAACTATTATTTGCCAGTGACTATTAGTGAAGCTGGTGATGAAGTCCCAGTCATTAGACTGTTCACATACTGGTCCCACACCACCTTACCTGGCTCTTGACTTGAGAGTTTAAACCACCAGAGCTATTTCTGAGGTACCCTTGCTAACTGTTCATTTTGGTTCAGCCAGTGGAGGTGGCCCCCAAAAGTAAGGGAAGAGCTGGAGTCAGCCTACCTCTCTCCCTTCTTTAGCAGTTATGGTTGTCCTCCATGATCCCACCACCCTGTTTCTGAGATTTGAGCTTCAGCCCTTCCCTTAATAAGAATATAGTGTCCTGTTTGGTTTTTAACTTCTCTTAAGCAAGGGTACCTAGCTCCCCACTGACAGTCCCTCTCTGGAACTGCCTGGATTTACTAGCTGGAACCTGAGTTCTATGAGAACTAAATAATGCCAACCAGATCCCTACCTTCCAAAATTGACCCTTGAACAACATGTGACAGACCATGAAGACAGCAAGTAAGTAAGCAATCGTTTCTTGGAACTATAGACAATGAGGATTTGAAAGAAACAAGTACCCCAGTCATTGGAACAGTGGAGTGGGACAAATTGTGTCATGACTAGGGGACATTCCAGATGGCTGAATTCTGAAGACTACAATGGAATCCACTTATGGCAGGTCAGGGCTTGAGCAGCAGGACCAAGGTCCCCAGGCAGAGCTAACCTGCAAGCCAGCCAACATAGGGGTAGGGCACAGGCAATGAGAAGCTAAGTAGTGTGTTAATGAAATGGGAGGCTGGACCAGGGTTAAGATATGGCAGTTCATGGGGAATTTACCATTGACTTGATTGACTTTTTGGTCTTTTTGGACTTATGGATATTATGGATATTAAGCAATCACTCCACTCTTGAGTTTTAATAACAGCCTTTTAATTTTATTTGAAACAGGGTCTCCTTATACTGCTGACCTTGAACAGATTCTGCATTCTAGGCAGGCGCTAAACTGTGGTCTTCCTGCCTCAGCCTCCTTAGCAGCTATGATTATAGGCCTGGTCTACCAGGCCAAGCCTAACTGACACTTTTCATATGTGTATCTGTGTATACCAGATTACCTCAGGTGTCATCCTCAGGAATGCTGTTCACCTCCTTTGAAATAGATACTCCTCTTGACCTGGAGTTTACCAATTTTTCTTCTCTGACTGGCTATGGGGTCCCAGGAACCCTTTTGTCTCCACCTCCACAGGCTGAGATTATAATCTCACACCACCACATACAGCACCTTCACATGACATCTGAGAACAGATCCTTCATGCTTACAAGGCAAGCACTTTACTGACTGAGCTTTGCCCAAGCCCTTGATTGACATCTTCAAAGATCACTTTGATCAATGTATAGTGAGTTTTCTTCTTTGTCCGTAGACAGAGATTTTTAACACTACTCTGCCAGCTTCCTTCCTTGTCTGGGGGCAATCGCCTCATCCAGGAGGGAACTAACCCACCTCCTGATGACCATATACAGAGACCAAGAAGAAAAGTGACAGCTTTTGAAGTGTGATTTTATGAGATTTTTAGGTCACATTGTATCAGTGATGATCAAGTCCTAAAGTCAAAGAAAAAGAGTGGCAACTATTTATGTGCATGGTGGCCTTGGCATTTCCAGGGCCAGCTGGTATTCGATGGGCTGCTTGTTGAGAAGACTCACACACCAGCAAAGCCTTATGTTGTGAGGCAACATACTGTGTGCTCCAGACTAGGAGTCAAATACACTCTAGAAAGAAACGTCAACACATCCTTCCAGGACACTAGAGATGCACAGCTCCAGGTTTTAGTCTGCTTTCTACACCTCCTTTATTCTCCTTTGCTACATCACCCAGGCCCTTTCTCATGTCTTTCAAGTAACAAATGTATGCTTGCCATACAAGGCTGAAGGAGAGAAAAAATAGTAATGTGGTCTCTGTAGAGCCTTCTTCCCAGAGATGCCACTCATCTGGCATTTGGGTTGTTTGCACCTTTAATCAGAAGGCTGTTAAGATATCTCTGCCAGGTTTCTGTACACAGTTTTTCTCTAATGAAGCATCAAATCTCTTTCACAAACAATAGCTGTGTCACATAGAAGCAGTCTGGCCCCAACCAGCATGGCTGCAATCTCCCTGCAAATGGAATGCCTATGTTAGGTCTATCTGACCCAGAACAGCGCCACCACCACAATGCTTCAATCAAAGTTTCTGTCCTGTCTCATTCTGTGACTCAGAGAGGCAAAGAACATAGTATGGTAGGTGTTCCTATCCTGTGATGTAGTATCTTGGTACCTACAATATAGTGAATATATTAGTCAATGTACAGGTCTTGGTTGCAACTCTGGCTATGGGTCTGCACTGGCTAACCCAGTAGGGTTACATGTAACACTGGCTCTATACTTCCAGCCGTTAGCCGCCTCCTCGAGGGCCAAGTAGCTAAGTCTGATATTGACTATGATAAGATGCCCGGGGGCAGTCAGTGACTAGCAGAGCTGAACACTGCTGAGTAAGGCGTGAAGGTAGAAATTGCCATCAAAGTTTATCATTTAGGAGCTGGGTAGATGGCTCAATAATGGAAGCATTTATAGCACAAGCCTGAGGACTGGCATCAAGATCTCTAGAACCCACATAAATTATGGGCAGTAAGTAGTGGCAGCCTGCTTATAATCACAGCCTCAGGAGGAAGAGTCAGAGGATTCACAGAGAAAGCAAGCTAATGAAACTAACCATATGGACAAGTTCAGGGTTTCATGGAGGGAGTCTGCTTCATTAGATAAAGGAAAATTGATATTAAAGATAATTTCTCCTATCAACTTGGGCCTCTGTATACATGTGTACCCTCATGTACATACACTCCCAAACACACACATTTACCCATACACATGCAAAAATGTATACACACACCTACCCATGGATGCACACTCACATGTACACACATACACACATATGCACTTATGCAGGTGCATGAATACACACAGAAAAAATGGAAAAGAAAAAGCATGGTATCGACACAGTGTGGGACCCAACAATATCCCTGAAAGTTTCCCCACAGATATAGTGACATGTGCATGCAAAGACAAATACAAAACACTGTGCTGCTATAATGTTAAGAACAACTAGGGTTAGAAATGGTATTGAATTAAAGCTTGTGATAGCCAGCTACATGCACACATGACCCCAGTTTACAATGACTCTGGTTGGATTTCACAGATGCTAAAGCTATATGTATTCCATTTGCCAGAAACCATCTACCAACCTCTGAACATGGCTCTGTCCCTGGCATATGAGTGTCATATGAGGAATATTTTCTCACAAACCCAACTCACAATCATAAGTCCTCTACCAATGACAAAGGGAAACACACTATAGTATACTGTGTGGATGAATCATGATGGTTAGTAGCATGTATAGTAAATGCATTTTCATCTTTCATATTCTTTATATGTGATGAATTTGCCTGGATACAACTCTACCCCCAGCAAACAGGCTCTTGCATCCCAGAATACTGAAGCTATAAGACTGCATAGCTGTTGGCATGAGTAGGTATACTGATCCTGGTCCAAACAGATCACTGGGAAAACAAGCAGGAGGAAAACAAGCTATCATTTGTAGGTTTTATAAACTATTTGTTTTGATTTTATATTTATGAACATCATGGATGTACTCATAGAAGCACACTGTATGTATGCCTAGTGTCCACAGAGGCTAGAAGAGGATGCTGGATCCACTGGAACTGCAGTTACAGATAGTTGTAAGTTACCACATTAATGCTGGGAACTAAACTCAGATCCCCAGCAGAAGCAACAAATGCTCTTAACAATTCAGCCATCTCTCCAGCTCCAAACTATCATCTGTTTTTAAAATGAAAAATTTATGCAAATACACAAATGCATGTGCCCATGAGTTATAAGCTTGTCTGTGTTTGCCTTCCATTGAGAATACTTCAAAATTATTAACAATTTTAACTTCTAGGAAGCAGGATGTGCATGCAACCCTAGAAACAAGAGATAAAAAGATATTTTTAGCCATTCAACAGTTTCTTTTCTATTCATACAAGCACATACTTCATCTCTTAAAAATAATTATTTAAAATAGTGAAACCAAGTGCCCCAAGACACCAACAAACCACTGACCAAACTTTCTGGAAAACAAGGCTAAATAAAACAGAGAGGAATAAATCCAACATAAATGGACCACTCCTTGCAGACATCATAAATCAAATAAATTTGAATGTGGGGTCTATGTCAAACAAACAAAAACCCAGGAGATTGACAGATGGCAATCTGAGGAGGCCCAGTCCATTTGAGCCATAATGATCAAAAAGTCTCAGATGCTTTTAACCCTACAGAGAAGGCAGCTTTTTTCCCTCTGCTCTTTTGAGTCATTCTCGGAGTAGGAAGTCCCCTTTAGGTACCTGGTTCAGTTGAGCAAGGTCTATTTCACAGGGGGAGGCCACTCCATTTACAAACTAATACAAAACTATTTCAAGAAGGTTCCTTTGCAGGTGACTGCTACATTACATAGCAAACACAACACGCTCTGCTGGAAAACTGACTAGCATCTTCAGTTTGGGGGCAGGGAGAGCTAGCTATTCTGGAGGATCTGGGAGAGCTGAATATCAGGGTCTATTTAAGAAGGAGGCATGAGGTTTAAAGCCAGAGAAGGCAGCAAGATGGTAGGCTCAGAGGTCAGAGTGACACAAAAAGGGACTAAAGACAAAAGTGTAGGCAGTCTCTAGGATCCAGGAAATGTGAGGAAACAGATTCCTGGAATCACCCAGAGACTGCTGTGAGGATTCTGACCTCCAACACTACAAATTGAGTTTGTGTTTATAAAGTCACTGAGCTCCTGGTGATTTGTCATAGTAGAGGCTGGAAGCTAACGGTGAAGTACCCCTTTGAAGGCAGCCTATTTCACATGACAAGAGGGGGGTCTTCAGTTAGGCCTGTCCTGTGTGGCAATTTCTCAACCTCCTGACTGATTACTCAAACTTCCTATGGTACCATAGCTCTGGCAGAACCTGGTGAGCAGCAAGCATTACCCATGGCTAGGTAAAAGGAGAAGACTCCATAACAGTCTGTCATCCCTGTCCACTGGGGTGTGGAATTCAGCACCATGGCTCTCTGTACATGGCAGAATGGCATGTCTACCTAGATCATGTGTCAATCCCATATGTCAAACAGGTGACATGGTGCTAGAAAGGAAACAGATGAGAAGCCTTCCTGCCCACGTGACAGTGGGGTTTAAACTGTCAGAGGCAAGTGTGCAGAGTTAACTAGAAGAACAAAGCTTTTTCTGCACTTCCCTTACTCAGCATCCCAAGGGTTTCCAGCAAAATCCACGTATGGATTCCTTGTTTCAAAAGTTAAAATCACCCCACGTGTAAAGGCTGAAGACCTCGTACCTGTGAAGGAGGCCCAACTGGAATTCTAGAATATCTGTGAGTAGGGAGGTAAAGAATAACAGTCTACTGTTGGTCTCCAGAGTGATACAAGGCCAGGACACAGTGCCATTCTCTCATGCCGTAAGAATATAGTCATACCAAGTGGCAACACCACACTGAACCCCACACAATCCGGAGCCCTGGTGTTTCACCTGCAGGATGTAGCAAGCGTTCTCCGGCATTTTCAATGTGAGCATGTTAAAACACTAAAGACACCAATACCAGATCCTGAATGAAAACTTAACTGCTGTTTTCTTTTCCCAGTTGGGGAACACAAGTCTTTATCGCCTCCTTTCATTCAAGTGACAGCTTCGCTCTGGCTCTGTGGTTGTCATGCATGGTGCATGGCACTGCTTTGCTGATTTATAACCAGTTGAATCACTGTCTCATTAAGTCAAAGGAGATTAGTTTGGAAACCTAGTTTGTAAACTGCGAGACGCCACGCACATGTCTGGAGGCAAGGCTACCAAGGCTCTGACTACACTCCTCATTAATCTGCTTGCTCTTTAAAGCAGATGGTAGAAATGAGACAGCTTGTACCTATGCGAAGACAGGCTGGAAAGAACAAGGCGCATCCCCTTCTATAGCCTGGCTGCTGTCTTCTACCTGAGCTTCTTTAGTCCCAAGATCTGAACAGAACCAGGAGAGGAGGGAAGGTATGTGACACTGACTGCTTCATTTCTCCTACACACATTCCATGAGAAACACCCAAGTGAAGACATCTCTGTGTGGACTGGCCCTCAAACCAATGCACACAGGTATCCTAGCATCAACAGCAAATTGGATGGTGAACTTGAGGGCAGTGGTTAGTTCTCATCCCAATGGGCTTTTAGCCAGGCTCTTCTTTATATGGTAAGCTCTAGAAGTTAATAAACCCAAAACTTGGGCTGTTGCACCTAAAGCAGATTCATCAATTATATTAACTATAACCTGGTGTGCCCTGCTAAACTAGAGGTGACCTATCAAGAACGAGAAGAATGTCCACGAATGCCCCCAGAGTCCTGTCTGATCACTAGGGTTCTGTAGGGCTTATTGAAAAGAAGGGTAGCACTCTACTGCAAACTTACTATAATCAGGAAGGAGGGATGTTTGACCAAACAAATACCCTTTAATAAATCACATACCTAGCTGAGTTATAGGCCAGAACAACAATTGTCCTAAGTGTGTCCAACCTGTGATATGCCATTCCTTGATAAAGAGCCAACAAGTGTAGATGGAAACCCCTTAGCACTTGGTGAGAATCTTTTCTGTTTCCATCTCTCAATGGCCTTGAACTCACAACCAAACTAGGTGCCCCACTTTATTTGGGAGAGGGGAAAGAGACTGGAACAAATATCACTGTGAATAGCTAAGGCAGGGGCTGGGCTGGGCAAAGATTCTCCTGCACATCTAACCTACAGGCATCTAGGGAATTTGCACATTTGCACCTCAAAGCACCATTCTCCACTTAAGGAGTGTGTGCTCTCGCGTGCACACACACACACACACACACACACACACACGCACGCACGCACGCATGCACGCACGCACACACACACACACACACACTTTTATTAGTTCCAGCTCTATGTTGTCCTTCCTGCACAGGGCAGCTGGTAGCTTATTTTAAAGCCAGATTAGTATTGCCATTGAGATTGCATGCTGAAATACAGGAACATTTAAACTGTGACAAGATGTGGGGAGCTGTGATCAAACTCAAGCATACCCCTTCTCTGCCTTATTGCTACCATTTATTGTCACCATCCCTTTAAAAAAAAAACAAACAAACAAACAAACAAAAAAAAAAACAAAAAAAACTCATGCTTTCAACACCAGCCCCATGCTGCAGGAGCTGGTAACCCTCTATTCCTATCTCAAAATCCCCAAAGAGCCCCTGTTTTAAAGCTTGTGGGGTGTGTGTGTGGAGGGGGTCCACTGTGCCTGCTGCTTTGACTCACTGAGGTGGCTAATTGCAGCATCTGTGTTTCTCATCTGCCCAGGGCTTGCAGCTGTGTAACCCTTGGACTCCTTTCCAGTGAGCCTCAAAAAGTGGTATTTCACTTTTTTGGTCCAAATGGACAATTTCTGAGAAGTCGGCATAACTCATGTAGCTTTGGAAACAAGTTTAAGTTGTTTTTGTACTTTCCATTACCGGGATTGTTCTGGAATGCAGTGCGTAAGCACCTCTGTTTCCCTTCCTCACAAGAAGTTCAAGACCCAGGGAGCTGGGGTACGCCACAGAATGAGGACAACCAGGCAGAGCAGGTCTGTTCTAGAGGGGCTGGCTCAAAAACTCAGGCACGATCTCCTTATGGGAGAGCTCTGTAGTCTCCCCACCATGGTCTGCTTCCACGGAGTTTGCAGACTCAGATCAGCACTGATAGTTCTGAACTGGAAAGTTCTCAGGCCTTCTCCCTTACCCCTAGCAACAAGCAGATCCATTAAAAAAGATCCTCTTTCAAAAGCTATATCTAACAAGGAAAAAGAATTCCTGGAGGTTGGAGAGAGCTCCATCAATGTGATCCTTGCAGTGTGTGCATGAGGACATGAATTTGGTGACTAGAACAACACGCAAACAATGCAGGTGGGTGCGCACATGGTTGTGATCCCAGCCCTGGAGAAGCAGAGATAGGTCAAGGCTTGGTGCTTTATGTCCAGACAATCTACCCTGATTGGAAAGCTTCAAACCACCGAGAAGCTCTCTCTCAAAATGATATATATGGTACCAGAGAAAGAGGACACTTATAGTTGTCTTCAGCTACACACACACACACACACACACACACACACACACACACACACACACAAATATACACATATACACACATACAAGCACACACACACATACAACCACTGAGTAGTAGGAGGCTAAAGAGATGTCTCAGAAGTTAAGAACTCTTGCTGCTCTGACACAGGACTCAGGCTCCATTCCCAGCACCAACATGGCAGCTCACAATTGTCTACAACAGCAGGACCAGGAGAGGTAATTCTCCATCCTGACCGCTACAGGCACCAGACCTATTATAGTAGTTGTCCATACATTCAAGAAAACACTCAGACACATGAGAACAAAATCTAAGACCTGAGTAAGTGGCCCCTGCTTGGTGTCCTGAGCACTCTCCTTGGTTTGGTCACTCACTGTATGTCTCGTGTTCAGCCTTTACAGAATTAAAGAAAGCAATCCCAGAAGCTCAAGGGAAAGTGAGGGGGTCTAATGTTCAATTTCATTCTTAGATTCTCCCCAAGTCAGGTATCCCCTTGCAGAGCAATGTGTTGGCATTTGTCCAATGTGTTGGCATTTAGAGGACCCAGAACTGTGATTAAGAGACAATGAGAAGAAGGAAGTAAGCTGAAGAAAGTCTGGTCTTGGCTCTCAATAGAGTGTCTGAGCTGCTTTTGAAAACAAAACTTCTAACTCTCTTCCTACCACTGACTGGCAGCACTGGACTGTCTGTGCATGTGGATGAGTTATGTAATCCATCTTTAAGCCTCAACTCTCCCTCCAGTAAAATGGGGAGACTGGGGCACCTGTTCACTGGTAGAGGCGTTGTGAAGATTAAATGAGCTAATTTATGTGAAGCACCATATCATTATGTAGTTAAACTCAATTCGAAGAATCACACATTTTCCAATATAGAGTGATTGTGAAATTGCAGTCTAGTTCACACTCTGCATATTTCAATATATATTTAATACCATTTACTCTCGCCCCAGTCTTGCCCAGAATGCAGGTATTAAGTTGCTAGTGCATCTTACTAATCAAGACATTCTTAAATGAAGAGGACATGATCTTTCCATTACTGTCTCCTTGTTAGTAATAGATTCAACGTTCACAACACCTGCCATCATAAAGACTTTTGCAGCTGGCTCTCTACTGACAGACATGGGAGCAGAGGTATCTTGCAAGCCAGTGTGTCCTTTCTGCCCTGGCTGCTTGAGACGTGACTCCTGAGGTCCTTGTCCAGATCTTGCTGACTCACAGCCCTGACCGATTCACAACCCCGTGGTGGGATCCCAATTCACTTAGTGGCCCTGGCACTGGACTTTACAAAATAGCTCCAGTAAGTCTGTAGGTCTGAATTCCCAGACACCCCTACAGATGACACAAAGATGGCCACACCCAGCGTGAATTCTCAGAGAATCAAGACTTCACTGACTTATAAAAATGGAAGGTTCATCTTCTGTCTCCTGTACCTTTGTTGCTGTGAGATGAGAAGAGGCCCTCAAAGACAACACTCAGCCAGGAAATGAGGAAGCCTGCCTTCCATTGAGCCCATCAAGGTTCCATACCTGCAAATTTACCTATTTTAAATTCTGTGGAAATTTTGACATACAGATGACCTGATTCTCTCAAGCAGCCATGCTGAGAAAAAGAGAGAACTTTCAAGTGCAAGTTTGATTCCATAAGAAATGGTGAAGGATGGCAATCACCATCAGGAACGAGCGCTCTGTGACTTGTGTCTGGGTAAACCCAATCACTTCAGAGGGCTTATTTTCCCTCTTGTGTCCACTTTTAGCCGTCCTCCTTACAACAGACTCTGCTTCTCTCCATCTTCCACTTTGAGAGAAACACTTCAGCCATTATATTTCATCTCACCAACCACCAAGACACTACCTGCCTCAGAGAATGCGCAGGAGTAGGCCTGGAGTGTACTCTAACTGAGCCCCTGGAGGATAAGTGTACATTTCCATGTGTGTTCGGCATAGGAAAATATCTTATTGGGCACTAAATGTTTAATTCTCTGAGAAATTGGCAATCCAGTAAGAAAGAAATGGGAGGCATAGAGATGCTTTTAAATCACAGTAATGGGGTGTCTCAGGACACCTTAATGTCTTCAGTCCATCTGAAAGCCCAATCTAGGTAAGTTTAGGGAGCCTGGTGGCTAGCCCATGCCAATTAAAGACAAAGGATGACCACCTTCCATCCTGCCTCACAGACTTGAGAGCAGGTTACAGAGAATCAAGGGTGATTAAATCTTAAGGGTGCACCATGTACTTGCCAGTGATGGGTGGGTCCTTCCCAAGTGTCAGCTCATTTAACTGTCTTCTCAAGGAAGTGAGAGGCAGAGATGTTATCCAGACATTCTTGCAGTCCAAAAAGACCTGGGAGTTTTCTCCACATCCTCTGATTTCTAAGTCCCTCTTTACCAACTTGTTCTCAGTTTGTAAATCCAGACCTAAGGAGGTTTGTGCCTCTGAATTTTCCTTTCCCCCAACACACACACACACACACACACACACACACACACACACACACACACACACACACACACACTGTGTACATTACTTAACTCCTCACTTTCTTCATTTATTTTTTCAGACAGGAATAAATAATACAGGTGCCTACTCTGCTGTGAACATAGGAGTCCAGTTCTGAGGGCATTGAGAAACCTGGGTAGACTGGCCTGTTCTTTCTCTCATGATTAAAGTGGACACTAGCCTCATCTCTCAAGGCTATCCTGTGCACCCTTTTAAGACAATCATGTTTTGCACTCCTCTAGGGTAGATCTAGATCTTCTCTCATTCTTCAGGGTTCCCTTCTTTTGACCAGCTTTGTCTCCTAATACATACTGAAGCCAACTGAAGGTGGTTCTCAAATGGAGAGGATCCCCCAAAGACTTCTACCTAATATACTATCCACTTCTCCAACCCAACCTTCATTCTAAAAACATCCACAAGCAAAGCAGTTGGCCCAAAGCCTATGCTTCCCTGTTTCCTTTTCTTTTCAGTGGGGACCAAAGGCAGCACAAGCCCAGTCCGTCACCTCTGTAACCTAACCTTCCTAATTGTGGTGCACAGACCAACAGCATCTGCACCAGTGTTCACTGGAGCCATTAGAAAAGCAAATACCTAAGCCCCGGACACAGACAAACAGAGTTTGAGCCAATGAACTGATTTTTCCAGGATCCCTGCTCTCAATCACTATATATCTCTTTGATTTTCATCAACAGTGAAATGAGTATAAGAGATTTCAATGCATGCCTTGCCATCTCTGAGCCCCCCCTCCCCCAAATTGAATTAAACAGTGTCAGTTTTTAAGTTAAGTTACATGATTGCCATTTTTGGATATGATCTTTGACACTAGAGACAAGACTGTCATCTTCTGTCATGTCATCATGACTTGTCCACAAACCAACACTAAGTGGCAATGGGGCATGCCAATAGGCCATGGCTTTTTTAACTAGCTCTCCAATTTTCCTGCCTAGGAAGATAAAATGTGTGAACGGGAACAGGCTAGTAGGGAAAAAAATTAGACTGAGAAATAACAAGTCCATCGTCTCCACCCAGCAGTTATCTTTCTCAACCAGGGACTCTGAGAAGTGACAGAGTACACTTTGACATCTGTCATATACCAAAAGAGAGTCAACACATATATTTTATAGGTTCTGGCACCGGTATCCTCACACTCCTTTAACCTGGTTCCTCGGGGCTCAGTAGCAAGTGTAGGGTGGTGTGGGGTGGGATAAACTGGTTTCAATAGGAGGTCACTATAGAGAGGAAAGAGTGAGGGGTGGAGGCTGGGCTTTGCCAATTTCTCATATGTCCTTGACATGGCCGGCTTATGTCAAATGACTCACATTCACTCTGGACTTTACTTACTCCCTACAGAGCATCAGTCAGAAGACTTAAAAATAAAAGAACACCAGGCTGCAAGTTATGTCAACCTCTACAAGGAACACAGTTATGGATCTGCCAGTGGCTTCACACTGTCTGAGACTTTTCTCACTTTTCTCCTTTACAAAGTTCACTTGCTTGTGTTTCTAGCTTCTAAGGCCTTGCCCCAGTCTACAAACCTCTCCCTTATTCCAGCCTGAGACAGCATTTCCTATCCATCTGCCTGTACATCTCAAATTCCAAATTCCTCTGGGCCTCTTACGGATGGCAGAATGTTTTTCCCCTGTGACTTATTTTCACTTTGCCACCTAGAAAAGCAAACTTCTAGAATAGAGAGCCTGAGACCTCATTTTCTCCCTCCTTGTGCCTTTCTTGAAATGTGGATTGTGAACAGATATCCTCAAGGTTCTGATAAAAAGAATGACCAAACCACAGTTGTGAGCAGAATCCACACAGTGCTCTGCAATGACCTTCATGGGTGATCTGCCTCTTCCCCATTGCTCAGGTAGATTTCCCCTGTATGCAGTCAGCTCAAGGGCTAGGCAAAGTATAGTCACCCAGTAAGTGTTTAATCCACCCTTCCCAAAGACAAATGGTACAATCACCACATGAAGAGGTTTGCTGTCTTCCATTCCTGCCCCTGCAGCTGCACCCTTCCACCTCAGCAAATCCCTAACACACCTAATGAATCCATGTGCCTCACTGAAAACAAAACAAAAAAGGCCAGGGGAGAGAATAAGCAGCAATGGGCAAAGACAGTTTGGATCAAGTCACAGCAGCTTTGCAGAAACAGCTGCAATGGTGGCCCAAAACAGGATAGGGGAACCCACTAGTTGGAGGGCAGGGTGGATAGCAAATCACCAAGAAGCAGGTCTAGCTATCACAGACATGGTGCTGTCCAGGCAGGCTCAGCTCTTAGCTATGTATGTGCCTCCTGAGAATGAGTCAACCACTTACTCAGCAAGCAAATGAACAAAGCTTAGCTCCTTAATGTACCTACCTGGAGTCTAGGTAGACAACATGATGATCATTAACAACTGCAATGACTTCTCTTATGTATCATCTCATCAAAGACTGAGCAAGTATGGTGCTCAAAGGCAGTGGTGACGACTGTGAGCAGGGATTCAGCTGCCTTCCTCTGCTGTATTCTCAGAATTTGAAACAGTTTTGGTACTCAAATGGCTCAGGAGCAAAAAAGTATACAAACCCTCATTTTATAATGAGGCAGCATCGTGAACTCTGAGTTAAAGTGACTCATCCAAGGTCATAGAGCACAGACCTGAGTCCTGACTGTTCATCTTATACCTCTTCACATAGCCTCAAGCAATATAGTATCACGAGGCTAATGCTGCTGCTGAGGGAGACAGCCCATCTCCCATATATGATAGTAGTTATATGTGGCCCCACCCCCAAGCATCCCTACAGCCCACATGTCAGTGTGCATTCCAAATGACAGATGACTTTTTTCCTCATCTAAAGTCACTAGGCAAGGAGGAGACAGAGGCCATCCCACTGAGAAGTCAGAAAGTAGAGACCATACACTCCGATACTACATCAAGCCCTCTGAGCCCAACCTCAACTAAACTTTGGTTAGGATACTGTTTTGCTTCCTGTTTTGGTCCAAGACCCCAAGGAAGGAGGCTCTAGAAGTAACACTGCCAGGAAAACTAGAGAGCTAGTACCATAGCCACGATGAATCACCACAGTGATGATGCTCAGACTTCAGTCTGCCCACAACCACCTGGAAAACTCATCCAGATGCAGAAGTTGGAGCCCATCCCTCCCCAAGGTGACTTGAATAGAGCCTTAGAATCTGTCATTCTAACTGATCCCAAAGGTGATACTGGCCCAAAGACCCCACCATTAGTTCAGAGACCATTTGAGCCAAACATTTCATTTCACTAATGCAAAAAATCTGGGACCAGAAAGGCTATGATGCTCAAGGTCACTCACCACATTAGCAACACAGCTGGGAACCAGCATCATAGCTCTTTGTTCCTGCTTTACCAGACTTACTTTGAACCACCAATCAGCCCCATCACTGTATAAACTAAGTCATTTTGAATACTAAGTGTTTTTCCTATTTCAAGTCCTTTATCCTTGCTATCACCTCTGAGGCTGGTGCACTGGTCTTATTTACAGAGAAAGGGATGCCTGAACAAATTTACCAGCCATAAAATTATCTTGCAATCTTAAGCCAAATAGCCTAGCCAGAGTCCACCCAGACCTGCTTGACTCAGGCTGGTCTTCCTTAAGTCTCACCCAGTTCTCAGAAGACAGACTCCTACTGCAACTTGCTGAAAGTTAAAATTTACAGCCTCAGCTTACAGGGAGAAGCTACAGCCTGGGGCAAAATAAAGACAGTACACACTGGGCAAGTGTGTTTTTAAAACCCATGTCCAAAAAGAACCACAGGAAAAGGATGCTGGAGCCCCACCTCCTCCAGAGGTGGTTTGCTAATTTCTTTTTAACCTTTCAGGGGTTTAAGGCCTAGATCCATGAGTGTGACACTACAGACTTATAAATTCTGCCCCCAAGAGTCCTGAGGTTCTCTCCAAACATAATTAATAGCCTGCAAACTCTAAATGGGTGATTACAATCTATAAAGCAGCCTGCAAAATGACTTCATGGGGATTCATATTTATTCCCTCCCACTGATTTCCACTATAAATTTGCTCTGTTTATGAGTAAAAAGTTTCCTCTGCTACAAGTCTAGGCATAATACTCCTTTACAGAAGGAAACACCTGGCTGAGTTGTTCAGAGCTAATTTTGCCACTGGTGGTCCTGGCCGGTGGGAAGCATGCCAGAACCTGCCAGGAAAGCTTAAAATCTGAAGGTCTCTTGTTTATTGGCATCCTATCAACTGCTGCAATGGTTGGAGGCAACAGGGTGGGTAATCCATCTCTGAATTCTTCTGTAGTAACATCTCCAGAGCTATCCTCCTTATGGTCTTAGACCTCAGGGTATAGTATAATGTACAAAAATGTAAATCAAGATCCAAGCATGGTTGTTCCCAGACAGCTCTCATGCATGAATAGAAGAAAAACAGTGTGCTAGTCAGCTTCCTGTTACTGTACCAAAACACCTTGAGAAAATCAAGTTTATATAAGAAAAGGTTTCTAATGTTTTAGAGTTTTCAACCTGTGGCTAATTGGACCCAGTGCTCATGGGGCTGGGGTAGGACAAGCTACTCAAATCATGGCAGAAGAAGTGAAACACAGATAGAGGGAAAGAGAGAGATGGAGACAGACATCAGAGTCTCACAATGTTTTTCAAGGGCATACCCTACAAGGCTGTATTTCCTCCAATACCATCATGGGCAAGGAACAAAGCCTTTTACTCATAGTACTTTGGGAAACCTTCCAGATATAAACCATAGCAGATAGAGAGTCTGTTAAACACACAAAAGATAAAGAAAAGAAAAGAAAAGAAAAGAGAAGAGAAGAGAAGAGAAGAGAAGAGAAGAGAAGAGAAGAGAAGAGAAGAGAAAAGAAAAGAGAAAACTAGTACAGAAACAGGTCCACAGTTGTTATAGACACCCTGAGCAGGCGTGGCCAACCTGGCATGATGATAGTGATATCCTTAAAGGGCAAACTGGAAGGATATAAGTAAAACTGGCACAAAGATGGAAAGGGAAGCTTCCACAAATCCAGTGAGCCCCAGGAGCAGAGCTTGGTTGCTTCAGCAGCAACACAGAACAAAAACCTTCTGGGTCAGACAAGCCACACAAGGCCTGTGAGATTCTCTTTCCGAAGATTTCCTTTCTTAAGGATTTGCATGACAAGGATTTTCTTCTAAGTACAATGGGGACAACTGGCAAGCTTTCAGAGGAAAATTAACGTGACCAGAAAAGCATCTTAGACACATCTTTACTGGCTGCTGCAAGAAGCATGCTCTTGCCGGGAAGGGGGAAGGGGACTGCTAGGAGGAAATAATGTCAGTAGGCTTCTAGGAGACCATCACAGCTGCCTACACAAGCAGTGGTGGTGGCCTGGGCTAGGGAACCAGGTGAACAGTAGTGCATCTCACAGGTTAGGCTGTCCAGGGCTATCTGCCTTAGTTTATGCAAAAAAAGATATTGCACCAATAACACAGCAGATTGTTCCTGCAAAGCAGCGTGCTTGGAGACAACTCAGCAACTAAGGCCAGAGCTGGAAGCCATTGAGAAGCCAGTGATGGTACGAAGTTGACCTGGCCAGGCCAACATAATACACCCATCCTCTTTTAGTCTGTAAAATGGCACATAAAGAAAATCCACTGTCTTTCTTTTTCCAAGTACTTATACTGCAGGAGGCTGCAGGGCTGGCTGCAAGGAGAGGCTCTTTGAATCTGCTGCACTTTTCAACAGAGATGCACTAGGCTGATTCAGGGACAATGTCTTCCAGGCTTCTAATACATCTACTTCACTTAAATTCGATTTTACTGTGACGGGCAATTCTATACTCTTTATTTGTGTCTAGTAGTTGCGTGTTCTCCACTCACTTCTCACAACAAGATAAAGTTACCAGAAGATGGGTGTGGTGCCTCCATCTATGTAGGGCCACAGGTGAGCAACTACAGACCACTAGGGCTTTAAAGAGATGGAGATACCACAGGGGACCACTGTGTACATATACTATATACACATATGTGTGTGTGTGTGTGTGTATACATATATGACACAGATAAACAAGGGAACAACATAGAATGTGCTTATAGAGTAATCTTCAAGGTGTGGCCAAGATATCTGTTACTTCATGGTGCCTAGAGCTACCTAGAGATGTTAGGCATTTGACATGAAAAATACTTCTCTGGACCATACCCAATCTTTTCACATGTTCTCCAACCTGAGTCCAAGTTAAGCGCATCCTGGAAGAAATCATGGTTCTTATTTAGGGCAGCCTCTCTGGGCAGCCTAGTCCTGTTGTTGATCTCTTTCCTGCTGCGGAAGAAAAGCCCCTGTGTTCCAGCCTCAGACATTAGCTCGGCTTACAGAAATGTTTTCCCTTTCAGTAAGGCCAGCTACGATCCCAGGTAATTCCTCTAAGTGCACCCTTAAATCCCAGCAGCTGTTCCAGATCACCACAGTGGAGATGATGCCGACTGCTGCCCAGACACAACTGAGGAGATGAAGCTACACAGCTGGTGGTTTTCTAACACTGACATGCCACCAAAATAGCAGCCCAAGGGGGTCACTTTGTGTGTATGGGTCTTTCCATCAATACGCAGGCCTGTACCTGATCTGAGTCTAAGGCCAGAAAGCTCAAGATTGCAGGTCTTATTCCTCAACAAGATTCCAGGTTACCTTATCCTTGAAAGGCTCTTAAGGAGAAACCATGAATGAACTCCCAGCTCCCTCTCACATTCAAAGTATCAGAAAGATGCCCAAGATCACAAATAAAAAGGGCAGCAAGGTCAGGTTTGAATTCTGATCCTCCAAATAAGCAACACAGCCTGTGCCCATGTGCCTTGCTATTGCCCATGTCTATAAAAGCCACTTTCTCTTCTTCATCCGAAGGAGCCTAGCTATCTCAATTGCCTTTTCCACACCCAAAACAACTATGTGTCTATTGAGTACATAAATATGTTTTGTTGTTGTTGTTGTTGTTGTTATCAAAGTTGTATTTTCTTACTGGATCCAGACAGATCAGCATTTTTGCACCTTTGACTTAGCTTAGGAAGGATTTTTTTCCATGACGTCATGTGGAAATGTGCAACTCATAAAGGGAACTGTACACATATGAACACACAAGTTCTCACATGTTTCTAGCCTTTGAGCCTGAATGACACTCTCCAGATGTTTCCATAACTCAGGTGATTGAAGGCTGTCTGGTACTTCCTCAACAGCAGGATCTGTCTGTCTAAGGAGTTTCCATTAAAACAAAATAAAAAACAAATCCAGAGGGATGGCACAGTCAGCAAAGTGCTTGCCTTGCTAGCATGGGGACCTGTGTTTAATCCTTAAACATGTGTAAAGAAAGTCTTGAGCTTTGAGAAAGAAAGGCTTGGCCGTGACCAGGGTGTGGTCGCATATGCTTATCATCCCAATGCCAGAGAAGCAGACTCCAGCAGATCCCCGTGCTTCTAGATCAGTGAGTGACTATCTCTCAGAAAGAAATGAAAGAGAGAGAGAGAAAGAGAGAGAGAGAGAGAGAGAGAGAAGAAAGAAAAGGAAAGAAAAGAAAGAAATAAAAAAAACTGATCAGCAGTATCTGAAGAATGACAACCAAAGTTGTCCTATGCTTCCATGATTCCACATACATTCACACTTACATACATACATACATACACACACATACTTACATACACATATACTAACCAAGGTATCAATAGCAAAATTGCCTCTTTCCCACATGTTTCTAAACATTACCATGGTTCTCCAAGGAGTAAGAAAGATACTAAGCCTTTCATTCCTCCTACTGCCCCAATGAGGGTTGAGTTGCTGGAGTCATGATTTGGAGAGGAGGCCCCTCCCATACCAACTCTGCCTAGCTTCAGTGTTTCTTACAGTCTATCCTCCAGGCTGATGCATACCCTCTACCTCCAGCTTCTCCATGTGACTCAGGGTCATGTGTAAGGTCAAAGGACGATTCTCCAGGAGCAGCCCTGGTCCCGGGACAGTGATGAGCAAGAAGCCTGGGCAAAGTCAGAGCTCAAAGCTCAAGAGTTTCTACTGAACATTATTATGAGCAGTGCAGTACCTTTCTCTGCTCTTAGTTTCTTACCTACAATTTGAAAGCTTTGGATGCCTCTTTTTCTTCTTTTCTGACTCATGTATGTATGTATAGTATGCATGTGCATATGTGTTCATATCTATGGGGTGCACTATGTGTGGGTGAGGGTGCAGGAGAATGGGTTAAGCACTGTGCTATGAAATCATGCTTGAGGCTTGGTGAAGACAAATATCACACACACACAGACAAACACACACACACACAAGCTTTCTACCCATGTTGTCCTGGGTGATGGTCTGTCTCCACCTCCCAAGTGCTAGTAGTACATGCAGGCACATTGTTCTGTGTGGGCTTTTGGTACCCAAACTTCAGTCTCTAAGCTTGCATATAGCAAGCTTTTAAACACTGAACTATCTCCCCAGGTCACATCTGAGGCCTTGATTATTTGACTCAATTACAATTCTCTATTAGCCACATAGGAAAAACTACTCCTTTTCTTCTTTCCCTCCTTGATAAGCCTCAAGAGCAGAGGATATGGGGTTTGGAGGTGAAGCACATTCCTAGACATGGATGCATCTGAATTGGATCTTCAAGAGTAGTCTAGGCATCACCCAGAGCAGTGAGCCTCCAGGTTTGTCACCTGATAAAGGTCAGATGTCATTTCAACAGATCACTTCAGGGGACCCCATCAGATACACACAACAAACAGTGCTTGGGTTTTCTGACTCTGGTAGCATGACAGTTGAGATTCTGGAGGCATGGAGATCATGGTCTAGAAGCAACAAACCAACCTGGTTACATAAGAAATCCCAGTGGCAGGTGGATCTATGGTCTCAAGCTCAAAGCTCAAGGCCAGCCTGATCTACTGACTGAGCTTCAGGATAGCCAGGGCTATACCAAGAAACCCAAAGGAAACCCTGCCTCAGAGAAAGAGAGAGAGAAAGAGAGACAGAGAGAGAGAGAGACAGAGAGATGGAGAGACAGAGAGACAGAGAGACAGAGAGAAACTGAGACCTGAGCCAGTGAGATGGCTCAGCAGGTAAAAAAGTGTTTGGCACACAGACCTGATAACTGGAATTCCATCTCAAGAACACAGGACAAAAGGAGAGAACCAATTCTCAAAAAGTGTCCTCTGACCTACACATATGTGCCATGATAGGGTACATGCATGTGTTCACACACAAGCACACACACACACACACACACACACACACACACACACACACCATCGTCCTCGTCATCATAAAAGCCTGAGACTTGAAGTCCAAGTTCAAGCCTGTAGACAGAAGAGCTTCAGAGGCAACAAGAGAAATCCTCCCCACCCCACCCCTGCTATTGGGAGGACAGCTTTAAAATGGGGCATTGTGAGATGGTGGAATGAATTAGAATGGGAGCTTCTCCAGAGCACTTTATAAACAGGAGGGATCAGGATAGGCATTGAGGCAGAAGGAGAGATGAGATGACCAGATAGAACCATCCCACAAAACCTGCCCCCTCTACTCCCAGGACCACGTGAATATTTGTTGTTAAAGCTCCACCTTAACAAATAAATGGACAGTTTGGGAGACTGAAATATCTTCTCTCCTTTCCTCTTTCCCCCAACTCTATCTTCATCTTAGGTTTTCTTGTTAGATTGAAAACCAGAGTATTCTCATTACAGCCACTGTCTGCTCAGAAGTCTGAATCTGGTGTACAAGGACCAAAGTCTTCTCAAAGGATCCATACATCCTATTAGGAGTCTGGCAGAGAGAGATTGTTTTGAGAAGGCAAAGAGAACAAGAAGCCTACTTGGTCCCTCTTTGACAAGCCCATGTGACTTATGTTGGAGGACATCAAGGGTCCCAGCAGACTTCTCCTCCATAAATATGGTGAATGGTCCCAGTGCCCCAATTAAGGCCCAGCACTGGAACCTGCAGCCACAGAGCCACAGTCATGGAGAGAATAGTTTGACTGTGCTTTCGGCTGGTTTCCATGGCAATGGCTGCTCCTTCATCCCTGTCTTTCAGCTCTAGGGAAGAACAAGGATGCCCAAGAGAAGACAGTGAAAATGAGAGGAAGGAGAAATGGTAACTAGGCCCTGTTCTTCAAAGCCAAAGCAACCAATCCCCCTATCTGGGTGGTCACATTCTTGCATTCTTGATGTCTTTGGGTAAGCTATATTGGCTCTGGACCTTGATTTGTTCATCTGTTTAAAAAAAAAAAAAAAAAAAAAAAAAGGCTGGAGCAGACAAGTCACAGGGCCAATCCCAGTATTTCAAGTGGTAAGGATCAGCTTCACTAAACCAGGCACTAGAGGAGCATGGTCTGTAAATAGTGAGACAGTTGAACCTTGCTTGTTTCCCAGGTCCTTCTCCTGTTGACTAAAGTCAGCTGTCATTTTAACAGATCACCTCAGGGAACCCACCAGACACACACCTGACAGAGCTTGGGTTTTCTGGCTCTCAGATAGTATGACAATTGAGCCAGAATGTCACAGTGCCACATTCAACCCCGTGACTAATATCTTAGAGCTCAGTATCCAATTCAAACCTGCACAGTCCTCTAGATGGCAGCCAGTCCTGTTAGCGAAGGGGAAGAGACTCTGAGGAGAAGGGCACTCACTTTATTTGGTGTTAAGAGTGCTGTAGTGGGGAGGGGGGAATGGGAAAGAGGGGCACTTCAGACAAAAGAACATGAGAGACCCCTAAGGGAGTGTTTAAACTGCTATCTCATTGCTCAAATGAGAAATGAGGAGCAGCAGAAAACAAGGGTACAGAGGATGGACACAAAGCAAGTGAAGAAAGGCAGGAGGTGGATCCAGAAATGGATAGAGGGGAAGGAAAGGGATTTTGGGGGGAAGCGGCTTGAGGATGCTGAGACTTGAGGAAGATCCAGCTTCCAGCCTTCATCTCACATTCAAGCCATCTGCATCTCTGCGGCCCTATGAAGGGTCACCTCCAGTTGGGAAATGGTTAACAGAGACTGTATGCTGAGCTTCCCTAAAGTGTAGCAGAAAGCTGAGCTAAACGTGAGAAATCTGATTAACTCCCTGCTCTGAGCAATCTCATTTATGAGGCCCTGCAAGTTGGTCTGCAGGATTAGTGGTCCATGGACAAGACAAATCAATATACAACAAGTAATTAGGGAACATTTCTCTTCCCTTTAAGCTACTTGGGGGGGGGGGGGGAACAAGAGGAAATGGAGCTTCCGTAGCATTGTGCATCTTGGTTTATGTTCATTCTGAGGTCATTTGCAGGATGTGACGCTCCTTGCCAGTGGACCAGGATTCAGGGCTAAATATTTCACTCAATAGCACAGGGGTAGTGTGATGGCCTTCTTGTTCAAGGGTTTTCTCTCTCAAAAAATCCCTAAGCAAGGAGGTGCTGAGGTGATGGCAACTGCAGGCAACCTGCTTTCAAAAGCAGAATTGAGCAGAATTGAGCCAGAATTTCACAGTGCCACATGTGAAATTCTGCTCCTCTGTTTTTTTTTACTTGAGGACATCATGGCCTCACACAATACCTGGTTCCTAAGTAATGAATGGAATGAATGAGAGACCCAATGAATGAGTGAATTAATCACAGATGGTTTTCAGTTAGCCAACAATTTAACAAGAAGCCTGCTGCACATAAAATTTTATACCCTAATATTACAGTGGCGATTTACGTTGGACTCATAGGATTTAGGGATTGAAAGTGAGTTTTAATATAATCTGATCTGGTGTTTTGTTGTTGTTGTTTTTTAAGTCGTGGGTTGCAACCCATTAGTGGAAGATGAAATTGATTTAGTGAGCCTTTATCATCATTTCACAAATGGGGTGAGGATGGAACAGAGTACAGGAGAAGCAAACAAAATAGAACAGAGTGAAACAGATGAAAGCTGGAGAGTTGGCCCAACCCCTTGCCTGCTGCTGCATTGGGTGAACTAGCCAGGGCAAGTGCTGGAAAGCTAGTCCTGGTGGTGTGAGTGTGGAAGAGCTGGCAAGCTGACCATGTCAGCTACCACCCAGGCTAAGATCCAAGGCTTTGAGTTGGTCCACCTCAACGTTCACCCCATCTATGAACTGCTGGAGCACATGAAGGAGCTGGTCCTACAGATGCAAAGCTGCAAGATCTTCATGATATTGGGCAACAATATGGTATCTAAGAGATGCGCCAGAGAGGATCTACTATTGTAGTGTAGCAGAGGCCAGAGGGCTCTAGCCAGACCAATGACTAGTTGCAATGAACATTTGTAAATAAAAATGTATGGACAAGAGAGTATACTGTGTGACATGCTACTGTTTCCATGACTAGATGGTTTGGTTTTTGTTTTTTATTTCCTTTGTGCAGGAGGTTGCAAGGGTGGAGGGCAGATACAAAGGGATGGGGAGTGGGACTAGGCTCTATGATGTGAAATTCACAAAAAAAAAATCAATAAAAAGTTAATAATAGGGGCTGGAGAGATGGTTTGGTGGTTAAGAGCACTGACTGCTCTTCCAGAGGTCCTGAGTTCAATTCCCAGCAACCACATGGTTGCTCACAAGCATCTGTAATGGGATCTGATGCCCTCTTCTGGTGTATCTAAAGACAGTGACAATGTACTCACATGTATAAAATAAATAAATCTTTTTTAAAAAGTTAATAATAATAAATACAAATTTAAAAAGTAAAAAACTCTGGAAAACAAACTATCAAAATGTTTCGGATGTAGACATGTAGTGAAGAAAAGGCTAGGTAAGTCTAGTCTTGTATTTTGGGTGTCTGTACTGGATGTACATAGTCTTACCAAGGCTGAAATACATTGAAGAGGTAGCTTTACCCCTCATCCACATTCAAATTTGCAATAAGTGAGCTACCAGCTTTTGAGACACATTCTACTGCATGAAAAAGTTTTCATGCCCAACTCCTTTTATTTCTTTTATAGATGGCCTGGCCATGGGAATAAGGGTCCAGATACCACAGAAAGAAAAGGTCTCCCACACTGAGGCAAACTTCTATAGGCTGAACGAACTGAGAAAAGATCTAATAGTTTCCCTCATGACAGACATTCGGAGATTTTAAAGGTCAGTTGTACCCCTGCTGAACAGCTCAGAAAATAGCAGGAAGAGACCCTGTTCTTTCCAGAATTGTTTCTAAGCTGTTGCTTTGTATCTGCTCATTAGCCAACTTGGTTGTGTTAACACACCAAACTTGTCAGTGACCCCTGCAGTGAGGCACAAATAGCCATGGAAAAATCACTCCTGACTCTGGTCTACAGCTGGTGTGGGTTACAGACTTGGTAAATCCACTCGGCATCCAGGTGATCTCAAATCTTTCCCTATACCATCTTTCCAAAATCTTGTGTTCACATGCAAACCAAACAAGAGTGTCTTGCTTCCTTGGATTTGAAAAAGAGCCTTATTTCAAGCTTGAAATACTTAAGATTCAACTCACAGACCACATGAAGAAGGAAGACCAAGTGTGGGTGCTTCCATCCTTTTTAGAAGGAGTAACAAAATACTCAAGGGAGCAAATATAGAGACAAAGTGTGGGACAGAAACTGAAAGAGGCACCGTCTGGAGACCATTCCACCTGGGTATCCATCCCTTGTGCAGTCACCAAAGGTAGATGCTGATGTGATGTCAGGAAGTACATGCTGACAGGAGCCTGATATAGCTGTCACCTTAGAGGTCTGCCAGAGTCTGACATATTCAGAGGCAGATGCTCACAGCTAACCATTGAACTGATCAGGGGGTTCCCAATGGAGGAGCTAGAGAGAAGACTGAAGGAGCTGAAAGGGTTTGCGAGCCCCATGAGGAGAACAACAATACCAACCAACCAGAGCTCCTAGGGTCTAAACTACCAGCCTGGGAGCACACAGGGAGGGAACCATGGCTCCAGCTATATATGTAGGAGAGGATGGCCTTGTCTGGCATAGGTGGGAAAGGAGATCCTTGGTCCCATGAAGGCTCGAAGCCCAGTGTGGGGTAATTCAAGGGTGGGGAGGTGGGAGTGGTGGTGTAGGTTGGGGCACATCCTCATAGAAGCAGGAGGAGGGGGGATGGGATAGTGAGTTCCTGAGTGGGGGTGGGAATGGGGTAAGGGGATAACATCTGAAATGTAAATAAAATATCCAATAAAAAAAAGAACCCTAGTGACCGTTAGCTTTCATCAATGGCTTTTATAATGTTGTTCAGAGCTTCCACACCATAGGTACACAAATGAAATTAGTTTCAAGAAGCAGTAGTAGCCCAACTAGGTATGAAGAAATGTGTTATGACATTATATTCTATTTGATTTTTTTATAACATTAGTGATGACCTACAATGCCACTGGCACTTGAAGTTGAAAATGGCAGAGATGGGGGTATTGGAAGAGTTTCACAAGGAGCCCACTTCTATTCATGATGTTCAGCTGTGCACTTACATTTGGTGGTGTGTAAGGGAAGGTGACAGCTTGGTGAGCTGGAGCCCCACTGTTTTGCGGACTCACATAGGAATGGTCTTGGTTTTGGTCTGTTTCTTATAGACCCACAGGGAAGTTCGTCAACAAAAGACAGTGGGAGTCTTATGCACAGTACACTAATAGCTATTACAGACACGTGATTATTCTTGGCCCTCTCTTGCCACTAACTGGGTAGCAGCCATTCCATGCTTTCTCTGAAGACTTGAAAGTAAAAAGCCATCCAATAATTAAAAGTTAAAGGCAAAGTTGGAATGGTGATTTTGTTTTTTTATTCCCCACCCAACTTGGAAGAATTTGCCTTTGGAGAGCCAACCAAACCAAATCAAAGTCAATTCAATCCACTGGAGACATCATCTGGTTTGCACAGTTGTCTGGCTGGGTTACACCACAGCTGTTCACAGTGACATGGTTCATTAAACAAGAAAGTCTTCATCAGACCCTCCCCCCCTGCACTGGGCTTTATCAGATCCTACTCCACATACCACCACAGAAGCACTGCCTTACTCCATGTACAAAGCCACCCCTCATCAATGGGGCAATCAGAGAATTATTTTTATTCGAAGTTCTATTGGCCAGACCTCATAGGTTGACTGCATCAATTAAAAGCCACTACATTTTCTCTGATAGAAATTACTGCCGTCAGACATCACACTAGACAGTGAGTTCCCTGTGGGCCAGGACCATACCACTTGATCTTTATATACCCATTGCTAAAGTAAAGTGCCTGGCATTTGGAAAGTACAAGACAGAAAGCTAGTGAATCAAGAAGAAAATGACAGTAGCTCTCCTCATGGTCTCCCAAGTGCAGTATACAGAAGTCAGGAAGTACCTTGATTGCAGTGAACATTTGGTGTCTCAAGTTATGTCTCTTTCTGGTTTTTTAATTTTCCACTTGACTGGGTCAAACTGCTCAAATCTGCATGAAAGCAGACAGGATTCACAAAATCCCCTCAGGTCCCCCCCAAAAGGTTCAGCAACACCAATTAGGCTGCCTTCAGACTGAGAGACCCCACTGGGTGGCAGGGCACCTGTGCCAGGCTTCCTGAAGAATCCCATGGTCAGAAGAGACCTCCAGAAATTGAGCTGCTAAGAAGTGCTAGTGACCTTGAAGTTTCTTTCCTGGCAAGAAGTCAGTGATTTGATTTACAAAGCAAAGTAATGAAGGGATGAAGCACACCTGGAAGGTTCAACAGCTTACCTGTCATAGAGCAACTCAAGGCAGAGCATATGTCAGAATCGCCAAGAGGATGTAATCAAACTCAGATGATGGAGTCTGCATCCTTATACACTGCCAGGTGATGATGCTCTTCTGGGTGCCCCACTTAGAAAAGCACTGGCTTAAACTGTCCAGTGTCTTGGTTGGAGTTTGGAATCTACCAAAGGTTATTATTTGAAGCAAATTACTTCAACTCTTCCAGACTCATGATGTCAAATGTCAAACTAAATCACCAAGAGTGTCTTTCCTACCAGGTCAAAGAATATAGCTGCTTAGTGGGTAAAGGGGCTTGATGAAAGCTAACCAATTAGGGAGGAAAGGCAGGGATGTGGTCTGATGGAAAGACTCTGGGATAGGACAGCTGCATAGTATTACAGTTTTAGTGTAGCCACTACTAATTTTCTATGTGAACTCTGGATTCATACCCTCCTTAGTAAGATGAGGACATTTGGCAGTTTATAATGGGATGAGCTAAAAGTTTCCAAAGAACCCTGTTTCTGATTGTATTATATACCACCATGTATGAGAACAGCTTCCCTAAACATTGGTACCACACCTCAGAGTTCCCACTGCTACTCCCCAGCTGAATAACTTTACTCTGCCTTGAAAACAACTCACACTAGGCTTTTCTTGTATAGCTCCCAAGTTCTACCTGATGCTACACTACTCACGTAATCTAAGGGACCCATTTCCTTGACAACTCAATGTGGAATCTTTCTAGCTTCATAAAACCCTAATGTAGGCTAGAGAGATAGCTGGATGCATAAGTGGCTTGCCTTGCAAGTGTGAGGACTTGAGTTCGAATCCCTAGAACCTACAAAACCAGAAACAATGGTGTGTGTGCGCGCATGCATTTATCTGTGTATGTAATTCCATACTCCTACAACAGAATAGCAGGGAGAGACAGGGGACACACAGTAGAGGGGAACAGCTACCCTGGCATACTTCAGTGAAAAAAAGTGACACTTTTTAGACATGGTAAAAGGTGAAGACCAACAGGTATGGAAAAGAAAGAAAGAGGATGGAAGAGGAGGAAGAGAGATGGGGGGATGGAAGGAGAGGAGAGAAGAAGTTGAGAAGGGGAAGAAGGGAGAGAAAGGGAGAAAGAGAGAATGGGGGAGAAGAGAGAGGGAAGGGGGTTGAGTTTGAAGATTACTGCAATCTAACAAGATTGTCCTTCTCTTGTCACCATGGCCATTTCCACCAACACTATTCTTTATTCTTTTGTGGTCATATTTGTCACTGGGTCCTAGAGCTGGATATCATCAACTGTCTACTGAGGATAAGCCTTGCTGTGTTCATAAACACACAGGAGGATAAGGAGGGGAGAGAATTCATGTTCTGCGGGGTGAGCTGGGAAGACTAGTTTCTGTTCGTTTCCACAGCCCAGTCTTGGAAAGCAAGGCTCAGAACAAAGTCTGAAGTACAAATTCTACACCTAAGATCTGCAGTGCCTCCCTCCTGCTGTTTTCCTTAGCCTCACAGCATCCCCTCCACCTCGAATGTCCTCACCACCCCCACCCCCACAAACTTCCAGGCAGCAGCAGCTGGGTTTACTTCACTTGTTGATACTAAGCTGTTGTATGTTTGTTGATTTGTTTTATCAAATGTTGGTGAAATTTTCCCATCAGGGAAGACAAAGTGACTGGCTCTTCCTGGTACTCTTAACAGTCCTCCCAGCCATGAACCATCCCAGCACCATGAGCCAAGACTTCCTGGTCCTTTGGAATGCAACCTGAAAGCTGGAAAACCCTTAATTAGTTCTTGGGAGGCTGGAGTCATCCATCCAGCTGCTTGGCTTACAAGAGGCAGGACCTGATGGAAAAGGTGGCAACCAAGGGGACTTGGATAAATAGGGTGATGTTTTATACTTTGTGGTGGTTTGAATAAAAATGCCCCCCATAGGCCATAGGGAGTGTCACTATTAGAAGGTATGGCATCATTGGAGGAAGAGTGTCACTAGGGGGTGGGCTTTGAGGTCTCGGATGATCAAGACATGCCCAGTGTCACTGTCATTTTCTGCTGCCTCTGGGCCAGAGGTAGAACTCTCAGTTCCCTCTCCAGCACTATGTTTGCCTTCATGGTGCCATGCTTCCCACCATGATGATAACAGACTAAACCTGTGAACAGTAAGCTAGCTCCAATGAAATGTTTTTCCTTTATAAGAGTTGCGTTGGTCATGATGTCTCTTCACAGCAATGAAACCCAAACTAAAACACAACCCCAAAGTATGAGGTGTCTTCAACTAGGCAGCTTGTTTCATTATTGAAGGTTCAGAGATTCAGGCTCTGCTGGAGGTGAGGACACTTCTACTTTGGCTAACAGGGATTCCTGTCTCATTTCCTTGGCTGGCAGTATGATTGAACTGAGTGTTTCAGACCGGTGCTCATTTTCAGCTTTTATAATCAGCCTATAGTAGCTATCCCCGTTTTTTCAGAGTTGGAAATTGAGTCTTAGAGAGGCCAAAAGGTTTGTTCAATGTCACACATAAGACACCAAAGCCTTGTTCAGTCACAGGTCTTAGACTGTGTTTCTCAAGATATACAAGTGTCATGGCAGCTCCCGTGGAGAAAATCGTCTTTCCTATCAAAACACCCACTACTCCGTGCTGTGGAGTGTGGTTCATTTGTAATTATGTTTCCCCTAGTAACGTACTGAGAGTCACATTGCGTGTCTTCATGGAGGTTGTAGGCACACTTCTTAGCATAGGACCTAGCACATAGTTAACTCTTTTTAAAAGGAAAAAACCTGTTATGTATACATAATGCATGTATGTGTGTAGACACACATGTATTTGCAGGCAGTGGCCCAAAGACGGCATTGGGTATTTCCCTTGATTGTTTTCCATTTTATTTATTGAAGCAGTGTTTCATTTTGAACCTGGAACTTGACAATTTCCACCAGTCTAGCTAGCTAACTTGTCCTGGGAATTGCTTGTCTCTTCCTCCCTGGTGCTAAGATTACAAGTGGTCCAATGCCTGCTTGCCTTTTATAGGAGTTCTGGGGATCTGAACTCCAGCCCTCATGCTTATGTGGTAAGTCACAGACACCGAGTCATCTTCTCAGCCTTAAGTCAACTCTCTTTGAACTCTTTTCTTTCTTTTTCTTCTTCCTCTACTCCCACTCTTCCTCTCCTATCCCTGTCTGATTGTCTTTCTTAGTCTTGCTAAATATCTCAGACTGGCCCTTAGCCTTAGGAGTGCTAAGTTACAGGAGAACAACGCTACACTTGTGAAATGTGTTAATGAAATGAACCGACAGGTAGTTTCCACTCACATCCTAGAAGTTTATATGAAAATCTCATGTGCATCCTCTCTGTTAAGACAGCTAAAATCAGGCTAAAAAAAAAAATGAGCTGTAAGTTACCCAAGAGAAAAAGGGAGGTGGCAGGAAAAGACAGAAAAGCAAAACCAGCAAAACATATGGAAGGGGTAAAGCAGTACACAACATGAGCAACAATTGTTTCCCTTAGACAGCAGGTTCCCCTGAAGTCTCTTACATGTATGAGTACATTTAATCTTCATGATAATTCATTGAGTGGTTAGGAAATGTAGGACAAAGCAAGTGCCTGAGCAGAAGCACGGGGATTTGAATCCAAAACACAGAGTACCAGCGCTTGGGATCTCTACCTGTCTATATTTGCTGCCTCCTAAGAATGGGCTTGAGCTGTATGCCCAGGTGCCCTATGAACACAACAGCCCAGAATTTAGGGATGGGGGATATTCCCCAGGGTCAGACAGCTCCTGTGACTTCAGCCTGCAAGGCCCCAGACTCGGGCTGTGAGGAGAAGCGCCATAAAGGCGGCAGCTGGAGGTTAAATTCTGAGTAATTAACTTGTTTATCCATCATAGCAGAATCATTCCCTGGAGAATTCAAGTGTCATTTCACTGTGTCTTTAACTCACAAATGCTTTTACTGTCTTGCCAACAAATACTAGTGAGGGAAAGGGTTGGCAGCTACTTGACAGAGGAAACACAGCTTCTGCCCAAACCAGTATGTGACTGACTAGTTGACGCCTAATGATACCAAGATAAGCACATATGGGCAGTTTGGGTCAGTTCTCACAACTCTGAGACTTGAAGTGGTATATCTACAGTGCCTAGGTCAAAGTCAGGATAGTAGGGGCATGCAGGGTTCTTAAAGGCAAGCTGTGGGTCTTGGACAAGGCAGCCCTGGAGATACCATTTTAACAAGCCATGCCCTTTCCTATACCTATAAAGTGAGGATAACATCTTCAACCCAGAGCCCCCTCAAAGTTGATCCAAAAGCAGCAAGCTGAGTATAGGATCCAAGAGAAACACTTTCAGGGTTCAGATCACACAAGCAGGAAGCCAGGGGTGGGGTGATGCAAAGTAGGTTCTTCTTGCCGTGGGCCCAGTCCCATCAAAGGTCCTCCAAGAATAGTGCATTACTTAGTGATTACTGAGGAGTGTGATTCACCAGCCACCAAAGGAAGAAGGTCACTTCTGGTGGTAGACATCATGCCATCATGCCGCCTTGTCTCACACAGACAGCTGCATCGTGTACATGAGCTGTAGAAAGCCCTTTGTGGGGACTGCATGGGGGCCATATTCAGATTCCCCTGAGATTAGCCATAGGGTACATGCTGAGTGGTGGGATCAAGTGGTAATAAATCAAGGTTCTTGTAACTAGAGAAGCAGGTAACACTGGTGGTGGTTATGGCAGTGATGACAAGGGTGACCATCACTGGACTCAGAAAAACAAAGCAAGGTCTAGAGGCATCTTGAGGATGGTTAGAATTCTGAATGCCATTTCTTCTCAGCAACTATGCCCTGTCTCCTAAATCTGCTAACCTGGACTTCCAGAGGTCCACTTGCCTCCCCACTGATCCTTGAATGTGGCTTTGGAAAAGGCTAAAGCTGACAAATGGCATTTAGTAGATTGGAAGGTTAGGGAGGGAAGGACGAGGGTTGATGGGCTGCTGCATCTTCAAACTCTCAGGTGAGGGTCTAACCACTTCAAAGTTAGAAGCCAGTTCTTACATAAAACAATGAAAATAACATTTATCACGGCATGATTGCATGTGCTTATCGTCTCAGTACAGAGATAGGAGGATCCATGGACTAGCTAAACTGCTGAAGCCCAGGTCCAAGTGAGATGACTTGTATAAAAAAACCAAGTAAATAGTTAAGAGTGACAGCCCAGATTGAGCCTTGGGTTCCACATGCTCACTCATCCGCATACATACATGCATCTGTACCTGAGCACATACACACACACACACACACACACACACACACACACACACATACATAAACATATACATGCTCATACTACACATACACTCACACATACACAAACACAAACACACATACTCACATATATACACATATAATCACACCACACACATACACACATATACATAAACATATACATGCTCATACTACACATACACTCACATATACACAAATACACATACTCATATATACACACAAACACACACATATAATCACACCACACACACATACGCGCACACACACACACACACAAACACACACACGGTGTTGGGAGGCATAAGACAGTAACTCACACCAACCTTATAACTTCTGACTGAGAAGGAATTCAAGGAAACAGGAGGGATTCATGTCCATACCTGCACACCTGCAGAGCTATTAAAAGTTCAGCCATCTGCAATCTACCTTTCCCCTCCAAAATCCTTTGCTGTCCATCTGCTGTGCCATGTGGGTGCTTTCTCACCTGGGACTAACAATCCTTAACTTTGTGACTAACAATCCTTAACCTTTGACCTTGGGATTCATATGCCCATCAGAGCTCCTGTAGGTAACGATGTGGCCCTAAGAAACTCAGGTTTTACATTCCAAGTACATGTTTACTGTGTCTCCCTGTGGACTAAAACCATTTGGTCAATATCTGTAGGTGTTTAGCTTATTATAAGTGCCTTTAAACCCAAGGGACACATTCTACAACCTCTAGCAGATGCCTGGAGACATGGGAATCCTACCTACTATCCTGTGTATTTTCCTGCACTACATGCCTAAGATAAAATGTAATTTATGCAGGAGACAAGTAAGAAATTAATAGCCATAACAAAAAAATAAAATGGGACAATTATAAGATTGCACTGTAATAAAATAAAACACGAGATGTTGATTTCTCAAATTTTCCATTTAATACTGAAGGACCATAGTTGAGCGAGAAAAGTGAAACCATAGGCATCAGGGGAACTGTATCACATCCAAGTAACCACATTAGGTCCTGCCACCCCACCAGAGCAGAGGTTCCGTCTGTCACTGGTCCCTAGCACTATCCTACATAAAATATATATACCACTAAAAATATTGCCGATGATGACCATGAGAATGCATTTACATGACCCCTTCCCCACAAAGTGTGACAATATCACTGCAATCCCCTTTTCTCATTTTGGACAGAGAAAGCCTGTAATAGTGTGTGAATGAGAATAATCAAATGAATGGGCAAGGAAAACAGAGATCCCCAGTGCCAGTGTCCGGACCATTACCCATATGCCCACCGCCTCCTCATGGGGCTGTCATTTGCCTGCCTGATGCACCCCATCAGCTCACAGTTTGGGTTTTCTGCATTGCCACTACCATTGGAATAATCTGTGGGGCTGGTCCTCTTGACCAGCAGAGGACAGCTGAAGAAGGTTTGTATTTCTCTCCAAGAGCAATTGAAACCCTGTTAATGTTAATTTAAGGGGCACAGAAGTCAACTGCACCAAGAAGACTGTTGCACAGGAGACTTCACAGCTCCCTGGATTCTGACCCACAGGGAGGAGCAGACACATGCTTATGCTGCATCTGGTCACCTGAAAACATACATTAAACAATTAAGCATCCCCTTGGTCCAGAGTCATTTGGGACTCTGCAGGTAACATACAAAGAGAAATTGTCCTTGACTTTGATTAATTCATAACCTTGGTGGGAAAATGACAGGTACATGAACCTGGCTCATTTGGTACCTAGTCCAAAGTATATGGCTTTCTCACTTGGCCTAAATGGTCTGTATCTTGACTATGACACTTTTGTGACACATTCCTTTCTCTCCCCAGAGGACTAATGAGACACTACTTTACTCCCATTCCCATATAGAGATATTCAGGAACAACACAAGCTGTTGAATCTCCCAAGGATATGAGTTACACACTTTATGGGAAATCCTATAGATTTAGAGTTATTCTTAGTTCCTTTCAGGTCAGGATACAACCGAAGATTTTTCCTTCACCAGTCCTTTCCATCAGAGCTGCTATAGGTAGATATAGAAGCTTAGGCTCCCTGACTCTCCCTAAAATCCTCCTTAACCCTCACCTTTCTCTCTTCAGAAGTCAGCAGTGATACTCACAAATACTCCAATTTCCCCCTCTCTCTAGATAGCCAATAGGACTTTCTGGAAGTTAAATATGGTCAAGTGGTTCTCTTAGCCAATGTGCTATGAGCAGTGTTGGTTGACCATTGCCTCCTGCCAAGATGGAGCTGTATGCAAATACTGTCCAAAGGCTAGTTCAGGGACTGTTACAAAGAGCCTCCACCATTTCCCCATCCACACTTTCATGACTAATATATACCCACATTGAATGGAAAAAAAAAAAATCTTTGCCAGGCATGGAGGCTCACACCTGTTGTCCCAGTACTCTGAAGATAGAAATAGGAGGATTGTGGTAATTTCAGGAAAGCCTAGGTTACATAGCAAATTTCCGGCCAGCCAGGAGAGTCAGGGGTACCCAATGAGATGATGTTCAGAGAAAGACAGAGAGAGAGAGACAGAGAGACAGGGGAAGAAAGAGGAGGAATGGAATGAGAAAAACAAGAACAAGAAAAACAAGAGGAACAAGAAGAAGAACAAGAAGAGAAGAACAAAAAGAACAAGAAGAACAAGAGCGGGATAGGAAATGAGGGAATTTACATTATACTGTTGAAGTTACATGTTATTGCAGCAGACTCTAGCTGAACCTGACTAACACAACCTTCTTTGATGCATAACACTTCAGCTCTGCCATGACCTCCATGCAAACTTTCATACTCAACTAATTTGCAAACATACAGATAAAAAATTCCCCAAGAAACAGAATTCATGCTGGAAACGGCAAGCCTTGCCATCGTGACAGGTTTTACCCTTAACCTCAAAGAAGACATTCTACAGAGGAGACAATCCCTGAAGAATATCATTTACATGTGGATCTGGATGGTAAAGCTGAGGTTGAGACCCTGAGCAAGCATGGAGAAGAAACAAGGAATGCAGATGATGTCCAGGGTTCAGTACTTCTGAGCCAAACTCTTGTCATACAGTTGTCATGGTCTCAACAGGCTGCCTATTCCTGTCCACTAGCCAGTCCATGCCCTGGGCAAGAATGTAGGATGGGACAGATCTTCTGATTGACACCCTGCCTTCTTTCTCTCTTCTTGACCAGCCCTACCATATTTTAGGATGGCAGACAAGTCACTTCCCTGTGTGTAACATGACAAAGCCCCAGCTTGAGAATAGGGGTAAAAAATAAACATACACTGTACTAAAACCAATTCTCCCACAAGGAGAAGCCTGGCTCCAAGAGGCCGTCCCAAGGATATTGTCAGTGAAAACATGCATAGCACAGCTTGTTATTAATCAATTAATTCACAGCTAGCTTTGTCCCGAGTCATCCAGCAAACAGAACGAGAAGAGATTTGCAAGCTGCGTGCATCTGAATTAATATTTTTTAAATGGCATAAGCGTGTAATTAATACTTTCCAGGAACACATCCACACCAGATCAGACAGTGTTGTTGGTATTTTCCCCTTGTCCATATGCCTCTGTTTTTTAATTACATTTTAGGAGGGAAGGCAACCATCCTAAGTTTGTTTTGCTTCGTTATTTCTTTTGTAACTCAAAATAACCATGTTCTTTCTGCTTCAGTAAACCATTCCTGAAGCTTGAGAGAATTCCTGGAAAGGTCTAGTTCCATTCAGTTTTTAAGAGGAGAAACAACCTGCAAATAATAGAATCGAAAGCCTCACCCATGAGGTCTGCCACAGGCAGATACCAACTGTAGTCAGTGATTAGGGTAAGCAGGTTATACAAAGTGACCCCTGAAACCCCAAGGTTTTAAACTTAATTATTATTTTTTTAAAAAAAGAAACTAGATTAACTTTCATTTTATATATTTGAATGTTTGGCCTGCATGTATGTCTGTGTAGCACATGTGTGTTTTGTGCTCTGCAGAGAGGACAGAAAAGAATGTTGGATCCCTTGGGACTGCAGTTACAGACAGTTTTGAGCTGCCATGTGTGTGCTGAGAAACAAACCTGGGTCCTCTGTAACAGCAACAAGAGTCCTTAGCTGCTGGCCCATCAGCTTTCTAGCCCCTAATCCTTCTTTTATAATCATGAAAAAAATCCCCATTTGTCAATGTTTCTCCAAGTTTGTCTTTCAAAAGAAATGACTAGGGGATCAAAGCTAGTTTATCTTGTGGCCCTGCCATCTAGACATCTGGCCTCCATCATCTCAGGGTGATACAGAAGCTGAGACTAAGATACCAGGCAAACCTGGAGAAAGAAATGGGTATCCCAGTGCCATCTAGTGCTCTATGCCTCTGATGTCCTACAGTTGCCACAACAGATCTATATACTCTTACTGCTCATGCTCTGGACCAGAGATACAAAAATAACAGAGGGAGGATTGAGAACATGTACTCAAAGAGAACAAGAAGAACAAGAGAAGGCACAGACAATCAGGCAGAGGCAGGACATTGACTCAGGTTAGCAGTAAAGCCCATGCCCATCATTTTTGCTCATAAGCCACTCAACTATCAAAGGCACAAGTAATGTAGGAAAGATCATTCATCTAATGGTTATTAATATCTTTCTATACTTGTTATGAATTTTTGGAGTTAAGAGACCTTATGATGCTATTCTTCTTGACACTCTGAATTCTACTCATTCAAGTTTGTACTTGAAGATCTTCATCAGATAATTACCAGAGGTGGTGAGGTGAGTACAGAACACAGATGTATATACAGATATATTAGAAGCTGAATGCTTCTGCTCTTCCCTTTGCCAACAGGAACTACTTTTTGTGCTTTACAAAGAGAAGAGAAAAGTATACAGTCATCTTGAGTGAGCAAGAGCCATGCTCCTTAGAAACACAGAAGGAAGGGAGTGGGAACCAGCCAAGAGTATCCCCGCTGGGGGAATCTCATTGTAAACATTCATCTGCCTGAGAGCTGGTAGATAAACCAGATCATTGTTCCCAAACACTAGAAGGAAGAGTGATGGTTAAAAATAAACTATCAACTCTACACATTTTAATTCGGTCAGTCCAAGCTGACAACACCACTGCCCCTAGGGCATCCTGATGTCCATTTTGTAGCCTTTCTATGACAGCAACATCTAAGGTCCTTGCTAGCACAAGAATTTCATAATGTGAAAAGGTTGAAAAGGTTTTCCCTGAGGATCAACAATGATATTAAAGTGTGAACGCAGATCAAGTAAGGTCAACTCTATTCCAATACACACATGTCCCTTAAAAAAGAAATAATAAAAGATAAACACCTGTTGGGGCTAGGAAGATTATGCTGTGTGTAAAGAACTTGCCACACAAGTATGGAGCCTGAGTTTGACCACTGGCACCCACATAAAAGCCAGAGACAGGAGCGAGTGAACACCTAGAAGCACGATGCTAGAGATACAAGCAGAAAAGATAGGTTCATGATGTTCTGGGCAGCCAGTCTAGCCAAAATGATGAGCTATTTAGTGAGAGATCCTGTCTCAAAAATGGCGAGTCATAGTAGAAGATATTTGACATTGGCTTCAGCTTCTGCACGCACATGTATGAATGCATTTACCTGCTCACACACACATACTCACTCCATCCACTAGGTATACAGGAAGAGTGTGGCTTTGGCATTACTATAGACTTCTTGAAGACTCAGTAGAGACCAATTCATTCCATGGTCTCAAAAGACCACAGGGTTCCCACCAACTCTATCTAGAGAAAGAGAGTTAGTCTTTATCCTGAGACTATCATGGCTCAACAAAGAAGAAAATGGTCTTACTTGGGAACTATGGTTGCCAGTATTTGAACTTTTCTGTTAGTGACAAGGTGAACTCTCTTGAAGGAGGTTTCTAGACACATAAGAGTAGTATCAAGCCTGGCACATTATGGGTATCCAAGAGCCTAAGGCTTTGCTTTCTTCCTTAGAACAGGACCTGGCTTCTCCATCTCAATGAGCCACTGTGAGATGATAAAGGAACAGAGGCCCTTTAAAGCTAAAGCCCTATGTAGCTCTGGGAGACATTTTGTTCTAATTTCCCTCACCCATGATGCACAGTTCAGTCAGTGTTCCTTCCTGCCCACAAGTGGTTGCTGTTGGTAGCTGGAAATCCAGGACATGGTGGCGGCAGCAAAAGAAGCCAAGGAATCCCATTACAACATGCATGTCCAACTATACACGTTATTTGGGTTGGGTTACAACTTGAGAAATATCAGGGAAGAAAATGTCAGAAAGTAATTCTAAGCAATCATTAAAACCTTGGGAACTCTGTGTGTGTGAGGTAGGAGGCTGTGGTGGGGTTGGGAATTGACTTTGAACTAAATAGCTGCCTTATTTTATTACCACATTGATTTACATAGTCAAGACCACATCCTAGCCAGACCACCAAGAAGAGGAAAACAGGAGCCGACTCAGAATGCAAACATCTCTGTTGCACTGCAATAAACCAGTTTACCCTTTTGCTAAATGTCAAGTTAATATTTTTCTTGGAGTTGGCAGCATTTCTCCCCTTCTTCCCCTCCACAGGAACTGAGGCTCCAGGAAGGGGACCCTGCCATTCAGCAGTGCCTAACCTCAGCACAGGGAATTGAGGAAAGCAGTCATGGCTGAGAAGTTCATGCAAACAGAACTGCTCCAATTGCAGAAATAGCCTTCGGCAGTCATGAGTGCTGGCTTTAGGGAGCTTTGATCTTGGGCAGCTGACTAAACCAGAGAATAGCATTAATAAGCCTTCAGTCTCTTCTCCCATGAAAAGAATAAGCAAGAATGGAAAGAAGGGTGACATATCAGGCCAGCTATCAACTGCCTCCAAATGGACTAGCAGTGAATGCCTACTGGAGCCCCTGCCCAACCTTTTCACCACCAACTCCCTACTAATGACTTTTATCCTCACTCCTTTCTGCCTCACCTCTGCATTGATACTGATGCTACCTTGGCTGTGATTTGCTCTGCATGCCTGCCCTGCCTCCAGATGTCTTTTTGAAAAATATTTATTTACTTATTTATTTTATGTATATGAGTACACTATCTGCATGTACACCTGTGTGCCAGAAAGGGGCACTGGGTACCACCCAGTTGTGGTGGCTCATGGTTGTGAGCCACCATGTGATTGCAGGGGATTAAACTCAGGACCTCTGGAAGAACAGCCAGTGCTCTTAACCGCTGAGCCATCTTTCCAGCCCCTCCAAATGTCTTTTGTATGATTCACTTTCATTTTATATGCATAAGTGTTTGCCTGCATATATGCACTTAGTATATCATGTTCATGCCTTGTTTCTGTAGAGGCCAGAAAAGGGGATCAGATCCCTGAGAACTGGAGTTACACATGGTTGTGAGACATCATGAGGATATCAAGAACCAAATCTGGGTCCTCAGCAAGAGCAGCACACACTCTCAAGCCATCTCTGAGGCTCCTCCATGGGTTTTCCTATCTCCAGCCTATTCTCAACAGCACCAGCAGTTTCACCTAAATAAATGATCCAGCCAGGTAAGTCTCTAACTCACAATCCTGTTATGGCTTCCTCTGGCTTTTTATATAAAGCCAAACCTTTGGCATTGGGTATTGAACTTGACCCCAGTCCTATGATCTCAAAAGTTTCTCTGAGGTTGACCTTTATCTAGTCTTTATCATATAGTGGGGTGGGCTATCTGATTTGGGGATATCCTCCAGTACTGAGAATAGGGCTGCCTGCTAACCACATCCTCAGAGCCTGGAAGGCAATGATCAGCAGTAACATCAAGATCAACCATTCACTCATTCACATGGTTCACAAATCTGAAAGTCAGGCTTCCTTCAGAAAGCTCCTTATGTGTGGCTATCCTCACTATTCTTTCTGTTTCCATGCTCTTATTGTTGTTGGCTGATTAATGCCATTTCCTACCACATTTGCCATGCCTGCAAAACATCTATACTATCCTGCCTTTTCTAAGCTTCTATTGTGCCCAATTATCTGCATCCCAAAGTAGGACTTCATAATAGAGGTCCTTGAGACTGATCTATTTTTAAAAAGTAACAATAAATTGGCAATAAACTTTAAGACATGGCAGAAATAAAGCATAGAACATAAAGCCTGGCACTTAGTAAGTGCTCACAATAGGTGTGTTTGATGGTGATGGTGTAGACGTGGTAGTAGTGAAGCTGTTGTTGCTGATAGAAGAGGAGATAGTATTTAGGATGGCTGTGATGGTGGAGTTAGCATTAGTGACGGTGATAATAGTGGTGAAGGTAGTGCATGGAAGTGGTTTTGAAGACAGTTAGTTGAAAGTGGCAATACTGGCGATTATGAGATATTGATATAATATTAGTAATGATCATATCAATACTTCTGCTGCTGGTGGTACTAGAGGTGACAGTGATGGTGATGATGATGGTGGTGGGGATGGTATTGGAAAGTTATGATTGGTGGAGTTGTCACTGGTGGTAATGACGATGATGATGGTGAAAATAATCGTAGTGATGGTGATTGTGATAAAAAGTAGTAGAGTTAGTGATGGTGATGATTGTCATGTCATTGGATTGGTGGTATACATAGTGTTGGTGATGTTAGAGCTCCACTGGCAATAATGTGTTAATGACAGTGTCTGGTGTTTGTGTAAGTAATGATGGTGAGAACAATGGTAAAGGTGGAGATGGTGTTCTTGAAGGTTAAGTCTCAACAAAGGCTGCAGGAAGTAAGGCAGTTACTCACTCTGTATATTATATTCAGAAACTACTTAAAGTACCATACATTCTAATGTCAGCACAGAAGGCTACTGTGACGTCCTATAGGCTTAGAAAAATGCCAAGGAATATAAATGGAACTAAAATCGCAGGCTTAGCACTCTAGACCCTGTCCGTGGTCCTGAACAAAAACACCAGACAAATCCTGGTGGGTAAGTGAGCCCTTTTTCTTTTTTATATTTAATCTTTGCAAGCAGATAAAAAATATTGATTAAAAATAGAATAAAGAAGTAAGGAGAGATATATACATTTACAGACATAAATAGAAATGAGAACTCCTGAGTCCAAGTGATTGCAAAGGAGAAAAAAAGAAAAGACTTGTTCAAATAGATATTGGTAACAGATATAGTTTGAATTAGAAATTGTGCTTCCAATCTCTTACTATTGTGCTTTTAATTCTAAATGTATTGCATGCACACACACACAGACACACTTTATAATGGTTCATGGAGCTAACATGAATCACATGGGAAATCACTGGTTCTTGCATAGACAGAATGCATACACCTCACCCAGTTCCCAAGTACAGTGATATTAGGAAGTAGGACGTAAGGAAAATGGCTGGGTCACAAGAGGTAGCCTCATGAATGGACTTAGTGACCTTATAGAAGACATGGCAAAGAGAACACAATGAGAAGGCATCTGGCCCTCACCCAGCACAAATTCTGCTTGCAATATGCTCTTGGGTTTCCCAGATTTCCAAACCACAAGAAGTAAATATGTGTTGTCTACATTGTCCACTCTCTGGAGTTTTTTAATAGCAGACCAAATGGACTTAAGACAATTTCCTCCTGCTGACTCATATAATAAACCACACATCGATCTCATACTTTGAATTTGTTCTCTAATTCACTGCAAAAGAAATGGCAGAGAATGTCTACTAAGAGTGAGACTCTAGGATCGCAACCCTAACATCTGAAGTCTAATCCTGCCTCTAGAACTAATAAGAATGTAACAGTGGGCAAGTTTCTTCACCTCTTTTTTGCTCAAATGCATTTTAAACAATAATTTAACAATAAATACTCTACTCATGTAATTTTTAATGCATCAAATAAGATAATACACTTTTGGCTCAAGAAGAAGACTCATGAGAGAAGGTGTGTGGCTGACAAACCTGTGTTTGATCCCCAGGATCCAAATAGTAGAAGAAGAGAACCGACTCCTACAAGTTGTCCTCTGATCTACACTTATACACACTGTTGCATGTTCACACAAACAAACACACACACACACACTCACAGTCACACAACATATTAACAGAAAGTATTGCCACATGGTGTAACCCTGAATAGGGACATTTGTTATTACTATTATTAATATTGCACACACTGCCATATCCAAACTTCTATATCTACAGTTTTAGGAACTATAGAACAAAACACAGGAAAAATATGAAAGAGCAGTTGCAGATGTGTTTGTAATAAACACATACAAACACTTCTCTTTCATACTCTATAAACAGTACAGCATCACAAGTTTTTACAAAGTCCTTACATCACCTCAAATATTATAAGTCACAGAGAAAGATGTGCATAGGTACTGTACAAAACATGCTATGTTATATAAGTGTAAGCTGAATAAACCCTTTCCTTCCTGTCTTAGTCAGGGTTTGTATTCCTGCACAAAACATCATGACCAAGAAGCAAGTTGGGGAGGAAAGGATTTATTCAGCTTACACTTCCACATTGCTGTTCATCACCAAAGAAAGTCAAGACAGGAACTCACACAGGGTAGGAACCTGGGGGCAGGAGCTGATGCAGAAGCCATGGAGAGTTGCTGCTTACTGGATTGCTTCCACTGGCTTGCTCAGTTTGCTTTCTTATAGAACCCAGGACTACCAGCCCAGGGATGGCACCACCCACAATGGACCCTTCCACCCTTGATCACTAATTGAGATAATGCCTTACAGCTGGATCTCCTGTAGGAATTTCCTCAAAGGAGGCTCCTTTCTCTGTGATAACTCCAGCTTGTGCCAAGTTGACACAAAACCAGCCAGTGCTACTGACCTGGTCAACTTGACACACAAACCCTTCACTATTAAGCATCAACCTTTACTTTCGTATTCATCCCCATGACCTAAATAACTTTAAAAGTCCCCCAGTCTTTACAAAGTCTTACATATTAAAATTTCAATCCCTTTAAAATATCCAATCTCTTTTGAAATTCAGTCTTTTAACAATTCAAAATATCTTCACTGTGGGCTCCACTGAAATACTTTCTTACTTCAAGAGAGGAAAATATCAGGGCACAGTCACAATCAAAATCAAAAACAGACTGTCCAGTGTCTGGGATCCACTCATGATCTTCTGGGGTCTTTCAAGGATTTGGGTCACTTCTTCAGCTCTGCCCTTTGTAGCACACACCTTGTCTTCTAGGCTCCAGCTGCCTGTACTCCACTGCTACTGCTGTTCTTGGTGGTCATCTCATGGTACTGGCATCTCCATAAAACTGCTGTCTTCTGCTGCAACTGGACTGCATTTTCACAAATAGTCTCTCATAGGCTCTCTTCATGGTGCTAAGCCTCAACTTCTCTGCATGACTCCTTCAGTCTTGAGCCTTCAACTGCCACTGAGGCTGTGCCTTCACCAATGGCCTCTCCTGGCTTCTCACAGTGCCAAGCATCAGCTGCTACCCCTTCAGTTTCAAAACCAGTACCACCTGGGTGACTCTTATACAAGCCAAGTCTGGCTGTCAACATGAGGTACATGTGCCTTTAGAACACAGCTTCTCTATGCTCTCACAAAACACTTCCCAGAAGATTTTACTTTAGTGATACTGGTCTCTCCTTAATCACTGCTAATTCCTTAGCTCCAGGTCACCAGCATCAATTGTCCCAGTAATGCAAAAATTTCACTTTAGTAGTTCTGGTATCTTGTTAATCACAGCTGACTCTTCAGCCCCAACTAACCCAAACCACAGAATCTTCACAATAAAAACAGCAACAGTCCTGATTAGAATCTTTAATCTTCCCTCTGAATTTTCACAAGCCAGGCATCCATCATTTTCACTGTTCTCAACATTATCATCCAAGCTCCTACAGAACATTCCACAGAGCTCTTAACATCCCAATGGCTCTTGTAGCTCAAAGTTCCAAAGTCTTTCAACAGTCCTCCCTAAAACATGATCATGTTGTCATAGGAATACCCCACTCCCAATACCAGTTTGTTCTTGGTCAGAGTTTGTATTCCTAGACAAAACATCATAACGAAGAAGCAAGTTGGGGAGTGTAATGGCTATTCCTGGCTCAACTTAACTATATCTGGAACGAACTACAATCCAGGATTGGAGGGCTCACCTGTGAGCCAGATCTTGAGGCTGGAAGACACAAGTTTTTGACCTAAATCTTGGCATGGAGATCTTGAAGCATAGTAGCCATGAAAAGCTTAGGCCTAGGCAAGGTAGTACATGGCTTTAATCCCAGGAGACTGAGGCAAGGAGCTCTCTGAGTTCAAGGTCAGCCTGGGCCAAAGCAAGTCCCAGATGCAGGCATAATGATACACACCTTTAATCTGGGCCACACCTTCTTCTGGAGGCCTACATAAAGACATTGGGAGAAGGAAGATTCACTCTTCTTTGCTTGCATTTACTTGCCAGCACATCTGTTGGAAGCTACTTCTGCAGAAGACCAGCTGAAACAACTAGCCTCATGGGACTGAGCAACTACTAGATTCTTGGACTTCCCATTCACAGCTGACCATTGTTGGTTTAGTTGGACTACAGATTGCAAGTCATCCCAAAAAATTCCCTCAATATAGAGATACATTCCATAAGTTCTATGACTCTAGAGAACCCTGAAAAATACAGGGATTTTAGCATGAGTGGATTTGGGGCTTTGCAGAGGTCCTGGAACTTCCTCCCACAAACATACAATAGCCATCTGACACTAGCTGTCCTTATTGCCCCAAGTCAGGATTAACAAAGAAAACAGTTTCCTGCCTTCCCTAATGCACCTGGATAGCTTCCTTTCTCCTTCTTTCTTTCTAATATTTAGCTCCTCCCACTCCCTTCTCAGCAAATTAAAGACAGATCATGCAAAAGCTGTGGGAACTCTGTTTACACATCAACTCAGTCAAGATAAAAAAGAAAAAGAACCCAGCATCTCTTCAAATGGGTGAGACTAGAAATCACAGAAGCCACAATGCCCCTAAAAGCTGTGGCATGCTCCGTGACCTCCATCTGTATCCTACAGAGTAGCTCTATATCTTCCTTGGACAGACTTGGGGCCACCCCCCCCCCCAGCTTCCTCATCATTCCTCTGTCAGCCTCTGGGGATTATAGGAGGTCCAGAGCTCTCGAGGTTGAATGGATAACCATGTTGGTGCTAAGGCCTTGGTTGACAGGCACTTTTGAAGAATGCTGGCTGTTACGCAGGACCCAGAAACTCTAGAAGTCAGCAAGAAAGAACAGTGCAATGGTCCTCTTTTCCTAAGCTTACAATACTTTTCTAGACCTGGCTGATCACCTTTAGTCTTCTCAGCCACCTTCAACAGCAAGAAGTCAGAAATATCCCCCCATTTACAGAAAATGTATCTGTGGGGACTGTTGCAACTTAAAATTCACACAGCCACCAGCTAATGTCAAGTCTAGGATAGGCAGCTGGCTGTGTAGGCAGTAGGGGGTCAGGGGGCAAAGCAAATGGCAAGAACATCACCAAATCTCAGTTCTGCTACCTGCTACATGTGTGACTTTGGGAAAATGACTCTAACATGGAAGCCTTGAGTTCCACACCTTTCAACTGGAATATCCTTTATCTCAGGATGCTTGAGAGTGAGCAGCAATATAGCACAGGGATGGAGGAGAATGCTGGCACCATCAGCCTTATGGTCGGCTCAGCCAGTCCCATTCTCTCTTCAATATACTAAGTCACATGGAACCTAAACTAAGGGAGGCAGCACCATGCACAGGTTCACACACACACACACCCCTGTGCCTTGCTGTCCTTGACCAATGTACCTGCCTGCCTCATGCTGGAACCTCAGAGAGCTCCCTTAGCACATGTGATTTCCCTGGAGCACTTTTCAATCCCATGCTGGCCTGAATCAACCCCTTTGGCACTTTTCCAGGCCTCTAAACCTGACTGGCAAGAAGTCTGAACATGAGGAATGGAGTTCATAATAACAAGCAATAACCCACTTACCCTTATGTCTGATTTATACAACACTGCGCCATGATATATGGTATGTTGGCAATAGTGGGTCAATAAGATATGTCGATTTCCATAAGCAATATGTCCATTTCCATAAACAACCATCCCTGCCGTGGCTAGGTAGAACCTATATCGATGAATAATATAGATGATACAGAAGAGGGAAGGAGTGAAAGGCATTTCATAATCATTGGTGCTCAGATAGCACTTAAGTTCTCATTTTTACTTAACAAATAGGAATGAGAAGACAGATAACCTGTGCCCTCTCCCAGATTCCCCTGCAGAGTGCTTTGAGGTCTTAAAGAAATATGTTTCAGATTTATATGATTATTTGATTTACCCTAACTGCCAGTGTCTTTCATTCAATAGATAAGCAAGATAAGATAGATCTACAATTAATTAAATGGTGCCGTAGACTAAGATGAGATCCATTCACATCTACAGATACTGACAGTACCAGGCACTCTCCAAGATCATATACCCATACTGAGAAATGGGCTCTGCTGTCAAGGAAGGGAGAGCTCAATGTGGCAGAAAGATTACAGAGATGGTTATAAAACTGTCATGAGCTAGGTAGCTGAGGCTGGGAGAGCGCTAATGTGGAGTCCTTTCCCTAAATTTGGGATGTGAGGATGAGATTTTAGAGTTCAGTAAAGGAGAAGAGGGAAGAGGACATGAGTTGTTACGCATCAGAGAAACACATGGGCAAAACCCCATTTGTCACCAAGCTAAGGGATATGAAGCAATCTAAATCTGCCCTAAATGCAACAGCTCCCACCCTCACCCACCATTATCCTTGGCTTGGTCAAGAGCTGAGGCAGAGCCAGCTGTTGCACCTTCTGCCAACAGTACTGGTGCCAGGTGAGGTATTCTGCCCAGGAGACACGGAGAATTTAATGTCCCCTGCTAACCCAGCTCCGAAACCTCCTCCCCACCTGTTGCTGAGACATTAGTTGGCGTCACCCGTGTCCCTGAGTGGCAGGGTGGGAAGCTTTGCCACCTGCCTACCCTCTCAAGCATGGGGCACAGGGAGGGCTGGAGGAAGGGTGACAGTAGGCAGAGCTGGGATGCTTGATGAACAGAGAAGCAGAGCATCTTTGCCAGTATCCATGGGGGTGACAGCAAGGAAGTAAGGAGGGCTGAAGGAAGAAAATCAGCAGGCTCATAAGAAAGCCATTTAATACAGCCTGATTTTAAAAATCCAAACGAATGCAAGGAGATACAAGACTCATTAAACAATGAACCCGTGAGGTGGGGCTGATGACTCAATGGATAACGTGCTTGTTGCACAAGCAAGTGGGACCCACATAAAAAGCAAAGTGCCTGTAATCCCATAGCTGAGATGCTGAGATAGGAGGACCCATTTGGCTTTTAAGCCAGCTAATATAGACAATTTGTGAACTTTGTTTTCAGGAACAATCATTGTCTCAAACAACAAAGGTGGAGATTAGCAGAGAAAGACATCCAACATGACAGAGAGACAGAGACACAGATGTAGATAGAACACCAGCCCTCATGTTGTGTGTAAAAATATAGAGGACATGGATAGAGCACAAGCCCTCATGTTGATTGTAAAGCTATAGAGATGCTTGGTCCAATCCACCAAGTATCTTTTCCACCACAATTTCTTCTCTACATTCTTTTAGGTGTCTAGGAAAGATAAAATCCCATCCCAGCACTGATGAGAGATCTGGGTCTGTGCCCACAAGCAATAAAATAGAATTCTTCTGATCTCAAAAAGAAAGTATATTCAGGCCTCAGGCAACCCCAGGGACTTAGAGTTGTTCTCAACCCTTGCATGCATCTGATTCACCTGAAGAGAATTTGAAAGTAAAGATGCCACAAGCATACACCCTCAGATTGGGATTTCATTGGGTTAGAGCAAGGATTTGAGCCTTTCAAAGGCTCCTTAGACGATGCTAATGTGTATCTAAGACTGAGAGCTATTAGGCTGTGCCTAGGACTCTGGGGCAGAGGAAAAAGAAGGATGGTCCCTCAGCTCTAGATGCCATTAACTGCAGCCAAGTATCACACCTCAGTCCCAGTTCCCATAGTATCCATGATTAAGCAATGGGAAAGACACAGAAAAACCCAGTGTATAGGTGTAAAAGTCGGTGTTCTCATAGGCTAAATAAAGTTACAACTGGAAAAACAAGAAACTCAGGCCATGTCATGTTTGAGTCCCAAAAGTCATGGTCAACCATTTTTATCATCCATTGGCACCCTCCATCTCCATTCTCCCAACCTCAGCTCCAGGTAAGAAACCAGAATAGAAGTGAAATAGTGAAGACAAACTGACTGAGAGGATGTGGAAGAAATGTGCTTTTTTTTTGACAAAAAGCAGTAATAAGCTGAGAACAAAGAGAAAAACATCCTTCTTAAATACTTCCTGGGAGCCTTGGCAAGGGATCTTTTATTGAAATAGCACATGGAAGGAGGCATAGCAATGCTGACCTTGTTTGGCACTGTAACAATAATGTAGTGATAATACAGGTACCCTAGACAACAACACAGTCATCACCTGGCTTACTCATCAATGAAAGCTGGAAAGAAGGCTAGAGGATAGAAGATAGAGAATTAAAAGAATGATTTACAGAAAGATATGCTCTCTTTAGATGTGACACCTTATTCTAAAAACAAAAAGTAAAACAAAGAACACTGAGGCTATTTTTTTTTCTTTTTCAGAGGAAAGAAAGAAAATCTGGCTGTGCTGAAACAGAAATCATTCTTGCCTGACAGTATTTAAATTGAATGTCTGTGAGCCTGGCCCAGAATTTTCAGTGTAAGTAGAAGCTATTAAAAAAAAAAAAAAAGTCAATGCAAAAGATTAAAGTATAGAATGCTATTTTAATAATGCTCAATTCTACTCTATTTCAAATGGCTGTCATTTTTTTTTAAGCTCCACCAATCTGATGACACTTGATGGAGAGTGTTCAGAGCTTGGTGATGAGAAGGCTGGACTTCCAAGTCCATCTCAGAAGATGCGCCCAGAGTAGATATTGGTTGCCTTTTTATGAGTTACTAAGAAGACCTGGCTGGAGTAGGCCACTCTGAGACTTCTTCCTACCTATGGAATGGGAACAATATGCCTTTCTGGGAATTAATAGGAAAGAGATCCTCAAAGCTCCATACTGGATAAGAATATATTATATACACACTTCATATGCTAGGCCATACTTCTGTCAGGTCACTGATTCACAAGCTATCTCCTTCTACAAGCTTCTCCACTCACTTTTCTAACTCAGAGGGCCAGTTAACAAGCATTTAAACTACTCAATGGTAAGATAGAGTCTTCACAGAATGTTTCATAACCCTGAGGCAAGTTATCAGTCATTTTCCTAGACCTCCCACCTTAGCAGGCTTGGTTTTTGCTCCATCTACCTGACAGTCTGACTAGCATATAGGGGCTGGGACTTTAATAGATAGCTGTAGTTCTCCTATCTAAAATACTTCTTGCAATAGAAGTGTTAACTCCAGGTGGGGCCAACCAATGAGAATTTACCAGACAGCATGATAAGTTACAAATGGAAGAATAATTGGAGTATTTCAGAGAGAAAGGCAGGAGAAAAAAGTAATTGCAACTGTATCTTCAGAAATTGATTTACTGTCTTCACTCATTACCATTGTCACTGTCATTCTTGGTGTTGTTAGTAAGGACTTCCCACTCTTCACATTCTGGGTACACAAGAAGGCTATATTTCCCTACCTCATTTGATATTAGGTTATCATGTAATCTATCTAGGCCAATGATGTATGTTTGATTATACTGATGTGGTAAAAATTATGACTAAAATCAACTTAGTGGAGGAAAGGGGTTATTTTGCTTATATTTCCAGTTAATAGTCCATCACTGATAGAGGTTGGGCAGAAAATCAAGGCAGGAACCCAGACCATAATCCAAGGAAGAAGGCAGCCTAATGGCTTACTCAATGTCCCATGCTCCTAGATTTCTTATACAGCTTAGTCTTACCTGCCTAGGGATGGTGACACCCACAGTGGGCTAGGCCCTTCATCCTCAATCATCATCAAGACAATCTCTCACAGCCGTGGCCATAGGCCAATCTGATTGAGACTTCTTTTTCAGTTGAGGTTCTCATCTTCCCAATTGACTCTAGGTTGTTCTAGGTTGGCAATTCAAAACTTGTCAAACCAATATGTCAACAGATGTGGCATGTGTCACACTTTAACTGTCGACCACTCACTCTTCATGCTTTCCCCCCCTACTTCAGTGATAATGGAAACATATGTTAAAATGAAGGCTTTAGAGGTAGAAAATGTAGACTCCAGATGCCTTGGTTCCAATACATCCTGAGCAGTGTGTGAAGCAAGAGCAGAGAGGAGAGCTCTGTTGTAATGACCACCAAGGTTGGAGGTTCTTTTGCTACTAAAGTGTATCCTTGCTGCTCTGAGCACATCAGTAAGAGTTGCAGCAAAATGTCTGTAAGAGAACGTATGGAATCCAGAAGAGCCTCAGGAATGAAAACCAAACAAAAATTCGAACTCCTTTTGGTCACAGACTGTGCTTTCCTCCAAAACTAGTCTCCACTCCACTCAAAAATGGACTCACTGTTCATAAGCTTATGTGTTGGAGACCATAAATCCTGACCTTTTATGTCTCTGTCTCATATTCAAACCTGTTTAGAATGCCTTTGCACCTGCCTGATGGAAATGGTGTTTAGTTAACTCAGCCTGGATCCTTAGCTCAACACCTCCTCAGAAATGGAACCCTAATCAGCTAGCCTGCAGTATCTCTCAGCACTGCAGTGAGTCGCCTTTATCATCCAGCGGCCCCTCCAGCCACATAGCCTCTGCCTCTGTCATGCTTCTTACTTGGGCTGCCTCTCCTTCAGAACCAGTTCTCATCCCAACAGGAGTACCACTGTGGACTTCATTGATGTGTCCCATACCATCTGCTCTGAATATAGTCCATAATAGAAACAATGTGTGCTCCTTCTTCCAGAAAAGACACGTCTCTTCCCAGAAAGAAGATATAAACTTAAAGGATGGGTCCAGCTCTTCCCTTCCCAGCCAAGAAGACCTTTTGTCCCTGATTCAATCTACATAGGAGTAATGTCTCCTCTAAACTGGAAAACACATTTTATGCCTTTTATGTAGAAGTACAGACACACAGCATGCTGGATTCTGCATAAAAGGAGTGTGATACTTAATGCATTTGTGACATTGAAAGCTCAGTAGGGAGCATGGTTAGGGGAAAATTGTGTTTACCAAGACCCCATATGTGGGCAATAATGAAACAAGAGCTGAGAGACACTGGTCTAAAGACATCTCCAATCCAAACAAACAGGCTTTCTGGGCCCCCTCATCTGAGTCTCTTATTGCCATTGCTTACATCTCTTCTCTCAGTTGATTCCAAATCAGTAAAATATTTTGGAAAATGCTGTTCATTAGACATCTCTACGCCCTTGTCAGCCTCTATTTCTTTGCTGATCTATGCAGGTGGCTATAGGGAAAACAAGCACACAGGAGCTGACAGACTGTTGATTTTCAAGACACGACACGTGGAACTAGTTCATATCATTTCCAGCAGCACCAGGGTGGGAAGGAGGGAGTATTTTGCCTCTCCTATATTCTCATACCAGGTCAACTCAGAATGGTTCCTTAGGTGGAGATATACCTGGTAACTACCAAAAGAAGTAATTGCTTCTCCTTCAAGCAAGGGTTAGAGGCGGGCCTGGGCCTATGACCATTTGTTGGAATATAGTAGATACTACATTCTGGCTCCTCAATGGGATTCCTGAACTGTCTGGCCTAGAGACTTGAAGACTCAATAATCACATGACAGTCTCTCTTGCAGCTAGGCATACAGACGGCCATGCATAGCCTTCTGCAGAAGTATGATAGACAAGGAAGACAGAACAGCTTCTTCTGATATTGCCCTTCCTCTCTCGTTTCTGCCTCTAAAATGCTATGAAGCAGCCTAGCTCTCAAAGACTTGAGAAGATCTCGAGCTGCCACCCTTACCACCATAGAGTAGCAGCTCTGGCTTCTAGCTGTGAGGGAAAAAATGTTCTCCCTTACTTGTAGCTCAAAGTCTCTTAACTAACACTGAAGTCATGAGTGAGAGGCATGGAGACTGCTTGTATCTCTCACTATCTAGGATACATATAATCCATAGGTAGTCTGGCATACTTCAGGTCCCAGGATCAGGGTCCCTTTGCAATGGACTGAGCATAGCATCAAATGGACCTGGGTTCTAGACTAACTTCCTGCAAACCTGCATGACCTTAGGTAAGGTTCCTTGCTTTTCTAAATATACATCATTTTTATCACAACATGAAGTTGAGTGTAGTACTTTCTCCATAGGAGTATTGCAAACAAGTCCAGGGCTGATGACGAAATCAATGTCATCTTCCAGTCTCTGTACTTATTAGTGGTCATTATGGCTCTCTAATTTCCTTTGACAGGTCTGTGTCTTGAGTTTTTCTTTTCCATTTCCCATTTCTTTGTTTTCCTGAGAGCTTCCTAGTTCCCTGATCTCTTAGCTCTTCTCTTCTCCCTTTCTGTTTCTTCATCTCCCGGCGGCGTGTGTCTCTATCTGCCCCTTTCATCCTCCTGCCTCATCCCTAAGATTCACTGTGGAGACAGAAAAAAAAATTCCCTTCAGGCACAGTACCAGATCCCCAGACACAGCAGGCCCTGCCCTCTTTGGAAACAAGGGCTCTTGCTATAGCCACTAGGTTCTAAGGCTGTGAGTTGAAGGCCCCTTCAACCTTTAACTTCAACCCTCAAGGTACTCACGGTGTTGGAAATGCTTCTGAAATTTGTCATGTCCTTGAAGGCTTCCAAAGGACAGACAGGACCCAGAGCTTGTGTCTGGCTCAGCCTCTAAATTTGAAATCAGATCAAAGTGCCAGGACGTTTCAGAACCTTACTGCCCACTCTGTGCTGGGGGTCTCTTCAACATACTGCCCCTCCCACTGCCACTGAGAATTAACTGTGTGCAGGAAATGTGTTGACTTTAAAAATGAAACAGCATTAGACAAGTAAAAAGTCCTATGTAAACCATTTTCTCTGTAGAGACTATTGGCTTAGTTTCCAGAAGAGGTATCATAGAATCCTGTTGCTTCTCAGAAAGTCTTCCCTGGGTGAATAGTCAGGATTCAGATGTGCCCAGATCTCTTCCACTCTGGCAATAGTGGTAAACAGAGAGGGCAGGGTCACATTCTGTGGTGGAGAGAGGAGGTCCTAGTGGAAAAGGGGAAGTCAAAAAGAGACCTGCTACTCTCCTACAGCCATGGCCCTTCCCAATAGGACTCATAGCAAGTGCTAAAAGCACAGGTAAAAGTCATAGGATCCCTAGGAACTACCTCTTAGTCTGTTTCAGGATCCTTTACCAAATGCCACCTGTTTTGTGTTTAGAAGGTATCCATCTTAGGAAACCTGCTGTCCAGATGGAAAGCAAGGCTTCTATCCTAAGCCCAAGACTCAAACCATGGATACTCCTCCCTTCTCTCCAAGCTCCTGCCATATGAGGGAGGCAGCATCCCAGCAAAAGAAAATGGCTAACAAGCAAGCAATTTCTGTGTGGAAACAAGCTTCTCTGAATACTCAGTGGGCTCTATCACTGAGATCTTCACAGCTACCCTAAGGTTTAGTCCTCTCTCCTCTCATCTCACAAAAACCCCACAGGGATGATGGGACATGTTCAATGTCACATAGCTATTAAATGGAAAAGATACTGTTGAACTCTGGTGTCCACCCCTTTCCTCAAAACAGCGACATTGTTGTCAAAATAAATTTTACTAATTATCAAAAGACATAGCAATTAATATTCTAGTTGCTGTGTTAAGTATTTTGCATATAATAGCTCACTAATTCTACTGTGCCTGTAGGGTAACTATTATTAGTATTCCTGTTCTATAGATAAATGAAAGGGCCAAGGAACACACATCTACTGTTATGATATAAGATGTGAAGTGCATTACCCTAGGACTCTTTTCTGTGCAGCAGTCATGGCCTTTGCCCTTTCAGGGTCAGCCCTACACCTCTGGCCATTTTCTTTGAGCCCCTACAGGCTGCTATCACTATGAAGGATCAGTTCAAGTTCACCTCCAGGCCTTGATGTGCATGCCACTGGGACTGGCCACTACCAGAATGTTTTCCCTCAGGGGAAAGAAAACATAAAAGATGCTCTTATTAGAGGCCAAGGCTGCTTGAAAACTACAGAGGTGACACGAGGTAAATTCATTTCCCTCCTGTCAAGAGAGACTCAACAACAAGGCTATAATCAGAAGCTAATGTGTGTGCCTGTGATTGCACCCATCACAGGGGTGGCACATAATTGAACGACTTCTCCATGCCTGGAGGAGCAAAGCAATGCCCTGTCACTGGCAAGTGTCACTCATCTGGCCAGCACACATTGGCTTTTAATAAAATTATGAAAATCTTGCCAAAAGGCTATGGGAAGGACAGAAGCCTAAGGAACAGGACCTCCTCAGGCCTCAGAAAGCATCCATATTGAAGAAAGACCTTGTTTCCACATAGGCTGGCCACTTTCCTTATGGCCTCTTCTCTAGGCTCAGTGTTCTATGATTCCTGATCCTACATCCAGAGACTGGTATGGCTCTGCCCATATAATCTCCAGGCTACTTTAGCTGAATAGTAAGTCCAGATGCCGAAGTCATAGATGAGTCAGACAGGAGGCAGGCCTTCCTTCTCAGAAGTTAGTAACAAGAGTGATACTGCACTCTTATCATAAACTAGACACCTTACTGAGAATTATAAACTGTGAAGAGATCCATTTATCTGAGGTCATGCACACAGTAAGTTGTATTTGAACCTGATTCTATAGTTCATCTTCTTAAGTAGTCCTTTCAATTATCCTGCCTAGATGAGATGACACAACTCTTCCTTGGAGCATGGAGGAAGGAGTGGGAGGAGCCAGTTGCCTTGCTGGCCAATGTCATATATATATATATATATATATATATAGTGTGGGGAGGGGGCCAGAGGTGTTGTAACAAGGTCTTGGGAAGCCCAGTTTGTCCACATACTTCCTATGTAGCTGAAGATGACCTTGACCTCCTGATCTTCCTGACTCTTCCTCTTAGTATTAGGATTTCAGGCATGGGCCACCATGCCCAGCTTATGTACATCTGAGAACTGAATCTAGGGCTGTGTTCATGGTAGGCAAGCACACCACTATCTGAGCTACAGTTCCAGCCCCATTCGCTTTCTATTCATATTTCCCTCAATGCCTTTCTTGCCAGAAGCTGTTCTAGACACTGAGGATATTGGGCAAAACACACATACATAAAGCTACCAATAAGGCATTTTCAAAAAATTGCAAATACATTCAAGAAAACAAACCCAAAGCCAGAGGGATCAGGGCAGGAAGGGGTATGAAAGCTATTTTAGAAAGGAGAAAGATAATTTGAAAACTGTTCAGGATCAAACCTGGTCAAGACTAATTCTTTTGTTCAAAGACTTCTGATTGAGATGGGGAGAGGAGAGGAGAGGAGAGGAGAGGAGAGGAGAGGAGAGGAGAGGAGAGGAGAGGAGGAGAGGAGAGGAGAGGAGAGGAGAGGGACGAGAGAGAGAGAGAGAGAGAGAGAGAGAGAGAGAGAGAGAGAGAGAGAGACCTATAGGAGGAGAGAGCCATGAGGTCAGTGGTCAAGATCAAGATCCTTAAAGACACAGAGGGAGGAAGTTCTGCCATCTTGTACAATCTAACCACCAGACCACCCTACACAGAGATCCTTTCTTCATCTTAGATTGATGCATATCTCTGGGGTTCCCATATCCTGTCTAATGGTTGGAACTGGGACACGTTCAGGACAAGTAGATCATTCTGTCAGCCTCCCTGCTTTGAGCACAAATCCAAAAGGCACAATAATGGAGACAGAAGGGATGGATGAACATTCCTTTCCTAGGAGAGGAACCCAGCCAGGGTGAGTAGAAAGCCAGCCATGTAGGAGGAGAAAGGAGCCAGGCTAAGCGGAAAGCCAGCCACCTACTAACAGGGAATTCATAAAGTCTTCCAAACTAATGACCCTTAATTTCAATTCAATTCAGAAGTGAGCAGATCAGGTAAAGGAAGAGAGGTGAAGAGGATTAATAAATATATCAAGGACATTTGGTCCTGAAAACTTACAAAGATGAATTCATTTGTGAGACATAATGATTTGCTACTGGGAGAAGCAATTACCTTGAAGTTTATTTGGCCCCAGGATCAATTTTTATTTAACTGCTCATCTCTTTCCTGGAAATCCAAGGAGTTGGTCTCTCCTTGTCTGGTTCTCCCTGTGTCTCTGTCTCTGTCTCTGTCTCTCTGTCTCTGTCTCTGTCTCTCTCTCTCTCTCTCTGAACTCTGCCTTCTCCTTCTCCTCCTCTTTCCCTTCCTCTCTTCATTCCTTTTTCTACTGTTCTTTAGTAATTCCAATGACTCATTCATTTCCCATTTCTGACAGAACTGCCCCTCTCCCCTCATCCTCTCTACAGAGTGTTGGTCCTCACCCACAGCCACTTACTTCCTACCATCTTTTGTTACCGTCAAAGCACTTGTCACTGACTTAACTTTACATACTGATTCCTTTGCTTTGGGAAGACCTGGCTCTTCTACTGAGAAGACTGGATGAATAAACACAGAGCCCCTACCTATCATTACTGACTCCCAGCCCCACACCAGACCAATGGCAGCCAATGGACTGAGGCCATAAAGGACTCAGTGGGCAAAAGACACTGAAAACCAGCCCATGTGCCTCCCAACCTGCATTAGTCCTCACAGCAACCTCCCTTTATGGCAGCTAATATTTCCACTTTACATACGAGGAAACTGAGGTGTGGAGGCTAATTAAGAACCTTGCTCAAAGTTGCACAGATAGTAAATAAAACTGGCAGGATTTGAAACCAGATAACCTGATTCCAGAATCCTGCTTTTCTGACTTCTGTGTTTAGGAAGTAAGGGTTGACTGAGGAAATTAATGAGTGACAATGGGTGTTTGGGGGTTTCTGTTTTGCTTCTGGGGATTTAGGACAGGACCCAAAACTTTACATGGCTGCAGCCTACTCCCATCAGCCATAGGTGCAGTAGGCTGTTGAAAGCTACAGACATGTTGAAAGGCTAGCACTCAGAGCCATACCTCGCTTTCCTGCTCTGCCTCCATGACTTGAAACTGTGCATTAAAATCTTCAAGAGAAAGGCCAAACTGAAGACTCTGAAGGAGGAGTTTCTGACTTAGTGGGTCTAGGTCATCTGGGTCAGCTTCCTTCCACCAAGAAACTAAATCCCAGTAAAAGCATGAAGCAGAGGCTTCATGCCAGTGTCTACCCCTTAGCTCAACAGACAAAGGAAAAACAAACTTCCCGAAGAACCTGTGATAGGTCACAGAATGGGAAGGAGGCAAAGTACAAAGTCTTCTCTCTATTTAACTAGTAGAATGGAGATAAGCCAAAGGGGGTGGTAAATGAGGTAGCATCGATGGTCTTTGATACCTTAGATATCCTGCTCTGTAACACATGCTCCCAACTGTCATTTCTAGGACGTGGTCGCACTGATGGCAGCTCTGTATTCACGCTTTAAACAACACATGCCATACAGTCAGCATTCAGTAAATAATTCCCATCTCCCTACTTGGTTCTACTTTTTCAACGACCTCCTCCTCCTCCGTGACTTCCCAATGACATCTGGTTGTATGCTGCCCTCCCCCACGGGAATGGATATTTTCTAAGACACTGGGGCAAGAAAGGCAAAGTGGGGGTGCAAAAGAAGAACAGTGGAAGCGGTAGAACAGTAGAGTACAAAATAGCTTTTCTTATTAAATCTGTTACTTCACAGACCCAGGGCAGCTCCAGGTGATGCTGCTCCACTGAGCAATTTCCAAGGCAGTCATGCAAGAGTCAAGTGTGCCTGCACCACCGTGAAACAAAAACATACCGGCTGCTTAGCACATCCAAATCAATCCTCCCTCAGCTCTTACCCTTCACTCTGAAAGTCAATTTAGTTGAGAGAAACATGTTGGTTACTAATCTTGGACTCTCCTTCCCTCCCTTCTTATTAAAGTGCCTTGCAGCGGTACTTCCGGTCATTTGTTGTGTTCTTGTCCCCCAGCCTGAAGGGCATCTCATTTGGTAATTGTTAACTGGAATTCTCTGGAGAATTCAGATGAGGTTTGCTTGTATCCCGCTACATTCATTCATCTGTCCTGCAATCCGATGGGAACCCTCCACTCAACTGGAGAATGGTGGGATGCCTCTTTATAGTCTCTTGCAAAAAAATGTCTCTTCTAATCACCTTGACTGTTAAATAAAGGAATGGGCCCATCCAGCTGTGTCCAAAGACATGGGACACCATCTGTGACAGAGTTAACACCCCTAAAAAACTGGAACTGGATGTGTGCTGTATTCTCTTGGAAGAGGAAGGTTGGCCTCAGGCTCAAATGAAAGCACCGCCCAGCATAGATATTAAAATGCCCATCACAAGGGCTCTCCTGATCATGGAAAGTACTGACAGTGACGTATGGATGCTACAAGGACCTTAGCATGGAACTGTAAAGAGGAGTAATATACAAAGGTATATCTATGGGTCAAGCCTGCCAGGGTTTGATTCTCAATGCCATAACCACCATGTAGGCTTTATGACCTTGAATGAGCTACTTATTACCCAAGAGCCTGTTTCCATTCTGAAAAATCAAGAGTGCCCATCTGGTTCCGGTGCAAGGATGGCATGAGATCATACATAGAAACTGCCCCCAGATGAACCTGACTGTCATTGTTCATGATACTTACTGGGCATTGATTAACTACTAGGCCGTGCACTTGAACCTAAAATATATTGTATCATTATCTGACCAGTAGCTACAGCAAATGAATATTGTTACACCTATTACACAACAAACTGATGATCAAAAGAGTTAATAACCTGTACAAAGGCATAGGGCTGGGAAGCTGGGGAGGTAAGTTAGGATTTGAACTCAGGCCTCACTGACCTACAACACAAAAAAGCATGTAGGAGGAGCCTCCTGCCAAAGCTGAGATTAGGATCCAATCTTTGGGTCCCAGTGTCAGGGGCTGCTTCACTGACAGCTCTGCAAAGAAGGTTCAGGATCTTGGGCTCCAAGCCAGCATCCTGGGGCTGAGCTCTAAATGTGATGTGTGACTCCAGCTGTTGCCTCTGCCACTCAGATATGCCTCCCCTTCCTTCTCCGGAAATCAAGGAGTTGTAACATTAATGTAACAATATTGAAAGGTTGAGTGAACCATGCTACTTTCTGAACCATTGTCCACTTCATGAGGGGAAGTTCATAAGCATGCCCAGCAGGCTGCTAAAAGCTTTCAACAAATGATACCTGGTAGTACTGCTATCGAAACCAGCCAACACACATAGAAGTTATTACAGTTCTGAAACTATACCACCAAGTATGATTAAAACATCTTTCCCCATGACAATACAACACAGATGCATTTTAGTGGCCCCCTTTATAGATGAAAAAGCTGAGGCATGTGATGATTTAGGTTATATGTACAAGGTCATAAGATCCTGAAAGCGTGCAGGCTTGCTTAGAGATCAGCCCAGTTGGGCACACGTCTACACATAGCCCATAGTTTTACTGGGAACCACTGGAACAAACAGGAAACAAACAAACCTCTGGAACTTGAGGGACCTTCAAAACAAGAACGTGAATGGAAAAATATCACAAGGATGTGGTTTGTAGCCTTCTCTGCACTTTGAGGGAAGCAGCATACAAGTCTGAGCCCTTTACTTTATAGAGAACCCCCTGCCATAACTTCTTAGAAGTACTAAACACAAGGTAAGATAAGAGAAACAGGAGGAATAAGTAACCATTGCCTTCTATCCAATGGCCAGATCAATACAAGTATGCCTATCTGCTGGCCACGTGCTAAATGGAATTCCAAGAGGTCCTGGAAAGGTGGGAGGCCAGGAGACTTAGGCTGACACAGGTTTAGCGAGCTGGGTGAGACCTAGGTCAATAGCACTTTGAATGTAAGTATGGCATCCAATTGGGATGATGGCTACTCTGCTGTGAGAAAGGAGACTTTCATATCTCTTACCCTTAACACCACCATGCTCCTGAAATGTAGTTCTGTGATACCCATAGCAGATAAATATAGAGAAGAACATACTGAATATTCCAGTAGGGATCTGACAGGCCAGGGCCGAGTTCATCAGTTATTGAACTTCCCATGGATTCCCAGAAATGGCCACAAATAGACAAGTTAGCATTTTGTTCTGAAGTTGGGCTGCCGTTATTCTTTGGAGCACATCTTTGAAGTTGGGCTGCCGTTATTCTTTGGAGCATATCTTTGCACTGCTGGCTGTATTCAAAACAGCAGTAGGATTTTGAACAATAGTTGCCCATCCCTTCCTTGTCTCTCAGCAAATCTAAAGTCTGATGCTAAATTCGTTGAAGCTAAATACTAAAACCGGAAGTCTTTTCAAAACATTTAGATGGCATTGGACTTAGAAAATGAGCTGCTTCACTCTGCAATCACTTCCTAATACAGTCCTGAACTGCTCTCGTCTATGGTCTGAATGAGAGTGTGCCCCCAGTTCATATGCTGGAATCTCATCGATAGTGTGACTGCATTAGGAGACAAGGCTTTGAGGAGGTGATGGGCAAAAGATGCAAAAGATGCTCTAAGGGTCTACTTTGCCCTTTTTCACCCTGACTATAAAAACAAGATATCATTTAAGAATCAGAAATAAAAGCTTTACCAGAAATGGAAGTTTCTAAAACCTTGACCTTGGACTGCCAGCACCTTCAGAATTGGAATAAGTTTATCATGTTCATAAGCTGCCCAGCCTGTGGTATTTTGTTTCAGCAGCCTCATTGAACCAACGCTCCTTACCTTCCCATAGATGGGCAAAGGATGATGCAAGGACCATTCCTGTGGTATATCTAAATACTCTGGGAGCCAGGATGTTGCTTTCAAACCCATAGACGAGTTCACGGGAAAGCTAGAACTGGAAAATAAAGTCAGTTCCTCTTCTCTTCATCCTTTTTCTCCATAAGAATATGAGAATAGTTCTTTCACATTGGGAATCAATAGAGAAATCTTTAGCCAAAGTTACAAGGAAGACCAAGCTTTGGTTTCCTGGTTTCAGTTTAGATTAAAGTCACAATGGCGTCTTAGGAGCACGGTGGCCACCATCTTTGAGATGAGAAGGTAGCCTTTCCAACTTGTAAGGCCTAAGATCCACATTTGTGAAAACTGGCTACTGTCAATTTTTAAGAGATTTAATTTTCAAGTAAGTCATACATTATATGTGCCCATTACACAGGCTTGGAAACAAAAGCATCCAGAAGACAATATGCAATAGACATGCGAATAAATGAGTCTGCAAAAGACAACTATTGATCTTTGTTAAAGAAACAAATGCAACTGCTGTATAATGCCCACATCTGACACCTCTAGCCAGGGTGAGAGTGGCTGAATGATTGGATGGACCTTGAGCCTTGAAGCTTGGCTGGATAGGGGCTTATAGGTATTTTAAGCTAAGCAAGAGGATTTGGGATAGGCTGGAATCTCTCATGCACATCTTTAGCACACCATCCAAGAAGGATGCTCACAGATGCTCAAAACAGCCCATCCAGAAGCTGGTACTTACTAATCTAATTTTAACCCCCAGAAACCTACCCGGAAGTCAAGTCAGTTTCTGTTAATGCTCCAGGGTAGTGGAGACAGATCACAAAGTAAAGCTCTTGCCTTGTAAACATGGATATCTGAGTTCAATTGCTCCAGAATACACACTTTTTTGTTTTGTTTCCTTGTTTGTTTGAAGCCAGGCATGGTAGCTTGCAGTACTAATCTCAGCTCTAGGGACACAGAGACAGGCAGATCGCAGACTTGCTTTTCTTGCCTACTTGGAAAATTACAGACCAGAGACTCTTCCTCAAAAATAGATTGGACAGCATCTGAGAAGGATGAGCTGAGGTTGTCCTCTGACCTGTACCCACATGAAAATGCACATACATTTGCACATATACACATACATATACCCATACACATACACAAAAGAAATGTACTCTGATTTAAAAAAAAAAAAAAAAAAAAAAAAAAAAAAAAAAAAAAAAAAAAAAAGACCCTATTCAAGATTCCAAACCCTCCTGCATTGGTGATCCTCCACAAGTCCCTTTCCCTGCATCCCGGTGATTACTAAGCTTTCTTGAACTGGATTCAACAGCACTGGGGCTGTTCTCTCCTCCTTGACTGTCTCCTTCATGCCAGGGACAGACAGCCTAGTTAACATTCTCACAGAGTCACTGTGAGGCTCTCAGAGTCATACCTGGTGATTGTCAGGACTGAGTGCGATGACGCTCTGGGGATGTAGGGATTGCTCATTGGTGACTCAAGGGCTGACTCAGCTGCTGGGGGCGGCTTGTGGGGGTGGGACATTAGTCCAGCAGGCTGGGCTTCACCCTTCCCTCCCTTCAACTTCAACTTCTTAGGTTAGCTGTCCTTGTTCCATCTATCTAGTCAACATGTTGTGTGAACCAAGATTCAGAATGACTGAGAGATAACTTCAGAAGCCCCCAAGGAGAGGCTTCTGGAAGACTTTATTCAAGTAGCTGTAAAAAAAAAAATGTAAGTCATGGTTACATTTATTCCTGAGATACACTGAGAGCATTATAAAATCTCAAGAGTTTTCTTGCTGATGATGCTAGGAAACAAAATCTCATTTTCATGAGATCAATTCACATTGAGATGAGGAAGAGTCAAAGGACACAGAACAACATGACCCACAATCACAAGTTGTAATTCTCAGGATGCCTCAGTACACTCAACTACCATAATGTTTGGGGGGAAATTATCTTCTTGTTCTGAGACACTAGCCTCAGGAAGAATTTAGACATTCTCTGCCAGACTCCAGCCTGCTGGTAAGCCAGACAGATACTGCAGAATACCATGATCCCCTGGTACTTGTCACAAGTTCTGAGCCCTGTCATGCAGACTCATCATCCCTTGCATGACCCAGGCACAGCCCCTCTGATCTCAGATCTCTCTGGGCAGGTGGGGCACTTCCCTCTTTTTATCAATCTATCCAGCCAACCAGTGCCATCCTTGCCTTTCCTCCCTTCCCAAGCTAAGAAAATTAAGAAGCCTTGTCTGAGGATGTGAACTCAACTCTGCAAACAGACTTAATGAGTCACTCTCAGAATTAGATCTGAAGGGTCCCCCAGAGATCTACAGGCCTCTTGCAATGTTCATGCAGCCATGTTCGTCTCCTTGGATGTATTATCGTTGAGTAATCTATTGACATTTAACAAGGAAACGATAGCAAACAGTAGCCACAGGCTATCCACAACAAGTCTATTCTTCCAGTAATGTCTGCTCTGTGTTTTTTGGAGCTGAATGACTAGGCCAAGATATGTGTAGTGGATTTGTCCACTAGAAAATGTTAAACTTAGGTTGGGTAGGATTACTTGAATGTGTTTGACCAATGCTGACTTCTCAGGCACTATGCCTGAATACTTCTCCTAGATTCTAGTACAAAAGTTTTCCATCTAGACTTCCTCACTTCTCCCAAGACAGTCACTAATGAGGAAAAAACATATGCATTATGCTCTCAAAGGGTGGTGTGCACATTATGAAGAAAATTATTCATTGACATTCTCTACAATGAGTTTTTCCTCTTTTCGTTGAGTGTTTGATCAGGAAAGAAGCTATTTCTCCTGATCTAAAGATGGATTGGTGATGGGAGGAGAAACACAGGCAAAGTGTTTTTAAAAAGGCACTGGGCCCTTGGTGATCTGTGATGCTATGAATCATATACCATGGATGCTCAACGCTTCATTGTCTTTCCAACTGATTCCTGGCTAGGGCACCTTTCTCCACTAATGGAAATGTCCCCTCCTAAGGCAGTCACACTTAGCTATTGAGTACTTAAAAAATAAGTAGTGCAAATGAGGACTAGAACTTGTAACTCCCGTGTGTGTGTGTGTGTGTGTGTGTCTGTGTGTGTGTGTGTGTGTGTGTGTGTGTGTGTGTCTGTGTGTGCCTTCATCATGTATGTGATGGTACATGTGTTAAAAGAGCATATGTACATGTATCTTTACTGTCATTCCTCAAGAACCATCCACCTTGGGTTTTTTTGTTTGTTTGTTTGCTTGCTCGCTTGCTTGCTTAGTTGTTGTTTGTTTTTCACACAATGTCTATCATAATTCTGGAGCTCACCTCATTAATCTGGGCTGGCTGGCCAGTGAGCCCCAAGAATCTGCCTTTCTTTACCTCCAAAGATCTGAACTATAAGCATACATCACAAGACATTGGTTTTCTCTTTTTTAAACATCAGTTCTAGGGATCAAATTTAGGTCCTCTTGCTTACATGCCAATCACTTTGCAGGCTGAGATATGCCCCCTACCCTCAACATGTCATTTCATTAAAATACAAATAACATGTAGCTAACGTCACTATATTAAACAGTGAAGTAAACGTAAAGCTCAGAACCTTAGAGTATGCTGTGTGCACCTTGATCAAACAAACCCTGTTCTTTCTGGGGTGAGCACTGCATATAGCCATGAAAATGGGTAAATGGAAGTATCAAGCTTCTTGCTGCTCTAGTAAAAAGCTATTTTTCGGACCACTCCTCTAGGTACTACTACAGAGCATCCGTTGGAATGAAGAGAAAAAACTTGGAGATAAAGAATCAGCCAAATATAGAGACATATTAGAGGAAAAATAGAGCTGCAGCCTTGCCAACAGGTTGTTAATTCAGAATGCAACAGCCCTTCTGACATCATTGGAAAGCCAATTGCCAAACGGGGAACATCAGTCTCTTCACGTCTACAGCAAACACTCCCTTGAATGCAAAATTACAACTTGGTGACTATTTGGGATCCAGCCCTCTGTATTTTTCATGAAGCTTAAAGGAGATTAATGGGACAATCAAGATATTACGGATGAAAACCACATGCATTTCAAATGAGACTGTGACAAATAGCTGGGAAGCCTCCAGAATAGGCAACAGGAGCCCTGAACTAGGGAACACATTACCACGGTATGTATCCTCATTCTGCAATTTACCCCTGGACATAAGACATAGAGAGAGTATACAGCCTTTCCCTGAGATCCACGAGACAGGAAAGGAGCCTTGTCATTAAGCAATTATAAGGTCCAAGGGGACAGTGTTGGCACTAAACACTACAGAAGCATATACAGCTCTGTTCAGATGAATCCTATTATTATTAAGCAGTTCAATCAACATAATAATTATTATAATGGCTGGCATTTATCAAGAGTCTGTTATATGCTAGACAATCTATATGCAACGACTCTAAGGCTCTTGGCAACACTCCATGGTGTTATCTGTTTACCCATACTTATTGTGCCTAGTAAACAGAATGCAAATGTTTTCCACATATTATATAGGTGAATAGGGATATGTGTGTACATGCAATTACCTATATCATTATATATCTAATTGAAATACAGTTATTTGTAGTTAGACATTATACATATATTGTGGTGGTCTGAATGAGAAACGTCCTCCACTGTCTCAGGTATGTAAACAATTGGACTCTGGTTAGCAGTACTGTTTAGGGAGGTGTAGGAGGTGTGGCCTTATTGGAAGAAATATGCCTCACTGGAGGAGGGCTATGAGATTAAAAGCCTCATGCCATTTCTAGTTCTTTCTCAGCTTCATAGCTGAGGTTGAAGAAGTCAGCTCTCAGCTTTCTAGGCATATCACAATGCCTGCCACTTGATACCATGCTGTCCCCATCATTATGGACTTTAACCCTTTGGCATAAGAAGCCAAAACATTTCTTATATAACTTGTCTTCATCATGGTGTTCTATCACAACAACAGTAAAGTAACTAATACATATTTGCCAGTTGGTAAGATGAGGATGGGTTCATCTGGTTTTCACAACAACCTCATGATGTGGACAGTACCTGATTCCACCATTCACTGATGAAATAACTAAGGAGCAAAGTAGCTGCCATCTTCTACCCTCCGAGCTAGTCTGGAAGGACAAGAGGAAAGGCACATGTTGAATGAATGGCTGACTCAGCCTTGGTCCAGAATAGAGTGGGGCATGCACCAAGGCCTAGATTACCAACAGAGCAGTCAGCCAGCATGCAGGGGTTCTTTCTCCCCATGAGACATTACTGTTTTTTAATAAATGATAGTGCTAGGCTGGTAGCTACCTCCAGTCACTTGCCTTCTCTTGGGCCATCATATCTCAGTTGTATTCCATGAATAACTTGTCACATGAGCTAACAGCCTCAGACACTTTTCTTATTATCAATGGAGAGCATTTTGGAAAACATTTCCTTTTTTTGCCATTCCATGACTGAAAAATGAATTTAGCTCCCCTACTTCAGAGAGGGGGTGATGGTGGTTTTAGAAGTATTGAATCGCCTGTCTTCTTTGAAGGTACCTCTGAATGAGTCCAAGGACAGTTGTTGGTGCCCAATTAGATGAGATAATATTTTTTTATTATTGCAGCCAGTTTATTAGGTTTCTATTCTTTGAGAAAGAAAACACCTGAGCAAACACAAATGTGAATCTTTGGGGCCATCCATCTGAGGAACGGAGAGAAAAGTTAAGAGTGATCTTACATTTCCTTGAACCTGACAGCTCTATCTCATACAAGACTCACTCCCTACTCTGTTAAAGAACAGACTCTTCCCACACAATATCCACAAGGGAAACTCCTACTCACTCATCAAGGCCCAGCTCAGATGTCCCTTTCAGTTTCCTAGACTGGGACAAAATTATTCACTTCCTTCTGGTTTATTCCCATTGAGATGTATTACTCATCTGCTTGTGTAAATATTAATGCAACACAATTACACATAGCTCAGGAGTAGAGAACATGTCTTCCTCATCTCTACATGCATCAACCCACACATAGGAACGCAGATGCCAAAGGCTCTGCTTAGCATGAAATCAGACATCCACATGCCACTCTGGCTTTGTTTTCTCTCCTACAAAACAGACACGAGTGGACTCTTATTAAGACGTGGTTTCACATGTATTAGTCAGTCAGCTGCCCAGGACACTAGTAAGCATATGGCAATAGGCAGTTATAGGAATTTCACTGAAATTTGTTTAATAAAAAGTAAAATTAAATTGACAGGGTAATATATTTAAAAATCTTACCCAAACTACCAGGTCAGGGATGACAGCCCAAAATTACCATTCATCCTAGAAGACACAAGCAATCTCTTAAGTTTATGTTTGGAAAAGAGGTAAGTGTGGGCTTAAAACTTGTCTTTGTCTTGATCCATAGGATCAAATCCATGTTGTCAAATTGGGCTCTGGAGGCCCTTTCAGCATGTAGCAACAGGATGTCAAAAAAGCCTGCCAATAATAGGTATATTGCAAGAAGGGAAATGGACAGAAAATGTGGTTCACCCCAAGGCTGCCCCCTCAGATTCCTGTGACCAAACCATAACAGAGTAGATAGCTTATCTTTAGTGATGGGCATCAATTGCTGCTTCTAGAAACAAAACTTGACCTTATCCTTTGTTCTTCATCTCTCTGGTTCAGGAATGCCCCCACCTCTACCCTTAGAGTACCTTCCCAGGCTTGCCAATCCCAGGCAGACCAGCAGATCTGTCATCCTGAGGCCATCTTCATTGATCCTAGAAAACGAATGCCAATTGACCTGAACCAATGAATGTCAGTTCTAAGACTTGGCTAAAACAGCTGTATAGCAAAGAGAAGCTGTTTTCTCACCAAGGCTTTTCCCATCAAGGAAGAAATGGATATGCCAGGCAATTGATTCTATTATGGCACCTCGCAAGAAAAGAGCCAGTGAGCATTAGACCAACACAGAAGAAAGCAGAGGTGAGCCATAAAAGAAAGGCTGGAAGGAACCATTTATATCAAGAGATGCCATGGGCATCAGTCAAGTCATCTCTAGTCACAAGACAACTCTTATTTGCTGACAGCCATTTAGCAAGTTGCCAAAGCCTGCCCTTTCCTGCAGAAATCTAAGTCCGAAGCCCACGCTACCCCTTCACCTTCAGTCATCTTGCCCATCTTCATGTCTTGTATTCCCATGTCTTAGGTATATATAATAAATTGTGTGTGTGCTTTTCCCATTATCAGCCTATTGTCAACTTATTGCATAGATGGAAATCACCCGATCGTCAGGATGGGAAGAATACATTTAAAACTTCACTATATCTACTATTTAATCTATCGTCATCCCTTCAAATTCTTAACCTAAGCAGCTTCAACCATATCACTTCCTTCTATCACAAGCAGGCAAAATGCTCATATGAAGCTCACTCAGATAAGCCTTTCTTGTAGTTAACAGGTCTTGGTTTTGTACCTGACACTCATAGAATGTAGGGATTTCTTCTGTTAGTGTGTTCAAGAAGGGGGTGTCAGAGTAAAGACTAAGAGTCAGAGATGTCTGTCTGGTTCTGCTAAGATAGGACCCCCTGAGAAACAGAAATGATAAATTCAGCCTTGGTGTCAAAATCCACTCGTGGGTATTTCATTCATCACTTCCCATCTCTTCTATCCCTCTGCTTCCTTGCTGGCTGAATAAAGACATGCTTCTTAAGCAAACATCTTCATTGCTTGTCTAGCAGAATTCTCTGGGTTTTGTTTTTTTTTTTTTATTTGAATATGTGAGCTACTTTAAAAATTAACTTTCCCCTGAGATACAGTAATTTAAATTAAGGGAAAGGCTGGTCTTTTTTAAACATCTTGTTTCCTTTATTCAAATTGATGTTTTGTAGATTCCAGAGACTGTCACTCTTGTGAAGACAGCTCTCGATTGCACTGCTGGGTACAGAGTCCCTTCCTGGCCTAAAAGAACCAGAGAAGGATGACTCACATGTGGGATCTGGAGAAATGCAGAGGGAACACTGGGGGGATGCAAATGTCAGCTTCTAAAAGAAAAGAGAGACTCCAAAGCAAAACAAAACAAGGCAAGGCAGGCTGGAAGTCCCAGGGACACCAGTGACAGGCATGGAAGAATCAGAAGCCAGGAGAAATCTCAGCCCATGGCAGCCTTGCCTACACAAATCATATAACCTCCTTTCCCTCCTTGGCTTCCAGATCTGACTCTAGCTTTGTTTCCTGGCCACATTCTGTCTACAGCATGCAAAACACGACTATTCTCAACCCAGCCTTCTCCAAAGCAAGTCCATGAACACTCTCCGGCTTATTGGCTGGGATTCATAGAGAATTGGTAATAAATGGTCAAAATGAGATGACACCCAACAGAAGGAACATAATGCATCACATAAATTATTTCAAAGGTCTCCCTACTAGTTTAAAGGAATTTATCTCTTGTTCTCCTTTTTCTTCTGACCCTGACACATATATTCTTATCTTCATTGATCTGAGTTTCACCTTTGAAGTAAGCTCGGGCCACCCATTTCTCTTACATGATAGCTGGAGTCCTTAATACTCAGTGCCATCCATGTATTCTGTATATGTATGCACTATTTACCCAAGTTCTGGTTCTTGGAGATGGCAAGTATCAGGTGAGGCACTTTCTACAGTAGACAAAAGGAGACTTGTTCATATCCACAAGGAAGTTTTGTCCTGCCAAGTCTTCTCCACAGTGATCAGGATCAGCCTTCTAGCCTTCTCCCAGCCCAGAGAGAAGCAGGGTACATGCCACATAAAAGGCATTATAACCTGTAATCCCATTGCTTGCCTCTCCTTTGCTTCTCGAAGTTTGGAATCCTTTTAGCTCAAGTCTTCAGAACACTTAAGCACAGGAAGGTTGCTTCTGCAGGAGCTGGTAGGAAGGGTTGTGCCCTGGGAGGAGGCAGTGGGAATAGTTATATCTGAGCCATCCTGGCAATGACAGCACAGCCGCTGCTTTCTGTGTTCAAACCAGTGCTGGTTCTTTGAATGTGGCATCTGTCAGGGCTCAGTGAGGATGACAGATGTCTCTCTGCTCCAGGAACAAACAACATAGTCCTGTGGGGGTGACAGAAACAAGTGCAGCCAAGCCAGAGTGGAGAGGTGCCGATCTCCGGGAATAATCGGAAGAACAGCGTAGGAGTCCAAGTCTACCAGACACCTGCTCCCCTGAAGAAAGCATGTTCTCATTATGAAACCTTAGAATTAGAAGGCAACTCCAGGCATGAGTGTGTGTGTGTGTGCCTGGGTGGCCTCATTCATCAGCACATGAGCTATTCATTCAAGAGACATTTGAGGCATGTCCAGAAACAAGAACCCCACCCTCACCCCACATAGCTGCTTAGTTAACCTACAAATAATGCCTCTTCCATGGAGGATATCAGCTGGGGGGGGGGGAGGTGAGCCAATTTAGGAAGTGTCATCATCCTGAGTCATCTCTAACCCCATGTGTCTGGATTAGATCACATACATATACATGGAGCTCCTCTCTACAGTGTGCCTTGCAGGTACCTTGTAGATGCTCAGCACACAGCTGATGAATGAACAGAATAATTGCAAAGCAACTAAAGGGGGTGAGACGTAAAGACATGAAAAGGGGACACAACGAAGTAGAGTGAAATGACAAGATTAATTAGAGACATAAACTACAAAGACAAAAATAATCTGATGAAATACACAAAAAGAACTGTATCCTGAATTATGCCCCTGATGTTTGCAATGTTTCTTGGAACTGACTCAACACAGAAAAAGGGGAGGCTACCCCAGGCTTAGAGAGATACCTGTTGTCTTGAAGAACAAAGATGAACCGATAGATAGAATGCAATGGGATAAATCATCTGGGAAGAAAGCAGGGGCTAAAACAGTAGCAGCTTTCCAGAGGCACTGATGATCAGAGGACCTGCAGAAAGGAGGAGCCTGGGGGACTCTGGGAGCCATGGTTCACAGGTAGTGCTCAGTACTGTTCCTGCTTTGGGCCCAGATGCAAGTTAGCAATGTGTTTTCCCAATCTCTTTGGCTACAGCCAAGCTAGGGAAGCCACTTTTGCTTTGGCCTATAAACTCTCCAAGAAGCACAGACAGCCACCATTAGCAGTCCTACACTGCCTTGACCTCTGGAATGTAGGGAAGGCCACTTGAAGCAGCTGGGAATTCAAGCATCTTCCACCCAACCCAAGGGGTTTTCAATCTTCCTCAGATGAGGCTCAGTTCTTGTCATTCTCTCCCCATGTGTGTTTCATGTATGTCCAAAGAAAAACACAGTAAGAAACTGAGTGGAACCATTTTGATTCCACCATAGCCTGGAAATTAACAAAGAACTTGGGAAAAAAACAGCAGCCAGAATTTCTGCAGGTCACAAGGAGGGGTTGGGGGATGAGAGTCTTGGTCCATTCAGAGGTCTGGGTCTTTTACCTTCATGACAGAACTGGAATGATGCTTGGAGTATCTAAAAGAAAGACCCTGGGATCCCAAGTTATAGGAAAGGTGCTTTGTTGTACAGAGCTGGCTTTGGGACCATTAGGATGAGAGTTCAAGCTTTAAATCAGTATCCTTACAGGTATTTGCCCCTGGGAAGAACATTTAACTTCTCTCAGTATTTGTGTGCCCATCTCTGTTGTGATACTAACACTTGTAAGGCAGGGAAACTGACAGAACTATATTCAATGAGGTCTAAGGGTCTACTGATGAGAACAGGTAAGTAGAAACTGATGGCTATTTAACTACTATTAGCATCACCTTCATCCTCCTCCTCCTCCTCACCATCAACGGACACAGCTCAAGCCAAGCTCATCTTCCCAACTCTGAATACCCCTGCAAGAATGAAAATGTCCACCTTAGCATGATCTAGAACTAGAGGAGTCCCTAGTCAAGACTGTGTTTCCCTATATGGGTCCTTCTTTGCTAGAAGGCTATTGTACCGCTCGCCTAGAGTACTGTTGGCCTTCCAGTAACAAGGCTACTCCTGGATTTGCTGCTACTAAGGGTGGATGGAGCAAGAGAGCCAAAGATCTAGAAGTACAGAAGCAATAAGAAAGATGTTCCTGGCTAATTGTCCTGCTGTCTCCCACTCCCACAGCCATGGCTGCAGATAGGAGGGACATGAATAGATCAGGTCACTGGCTCTTGCTAAGAGTATCTGCTCCAGGTACTCTATCACCCTGTCCTGTGTATCTCCATGTAACCCCTTATTAAGGGTAAAGTATAGCCTGGGCTGATGCTGAGCTGTAAGAAGCAGAGTTAACATACTGGCATCAACAACCAGAGGCAAGCTGGCAGCAGTGTATCCAGGCACCTACTCAACCCTGCAAGCAAGAGCCAGTAATGCAGCTTAAGCAGGTGACATAATTTTCAACCCAGCCCAGGCAAACCATGGCCCATTTCTCTATTGCCTTAGAGCTGTGCCCCTCTGTAGCTGACCTAGGTCCAGGGTCTCCCTCAGTGGGCTGCCAGCAATAGAGGATACCCATTAGCACCTAAGCCACCACTGCAGCACACTCTACTCCCTAAAGATCCTTCAGCTCCATTATTTTGCTCAGCCCCTAGGAAACTGGGAAAAGGAAGGCCAAACTGATGCAACATCAGGATGGCTCCTGATGGATCAGAAGCCAACTGTGACTTTCCCACACCACCCACAAGATCAAGGACATACACTGCAGGAGAATGAATCTTTGACACTGCCCCTTGTGCACACACACACACACACTAAGGAAGCAGGGATGGACTTTGAAACAAGGGAGAATGGGCTGGGAATACTTGCAATCAAATTTTGAGTTTATTTCTGTCTGCATGTCCATGCCTTTGGGCACCAGGTGTCACCACTGTGAGCCTCAGTTGCCTCATCTGTGTAAGGGAGCACTATTGGGAGAAAGACATGGGATAATAGTATAATGAACGGTGCCTGGAGAACAGAAGGCTCTTAATCAATAAATGTGGGAAGTTCTACAGAGCTGTCTCTGACGAGGCCATGTATCTCACAGAACAAAGCTTAGAGGATGTCTCAGCCACTGTCAGTCTACATGCTTAGATCCATTTTTCTGTGTAACCTCATCCAAGGACCCTACCCAATGGCTAGTTCATAAAAAGGCACAAAACAGTAAAATGGACCTTCTGCTCTCCAGAAACCACCAGCTCACCTACAAAGGGAGTGGTATAAAGAGAAATGGCCTCCAGGCCAAACTGTTGTACTCAGCAAGCTGAAGTAGCAAGGGGGTACACCTGGCCCTTTTAATTGCTCACAATCTACCTGCCAGTGCAGAAGAGATAGAATACTGGCTAAACTTACACAATCTCTCAATGGGGATGAGTTCCCAAGAACACCAACATCCTCAGGCCTTGAGAAAAACAACTCAAAAACTTACTGAAAACTCACTGAAAAGTGAGAGGTGAAAATAGCCTATTTTCTTAAAAAGTCTGTTTCTGCAAATGATGAGGTAAGCTTCCTCACCCCTCTGCATTAACCTGCCTGACACTTCCGGTTTCTTGATCTTCCGATCAATTGTGAAATTAAGTCATCCATCTAAAATTTTGACATAGCTGCCATTTTTTTTTTTGAAATATCTACTCCCTGGAATTTTCAGCCACAAAGGCATAAGAAAGTCTACAGAGCTTCAGAAGAGCAGAATCCCCAAGCCCCAGAGACTCTTAACATCAGTGAGCTGTTCCAAATCTACCACAGAGCCTGGAGCCAGGAAGAGCCAAGGATACTAACATCCCCTGCTGCCTCGTGCTGGCCCCTGGGAGAGTGCATAAGCTCTCACCATGAAAATGGCATTTGTATTCTAAGTAACCTTTCTTTAAGTTGACTCCATCTGGTCTTAATAAGCAAAATTACTCTATTACCTCCTTCCTTAAAACCCTTCACGATTTTCCATGCTGCCCATACAAAATTGCAAATTGCTTCCTCTCGCCCACCAGGCTACTGGCTGTGTCTCTTGATACAGCCTTCTTTGTCTTAGCTTTTCTCACTGGAGCCTGTGCAGCTCTTCTCACATTGGAAGTAGACTCTCACTCTTTCCCTCTTTCTTCACTGCCCATTTCCCATTGATCTCAGCCCAAAGTTGCTTCCTAAGACAGACTTCCCTGACCACACCCTAAGGCAAATTACCCCTATCCTTTCTCTCCTACTTTCATGTTCATTTGAAAAGACTCCTCTCCCCATGCTTTTTGTTTCTGTGAGGTCAGAGACAAGATCTCATTCCATCCACCAGTTTATAACAATGTATTGAGTTCCACAGATCCTCAACTATCTCATCTAGAGGAAAAAGGGGGTGGGGGATTTAATTCCCCAGTGTCTGCCTTCATTCAGTCACTTAGAATTCAAAGGCGAATTTTCAAGGTCTCTCCAAACCAGGAATAAAGAAGCTGCTGTCTGGTGAGCATGATGCTAAACTCAGTGACCATTGTGACATGACCATTTTGTGTGCAAGTCCAAGTGTCTTAGTCACTTTTCTATTGCTTTAATAAGACACCATGATCAAGCAACTTACAGAAGAGTCTATTTGGAACTTCACAGTTTCAGGTGAGTTTCATGGCCATCATAGTGGGAAGTATAGTAGCAGGAATGGTACTGGAGCAGTAGCTGGGAGCTTACATCTTGATCCACAGCAGGGTGCAGAGAGAATTAACTGGGAATGGAGCAGGCTTTTGAAACCTCAAAGTCCACTCCAGTGACACGCATCCTCCAACAAGTCCATACCTCCCAGTCTTTCACAAACAGTTCTATCAAATGGGGACCAAGTATTCAAACATATAAGCCTACAGGAGCCATTCTTATCAAACTACCACAATATGTGTGCACATATTTGTGGGGGCACATGTGCCCTTGTGTGCATGTAAATGTGGCAGCCATAAGGCAGACTTCAGTCACTATCCACCCACCTTGTTTATTGAGACAGAATCTTCATTGGCTTGGGACTCATTAATTCACTTAGGATGGCTAGCCACAAAGCTTCAAGGTTCCACTTATCTTTGCTTTCCAAGGGCTAGGATTGCAGGTGTCTACCAGTGCACATGAATTTTTTAAAGATGTTCCTCCTATTTGTATTATCAACTAAGCTATCCCCTGGTTCTCAACATGATGATTGTTTTTGATGAGTGAATCCTGATTCCAGAAAGCCATGAAACCTGCCTAAGTCATACAATCAGTGAGTAGCAAAACCAGAATTGGAAGCTCAGACTTCACTGCAACTTGCTATAGCCTAAACCCAGCCTGAATTGAGGAACAAGACTTCACTATGTTGGTCCCAGCATGGCATTCTCCCCGTACCCCAGCAGAGTGGGTTGGGTAGACCAGAAGGCTGAAATTGGCTGTTTACCTGCCTCTGCTTAAACAGAGCTTTTACTTGGTAGCAGTTGCTGAAATCACTTGGGCTATATAGCCAACGAGAGCTGGACTAGAACCTGAACCTGCTTTCAGAGCTGACTTTTGTTCCAATGGAGACACCACAAATCAAATCTGCTTGGGGAAGAAAAGGAAACAAGGTGCTTTTATGTGTCATTTTAATGAAGGATTGACTGAGATTTTCTGCAGATAAGAGAGCACTGTCAGAGAGTGATTGCCAAGAAAAGTGAGGGGCAAGAGCCATCTGCATAGAGGGAACAACTATGGTGACCCAAAGAAGCTGAAGGCAGAGATAACTGGACCAAATGGTAGAGAGAACTCAACCTCAGAGTCCAGCTCTCAACCTGAGGAATCTGGGCACCTGTCGCTGTCCCAAACCATTTTAAGATAAGCAATGGCATCTCTCTAACTTGAAGCACCCCAGAGAACCTTCTAGGACTGCCCCAGAGATGGTTTTATTAACTTGTTCAGTCACTACAAGGTAGGTGACCACTTCAGCAGAACTGAAGCCCAGATGTTTTGAATAGCTAGAGTCTCCTTTAGTTCAGGAAAAAAAGGTTATTTGGAGTGTTGCAGATTACCCAAGAGACAAACAAATACCATGATCCCTTCACTACATGTGTGTGCCCATGTTATATGGCCACATTAGTTAACTTTTCTTCTTTGATTTCTACTGTATCTGTATCTATTCACTTTGTTGTACATTCAGCCTGGTGTGTGAACTAGTAGCTAGCTTTCCAGATGAGTCCCGAGTCCCTGTCCCCTCCCTGTGCTTGCTCTATGACAGATGGTTCAGGCCATTCACCTCACTTCCAATGGGAATCTTGGTGAGCCCAAATTTTAAAAATCAACTCCCCCCTCTCTACTTGGACTAGCAAACTCTCTAACCTTAATTTGCAATGTGTCTTTAACATACTTCCTACAGATTTGGGAGTAGGGCAATGATTCTATCTAGGTCTCATAAAAGTATGAAAATTATAAAAAGAATGATAAATAAGGGTTTGGAGAATAGAAACAACTCAGACAGACTGTGGTGAGGTGAATAATTTAGTGTGTCCTCCTTATTCAGCTGCAGTTAGCTTCAAGGAGGTACATTGTGAGTTGTTGGGTACTGGGCACATGAGATTTAAATTTATTTCTAAAAATGACCTGGCTAGGATGAATATACTCTTTTTAAAAAGTCACCTGTACCCCTATTTTGGCTATCAGACTATGGAAACAATCAATGGACACTGATAAAATAGACTGTCTCCAGGGAGCTCATGTTAGGAGAAGAGAAAGAATAAAGTCTGCCAGATAAAGAGGAAAGTTTTCATGGAAGAGATTCACAACTTGTTAAATCACCTTACAGAAGAGACAATGATGGGTCAGTGGTGGGCAGGATCATACTTTAACTGGGTATTCATAAGGTATAATGAGTCTTACTCTCTACTTAAGTTTTCACTTCATTTCAAGACCCCCCCCCCCCAAAGATGGGCTTGGCAGGGATCTCTGAATCTCTGTTTATCCCAATATTGACATATTGACCAATCTCCTTTCCCAGTTTTTCATTATTGACTCAGATATTTAACCTGACTTACTGAGGACAGGTGGACGAATAGAGTAGCTTGTCTTGGTTGGGCTATGGATGTGAGCCCTTGCCCTCTACAAGTCTGATAACATTGCTATTTCATTACTGGAACTGATTAGTACTGGGGAGATGACTTGGTCATTAATAACAATTGCTGTTCTTGCAAGGGACCTGGGTTCAGTTCTAGCACCCACATGACAGATCATATAATCCTGAAATCCCAATTCCAGGGGATCTGATACTCTCTTCTGGTCTCTCCAGGTACCACGCATGCACCTCATGTATGTAGCCAATCTCTTATACACATAAAATAAATAAACTGCTCAAGTCCTACAGGGATTGCATTACATCTATAGAGAAATTTGAGAGAATTGGCATGTTTAGCATGATGAATCTTCAAGTACACAAGTATGACATGTCTTGCCATTTATCTGGATCTTTAGAATTAGCATCCTAATAGTTTGGAAAGTACTTCTCTAGAATAGGTTTACAAAATACAGAAATACATATGCTATACACAGATCTATAAATCAAATCCTTCTCATACAATATATACTGTTCTTAGGATTAGAACTCAGATCCTTGTATTTGTGTAACAAATATTTTACTCAATGAGCCTGGGTGGTCTTGTTGTTGCTGTTGTTATTTTGTTTTCCTATGTTTTCCAGCTATGAACCTTTGTTTACCTCCAGATAAGGGAAAGAGTATAGGCTCCTGTGACTCTGTTCCCATGTTCATTCATTAAACCAGTCTCATTAATTCCCCAAGTTTGTTGCTTCTCAATGCTATGTACTTGTTAGCATCCTTCAAGAATGCAATGTCTCATGGAGCAATTCTGGTGTACAGATTTGTCAAACTGTCTCTGATGGCTCGACACATTCCTTGTACCTCAGAGTTCCTTATTCTGCCTGACAAGGAAATTAAAAAACATCAGAAGGCCAGGGTTTAGCTGCCTCCTCTCTTCTCGGAGGGCTTTCTGAAAGTCAGAGATAGTAAGAAACAGAGAAGTGAAAGAAAATATATGAACACATGAGGAGCATCTAATCAAAAAGGTCTGTGACCCCAAATACCTCTTGATGGGAACAGGGCATCTTCTATTTATGCCTTCCTCCACTACTAAGGCAGAAACACAGCTGCACAGTTGAGAGACTATGCCCCCTCCTATCTGTATGGACAATCAAAGTTCCCCTTGTTTCTTTCTGTGACTCCTTGGAATTACTAAATGCATGTCTTGGCTTCAGCAAGATGGGGCATGACATATTTGCAACCAAAATATGAACAGGTTGAATGTTGTCTGAAGATAGCTGCTTCTGTTATCTTTTAATGGATATTTTGGGGGAAAGAGTTGCTGATGTAGATAAAATAGATATAAAACTTAATGCTTCAAGCATTGGATGTGCACCAGCCACAAGCAGGCTAAAAATAGACTAAACTACATCAATAATATTTCTCTTTGAAGCTATGGACCATTTGGGGTGGGGGTTGAGAACATTCAGAAAGAACAGGAGAGCAAAAAAATGATACAAAAAGCAAATGCTGCATGTGAGGCATCCAGACCAGGACCTCAATGGCAACCTGATTGGATAGCCTCTTCTGTGGACATCCATGTGCCTGTTTCCTACACAAAGCTCATCCACAGATGATGAAAACATACTCTTTATACCACTGCCACTATCTGTTTGAGCCTGAGGCATCCCCAATTTCTGGCTCTTGTTGGGGGTTAGCACTCAAAGGCCTTTAGAATCATAGAATCCCAATATAGATAAGGCCTCATTGGCAGATGCAAAGTGTGCTGATGCTGGGTGAGTCAGAGGAGCCCTGAGGTTTCTGTGTATTGTTCTTTTCTGGGAATCTGATGCCCTACGTAAGGTTGCATGCATAAGATGAGCTCAGTGTGGGTCAGTGTGGTGGCAGAATGTTCAGGAAAGCAGTTCAGAATCTTGTTCCAACCTAAGTCTGGCCAATGACCATCTCTGTGGCTTTGGCCTTGAAGAAGAGAGTCACAATATTGTGTGATTTACTGGGCAGCTTAGGGGAGTGACTAAAATACACACACACACACACACACACACACACACACAAAGGATGCTCAGAAAATGGCTCCAGGAGTACCTGTGACTCTTTCAGAGCAGATGTCCCCATCTCTAGACTTTCTAGAGTTCCTGTCACAGCCTCACTTATGAAGATGTTAAATCACTCAAATAAGGACATCTGGGTTAAGGGCTAAGTACCCCTCTGCTGCTCACAAGCAGGCCAGAACTGCCTGATCTTTACAAACACTGGGGAAAAGGAGCTGGAATTATGCTGTTCACACTGAGCCAGAAGCCCTGGTTCCCAAACCTTTATTTTCTTTCCTGTTTGTTCTGGCCTTGAGGTTCTTGGCCAGGGTAAGCTCCACAAAGCATATCTGAGCACTGGACACCGCATCACATAGCCCTGCCCCCCATTATTCCTGGCTCCTTATTCAGTTTCCCAATTTCACACTGTCCTTTGGCCACCTTACCAAAGCAAGGTGGACATGAAGGTCCTTCAGTGACTGCACTAGCTATAATGAGCCACAGGTTGGGATCCCAGAAGAAGATAAGAGGCCTATCTCTCAACCCATAGATTGTTTTGACAACATGCAAAACAACAGGAGACTTCATTAAAATGCAAATGACTGGCTCTTCTGGGGGGTGAAGAGGGGAGAGCCATAGTTAACCAGGTCTCTAAGGCAGCTGTTCCCACAGCTGCTAAGATCATTATTTTGTTGGTCAACCTTGACCAGGCTTCTTACTGTCTTTCCTGGCCCCTACTCACACTACTAGGAAATCAAGGTCCTTACCAGGACTCATACACTCTACCACCTGACCCTCTTCAAGTGTTTACTGTAGTAAAGCTCCCAGCTTCCAGGTGCTACCAAGAACTGGGTCCTACCTACAACCCTTCCATGCAATCAAACTGTTCCTTCTCCAGAAATTTCTCCTCCCCAAGCATGCTACAAAAAGTTCTCCTTCCCCCAAAAGCCTCAAACTTTTAAGGACCCCAACCAATTTAGATAAGGGGAAAGGGTTAAATGTTCTCTAAGTTTCTCACAAGTGCAGGGTAGAACTGCTCTGTCTGCATTTTGGACAGCAAAAAAACACAGGCTATGTGTTCACTCTGAGTCAGACATTCTGGCTCCCTCACTTTCATTTCCCTCTTGTTTGTTCTGGCCTCAAAATCCTTGGCCAGAGTAAGCTCTACTCAGTATAATATGTGACCCCTGGCCACAGTACCACATGGCCCTATCTCATACAGCTCTTCTGTGACCAGGCTCTGTGTCCTCAGCCAAACTGCCAATCTTCTTAGGACATTGTCAGGTGCTTATACTTGTTTGCCTTCCCAGAGGAAGGCTGGGAACTTGTTGGGGGCCGACTTTAAGCAGAAAGCGGCTATCAGCTTTGCAGCCATCTTGAGCCATATACCCTGACATGAGATTTGGATTACAATAGCCTACAACAGCTGAGCACACTCTGATAATCTTGGTTTAGATACTTTGGGTGTGTGAGATTAAAGGTGTGTGAGATTAAAGGTGTGTAATTTAAGAGTTTGACTTAGAAGTGTAGAGATCAAATTTAGAGACAAGACCTAAGGGCATGATTAAAGATGTGACCAAAAGTCATGGCTTAGAAGTGAGACAAATAAAAGGCAGAGGTAGAAGAGAGAATCAGACACAGCAGAGAGAAGACAAAGAAACAGTACAACTTGGAGGAAAACAGATTACCTGACATTAGGTAGAAGACACTTTAGAGAGAACAATTTGGAGTAACAGAGATTGAGACACTTAGAGGAAGAGAGACTGAAGAATAAATGGGATTGAAACATACTCTGTCTGGTCTCCATTCTTCGAGTTTGTCCTCACTCTCTCTTTTGCTGAACCCCGACCAGCAACCTGCGGACCTCGGACCAGAGCAGCAGCCAAACGCGGGGCAGCCTGGACCTCAACATTTTGCTCGGGCTGCGACATTTTTTGGTACCCGAACGTGGGACTAGTGCGGTTCGCAACATTTTTTTTGGTGCCCAACATGGGGCAGCCCGGGCCTCAACATTTTGCTCAGGCCACGACAGGAATTTGTCACACAGAAGGTTCTAGACACTGATGAACTGTTTGTCAGTGATTACAATCCATACATTCACTCATAAAAGGGTTGGACTCTTACCAACCTCTCCCTATCACCTTTTTCCCTTCCCTGCTCCTCAATCCAGTCAAGGTTCCAGCTCCAGTACCATGACAGATGGACCAGGGTGGCTTTCCATCATCTCAGACACCCTCTGCATTCCCCCAGGCTAATCACAGAAGGTGACATGTGATAGAAGCGCAACAATTGCACTCTCGATGTAAAGCACTTTACTCCTTGCTTCCTACACTCAACCCAGGCAGCTTACTGAGCCTAGCACTCCTCTCTTCTCAGGCCTGTGCCCTTCTGAGTCCTTTCCTATCCCTCTACTTGGCCAAGTTCCCCAACCCCCAATCCCCTTCCCTCCCTTTGCTCTTCCCTATCAAACGGCAGTACAACTGTTTGTCAAGGTCTATCCCTCTCTCTCGCAAGTCAAACTCTTCTGTGTCCAAGACTGTGTGATCTTTCTCCGTGGCCCTGCCCAGTTCTAAGTCACACATGTCCATGATCACCCTGACATAGTTATATCACAAAGCTCATTTCTCCAGTGAAGAATGAAATCAAGGTCACTAGTTCTTTGTGCCCAGCGGGAGGGCAGAGTGTAGGAAGCTCAGCTGCAATTCCCCACGGGAAAACTTGTTGTCACCACCAGTTTAAGATAAGGAAAGGCAGCATGCCCTGTTAATGTCACAGGTGGAGCAAGATTTGCCAATCCACTCAGAGAACACTTAATTCTCTAGGGGGAGAACCTTCAGCTCATTATATATTATGAGTGAAAATGCCCAGATTTTGAAGAATGAGCATTAACACTGGGTTCATGTAGTAGAAACAAAAGATTCATTTCCACAGAAAATGTAATCTCAAAGTTAATATCTGTATTTGCACCATAAGACATCAACTTGCTTTTTTTCCCCCAATCTACCAATTCATTCCAACACTTTTTCTCAAATGACAAGGAGCCCTACCTTGCCATTCTGCAGCAGCAATAAGGTGATGGTGCTATCTGATATATATACTTGCATAGTCACATTTCCAATGTTTTGATTTTTGTACCTTGACACCTAGCCTGCTGCCAACTCTGAATATGGGCAAATCCCTCTCCCCTGTTGTAAAAACAGCTTGCTACAAACAAACAAACAAACAAACAAAAAAACCAATGAGCTTGGGTGAGACTGTAAAAGCCCTGGGAACCTCTAACTTCAAGGCAGAATGTGAAATTAATTTCCACATACTATTGAACATTCCCTGCAGTGATTTTCAAAAGTAACAATGTCAACAGCTAACACTCACATAGCTTTAGCCGTACAAGCATGTACCCCACTTAATTCTCAAATAACACCATATGAGGCTGTTGCTTCCAGTCCTAAGTACTGACAAGTGAAGAAGGCTTAAACCGTGTTTTTGAGACAGGTCCAAAGCCCACTCCTCCCTTCCCATGTTTTCTTCCATCTGACTTTTCACTTTCAAGCTTTTTTTTTTTTTTTTTTTTTTTTTTTTTTTGCCATCCAACAAGATAGTTCCCGCCTTCCCACTAGATTGCTCTCATGGACAGAGATGGCCTTTAGAAGGGGAACCTACAGCTCAAAGCTGGTGGCTCAGACAAGCTGAGTGGAAGAGTCACCATTCTGAGCTCACCCTTGTTGATTCAGGCTGGACTATTTATAGATGAATCAACAAACCTCCTCAGCAGACAGAAAGAGCCACAGCCAAAAGCCTTGCAGGGGAGGACGAAGACACGCATATCTATCTGGGAGATGACCAGAGGACCATAGTGGAAAGCCACTGGGAAGACATGGGAAGTGCTCTTGATGACAGGAGACAGAAACGGGGACCAAGGGCCTCTGTGTATTGCAGCAGCTAATTTAATATCTCTAGCTTCTCCGTTCTACCTACTTTCTTTCTAACCACCAAACCTTGAGAACTCATGTAGCAGAGACCAACTCTTCTCCAGGTACAATTAAAGTCTGCCCTGCCCTCTCAAAAGATAGTGTTGAAAGTAAGGTGAAGGGACTCGTCTCCAGCCCCAGCCTCCCTTTCTTAACCCACAGCTCTGAGCTAATCTAAGCTAGTCTGGGTTTACTTTAAAGTAGTTGCCAGAAGACGTTACATCAAAAGACTGCAAATCCCAAATATTTAACAACTTGAATAATCCTTCCATCCATCAGTTTGGTAATTCTATCCACCAAAAAATAAATAACAATAAAATACAAAGCTATTAGAGTCTCGTTTCTGAGCTGCCAGTCTCTTATAAACATGCCACGGCCATTTACAGCTTGCAGCTCCCTGCTCTCTAAACATTTACACATTTCTCCAGCTCTTAACACATCCTTGACCATGTGATAAAGTGGCAGGTCACAAGGGTGGGATGGCAGCAAGAGTTTGACTTCAAAGCCATCTTTGGATGTTCCCCAAATTTGGCTTTATTGGTTTCAATGCCTCCCTCTTTCTTAGTAAGTCCAACAATCACTGATACCCTAGGCTACGGCAACCTGGATCATGGTATGCTGAGCCATGGCATCTTGGATCATGCATGGTCTGTCTATACAGCATGTCCTTTTATAGGTCTATGAGTCAGAGGGAACACAAATCCCCAAAGGCACAGATATGAGGCCATATTATACTGAGCTCTATGGGAAGCTGCTGGGGGTCTCCATGATCCCTGAGGCTTGGTGGGTGCCATCAAATCTCAACACTCAGATTCCCAGGGAGGAGGCTTACACAATGTCTTTTAGGGAAAGGAAGTGCTTAAATATGGCTTCCCTAGGTTCACAGTCCTAAACTATACACATACAACGGCCCTGCCCTTTGAGAGTATGCATTCTTAGTCTCCTAGGGGACTTCAGTGGTATTTATAGAGTGTAGCAATTAGAATAAAATTATGTCCAACATAAAAGTGCTCAGAAAGGTCATGAAAAAGAAGGCATGTGGACTGGGGAAGTAGTGAGGACCCTGTGGAGAATGGAGAGAGATGCAGCACATGTAGTAACTGCTGGGGCAAAGAACAGAGATGATATTGGAGATGGGCAAGTGTAACAAGGGATAGCTGGGGGACTCTTAATGATCTCTCCACCACCCCTGCTCTGCCCTCAATGCCATAGACTATTCTAAACTCAGGAAAACATAGTGCCTTTAGAATGGGATGTGAGTGTGGATCCTGAGATCTTCCTAGCTGTTTGTATGGTCCCTGGGCCTAGCTTAACATGGCAGAGTCTCACCTACTTCCTTGGGAAAGCGGAATGGCTGCAGGGGCTTACTGGCAGCTGCAGATCTGATACCCGCCTGGGTTTACTGAGATGTTGCCTTGCAGAGTTCTGCATGAGACTCTTGGATGCCAGGGTCTGAGCCACAGCTCTACAGACATCTTTCAGACAGGCATACTGCCTAAAACATTGATGAAACCCTAGTATGGGCAAAGACCCTTCCAAGGAAACATTGGTGGGACTCAGTATAGAGAGATATACAAAAGAGGCCACTTCCTTTGGGAGCAGCTTATCTCCTACTGCTGATTGAGGATAAGATAACATTCAGTGTCAGGTCATCTGTGACTATGCTAACAGACTCTTTGTGGTCACACATTCTCCAGGGATTGGTGGAGGTTTTCCTAACCCTGCATCATACTTGGTCTCTGTGTACTTCACACCAACCCGCTTCCTCTTGGAGTAGTAGCAAGGATTCTCTAACAAATAGCCACTTTCAGCTCTGCTCAGAGGCTACCTTTTACATTTTACTTGTAACACATCTGATCTGTATCTGTGTACTGAACAAGTGTTTGAAACAACAGCCCTGCTGTTAATTGCAAATACTCAGATCAGTAACCTATCCTGTCTTCTGCATCTTCATGATGTTCCTTCTCTTATCATGGCTGAAAGCAGGGTAAGCAAAGAGACATGTGGCAGTGCTGTATGACCAGAGGGTAGCTGGAATCCAATTCTGATTACACAGACACCATTTATCTGTCTTCCTCCTGAGTCTGAAACATTCTAAGTGGAGGTCAGGCTCTGTATACTTTCTCCATCAAGAATGTTCCAGGCCTGGCATCTCCATGTATAGAAAGGAGAGTCAGCCCTGGGCAGGGGGACATATGGCTGTGAATCCTTCCAAGAGAAGACCCTGCAGTAGAACAGTACTATTTCCACATACTCAAGCTCAGGAGACAGAAGTAGCTGGGTGTCTCAGGTATAAGTAAATGATGTCGAACATCATGGAGGGATTCTTTGAATAGCCATCTCCCAAGATCATGTCCCTACCAACATCAGAAGAGCCAGAAACTTTTTTTGTAGCTAGAAACATCTGGAGAGAAGGCAGGCTAATGGGATCTAACTAAGCAAGTCTACCCAGAGCACATTCCAGAACAGCTTGCTCCTTGGCTCATTGTGTGCCTGAACCTGCTGACCTTCCAGAGGTTCTGACTCACATTACCCTGACTCTCAGTTACACAGGGGACAGCACTTCCCACCTCACCTCAAGCCTTCTCTCTTAGCACAGGCCTTGAGGCAATGCCCATCCACACCTTGCTAAGGGTGGCTCCCTTCCCATGAAAGACACAGAACCACCTAGAGATGCCTTTTAGTGGGCTCACAAAAGGAAGAAGTGGGCCTTGGAAAAATCCTTATTGAATGATTGTTTCCACCTAATGAGGAACCTGGGATTTTTCAGGAAGGAAGCAATGGCATGGATCAGACAGGCCCTTTCCAGGAAGTGGATGTGCTGTCTGCTCCGGTGGGGTGGCCTTCTGGAGTTGGCGTGGTATCATGGACACATTGTTAAAGTGCTCAGGGTCTTACAGAACTCTTGGGGAGGGACACTGGATAGGAGGGCAGCTTCCGTGGACTCCAGCCCTTTATTCAAAGTAGCTAGAGTTTTATCATTTTGCACAGAGTCTTCGGACCTCTAAGGAAATGAAAATCATCACTTCAGAAGCTTTGGCTCTTGGGGAAGATCTGCAGGCTATCAAGTCAGACCACTAAGTTGCTGTGCAACCTACAGCAAGTTACTCGACTATTCTGATGTTAAGGTCCCTTTTCCATAGAGAACACAGAAGTGGCTAGCTCCTAGTTTACTTGGGGGAGAGACGAGGTAAAGCCCTCACAGAAGTATATTCCTTTCCTGGTTCACAGAACACAAGAAGCATGAGCTGTTTTCTTTAGAGACCCATAAGCTCTTTTAGCATAAAGAACAAAAGATAAGCTGCTATCTCTAGGCAGATAGAGGCAGAGGGGATTCAGGTCGAACAATTCTTAAGCATTTAAGACCTGAAAAAATAAGCCACTGCATGTCGGTGTTTTATGTACGCTTTCATGTGGAGCACTATGGCCCACGCAGCCCATGCAGTCCAGGGCAGCAATGAGCCAGCAAGTCATGGAAGCAAAATGCACTTCCTATAAGGTTCCTGTGGATCCTTCTATAAGACCAATATGAGTACTGTGTATCCAGTGTTGGCACCCTCTCATGACTCCACCTCCAAAGACATAAATCTTTGGAGCATTCACCTGGCAAATCTGAAGACAACTGCCTTAACAAGTGGCTGGGAGAGGGTGCAGTATGCAAATGCAAGACACAGTTATCATCACCATTAATCTTCCAATCTACAGCCACTGCTTGGCAATAAGGATATAATTTCAAGACAGGGTCATTATTCATCATGAGATCATCTGTGCTATGTTGTAAGCGACAGCTCTTCTCCCCATTCTCTGATTCAAGTTAAAAAGTCTTATTCCACGGCCTCTGCATGTGTATACATTTTTATTGTTCAATTACAAACCCCAGGATGAGATGCTCTGACATCCTTGGTAATTGTCTGGTTTCTAACCAGAAGTCCCTGGTTCAGGGAAGAATCACAAATTTCATCTCTGTAGGGAATAGCAAGGTTTTCTTCTAACAGGGTAGAAAAGAATACATTTAATGGTTTCCCTGTTAGATTAAACAGCAGATAACCAAGAGTGGCAATAGACCAAACATGGGGCAGCAGGATTTCTAGACCTTCCCACCACATCAAGATTCACTGTCCAATGGAGCAATCAGAAGGTTTTTAACTAAGCAAAATGATGGCTTGGTGTTATAGGATTTTAAAGTCATTAGCTATTTTAACTTGAAGTATAAACTATTCTTCTACCCAGTAAGCACAGAAATCACTTAAATGAACAGTTTCAAAGCACTAACAGGTATGTAGAGGAAAGAGGAAAAAGTAAAGAAAAAGAAAATAAGTCAGACATGGTGATGTATGCATGTTGTCCTAACTCTGGGGAAATGGAGGTAGGAAGATCAGGAGTTCAAGGCCAGCCCTTACTATATAGCAAGTGTGAGACCAGCCTGAGTTATATGAGATATATGAGGTCATCATCCTGTTTCAAAGGATCTAACATGCCTACACATGCATGTACACATGCACACATGCACTCACAAAGGTGTGGTCACATTGAGAAGTATGTAAATAAATATATGAGAAAAAGGGAACAGAATACACAGAGAAAGGCATCTAGAGAAGCTGTAATGAGAAAACCAGACATGTGCATAAGAAGGAAAGCACAGGACAGAAAGAGAACCATGAGGAAACTCTCCTGAAGGGTATTCAGGTTTTGAAAGCTTATCAGTAAAAGTCCCTATTGAGACTTTTCATCTCCAACTGTAGAGCATGACTGTGGCCAACTGCCTTCTTAATGAGGTTGAGACTGTGTTCAGCTAATGGCCGGTAGTGCCTCACCTTGTGTTCCATCTGTAATACTGGGCCATTTTTAACAGTAAGCATCCAGTGCCCACTTGGGCTAGCATTGCCACTGGGATCATCACTACTAAGGCAAGTTGGCTAGCCACCCACACTGGCTGCCTCATCTGTAGACACCATAGACTGGGGAGGAATATGGAACCTTCTCTCCCTGTAGTGCAAGGACTACAGGGACAGCTCAGTGGTCAAAGCACTTGCCTGGCAAGCATGAAAACTAGAGTTTGGATTCCCCAGAACCCACATAAGCGATGGGTAGGCCTACATATAATTCCAGCCCGAAGAAAAGGAAAAAGAGGAAAGACAGAGAATCCCTAGATCAAGCTGGCCAGCAAGATTAGACAAAGTGGTAAGTTCTGGATTTGACTGAGAGACCACAACTCAAAGAATAAAGTAAGTGAACAATTGAGGATGATTCCAGACATTAACCTCAGGTCTACACATACATACACACATATACACTGGCACACACAACACACACACATCAACATAAAAACACATATGCACATACACATCACACACATACGTGAAATGGAAAATGAGGGTAATGTCTGTCATTCATACTGCCGTAAACATGATCAGTAGTCACTAGTAGTTACAGACAGTTACTCAGAGGAGAAGATGGAAGTATGCATACAAATCAAATAACAGATCTGGAGAATGTTGTATTGTCCCCTGACATACTTTTAATTTGTACACTGGAGGTATGTCACCTACTGTCCCCTAGCTCTGAGCCCTTCTCTGTAGAGCACAGTGGAATCACAGGCATCTCTGTGGTTCCTTGTAGCACTGGGCTTCAGTTTCTCTTAACAACAGGCAGAGATGTGAAGTGAATAGCTTGTTCAGATCTAATGATGACCTGAAAACAAATCATACAAGAACTGTACTGTCTGGAATTTTTTAGCCACCATCCATGTGTGTCCTTAGGCCAGAATAACATTGGTAGAAGTCACAAATTCATCACTGTTGTTGACTTTGAAAGGACTTTAAATCCAGGACTCCCCTGTTCCCTGGTTTATTCTCCAAATCCTCTCCTGATAGACACTAACTCTTAAAAATAGGTCTTAAAGTGGGAGCTCTGAGTGCAAGACCAATAGGCAACCTGATTGCAATGCCTTCTGTCCTGGAGCTCGGTGAGTACAGTGGCAGGCTCAGTTTCACTCAATTCCCACTGTTCTGAGGTGGCAGCTGGCAAAGGGCTTTCTCTTCACAGACCATTTTCCCCATTTATTCTCTTCTACAAAGCTGCCTCAGCGTTAGGGAAGAAATCCCTCTGCTGGGATTTCAACTGGAAAACCATGTGCCAAGAGCCCTCACCTATGTACAACCAAATGTTCCCTATAGGGTGATTCCTCCACAACGGAGGCAGCAGCAGCACTGTGGAAGGTAGGTGAGAGAAGTCTGCAAGACTTTAAGAATGACTGCTGGTCCCCAAAGCAGTCTCAGGTAACTACTGATCTCGGTTCATGTGTGTTAAACATAAATACATTTTCCTGAGTGTTTTATGTGTGTTAACAAGCAAGCAGCCACTGATAGCTCCATGAAGCAGCTGCCACTGTTAGTCCCATTATACAGGTGAATCAATTGAGACTCAGAAAAGTAGCTGGTCCAAGGCCACAGAGCCTGTGACTGAGGCAGAATAGTTGGGCTTTGTATTCAACCATGAATGCTATGAAGCAGTGCTCTCAAAAGAAACACAAGACACGCCATGAAGCCCATGTTTCTGGTTTTGTATGTGTATATGTGTCTGTCTGTCTGTCTGTCTGTCTCCTGTTTTATCCATCATACATTTTCCTGCAAGACACTTTATATTTTACTGATGGTTCATTTATAATTATAGTCAGATATTTAATATTTAACTCCAGGTAGGGTAAGAAATAGTCAAATTGTGTCTACTGACACTAACACACATTAACCTCCTTGTGGATTTTTTAATAGGTCAGTGGTTCTCACCTTTCCTAATGCTGTGACCCTTTAATACAGTTCATGTGGTGGTGACCCCCAACTATAAAATTATTCTGTTGCTACTTCATAACTGTAATTTGGCCACTATTATGATTTTTGATATGAATATTTGATATTTGGAATATATGATACACCAAGAGGGTTGTGACCCACAGGTTGAGAACCACTGCTATAGGGCCTATTGGTATCTGCCTCTGATAGGTCTCATCCCCAGCTTCCTTCCCCCTAGCATACTGACTTTGTTCAGGCATGCAGGTGATGAAGGAAAGCGTCTGAACATTGCTCCTAGGTAAGCCTCAGTTAGTCAAGTCATCCTTGGGGCCCCTTTCCATTTGTCAGAAATGGACTAAAGATAAAACTGGTGACTTAGTTCTGCTGGTCACTACACGAGAAGGTATACTGGAGGCTTCTAGAAATGTTAACCAGGCTTCTAAAGGCTCACTGGAGGAGGTGGTTCCTTTCCTGAGAGACTTTCATATATTTTACAATATCTCTATCTATATATCTATACCATATATCTCTCTCTGTATATATATGTATATGTATACACATGTATGTACATATATATGTACATGTTTATATATATGTATATTTTCCTGTGATAGAATATGCATAAAATTTAATTTAAATCATATAGTTTATTGGCCTAATCATTACTCCATCTACTTAAGAGACACATCTTTTAAAAATAAAAAGACCCTAGGCTAAGTATGTTAGTTAAAAAAAAAAAAAACAGAATAGAAGAGAACATGAAGACAGAAAAAGGATATTTTAGGGAGTGTCCAGAGTGTCCACAGGGAAGAGTTGGGATGGGTATGATCAAGATATATTATATACATGTATGAAATTATTAAAGAATAAAAGATATTTTTAATAATTTAAAAAAGAAAATTGATGATCACGTGGTTTACCTAACTAACCTAACTTAAATGTGATCATTTTAAGAAGGAACTCATAACAAATCAGTTATATGCTATTTCACAGTCATGCTAAATTTCCCAGCTCCAGGACATCTTAATTTAGACCACCATCCCTCAGATGTTCAGAGTCACCCTGGGGGAGTAACCCAGGTCTCAGTTTCTCTGGTTCCTGTCTACTGTCAGCTCATGGACATCCCCAGGGAACAGTAACGCACACAGATTGTGCAGGCCTGTGCATCAACATCAGCTCTCCAGCTGGTTTGTGACTCAATGCAGGAGCCAAGATGATGTCTGACTCTAAAGGTTCTAAAACAGTACCTCCAGCACCCCTAGAAATCACCATCATTGTGCTGACAGATGAAACAGGGTCTAGGGCTTAAAGGAGAGTATTTTCTAGATAAGCAGAACTTGTGCCTCCACCACCACCTGGGGGGGGGGTGTCTAGCTCAAAACTAAGAATGACCTCAGAGGTGGAAGTGGAGATGGCACCTACGTAGTTGCTGGGGCACTGGCAGGTTGCGCCAACAATAAACAAACACACACCTACGTGCAAAGGAGGAAGCATGCATGCAGGGTTGAGCAAGCAGTTGCCATAGAAACCAGCTAGCCTCACTCTAGAGTTTTCCCTGGCACCTTGATCATTCAGTGGCTGATGGAGTCCAGTGGAGGAGCATTGTGTCTGTCCCTATGAAACCTTCCAAATGGGCCCATTAGGATGAAAGCAGATCAAAGAGGAAGGGATGATGTAACTTTTCTATTCACAGTTGCATCCATGTTTTATCCTGGAAATGACTCAAAGGAGAAGAAAATAAAACTAGCCTTACCATAGAGGGAAATGGCTGAGGGGGATTAAATAATGACAGCAGAGGGGTGAGGTGGAGGCACCTGGACATAGTCATAGAAGAAAGGTGGCTTAGGGGAGGGGGATGCCCTAAGTGTCCACTACAGAAAATGTCCCACTAGATAAGTAGTTATGACCTCAGTCTATCACTCAACCTGACATGAAAACTCTTCTTTATATAGAAAATGCCTGGTTTGATTGCTTCCCAAAATATCCTGTATCTTTTACTCCTCTCAATCTCTATACACACACACCACACATCACACACCACACATCACACACTACACATCACACACTACGCATCACACACTACGCATACATGTACACAGACCACGCATATACATATTCACATGTACCACGTACACATTCACTACTCACACCATACTCATACACATGTATGCACAGACACACACCACACAATACACAAAACACAAACAAAACACATATAGACAACACACAATATGCACACTCATATATACAACACACAACAGGCGCGCACACACACATACATAGCACACATGCAAGCATGCATACCAAATACACCATACACACAGACCACACACACACACACAATGTACACTATACCCACACACACAGAGCATGAGCCCAAGGGAGCACTCTTCCACTGAATGACATCTCTAGGATTCTCTCCTTATTATGAGACAGGTCTCACTAAATTGTTCAAATTGGCTATGAATTTATGACTTACCCTACCTCAGCATCTCATATAGTTAGGACAACAGGCCTGTGGCACTGGGTCTGGTTCTTCCACTCATTAATAAATGAGAAGTACATGAAGCAGGGGGAGGAATCAATGCCACCCCATCCTAGGATCCCATTCCTGAGGTATATTGGACACGTGATCTTCCCCAGAGTATTAAAACTCTATGCCTTGGCTTTCTAACCTGTACCTTGTGAGATTGTGGGGACAGACTCATCAGTTGCCTTCACTACACTTGGATTCTTGCATTCTTGTGCTTAACACTGGCTGATACTGAGTGGAGAGACCAGATCTCTCTGCACTGTGGTTGCCAGCAACTGCCAGGCAGAAGTCTTGGTTCATCTAGATAGATCCGTTGGAAACAAGGATAAAATATCCCCTCTTCCCCATCTTCCACATAAGACAAAGGGAATTATAAAACAAACAACATGCTTCCTATTCTCAAGGAACCTACAAGTTACTATATTTGATTAACAAACAAATTATATAATACCTAGTCTGTGCCAGCTACTGTTCTAAGTACTTTACAAATATTAGGGAATTTAATCTTCATAATAACCCTGTCAAGTAGCTTCTCTTGTTTTCTATCCCTGGCCCAACTAGTACATTGCAGAGCCAAGGTCAGACAGTGATCTGGCTCAACAGCCTGTGGGCCACACATGTGTGCAGGTGAATTATAGACAAGACCATAGATTTCAGGAAGGGAAGGAATCAATGCCATTCTATCCCAGCATCCTAGTCCTGAGGTTTATTGGACACATGATCGTCCCTAGGATATTCAAAACTCTCAGTTCCTTGGCTTCCTCAACCTGTAACGTAGTTTCAAAGATGAGGTCAGATTTGAACCCACAGAGTATATGGAAGAATATAGATGGGGGGATGGTTCGAAAGAGGGTGTGTGTTGATCATTTGTATAAAGAATCTGGGCTTTAGTCCACACAAAGCCAATGGGGAGACCTAAATGAAGCTGGATTTGGAGAAACTTTGCTGGTTATGACACACAAAATGGACTGCTGACACTAAGTAGGGTCGGTGAGACACATGACACACAATCTGGAAGGGTAAGTAAAGCAAGAAGTTAAGGGATTCAGCCAGGGCTATGACAGAAGGAGCACTGAAGGCGAACTTATAGGACTTGGCTACAGCTAGGAACTGATAGGTCAGCACCAGTCTCCACCAGTCACAGAGACCAGAAGCAAGCTCTAGGGAGAAATAATGGCATGTTGTTGGCCACCCAGAGTGGCACAAGGGCAGGCTCACTGCAGCTCCAGAGTCTTTGAGCACTCATGCTGCTTGCAGAAGCAGGCAGAGGCTTTTCTAGCTGCCCTAACTGGCAGCTCATACGAGTCAGACCTGAGAAAGAATCTCAGACACCTCAAATGTAAAAGATGCACCCCCACCCCATGTGGAACTACAAGCAATTCTACTGCTCATAGACAGGATAATTCACAACCCTAGACTCTAAGCCAACCTGGGTCTTTCAATTAACAGGCATTCTATTCCAACCCCCAATATATTGGGAAAAGAAGAGCAAGACCTGAGGTTGGATGAGAGTTATAGTCCAAGAACATGATCAGTCATCCTTCTTGTAAACTCCTCCAATGGCCTGAAATCCTCCATTCCATCCCAATTTTGCATAAGTCCCCGGAGAAGGCTTTGTCTGACATCACTAGGAGATGAATGTCAGGGTGAGGGCACAGCAGGTAGACTCATAAAACGAGCAAAGGGAACTTGGCTTTCACGGAAGCTGAAGCTTGCCTGGTTATTTATCTTTCATATCTGAAGCCTTGGAATTCCATTTTCATCTTGATGGGAATAATAAACTCTTAGCAAACTTTTATGGCTCCCCAGATGAAACCGAGGACTCTGCCTCTGCTTCCTTCCTGCAAACTCAGGCAGACTCTGAAATTCAAGTCAGACCAGAAACTGCTTTTGGTCAGAGGCAAAATGTGTTTATCTTTGTAGGCACAGCCATTAAGATGTGAGCATGAATAGCTGGAGAGAAAGAACATGAAGGGGGTGCGGGGGAAACAGGAAGAAATAGGAGGTACTGGCTATGAAGGAAGGAGACCATGATGGCATCAGCCCCCACAAGCTTTTTATGGTACTGAGGGAGTGGGGCACGGGGAAGGCAGCTGTGGAGATGAGAGAATGGACCCCAGTAGTGGGCTGGGAGAACTTTGTAGTAGGAGGGCTGAGACTGGCTCATGCTGGGTGCTAAAAGAATTTGGGGAGTGGACACAGCACACTGGAAAATTGTGCCCGCATTTCTGTTTGTTGAAGCAATGTGTCCATGAAACCCACCCCCTCTGCTCCTCCAAACACTAAAAAGAAATCTCCAGATGGGAAAATCTGAAGTCAAGCTGCAGTATGAAAAGAAATTTTTAAAAGAAAAGAAAAAGGCTCACACAGGAAGCAGCCTTCCTGGTTCTCTGAGAGATCTACCCTACATATCTGAGCGATCAACATACTAAACAGAGTCAGGAGATAGGTTCTAGTCCACACCCTGCCTGGGACGAACTGCTTGACTTCAGGCAAACCTCAGTTTAATCTAGGAAATGAGCAAGTGACATGGTCTCAGGTAGCTAAGGCAGACACAGCCATGTTGGTCAGGCTACCTTCTAGCCTTCTCTCATGGCAGAAATTACTAATCAGTCACATTGTTTAGTGCAGAGCCACGGCAGGCTCTTTATTTCTGAGCTGTGAATCTTTCCCAAAGCTTTCTTTATAGGCACCACCTGAATAGACCCAGGAAATGATTAGATGTCTTTCAATCCTTAAATACAAGAGCAAGAAAACAGTCTGTGTCCTAGACACCCTTAACTGAATCCCAAGTCTACCCCATTTTGTTTTTGTTGTTTTGTATTGTTATTGTGTTTGTTTGTTTGTTGTTTGCTTCTCTTTTGGCTTTCTTTCCAAGACATAGTAACCAAAATGGGGCAGAAAAAAAATACAGTATAATCTCTTGCCTTGACTCAAAGCTGGGAGTTCAAATATGACCTTGTATCTTTTTCCCTTCTCTTCATATTAATTTTCACCCCAAACTCTGTTCAACAACCCCTGTCCCCCTACCCCAAGGCTGGTGTCCAATTTAGAATCTCATTGAGGTAGAGAATTCTATCCCTACTTTGAGATCAGGGCATAGATGACAGACTAAGGAAGTTCAAAGGCAGATAATTAGTACCCTCAGTTCTTTTGAAAATTATTAAAGAGTCCAGAATTAGAAATTCAGATTTCCTCCAGACTCCTGAGAACAAACACCTCTCCTCTAAATGGCTTAATGTGTCTGTTTAATGTACACAAAATTATCTTGCAGGAAGTGAGGGCTGTTTCTCCTGTCACTTTGAATCTCCAGAATATACTACCTTTGGCAAAGGGACAAGAAATCTGAGTCTGACAAAATTAAATTCCACAGCAGAAATTATTAGGACCAGAGACTATATAGCAGAAACAAACCTAAATGAAAGAGAAACAACTTCTTACCCCAACCCCCCATTTCAGTTCCATCTTGATCTCTCCATCTTAGTCCAGAAAGGAAAAAATATTATATATATATATATATATATATATATATATATATATATATATATATATATATATATATTCTGATTGTCTTGCTGAGTTTTGTCTATAAGATCTATTCAATAATATAGCCACAAGCCGCAGCGTGCAACTCCCTTAGGGCCAAGAGACTATGGAAATTGGCTTCCCATGCTCAAACTCTCAGGGGCAAAGAACCTGGGAAGGTGAGCAGACAAAGAGTAACACTTTATCACTGAGGACCCAGGGAAGGATAGCCCTTCCTCCCAAGAACACAGACAGTCTTTGCTTAGAATCATGTTAATTAAATTGGAAACACTTGAAATAGCCCACTGAGGGCGTGTTGCAGTTGTTTTTCTTCAGCCCATCTAGGAAGTTAACTCGCAGCTTCATTACTGCAATCTGAATTGCATGGATCAGCCACAGCGTTGGGTACCCTCGCATAACTTAGGGAGGTAGCCTGCGTAGGGTTTCATTTTTCTCCAGGCCCCTTGAGTCTGCTACCTTACCCCACATTAACAGATCCTTGCTCATTCCTGACTGCCTCTGGCAGTCATTCTTTCAAGTAGATGTGCCATTTATGAAATGTTCATAGGTGCAAAGATAAAGAAGTTTCTGCCTCTGAAATAGAAAAAAAAATACCTGCAAGAACTACTTTTGTGGAAGAGAGGGACATCTGTCACCTGGGGTCCCCTAAAGCAAAGGCTGATGGAAGGACATCCCTTTAAATCATTGTCATACTTCATACAGAGGTTCTCAGTAAGGGGTTCTCTTACAGGTCTGTGGGTGAAGTGTTGCCCACAAGCACATGTTTTGAATACATGCTCCCCATCCAGGATGCTGTTTTAGGAGGTTGTAGAACCTTAGGAGTTGAAGCCTGGTGGGAAGAAGTGGACCCTTGTGGGGGTTAGCCTTATGAATTATAACTTAGCCCCTTCTGGCCCACAGTCTCTGTTTCTCGATTTATTTGAGCTGTGAACAAGCAGCTTTATGCACTGGCTGCTACAGCTGTGAGGACCATGGACTTCACTAGGCTTTCCCTGCTACAGTAGATTCTGGTTTCTCAGACCATGAGGGTAAAAGAAGTCCTTCCCCCTTTAAGTCACTTCTTTCCAGGGATTTTACCATAGCAAAAAAAAAAAAAAAAAAAAAAAAAAAAAAAAAAAAAAAGTTAATATCTAATGCAGACTCCAAGGCTGAAATATCTAATGAAAACCCAGCTCCTCAGAATCAGAAGGTATAGGACCTTCTCGCATGGCATCCTTCCTCCTGTCAACTCCATGGCCACAATCCCTTCTAGAGAGATGCTCCCCTCCTTTGTATGTTTGTGCCTATGTGGAAGACATTCAGATAGGGAAAAGATCAAAGGAGGTAAGTGGAGAGCAGTGGCCCTATCTCTCAGGCCTGTAAGCCATGGGAAGTAGTTTAGATTTTATACCACTCACTAACCTGTGTGGAAGGCCAGGAAGAGACTTCCCAGATCTATCTACATCCTCCCAGTGGGACCAACAGCCAAGAAAAAGACTAATGTGCAGCTCTCCCAGTGCTGAACACAGGGCCAAGTGCCTTACAGGTCTAAAGCAAGTTCCACAGGCCTTTCTCATAGTAAGTAAGATGGAGGATGTGGAAGCCCAGAGCTTGGGGAGCCTGAGAAGGAACTGCTCATAAACACCTGATACTCATCATTTTACCCATGGAGACTCTGAGGTCCTGACCTGCTCAAGGTCACCCAGGAAGGTTACAGCAGAGGCAGGATTATAACACAGCTCTCTGCTCACCATTAGTTCTTTTGACAAAAGAGATCTGGTCTTGTATGTGAGTTGATCTCAAACAGGGCCTGGAGTTCCAGAGGCATACACACACACACACACGCACACGCACACGCACACGCACACGCACACGCACACGCACACGCACACGCACACGCACACACTAGTGAGCAGAGAAATATGCTTTTGTGAAGACTAGGGGACAGCCTCAAATGCAATTTCTCAGGCACCTTTTGTTTCTTGTTTTGTTTGACATGGAGTCTCCCTTTCAGTGGCCCCTCTGACTCCCCAGCACAGGGATTATTAAGTATGTACCATCGCATGTGGCTTTTCTGTGAGAGAGCTTAAACTGGGATTACTTGTGGTTATGAGGCAAGCACTTGACCAAGAGATCTGCCTCTCCAGACCATCAATCTAAACCTTCTAAACTCTGAGGTGGCTAAGAAACTAACTTACCAATATCCCAGCTTAGAGGGAAGCCATAAAATCATGGTAGCTTCCCTAACAGCCACTGAAAGCAGCAGCTTTCCTTTTGCAAGGGGTTGTCCTCTAGGCAGGGACAGAAACCCAGATAGAGAGTTCTCTAAGTGTCCAGTCTATAAAACCAGTTCAGCATTGACTCTCCAATAAATCCATTGCATCCAGACCTTTCTCCAGAAGCAAGGAGGATGGTCAGGACCACTCTCTTGGGGTCTTCCAAATTCCATGCAGAGACAGGCAGATCTCTGGCCTCCATAGCCATCAATTCTAGTCTATTGGATGAACTGTAGGCCCCTGAGCAGGAGACTCTATCTCAAACAAAACCAAGTTCACAGGCCAACAAATCTAGCAGGGTTTGATAACAGCCAGAAACCAGGCAACTGCTGCCCTTTGAAATACCCACTTTCTGTGATCTGACCTCTGTTTCATGGCATTATTGCTGTAACTGCAGGTAACTATGGCAATTGTTTTTTCTCCTTCCCAGTGAGCTAGTCCCTACTTTCCTTAGGAAAGTTGCTCTATCCACAGTCACAAAAAAGTGGGGGTGGGAGACATTAAACATGGAAAGAGAGGGCAGAGACCATGGCGAGGTGAGAGTTTGTTGTTAGTCTACTGGATCCTGGGCTTCCATGCCTCTGGAAAGGCCAGTGTGACTAGTCCATTTACTTTCTGGATTAACCCATCTCTTACAAACACGAAAAGCCTGATAGTCTGCTTGCCTAGGGCAGAGGCACATAGATGTAAGGAACCTTAGAAGTCCCGGGTTAAATGAAAACCCATGTCCTTGCAGGCTTACACACTGTGACCCGAGCTTCCACCCAGAGGTTTCTGGCTTCATCTCCCCGGACTGTCCATATCAGCACATGGCTAATTTCATTAACTGGAATTAACTAGATGCTCAAAAAGAGAGCCCTGGTGCATAAGAGATTTGGGTACATTTAATTAAGTTTATGAGTGTTCTGATTTCTCAAGACAGACAGGCAAGAAACAACTGGCAAGCCTTCCTTCTCTGTACCCAAACTAGAAAGAACAATTCTTATAATAAAAAAGTTCTGAGGCCAAATGGTGGCTTTTGGGTGGTGTCATTTCTCTAAAAGTGTCTTTTCTGGAAGATGCCTTTTTCTGGAACCTGACTATCTAAATGGGGCTTCTAGTCCTCCAGATTGGAGTGTTTAGGGCCCACAGGCACGAGTCCGTCTGCCTCCTCCTAAACATAGCCTCGCAAACTAAACTCGGAAGCGTCAGCTTGCATGTGGTCCCTAGTGTGAGCGACTTCATCACCATCGCCGCCTCTATTTTTGAGTCTCTCTACTAAACTTTCTCGCAGCTGGAATGGAGGTTCTAAGGACAGTCACAGCTCACTAAGAGATTTTTATCCTCTCACAAATAGCCACATCTAAGCCTCTGAGGACTTGAGAAGCAAGGTGGAGAAAGCACTGCACCACCCTAACTGAAAATCTCCGAACCGCCCATTCCATTCTAAGCCTCCAGGGGGCACCAGCTCTTACTGGTCCAGAAGGAAGAAAAAGAGGCAGGAGGGCAGTAAGACAGAAGGCCGGCTGATGTCAGTCATATAAATGTATTTATTCAGCACCTGGGACCTGGCAGCAGGGATTCACAGGATCTGAGACTAGAATTAGAAACATTGAGGTCCCAGAGCTGCTCGAGGGACTCCCCACAGCATCCAAGCCAATCCAAGCATCCTGTTTTTCCACCTTATTTGTTTTGTGCTGTTCAGAGTTCTCTAATCTGTAAGAAACAACAGGTATGTGGTGCCTCAAATGGTGGCTAATTTATAGTTACCCAGGGTGTTTGACTGAGCCCAGAGGACATGCTTCACTTGTATAGTTGTACATGTTCATGTACACACTATGTTCACCCACATCTTCTGCCAAAATGCCACACCTTTCCTTGTCTTTTTCAATGAGTCTGTGGCCACCACAATGGCTGTTACATATACCTCACATATGGTGCTGACAAGCCCACTGAAATCAGCCCTGTACCCTGTCGGGGTCACTCTATCTCCAGGGAAGACTGGGCTTGGAGAATGCATTTGACCCTCTTTCCATGAGTTCTGTTATCCTGTCAAAGGTTTTTCTGTGACACACATGCCCACAATGACAACCCCACCTCTGGCTCTTGCACAGCTCAGGGAGGGTATATATGAAGTGAGAATTTCCTGGCCAGCTTGACAACGGTGAGTCAGGCTGGCATGAGCCAGTCCAGTCTCAGAAAGGCCAGACCCTTCCCAGTCTCACTCCCTCTCTCCACCTCTCCGCCTCTCCACCTCCCTCCCTCTCCCTCTCCCTCCCTCTCTTTCTTTCTGCCTCTGGAAAGGATTTGTTCTCCCCTTCCTGCCTTTGTGGCTCTCCATGACAGCCTACTATAACATGGTCCCTGGCTGACAGGTAACACAAACCATAGGGGTCAATGTTTATTAGGCACTAATCATATAAGAGGCATTTTTCTGGCATGTATTCATGAACATATCACCCCAACAGGAAGACCCAGAGTCTGACATTCTCCCCACCAGCAAAATGAGGAAATTGTGGCTTCAAAAGATGAAGCTCCTGGCCCAGAATGAAAGCCCCTGAGGAGAGGTTAGACAGGGATGGTAGTCTGGCTGCAGCTTCAGCCACAACACACACAGAGGCCCTGTGTATTCCAAGGACCACAGCATGGCAACTCCTTGCCAGGAATACAGAATATTTGTTGTCACAAAGTGTTCCATCTCACTGCCTGGTATGTGCTGATGACCTGGCCAGTGATTCAAGGAGCTGAAGAGAAGACAGGCCCCAGTCAGATTCCTGCTTGAAGGGCAGAACTCCTAGCTTGCAGCCCAACAGAGGCTAAGCAGGGTGAAAAGAGATGTGCCATTGGAATATACCAATAAACACGTGTGGACTAGTTCCCAAGAAGTGGATAGGCAAAAGCCTGAGATAACGACAAAAGTAGGTATTATCCCTATCCAGCCACCATTCTCTCAGATACCCAAAGGGAGAGGAGTTACTGTACCATGAACAGTGTCTAGGGACACTGTGGGGCCAGCATAAAACTCTTGGGCCAGAAGGATCTCCCTTTCTCCAGAGCTGTCTGATTTCTAAGGCCATCCTTCCTTTTACCATATGCTCTGGGGAGGCCAGAGGAGCCAACCTGCTGGCTAGTAAAATTAGCAGCTGGGCTTTTTACAGGGCACACTGGGGAGCTGGGTACACTGAGTGCTAGTTTACAGGCCAGAAACCAGTATGGGCTGAGGTACCTGCCCTACAGACCTGCATCAGGATGGCCCTCACACAAGGAGTCAGGGAGAGGGAAAGGCACTGCTGTGAATGTCCTGGGTGAAGGGCCTTGGGTAGCTACAGGATGGGTATGAGTAGGTACAAGAGGTAACTTTGCTTTGGTGATCTCAGAAGCAGACTGTGCCCAGCCCCTAGGCTGAACCTGCTAAAAGAACAAACAAGAAAGAACTTGCTAGAAGCCTGGGGCCACTCAGTCCAGCTTCTCTCTCTTTCTACTCCCTACTTGAGACTGAATTGAGCTTACAGGAGTAATACAGGTGCATTGTTCAGAGACTGCAAAAATGTTACATCCTATCTATTACCTTATGCAGTGGACAACTTAGAAAATTCTTTGGGAAGAATTTCACCAGTTTCAAAGGGAATGACAAACTTTTTCACCATGGGGCCAGACGGTAATTGTTTTTAGGCTGGTGAGTATTTGGGACTCTATGGATGTTTCTCAAGTCTTCACTGGATTGTGTCACAAAAGTAGCCATAGACACACTATAAATGAACTTGCATGGCTTTATAACAATTGAAATTTGAGGGCAATGAAATTTGAATTTTGTACACTTTTCACATGTTGCGAAATATTTTTTAGATTTTTCTAAAGTAATTTGAAAATGTGAAAAACTATCTTTTGCGCCTAAGCTATACAAACAGAGCAGTAAGCCACTCTGGCCCATGTGTGAGAGCCATCAGATGGCTGGGTAGGTTCAACAGTATCACCCCTGTGCCATGGGAAAAGGGTCCCACAGGGAAATAAGAACAGAAGCTGCTGAGGCCAGTGAAGGGGTTCCATGGGTAAAGGGGCTTGCCACCAAGTCTGACCACTTGAATTCACTCACAGGGACCCAAATGATAACAGGAAGTAGAAAGCTAACTCTAACAAGTTGTCTTCTCACTTTAATTTAGTGTGGCATGCCCTGCCCCCAGAATATTATAAGTGAATGATTATAGCTTTTTAAATTTAAAAAAAAAAAAAAAGACTAGAAGTTTGCATGAAAATAGACTTTTTTTACTCTCCTGCTCCAGATGGCTCTGTGAGCATCTATATGCTGGCATGGATGGGCAATCTCCAAAATCAGATAGGAAATGAAGTCTGTTCAAGTTCCCAGAGAATCATTTATATCCCAATGCATCTCTTGCATTCAATGCCACTTAATTAAAGCAATGGAGATTCAGCTTGACCAATTGTCGGCAGTTATGTCAGAATACAATTGTGAACATCTCCAGCAACAGGCAGCTCGCTCCGCTCCCTGCGGTGGGAGCCTGCTCCGTGCAACCGCTCCTGCGACATAATCTTCCATCTGAATAAATGGCACTAGGTCACCAGTAACAAGTGTCATAACTCCGCTGCCTCTTCCATCAAAGTCAAAACACTTACTTAATCATATAAAAATGTAATATATCATCTCTGATTTCTTGACTAACACCAACGTACAAACACAGGATAAAATAAAGAGGCATAATTTAAGTCCTCGTAGTGAATTACTATGTGAGTCGTTTGACTCAGCCCCCTCCCTTCCACACCTCCAGTGTTCATGTCAATAAAACTTGTTGGCTTCCAATAGGACAGAAGAGAAGCAGTAACACATAGCTACCCATAATACAACCCCCAAAGATTCTTCTTGCTCCTCTACAGAGTAACTGTTGATGGAGTGACAATTTTATGTAGCTTTGCCAAAACTGTGAAAGGATAAAGGATTGATATATGGAAGAGAGAAGAAAACGAACATGTGTGTTGTGTGCAAATTTGCCACCATGCTTCCCTGATAAGGGAGAGAATACACCTGAGAGGTGCGGCCAGCATTAGGAGCCTCACCCCCCACCCCCGGATAGTGAGTAATGAAGGGCAGTAACACATATCACAGAGGAGATTCGTCATGCCCATGTGCACCCCTCCTCGGGGGCACTGATCAAGTGCCAGGCTCAAACAGTTGAGCAGGATAGCACAGTGACTTTACCCCATTAACCCAACAGGGTGACTCCTGCTTGAAAGGCATGCTGAGCATGTATTTTCTCTTCAGCCCCTGATGATAAGAATGAAATGGCCCAGCCTGGGTACGTAATGTATCAAATGTCACCCATGTGACCTATTTAGAACAATAAAGGGTGAGACTGGCATTTTGTTTCTCTATACGTTGATAAAGCCTCCCCTAGACATAGGAGCAAATAGCAAATGTTTTCAGTCGGTGGAATTATATTTGCATGTTTCCTGGAGCAACGTTCAAGTGTAGGAGCACAAGCAAGTGGGGAAATGAACTAAAATGAATGATGCTAAGGGTTTTGTCTTCGCCCAAGGAGCCAGTTACTGTGTCGGGGAAATCGGTCTTTTAAGAGAATCACAAAACACTGCATCCATCATAGATTTGACAGGAAGTCTAGGCAATGCAGTCATGGCTCAGACCTTGAAGTAAAGCTACTGTTAGCCACAAGACAGATTTCTTTGAGAGACAGTTGCTCTGGGATCAATGGAAATGAATGTGACTATTCAGAAATGAAATGTCTATGGAGATTGGGGGAGGGGAGCAAAGCGTTTGTATGTTTTTGTGTTTGTGTGTATGTGTGCATATCTACATTCTTCTTCCTTGTAAGTGGACTCTCCACTACTATTACTCTTACTCTATAAGACTGTCATTTCTGCCCTTTGATTGATATATAAAGAGGATAAACTGCTGTTTATGAGAGAAAGCACATGGGCCCATCACCTGCTTCTATCAATAAAGTTTTATTGTAACACACATGCAGTGTGGGTGTTTGTGGCTGCTTTCAAACCAAAATGGCAGACGAAGTAGTTAACATGGAGTCTGCCTAGTTCACAGAGCCTAACATGTTCACAAGAGGAACATTTGCCAGCCTTGAACTACAATATCTATATTGACTTTGGGTTTGTGAGACTGCAAACTACAAACTAACAAACAAAAGCTGGCCCGGGTGTTTCTTGCCCACTGTCTTTAGATAACACTTCAGCCTTACAAGGTCTTAATCTGTATGAAACAGCTAACAGTGTGTGTGTGTGTGTGTGTGTGTGTGTGTGTGTGTGTGTGTCAATTAGGAAAGTAAGAAACTCAAGACAGAGAGGGGAAAAGAATAGAAAAAGAGAAAAGTGGAAGAAATGAGCCCACATAGAATTCCAACCTGGGCTTCTCTATGCTCATGGGGCCGGTCAACCTTGGCTCCCAGCAGCCACCAGAGAGATATTATCCCTTTCCCAATTAAGAATCATCATGGTGTTAGCTGACAGATCCATGATTTCTAGTGAAAGCACCTTATTTAATTTCTCCAGGAGTGTATGCCTGAGGTAAATAAGGTGAAGTGTAGGCAATGCGGCCCTCAGCAATGCCCAAGCATTTGGGGAGAATCCTAAAGACATCTTCCTTCATATTGAAGTCTCACTGAGTGTAGGCCAACGCCATATCCTAAAATGGAACTTCTCAGTGAATCTTCCAACATGTTCCAGAATTCTAAAATAAGCATGTTCTGTTCTACGATTGTCCATCAGCATCTGTGGGAGATTGTTTCCAAGACTCCCTGTGGGTATCAAATCCAACGATGCACTCGTCCCTTATATAAATGGTGTAGTACTTGCAGAAAGCCTACGCGCATCCTCCCGTAGGCTTGAAACTATCCCTAGATTACTTGTAATACTTAACACCATGTAAATGGGATGGAAATAACTGCTCCACTGTGTTCATTAGGGATGACAAAAAAAATGAAGGAAAGAAAAAGAGGACACACACATTCAATGAGTTGCAATTTTGCTCCAATATTTTTTATAGGTGATTGATTGAATACACTGAGGGTAGACCTGCAAACAGAGAGACCTAATTTTACTTTCACAGTCATTAATTTGGAGGCTAGGGAGATAGCTGAGTGGTTAAGTGCTATTATGCAATAGGCATAAGGACCTGAGTTCTAATCCCTAACACACCTTGGTAGAAAGCCAGGCATGGCTCCGTATTCCAACCTAGCATGGTGGAGTGGGAACAGATACAGGCATATCACAAGAGCTCCATGGTCAAGCCAGCCTACCCAAAATGGTCAGTTCTCAGTTCAGAGAGAGTGCCTTTCTCAGGGCAATACAATGTGGAGGACGACACTGGATGTCTTGCTCTGGTCTTTATATCCTTCTTCACAGGCACATAAGCCTATATATTCACAAGCATATCACACACACACACACACACATCATGTTGTTTTTTTAATTAAAACTTTTAAATAAAATATTCTTTAATTTAAAAAATGAAACAAAGGAAGAGACAACCTTGTCTGCATTGCATCACTTTGGTATCCTATGGCTCAGGCCTATGTTTCAGAAGAGAGCTTCGCCCATCAGCCTCTTGGGCTTTTGTCTAGGAAGCTTGGTCCTAAGGAGAGAGACTGAGACCTGAAACCCTGGAGTCAAAGAACTGACCACTTTAGTGCTGAGGCCCAGCTGAACATTGCTGACCACCTATCATTCCTGGGATGAAACTGTACAATTATCTATTTAATACAACAGTATGAGTAACTTACAGTTGATTTTGTTTGGTTTTGCTTGCTGTTTTGTGCTTGTATAGAGTACACAGCCAGAGCTGTTAAGAAATTACCATTTATCAAATGAATGTGGTACTTGGCCAGTGAGATCGGTTGTTACAAATAATCTAGGCTACCTAGCACTCTTTCCCCAGCTAGACCTTACCTACCATATTCCAACCTTAAAAGTCTCACCTATAACAATAAGACAGGTGAAAGGGAGTTCAGATGTGGAGGCCAAGCTCCTAAGCATGCATTAAGAAAAACAACTGGAAAAGGACACTGAACAGCCAGTGTATAGTACTGGTTTGGTCCTACTGTCACACGGATAAACATCTGGAAAGCTCAAAAAAAAAACCAAAAAAACAAAAAAAAACAAAAACAAAACAAAAACAAAACAGCTTTGGACTCAGAACAAGCCCAACTCTATATACTCCTCAAAGACTTCTGAGACACTGCTCCATGCTGCAGGAATCCATCACTTCAAGGGGATCCAGCACCCTGGACAGATTTTCTTCAAGGAGACCAGAGATCAGTTGACACCTTGGATAACCCTAGGCAAAAAGGATTGGGATGAACTTGTTTCTATCTATGAGGGTTAAGAGGGTCAAGACTGGGGCCTCAGACCTGACTGGGTCTAGAACAGTAATATTAGATTATCATACTCAGAGCAACATCCGGTAGTGACTTAGAAATGGCATTGTCCTTACCTAGGCAGTCATAATCCAGAAGGAACACTAAGCTGAGCATCTGAAGTCCATGTAGCTACCTAGCTGGCTCTGCCACCAACAGCTGCTTTGTTTTCTGTTTTCCAAGCAAAATCCCTCCCTGAGCCTTGATTTTTCTCAGTTGTGAAGGAGATATGAATTCTTTGGCAAGATTAGCTTACTTCCTTGTGATGAGCCCCTATGTGACAGTTAGCTGTAATTGTCAACTTCCTACAACACTGAATCACTTGAGAAGAGACTTGATGAGAGATTGTCTGCTGTGGATTGGCCTGTGGACATGTCTCTGGGGAACTGTCTTCATTAAATTAAATGATGTGGGAAGACCTGCCCACTGTGGGCAGCAGCCATTCTCTAGGCAGGGGTTACCAAAATGTCTAAAAGGAGGAACCTAGCTGAGTACAAATAAGCAACCAAGTGGGTATGATGTACTTATTCTCTCTCTAGTCTCGAAGCTTCCTGGAGTTCCTGCCACCTTCCCCACGCTGTGGACTATAACTTGGAATTATAAGCTGATAGAAACCCCTTCTCCCCCAAATTGCTTTTTGTCTGGGTGTTTTATCATGGCAACAGGAATGGAACTAGACCACAACAGGGTGGAGGATATGTGAGTGAATACAATGGCAGGGCCCATGCCTTTTCAACTAATGGCAAGGAACAGGGCTGACATAGTGCAGGGATCACAAGATGCTCTCCATAACGTGGTTGATGGTACATTAGCAGTATTGATGTGTTTGGGGAGTGCAGGTCTTATGCTCCCCAATTGTACAATATCACTCCTATCTACCTCCCTGACCTCATGACTTACCTACACTTCAAGCCTTGTCTTCCCTAGTGTTCTATCACTAAGGTAGCAGCTCACTACCCTAAGTTGTCTCAGGAGCTCTCCCTCTGAGTAGCCATCCCTGCCTAGGTGGCTATAGGATAGAAAACCACAGCACCCTACTGTCAAAATCTTGTCCTAGAAACTCTGCCCAAATTCATTAGCTTGGTATTCTCAGGCCAGACAAGCCGCCTCCAGGCAACTTTCCAGGCCTTCTTTGAACTCAGCGCCCTGGCCTTCTTGGCCCTTGGCATCACTGGACCAGTCTGCAGAGTCCATTGATGTACCACGTGCTGTTCATACAACTTGCTTTCCTTGAAGACATCGTTTCCTCCCTTTGGCTTTCAAGATGCTCATCTACTTTTGAAAGGGAAAACCAGACGGTGAGCAAGCTTTCTGTCTTAGGCACTTTTCCTAGCTGACCGCTGACCAACCAAGAAGTCCCTTCCTCTCTCTGCTCACAAGTTTTGTTGTTTGTTTCTAAAGCAGGATACTGATATGCACAGGATTTCTTTGCACTTGTGGTTCTCCTGCCTCAGCCTCCCAAGTCCTGAGATGCACATCACATTTAGCCTTTCTCCGGTTTTTTTTTTTTTTTTTTTTTTGGACTCATCATTGAACCTGGGGCCTGATGCATGCTAAGCAAGAACTCCACCATTAATGTTTATTTCCCACCTCATCAGACAAGACATTTGGCTCAGAGCTGGAGCTTGGGAACCCTCAGATGGCTCGGATGAACACACTGGCACTGGCTACGATGGCCTTGGACAGGTGCAACTATGACATCATTGCCTACCCTGCCACCCTGTGTCTGCCACGGTCACTGTGACATACATTACACTGGTAAACTGTCGTGTGCTGTATGAGCTCACTGAGAAGCTGACTCTGAAACAGGGCTGCTCCTACCCTATTTCAGACCCAAGCAGGTTTGTCTCAGAGAGCCCTCCAAGACTCCCTTTTCTGTGGTGGACTGCCCCCGCAATCTCTGTGACAGAGGGTGAAACAGGGAGGCTGGATTAATAATATATGTAACACTAGTAATAATATAGAACTAGTAGTGGTGATGGATATGACCACTGTCCATCACATAATGAAGTTCCTGCAGTGGGCAGGAGAAACTGGAACATCAGCCATGAGAAGCTCAGCCATGGGGGGAGGGGGCGTATATTCAATTTGGGAATTCCAACTGACCGTCTCAATTTTCCCAGCCCATATCTGTCATGTCTGCGAGATGTTTCGTATACCAGTTTGGTGAACTTTGATATCTGTCCACTATGTGCTATGTTCCCCTTTACTTTGGCTTCTGTTCTTAAAATTGCTCAGTCAAAATTCAAAGTATGGCTATCATAGATCATTCTCATGACTGTGCAGAGTAGCCACCATATATGTGGAAGGCACAGCCTCGCCTCTGTCACACAAGCATACGCAGACCTGGAACCCAACCTCCCCAGTTCTCTCCTGGGCAAAGTTCAGACCTCTGTGCAGAAACCTACTTACGGAATTAGAAGACAGGATAGATGACAACCCCCCCACGCCCATCCAATAGCAAGCCACATGCAAATCCTCATCGGATCCTCTCTTGACTCACAAAGGATCTAACTGTCCTTCTGTTTTCCCCCTTGTAGCAATTGACCTTGCTAGTTTCTCTGTCCTCTGAAGTGACAACTTCCCACCTCCCTCTTTTAAAGTCAGCCTTCAGCTAGTGCCAATGTGACTATTTTGCTTAAGCTCAAAGAAGGTTCCTTGGATCCCAGGGTCCAGTTCTCCTACCAGGTTATTTGTCTAGTCCCCTGAGTTCCTCAAGCAGGGTCTGGAGTATCTCCCCCACTCCTTCCAGCAGTGAGGAAGGCACCTATCCCAAACACTGTCAGTAAAGATTTGAATGAGACTTTCCTCACCTTGTTCATTTTGCATTCACTTCCTCACTGAAGAAGCAGTTTCTGAGGAACTATGCATACTACCCCAGGTCCTAGCTTGATCTTAGACCCAGTAGCTGATGAAGTCCCTGCTTATTCTACCTACCAGCCAATTGACTCTTGACCGAACCCCTACCTCAAGCCCAAGAAAGGTGACCTGCACAAAACATGCCAAAGTCATGGGGAGAAGTCACCTGGTGCATCATCAGGAAACTCCTGAGCCAGCATCCCCAAGAAAGCCATCAGCCAGGGCTGCAATAGCAAAGGAAGCCACCTAGGCTGGGTCATGAGCCTGTCAGGGATAAGCGACAGCCCCCACCTGCTTAGTTCTTCCCTATTCTTTGCACTGAAACATGGATAATCCCAGTAGCCCTTTGGCCCCAGTAAGCATGCCTTAGTCACAATTCTAAACCAGGGGCTCACAAAGCCAACTGGTGAAGCCAAGCTCTCTATAAGCAGATAAGATGTGCCTGTGTGAGCCCTGACTGTGGAGGGCCTAAGTAACAGAGCCAGAAACACGGCACCTAAGAATTAGAAGAACACAACATGCATACACATACATACACACAAACATATACTATACCATACACATATACCCCACACATACACATTATACCAACATACACACACACATACACTATACCACACACACTATACCATATATACACATAAACACACATACACACATACACACCCTGAACATACACATTATACCCCTATACATACATATCACACATGCACACTATATCCCACCCCCAGTACATACACAAATGTACACCAGAAGCTGTTCATATGAGTACGTCAGGAGCTAGCAAGTTCTTCCAGTCACTAGAGGACAGCAGGAACTTGTACAAACCAACACACACATGAGCATGTGCCTAAAAACACATAAATTCTCTCTCCCTTTCTCCCTTTCTGTGTGTGTCTGTCTGTATCTCTCTGTCTCTCTGTCTCTGTGTGTCTGTGTCACTCTGTCTCTGTCTCTCTGCCTCACTCTGTCTCTGTGTGTCTGTGTCACTCTGTCTCTGTCTCTCTGTCTCACTCTGTCTTTGTCTGTATGTGTGTCTCTGTCTCTCTGTCTCTCTGTCTCTCTCTCTGTTTCTCTCTCTCTGTTTCTCTCTCTCTGTTTCTCTCTCTCTGTTTCTCTCTCTGTGTTTCTCTCTCTGTGTTTCTCTCTCTGTGTTTCTCTCTCTGTGTTTCTCTCTCTCTCTCTCTCTCTCTCTCTCTCTCTCTCTCTCTCTCTCTCGGTATAGGTAGACTCCTGGGTCCTAGACTGACAAACTATGAACATGGTTCTGGTTTATGCTGCTATACCCCGCCCTTTATCCTGAGATCATACAGGTATAGGTGTACATGAATATTTTTGAGCCCACATGTGTACATCTGTTTTACTGACCAAGGAGGTTCTGTGTAACCCGCAAGCAGGTCGTGAGTGCGCAATGCTGGCCTACTTTTTGTAGACAGCCTCAAACTGCAGGCTTGGATATGTGTAAAGAGTACCATGCTGATCTGAGAGCTCAGTGGAGCACTGGCCACTCACCCCACTAGACCTGGAGAAAACTCCGAGCATTATCACCTCTCACAAGCAAACCTCCTTTGCAGATACAAGACCACCTCATATAGGAGGGGCCAGGGACTCACCAGAACTCTGCCGGTCAGTGTCTGGGCAGATATCATCACCCCTGCCCAGTCCTTCACAGATGTCATCCAGCCGACCTCGGCTGCCACCACCTCCTCTTTTTCGTCCACTGGCTTGAGAGTACCATCTGCCTGGCTGGAGCCATTGTTTATCTTCTGGGCCTCCTGGCAACAGAGAGAATCAGAGTTGAGACATAGGAAACAGCTGGATTTAAATCAGATGCTCACCCATAAAGCATCAGAACCTAAAGGGTTTCCCAGACGAGAGAATATGGCATAAAGATACAGAAGTGGGGGAGAAGAGACCGCTAAGGATTTTATTTTCTTTAGAGATTTTTAAAGCCAAGCTGTGGAGATCGCTTAATGGGTAGAGCACTTTCCATGCATGTGTGAGGACATGAGACTTAAATCCTCCAAACCTAGGAAAAGCCAGGTTTGGTAGAGTACATCTGTAACTTCAACACTCTTACAGAAAGATGGAAAGCTAAGCCAGCAGGATCTCCAGATCCCCAGAAGCTCACAGGTCAACTAGCCTGGTAGCATACACAACAGAGACCAGCAAAAGAGAGGCTCTGTCTCAAACAAGGTAGACAGAGAAGACTGCCACCCGAGATAGTCCTCTGACCTCCACATGCATGCTATGGCACCCCAAGAATCCTTTTGTAAATTTCCATTTAGAATGCCCTTGCAACAGATAGAAGGGTGCACTGTTCTCTGACCACCTTAAAAGAAAGGACAACATGCCTGTCTCTGGTCACAAAACAGTTAAGAAGAGTCACAATTCCCACAAAGTCTCTGCATAAGTCACTCTGACTTTATAGTACCAACCCTCCTCCCTTTACTAATTCCCCACCTTTCCCTCATCATCTATGCCATTCCAAAGGGACTCAGGATGGCCCCTCAATGGTTCTATTAATGCTGCAGACAGATAGATCATTCATTCCATGCCTTGGTGCTTGGGCTAGGGAGAGTCAGCCAAGCCAATAGGGCTTAAGTGTGGTCCATTTGCTGGAACAGTCAGGGAAAGTGACCCTTCCCTGAAAGGAAGACAACATGAAGAAAAGATATGATGGAATAGTAACATCATCATCTGAATGCCTGCATCCAGCTGTGTCTAAAGTCCAGGTCTTTGAGTTACAAGAAGCAATAAATTTCCCTTTCCAGACTTGAAATACGCTTAAAGAACGGAGCCTTCAGATATCCAGAGCCTATATGAAGCTGGTACACATTTGCACATGCTGTGCTGAGCCCAGGATGCCCGCATCCTTTGGTGCTCAATGCTTTCTTCTGCCTCTGTCTTTTTATGATTTTCACCCGGGAACTCTCGGCATGTCAACCACTACCCTCGGAAAAACACCAACTCTCTTCTTCCAACGCCTTGCTTCACTGTTCTCCGTAGCTCTTGAACCCTTTATCTATACGCCATAACTTACTTATTTCATTTATGTCCCCTGTTCCAACACTGCTGTCAGGCTGCACACCTGACACTGTCTTAAGCACAAAGCTTGCATAGTAAATATTAAGGACATGGAGGTCCACACCTGTAATCTCAGGCGGCTGAAGCAAGAGGATCTTCCACAAATTTAAAGCCAGTCTGAGCCACAGAGCACAAACAAAACAAACACCACCACCAACAACAAAAGCAACCCCTAACAATCTAAACTTTGGATGAACGGCTACAAAGAATTCTGAGTATCTGCTTTTTGTCACCTCCAGAGCCCTGGGTTTGGGGATACAAAGTAAAATATAGGATGCTCAGTCAAATTTAAATTTCAGGTAAACAAATATCTCTATAAATGTGTCCAAAAATACAGGGGTTATACATACACTGAAGACTCGTCATTCTAAAATCAAATTTGACTAGATCCATACTCGAACACCCACTGAGATTATTAATGCAGAAGGAGATGGAAGAAAATGTCAGTAAATTATATTCATCACTTATAATCCTGGTATTCATTTTCAAAGAGACAAACACTGGGGATCATTGTGCTTTGGACTAAAGTGGGCCTGGGGAGGGGGAACCAAAGGCAGAGACAGAAACCTTCTGTGAGGAGAAGGATGGGCGCATTGAGACCAGGGAACTGGCAAGGACTGGGTGAGTTGCTGGCCTTGGGGATGTCCTGACTCCAGCTTCTCTCCTGCTGGCTGACCCTGGCTCTGGTAGAGTTGGACTGAGAAGCTGGGGCTGTAGGACTGGATGAGCACAGTATTTTACTCTCCAGTGTTTTACGCTGCAGGAGCTGGAATAACCCCAGTGGGAGCCTGGAGGAAGGAGGCCTCGGGCCACCTGCTGATTTGTGTGGCATCTGCTGCTCAAGGCTCCTAGGCTAGTCTCAGTGGTCTGTTAACTCTTGTCCTGGTGCTGAGACTTGAGGGGTGGTTCTCCAGCAGGACTGGGAGGATGTGATCTTTGGCAGCCAGAAACCTAGCCCTCCCACCAATTCAGGGACTGCCCTGTGAGACTGGGACAGAGATGGGGTGGGGGGTGGGGCAGGTTGCCTGCTCCCTAGAACTAAACAGTGCCCAAGGGTACATAACAGGAACTCAGTACCAAGTCCCAAAATGTCCCACCTCACATGTGACATTGACACTGGAGTGCAGTGGCCCTCAGGCTTGAGTTAGTACCCAAATCAAAAGCGCAAGTTGTATTCAGCTTCTTGGAGTGCCAGGACCTGCTCCAGAACCTGCAGTTTTATCTGATGTTCATTCCTGAGGTCAACTTAGAGGACCACAGGTCTTGTTCGTGCCAAATAGATCATGGACCTTAACTCCAGCACTTTCCTAGACGCCTCTTCAGCCAAAATCATTTCCTACTTTCAGAACAGGCCAATAAGCAGTGAGGGCTAAGGGAAAGATGTGCTTTCAACCCAAAAGATCTTAGGTTTGTTTTTGCTTGATTGTTTTTGAGACAGGGTCTCAGGCAGCCTCAAGTGCCTCAAACTAGATACGTAGACAAAGATGACCTTGAACTTCTGAGCGCTGAGCTTACAGGCACATACCACCACTACCACTTCATGCAGTACTAGAAATCAGGGGCAGGACTTTCTGTGCGCTAGGCAAACACACTACCAATTGAGCTACACATAACACCAGCCAACTGGTCTCTGGCTGCCACCTGGAGGGCCAATTTCCTGTTGCTTGAGCCTGGTGTCTCAAAGGACAGACACTTTTCAGCATGAAAAAGGCCCAGAGGAGGGAGTCCCCCACAGCCACCATGGTTTTAATGCATCTATAATTCACAACACAAGAGGTATACAGCCTATAGTGTGCTATTTCACCAGCCCTCTTACCTATTGTTTTACAAGGCATTCATTATTTTAATTGCTTTATGATAGGCAAGGAAAAACACAAACTAACAGAAGATAATGCCCTTGTTATTATTTGCTTACTCTAGATGTTGTGAGCTTAATTACCACACGTGGGAGGCAGGACTGGGGGAGGGGCCACAGAAGCAGGGAGCTACAGCAAGCCCTGTGCCAGCCTGCCAGGTTAGCCTGGGGATTCTGTGCTTAGAAGACAAAGTCCCACACCCCTCTACTAATGTTATAATTCCACATACCAGAGGAAAGAGGGTGGGACCTGGAGGGTTGAGTGGCCCTGCTGGGGACATGAAGGAGATGAGAGGTATTGGGGTAGATAGAGTTTATTAGAGCAGTGATGGTCCCCATTTATGAAGTCAGAACTGGGTTTCAACAATTAGGATATAAAACTTTTCTGCACATTCATCTTTCTTAAGCTCTATAGAAATCTAGCAGATACGTGGCATTTCATAGACCATTTTACAGAGTCAGTAACTGACAGCAGGTGTTACCTGGGACAGCAGAGAGCCTGAGGGCTCAGGCTATGAGCAGAGAACCCATGGGGACTTGGGTGCACTCTAGTCCCTTCGATCATGTTAACTCTGAGCATGTGCTTCCTCTGTGCAGAGTGGGGAAAAGCACCCCACCTCTGGGAAGGTATGAAAGGCACAGCAGTTCAGGCAGTATTCAGTGAAACCCCAATTGTCACAGCTTCCCAAGACCACTGGGCTCTGGGAAGGCCACTGGCCTAGAGTAAGCCTCCATAAAGAGACAACAGAACAGAGACCTTCTGCAGGACCCAGCAAAACTGTGGGACCCTACCCAGTAAAGCTAGGGAGGAATTCCCACATTAGGCAGGCTAAACCAAGAACTGTCTTAGATGCATCCTGGCCCTAAGCTTTATGGAGCCAACCTCTCCCTTCCAAGGAGAGCCAGGGTCACAGTGAGGCAGTTTCTGGGTCCTGGGACTTTGTTTTCTCCTCTTATCTTCCATGGCAGACTGCCTCAGAAGGGAGACACGCTTTGTCCTGAATGACAAAGTGCCCATCCAGCTCCCCCAAACTCCCCACTTCCCTGGAGAGGACTCTACTACTATCAAGAGAGGGTGACCTTGTTGTCAGCCAGGATGTTACTGTGTGAGCCTCTCCCTTAACAGGGGAGATACTCTACTTGCTGCAGCAGACTTCGCACTACACTGCCCCAGCCTCAGGAGGACCGACCACCAGACATGGAAACAGATGGAAAGATGCTTAGGGGAGGAGGGAGAAACACGCAGAAGAGGCAGAGAAACAGGGTGAGTGGGGCAGTAGTGCTGGCAAAACTCCAACCCTGATACTGTGTCTGTGCTGCAGCTGCCCCAGCCCCAGTCACCAGTGTCCACCTTGGGAGGAGTCCCGGTAAAGAGTCACTCAGCTTTTTTCAGAGAGCCCTGAGCCCTACCTACCTCTGGTCCTGCATTCCCATTAGCCTTGGCCAGGCACAGCTGCATGCTGGGCTCTCATCTAACCTTGGTGCTGCAGTCCAAGGTTAGAGAAAGCCTTTAACTAGACTGTAGGCATCGGAAGCTGAGAGACACCAGAGAGTGGAATGGCCTCAGTCCCCTCCAGCACACACCCTATTGGGCAATGGCCTTATCTACGTCCTCCACATTCATTTTAGTGTTGCTCTCACAATGACTTCCCACCAGCAAGGACACAGATGGGCTCACATCTTTTACATCACCTGTGGCCGACAGCCTGACTGGACCCCAATCACTGGTGGCCAGCACACAGACCAGCTGTTGGGAGATTTGAGCATATCTACCAAACAGCAATATAACTTAGGAAGGCATCTTAGAATGCTAAGCAGAATAAGCCAGACTCAGAAAGACAAATACCACATTTTCTCTGATGTAGGGAATCTAGATCTGAATACACATACTTAAATATGACATGAAAGTAGAACAATCTGAGGGGACCAGGGGGATCAGGGGGAAGGGGAACAAGTATATGTACAAATACAGACATGAAAACATCATAGTGAACCCTATTTGTGTGTCAATTTTTTTAACGCTAAGACAGAAACTGGTAACATCTTAGGCTATAACTGCTCTCCCTTGCTATACAGAGGAGAGAGAAGATTATGAAAGAATTCACATGGCCCCTCACCCAGGCCACCTAAACAATGCTCCAGTTGAGACACAGCCTCTCTAACTGCTCTACTACCTCTTGTGTCTCCACAGCAAGAGGATTGCTTCAGATATGGTCACTGCCAAGATGCTCCCCATGCTACCCAAGGCCAAAGGGTGTGGGACCTGTGGGAAAAAAACACATCTTTCCCAGAGAGGCTGGGTTTCCTGGAAGTAAGGACCACCCTAGCCTGATACATGAGAGTAAAAGCTAGATTCAATCCTAGGACTCTGTCCCCAGCTCCCAACCCTTAGATCTGAGGAGTCTCTCTGTCAGACTCCCTGAACTGAACACAATGAATGCATCAGGAACCTCAGGTCTGTGAATCAGGAGAAAGAGCTCTGAGAAACTAGACACCTAGGCCAGTTCTTCTGGGTAGCTTTAGGCAAACCATTTCATGTCCCCCAAATCTTGTGTTCTTTTCTGTAAATGCTGAATCCCACATGCCCTGCTCAGTGAGAAGAGCACTTCCCCAAACACAGTTGTTTTATAAAGAGAAGGGCAGTAAGGCACCCCTGCCTTCAGGTACAGGGCTGCCCTTAGGGACAAGACACATACCAAAGCCAGCAGCCTCACAAAGCACAAAGCTGAAATGCAGCACATTACCCTGCTGCAAAATGTAAAGTAGGGGCCCTTTCTCTTCTTACCACCAGGATGTTGCAATGAGTGCAAGCCAGAGGCCTTGTGCTAGCAAAGGTAGCACAAGGTAGGGTATGAGCAACCATCACACCTCTCCTGTCCTTGCCTGGTCAGGCTACCCACCCTCTATCCAGGACCTGCACATACAGACACATGTTGACACAGCCAGAAGCCAAGGTCACCATAGGCACCACACCTCAACAGGTATGCATAGATGGGGAACCACCTAGTCCAAGTAACTAAAGAGGACCATGCCAGGAGCTGCAAGCCTACAATGGGTTAATTATACCCCAGGCTTTGGTTACTCTCTCCACATCTCCTGCCTGATATACTGACATTTGCGGGGGGTGGGGGGGTTCAGAATTTTGTTTCTTTAAAAAAAGCACAGAAATATTAAAAGAATGTGCTTTCGTTCTAATCCCAAGTGTAGGGATGTGGGGCTGCTGTCTACAGCAGCTGACCATGATTTGCCTCATGCTCTAGCAGAAGTGTGGTTTTCTCAGCTGCAGATAATTTCTGTGATTGTGTGACTTTTGCAGTTCTGTGAACTTTTCAGAGGGTGTATAAATGCTAGCTAGGGTCCCTGAGAGGCAGGGTGGGTGTGGTTGTTGGTCGTTTGAAGAAGTTAGATGTGGTTTGTTAGCAGCCTTAGTCAAAGAAGAAACAAAAGAAAAGAAATTAAATCAGGGATCTCCACCTCTTTCTCTGTCTCTCTCCCTTCCTCCTCTTCCTCTTTCTCCTTCTTCTTCCTCTCTCTGTCTCTCTCTGTCTCTCTGTCTCTCTCCCCCTTCCTCCTCTTCCTCTTTCTCCTTCTTCTTCCTCTCTCTGTCTCTCTCTGTCTCTCTCTTTCTCCCTTCCTCTTCTTCCTCTTTCTACTTCTTCTTCCTCTCTCTCTCTCTCTCTCTCTCTCTCTCTCTCTCTCTCTCTCTCTCTGTCTCTGTCTCTCTGTCTCTCTCTCCCTTCCTCCTCTTCCTCTTTCTCCTTCTTCCTCTCTCTCTGTGTCTCTCTGTCTCTCTGTCTGTCTCTCTCTCTCTCTCTCTCTCTCTCTCTTTCTCTTTCTCTCTCTCTCATATCCTATCCTTGTTTCTGAAAAAGAAGAACCCAACAACGTAGCAAAGACTAGCTACAGTCTCAAGAGTAGTTTAGGCAACGGCCATCTGGGAAGGAGAATAGTTTTTTTAAAAAGCGAATCAGATCACTTTGTCACTGTGCCCAACATACTTCTGAAAGTTCTCCTTTCTTCTCTGAAGACAAGTCAGTCCTCACACTGTCCCACCCACTCCTCTCACTGAAGCTGCGTTGGATTCCCTGTGCTGCCACAACTGTTCAGGGCTACTCCTATATAGAGGCTCTTAGCATAGGTAGCTAAGAGCTTCCTCATACCCTCAGCCCCAGTATGCACACACTGGTCTCCTGGGTGTCAGTTGAGGTGTTCATCTGATCCCTGACACTTTCCTAACCACCGTGTTGGACATAGCAGCCCTGTCTAGGTAAGACTGTCATGTCCACCCAGAAGCCTATGCACACAGTGAAGCTCCACAGGGGAGACCACTGTCAGTTTTACAACTTAAACACTGCAGGCTTCAGCAAGAACAAATCCATTTTAATGGAGTGGGGAAGAAAGAGGAGGGCTGGGAAGGAGGATGGAGAGGGCAAGGAGGATAGAGGGGAGGTTATAGAGAGGACAAAGAAGGGGAAGAAAAAGGAGGGAGACAGAGGGGAAAGAGGCAGGAGGGAGAAAGGAGAAAAGAGAAGAGGTGAGGAGAAGAAAGGAAGAGAGAGAAAACAGGGAAGGGGAACAAAGAAGAGAAAATGGGAAGAGAGGGAGGAAAGAGAATGGGGAGGAGAAGGGGCAGGATAGGGGGAAGTAAAAGGGAGAACCCAAAAGAAAGAGGGAAAGAGGAGGAGCAGGAAAGAGAGCTGCAGTAAATGAAAGCCAGTTCTTGGCAGGCACAGGATCTGGCTAATATTAGTAAAAAGCACAGTAATGATAATGACACTGGCTGCCATTATGAGCATGATCACAGCAGTCCTATGAGGTAGGTGCTAATGTCCTCATTTACCAGATACAGGTCTAAGCAGCTGGCCCAAGAAGGCACTGTCAGAATTTAAACCCCACTGTCTGACAGCAAAAGGAGGGGGGCACACAAATCTGTCCTGCCATCTCAGGGATGGGGGTGACAGGAAGGAAGGAATATGGGGGTGACTGACTCTGCTAGGGTCTGGGAATGGTCTGTCATCATTCCAAGTGTGCATTGCAGCCGCTTCTGGCACTGCATGTACCTCAAGGGACCTTCCTCAAGGTCTTAGTACCTTGAAAAGTTGGTTAAATCAAGGTCAGAGGAGCACTGTCCTTTATCCTCTAAAAGCCACCCCAGAACCATAAAGCCTACTTCAAGAAGTTGAATGTCAGACTGGAAATGAACATGGGTAGCTGACAGGCTGGGCAGCCCTCCTGCTGAGAGCTAAGGTTCACCATGCAGGAGAAGATCTGACTTTATTCCTTGTCCTTCACATCCTCAGAGGCTCAGCTGCTCTCTTATCAGGGCTTCGGTGTACCAGGCCTTTTTCTCCCTGGCTGGGTTCTGTATGCCCTAAGGTTGTGATCTGAAAGCAAATCACTTCTCCATTTCCCTCTGGAACATCCAAGAAGCTAGATGCATCTCCCATCCTGGGAAACCAATGCTGGAGCCTCTAGGGCCTTAGGACCAAAAGATAGACCAGATGATCAACTCCAGAGGGCCTTTGTAGAAACTTTCATCTCCTGGGCCTCATGGCCCCCACTGTGTTTCGTATTTTCCAGGTTTACATAATAAGCTGTTTTCCCTGAGCATGTACAGGCAGGCTCCTCATTGAGTTGTAGTGTTCCATCTGTTTAGACCCCTTCCCAGCCATACCCCATGCCTTCCTCTGGCCCCCTCCTTATCTGTCAAACTGAGCCAAGCACCTGCACACAGATGCCCTCAGCTGGACAGACAGCACGAGGAGCTCCTGTCCTGTCAGACAGATGGTGACAGGTGGTGAAACTGGACCTGTCCTTGGGAAGTTCATATCCAAACATCAGCCTGAGTGGTTTCTCTGAACAGATACCTCACCTGGGGAACAAGGAATAGTGAGTTAAACCCATAGTTCTGTACCCTAGGAGGCCCAGACTTATGGGGGACCACAGAGGACCATGCTGGGAGGACAGGAGAGGGAGGCCCAAGCCCTGTGGCTATCTGATCAAAACATTTTTGAGCACTTGTTCCCCATCAAGGCTCTGTGTCATCTACATATAGGTTAATGTGACTTTAAGGAAAGGAGGAGAGTCTGTAATTTCCATATACCCATTTCAGCTTTATCTCACAAGAATGACCATGACATTCTGCAGCTTGGCTGAAAACCCTGAAATATCATGACTCAAAATATCTCCCCAAGGGGAAGAGATACTTCCATGCCTCCATACAAACCATCATCCTGGTCCTGTTCCCCTAGGGTTCCCCAGACCTACAGGTAGAAGAACTGTCCTCCTTTCCTGCCCACCCCACTGCCAGAAACAGAAGAAAAAGCCCACCACAGCCTCTCACACATCCTGGGCGGGAGGACCGCAGAACATGGGCATTTCCCCAGGTATCAGTAATCCTGCATATTAAGGCATTAGGCAGATTACCAAAAGCAGCTCAAACAAGGAAAGCATAATGTGGGTACGACTAGCTGGAGTGTTCATGGCCAGAGTTCTATGAATGGACGGCTGAGAGGAGGCAGCCACAGGGAAACTCCAGGAGAGAACTAGGGCAGAAGAGCCCTCAGGACTTATCCATAGCTAGTGAGGGAGGGCAGTAGAATTCATTTCTGCCCTCGGCAAGCCCAGCTATGCATCCTCTCCCTGGCTGCTCAGAATGTTCCTCAGCTCTGCTGCAGAGAAACCCATCCCCATTGATCCTTGGGACATTGTATGAAGCCATCCCAAATGACCAGCTGGTGTTCTTCCTAACTATTGGGCTACAGATTCAGGGGTGGGCACCTTGTCTACAGATTTGGAATATAAAAGCATAAAAATAAGCTCAGACAAGGCTTACTGTACTGGAGTTAGAATTCCACCAGGGTATACCAGTTATCCCTGCCAGAGCTCAGGAGCTTCCAGCACTTTCAGCCATTGCTATCCAGGTGTACCAGACATTCTTTCTCCAAAGCACCTGTTTGAACAATTGCACTTCAGAAGTCTTTGTGGTAGAAAAAAGGTAGAGAAAGGCCAAGTGACCTTTAACAAAAGCTCTGGGCCTCATATTCTCATGTCTCAGAATTGAAGGAGCTGTGTAAACTCTCCCCAAGGGTCTTGTCTGGCTCTGAACTACCTTGACCTTGTAGCTTGGATTATGGGTCCCTCACTGTGCTTATTCCTAGATCATCTCTGTCCACTGCATGTCATTTCCCTCACTGGGGTCATGAAGAGGGGAAGGTGCTGGGGGGTGGGGGGGCAAGGATCCATCCAGTTCTTCTCAGAGTACTCAATAAACCACTCCTAGTGTAAAAGAACAAAAGGGACAGCAGGCCCTCAGAAAGTTCTTGGTCCCCTCTATCCTCAATAAAAGGCCAAGTTCTCTACTCCATTGTTTTAGATCAGTGTGAGAGACCATTCTTATGAGTAGCCAAACTGATCTTTAAATCTGACCTAGCCTAAGTATAGAAGCCAGGTTTTTCTTTCTATCCCATGATGCCTATATAAACACAATGTAGCAAGAATCAGATAGGTGTTCTCTCCAAGAGGCTGGTTGTTAATACCACTGATTGTCTTTCAATTGACAGCTTCTAAAAATCAACATAGGATGGAACCTAAATGAGATTGTAGTCAGACATATATGAAAAGGGATTTGGAGAAATGTCCTAAGAAAGGGACTGCCGAGCTGACCCATGAAGCATTAGAGATATTCTCAAATGCCAACCTTTGCTGCTTTCAGTTAATGTCATCCCTCAAGATATAATGGTGAATACATGTATCTGTGCAGAATTATGATGACCAACTTCTTTAATAATACTAGTGGGAGCCTAGAGTTTGCTGTTGGGACCTTTGAGATTCGGAATGGTTTAACAGATATTTCTTCTATGACTCTTGTGTCAGGGTAGCCTTGGGTAAGTCTAAGGCAGTTTAGCTGTCCTGCAAGGAGGCAGACACAGAACTGTCAATCTGTAGGGCAACCCCATGGGCACCACCCAGATAGGATGGCTCTAAACTGGCTAGAAAACAGAACCATCTGAGAGTCCCAGTTGGAAGACGAGCTCCAATATCTAATCACAGCAGGCAGGTCTGAGGCAAGGCCAGAGGTTCAGCTGGATTGGTGGGGGAGACAACTGTCCAAATGCTTTGTGCTATCTCTGTGAATGCTGTTATGAGTTGCCAACTCCACAGTGAAAAACTACTCCTCCCGTATTAAAGATGAGTAGCTGGGGTGCTAAGCAATCCCTATGCAGCCCAGTGGCCTTATAAAGCTGCCAGAAGCTCATTTCCTTCAAATCCCCTTTCCTAATAACTTGCATTTTTATGGACACGTTCCTTTTCTCAAGGATACCATGTAACCCTACAAAATTTGTTTTCTTTTCTGAAAAAGATTAAAATGACTCTCAGAGTCACCATGATGTACAGAGAGTGCTACCAGGGACCTTGGAACATTGGTGGCCTTTAGGAATGAGGAGCTGAACACCACAGGAGCTGAAGATTTGAAAAGTAAGGCACTCTCAAGACACTGATGGAGAGTCCCCATGGATGGAAAATGGCTGAAAAACGTGTCCTAATCATAAAAGACCTGATCCCTGGCTCCACTTTATTGAACCATGCAACCTTGATCAAGCCATCTCAAGTTATCCTAGTCTTGGTTTCCTCAATGGCAAACCAGGCCCAATATTTCCTCAGGTGGTCCCTGTGAGGGTCACCATAATGACTAGAACAGTAAGAGGATGAGAAGTCTGTGGAGAGCAATTGGCACTCTCTCAATACCACACAATGCACTTGTATGAGCTTGGTCATGCTCTGCCTACCAAGAGGTTAGAATCTATTATATTCCAAGTAGCAAATCTGATCTCCGTCCAATTCTCCAAAGCAGAAGCATGACCTGGTTGAGATGAACAAGAGTACAAACCACTGAGATCCACAGAAAATCTCAATGCCATGCATGCGCTTAGGAAAGAAATCATATTTTTTTATTCAAGTATGAGGGGAGAAAAGACAAATTGTGAAAACATGGGTGTGAATGTGGGTGAGACCTGGTATTTATCAACTTGACAGGATCTAGAAACACTAGGGAACAAACCTCTCTACCCGTATTTGAGGAATTATCTAGATTAGACTATGTGAGATTGAAAGACCTACCCCCAGGGTGGGCAACAGCATTCCCTGGGCTAGAGCCCTACATTGTGCAAACAGAAGAAAGTGAGCTGGGCATCAGAATCTAGGTTTTCTCTTGCCTTCCTCACTGCATGTATAACATGACCATCTGTTTCATATACCTGCTGCTATGCCGGACCTGTCTGATGGGTTGTGCCCTAGAACTGTGAGCCAGAACAAACCTCTCCTTCCTTAAGTTGATTTTGGCAGGCATTCTGTCACAAAGACAAGGAAACTAAATAATAGAGGGAATGGCTGAAGGCCCTGAGGAAGAGGGGGTCTTACAGGCATTACATGGGGTCTGTTCAGAGAGGCAGAAAGGCCACAGCCTCCTCACATCTAATGTTCTCTTAGCTCCAGCTTCCAGAGAAAAGTCATAAAAAGGGACAGGGAGAGGGTCAAGAGTGAGACAAGGAGAGAAGAAAGTAAGCCCAGGGACACCACTGGAATGAAGATTATCGGGTCCTCAAGGGACCTCACACAACCAAAAGGTTTGTAGGTTGGCTGTTGGATGTGGTGGTTCTATAGGAGCAGCATGAAGCACAGAACCACACTGTCCAGGATTCTGGCTGGAACAAAGAGGCCAGCATAACTAAATGTAGAGGGTCAGTGAAAGACAGCTGACGCTCTCTCCGGGGAAGAGCTGTCCTTTCCTCTGACATTGTGCCATCACTTCTTGGTTGGGTATTAACTTGCCCTTTGAAGGAAATGACAATGATGGCAGAGTTGGCATTTGACAATTTCTTTGTTAGGCCTTTGCTTGTCTAAATAAGAAGCTGGCAGCTTTGTGAAATTCTCTCTGTGTTTTAAAGTTTAATTGACTCTCCCAGGAAAAGTCTAGACATCGCTTACATAGTCGAGACCCTCATTCTACAGATGGGGAAATGAAGGCACCCAGATGTCATACTCGCATGTGTGGAGCCCAGGCTATGTCTGTCACCTGTCATGATCAGAAAAGTCCGAATCTCATGAACACACTCTTGGGCATCAGAGCTTGAACTTTCAGTGATCCTTGCCCACAGAACAGAGGGAAGACATCACATGGTTCCCAGAATTTAGTGACATTCTACAGGGTCCTCAGTTTTCTGCATCCTGTGCCCTTTATGTAACTACTACAGGAAATATGCAGATCTAAGACTGCTTCTCTGTAAAGACTGCAGCTGTCCCTGTGGTCCTATGTCATCATTTGAGAGGCACCAGTGGTAAAGTATTCATCAGCTGTTGGGAGCCGTAGTGAGTATGTCAGTATCCGCCATTCCAAGATGGCGCAGACATCGTGTCCTCCCACTAGTAAACAAGTAACTGCGCAGCTGCAAAGGCAGAAAGCCCGCCAAAGTCACTGGCCAATCCCAAGGCGTAATATTGGGTGATGAGTGAACAGCCAATCAGAAGTGAATACGTCACTCTAGGGTGTATTTAAGCTGGGCCTCTTCCTGTCTTCAGCCCTTCCACGTCTTTCTGTTTCTGCTGTTAAGAATAAAGCCTCGCTGTGGTAACTACCCGAATTCTGCCTCTCGTGTTTCTCTTCCACTGGTGAAAAGGGGACACGGGAGGTGCACAACAATCAGCTCACAGCAAATATGGTGAATGACAGGAGGGACTCCTTTATATAGGGAAAAGATGCAGAGAAGAAAAAGAGTAACCTATAAACTACTGAAGCTAATGCCCGGTGTCCAAAGTGACATGGAGCCTTCCACCTCCTTGCCACTTGCTCTTATCCTTGCAGTTCCTGGTAAAACCTTCTTCACACTGTTTGTTCTCTGGGAAATCACTGTGATACAAAAGCTGCATAATGGTTAGCTAGGGTCTTTCCCTAAGCTGTCCTCAGGGTCCTGAGCCATGTCCCTGGAGCACAGCAGGCTCCTTGCAGTATACTGAGAGAACAACTGAGAAGGCCTTCCTTTGTTCTTGTGATCACTCTTTACTCATATTGTTTGGAATCTCACAATCTTGCCAAGAATGCCGCACAAAGCTCAGAACCAGAAGTACTTGAGGCGCAGTCGGCACGTCCTCTAGCCCCGGCCTGGCTAGCCTCTCCCAAACTCCATGCTAAACTGCTCTGTCTCAAACAGCTTGCCTGGGCCTGGTCCAGCTGACTTCCACACCTTTGTGTTTGCTGTTCTTCTTCTGGGATACCCTCTCTCCATTTTCCCCCCATCTTCATCCTCCCTGATAAAATCCCAGGGACCCAGTGAAGTCCTCCACCCAGACCCATCTCTCTCTATAGTTTGCCCTCTCTTCTCCCATCTTTTCTCCAGTGCCCCAGCCTTCTCTGGACTCTCAATACTGGACAGGGCTAGAAGATCTTGTTTTCTTTTTATGCCTTCATGTTGTAATGTTTCAATTCTGGAAGCTTGTATGCTTGTACCATGCACATGGCTGTGAGGATTCCCCAACATGAAGAGAAACACTGTGCCTTCCTCTAATCACTTTCTACCATATATTTTTAAGTCATGGTCTCACACTGAAGTGTACTTCACATTTTCTAGTGAGACTAGTGAGACTGGCTGGCCAAGTAAGCTCCCCAGATATACCTGTTTCTACTGACTAATACTAGGGTTACAAGCACACACAGTCATGCCATCAAAAATGACATATGTGCCAGGGATTCAAATACAGGACTCCATGTTTGTACAGCAATCACTCTTACCCAAAAATTTGTCATATACATATATATATAAAGTATATTGTATATAGCAAAATGATGAATAGCCATTCATTGATGAATTTAAAACCCCCAACACCCACTCAGTAAACACTGGAGAGACAAGCCCAGCCCTAGCTAATTCAGGTCAGCCTTCAGGACTCCCAGCACAACCTACAGCTGTTTCCATAACTGTCACTGCTTTGCAACTGTTTTGTTCAACACAAACCGTACTCCAGGCATGATCAGATGACATAGGGTCTCTGAGAGGCACATGCTTCACTAGGAACGTCCATCACAAGATGAATGCCCTTGTTTACAAAAGGAGTCATCCCATCTCAAGAAAATTCCCACTCTGATTTGGATCCAGTCAAAACTGTGCCTACAAAACTCACCAACTGAGCATTTGTCTGCCTTTTTCATTTGCTGAGCTTGGATGGGGTCTGGACAGAGGTCAGAAAGCTGTTAGAGTTTGCCCATCAGACTTTCTTTCGTTTCCATTTGGGAAACTAAAGCCTAGCAGGACAAAGGGGCATGATGAGACAAAAAGATGGCTCAGTCAGTCAGTGACCAGGCATACAGAAGGAAAGCAGATACTGCTCTGAGCCAACCAGACTTCAGCCAAGCCAGGCCCCAGCTGGGGTCAGAAAGTTCAGCTACCCAAGACCCTGTGTCCACATTCTAACTGAAGCTAGGTTCCTAGCACAGCAGACAAATAGGAGATCTGGTGCTATTATGGAATTTAACAATTACTTAATACTTGGGGGAGAGACAACTTGACTTTCATTTTTATGAGGATCAGAAAACTTCTGTTCCTTCTAGATGACCTGCAATGAGACTAAGAGTATCCTATAAAACTTAAGCTATCTCTCCCTATCAGCCCCAGGCCCACTGAACTCCACTGTGGAGCCCGAGATCCCCCCAACCCTGAACACTGAAAGAAGCGAGGCAGCTGTGAGAGTGTCCTTTCTCTAGGAAGGCTTTTCCAAAATTATATCAGGTTTCCTCGTAACCCAGCTTGCCTAACATGGTTGAGGAATGTCTTAGAAACTGGTGTGATTCAGTCTGGCTTTGGATAAAGTTTTCCACCCAGACAGAACTCGCTGAGAGTCTGGAGGCATCAGTTTGCAACACAAGGGGCACTTAAACCTTTTCCTTGTCTCAAGACTTTGGTCAAGAGGACAGGTTTGCCAAGTAGCAGGTCTAATCCTTGGATGAAGTCAGATAGAGAAAATGCATTAACAGGAAGCCAGAAGGTCTTATTCCACACACGCATACAGAGACCTTCTCTCGACAGCCGCCCTGCTTCTCTTTGATCTTGAGAACCTGTGAATCTCTTTGTATGTAATACACCCATTCTAAATAGCCAAAAAGGTGCTGTTGGAAGCAATTTTGTACCTGAGCCCTAAAATGGAGCACATACACCTTTCCTAGAAGACAGTGAAGAGCCCTTTAGATTTCTGTCCCTGTGAAAGCTGTCTTCCTGCTCAGATACAGTACCTTCTCCAAACACAGGTACTACCCCAGAGGAACCCCCTCCATAACTGTTGGAAATAGAGTCTCCAAATGATCTGTAATTTGTCTGGTTAATTATGAGTTATTTCTAAACTGTTGTTTGTTCTTCCAGATTTCCACCTGAGAACCCATAAACTCCCTAGATGACAAGAAAAGGTGCATGGTTTATTGTAACATGGAGTGGCTGTGAGTGCTTGGATGAAGAGGGTAGGGTGGGGAAAGTTTCAAATCTCAGAAGTCTCTTGCAATCATCTAACAACGGCAGAGAGACAAGCCCAACAAGACAGAAGCTTCTGTCTAAACACTGCCAGGCACCACCTGGGCAGACATCCCACTAGCCTCATGTTTCTATAGCAACTGCTAGTCCTGTCCCTAAGACTGACAGATAGGAAGATGTCTTTTGTGTGAACAACTCCTGAAGTCAGATCACTGCTTTACTTCTAAATCTCAGTTGTCCTCTCTGTGTAGCTGTCTCAGTCTGTCTAGGCAGAGACTATGGCAACTAATATTTCTTAGTCTTATAACGTAAGACATGAGGAATCAACCAAGAAGAAGGGGTCTGTATGGAAGCTTCTGAGAATACCATTAATATGACTCTCCTTTGGTCACCACCTAGAATTGGTTCTTGGACCCTATACCCTCAGGATACCCAAATCCTCAAATGCTCATGTTTTATTATAGTTTGTCTTCTCAAGGTCCTATTGGAATCCTGTCCCCAGTGTGATAGCATTTACAAAAGGAAGGAGGAAGGAAGTTGCTAGGTTACTTACTCTTGGTCTCAAGGAGATAAGGCTAGTTTCCTTAAGAGTAACAAGAAAAAGAAGAGCAAGCCTGGCCTTGAGCCCTCCACCTTCCTGTCTCATCATGTAATCTCTGGCTCTTAATACGTGCTGCCATCGTAATACCAATCTCTATGTTGAAGGTCTACCAATGGGACCCCACAGGAGCCAAGCAGATGCTTTTAAATCTTTATGAGCCATCTGTGGTGGTATAAATAGGACCCCCCACACACACCAATAGACTCATGTGTTTGAATGCTTGGCCCATAGAGAGTGGCACTGTTAGGAATGCTACATCATTAGAACAACTACAAGAAAAAATATCTACAATACACTCCCATTTTCTTTCAAATATTTTCAGTCTGTAGTTGGTTTAACCCATGGATATAAAAGGCCAACTACAGCTGATAACGACAGATTTTCTCATAATTATTAACTATTTTGTATATTACAAACATTCCTTTCTGTGGATCTGTTTGACTTCACTGTTTTCATAAGGCTTTAATAAATTAACTGGACAAACTGCTCTTAGGGGACCTAGTTCCACTGCCAGGATTTGTGAAGTTTCTCCTGGCATCAGATGGAAGGCTCAGACTACAGATAACCCTGTGTGCTGACCCTGTACAGCAAGGGTAGGAATGAGAAAACCTTGGTGAAAGTAATTGGTCCTAGAACACAGTCAGGGGCCAGGACACCAGCCAGAAGGGAAAACTGAGAGGTCAGAGGTAAATACAAAAAGTCATGGGACTAGGACCCCAGAGGATTTGTGGAAGTGACAAGGTGTTTTGGGCTCCTGTTAAGGGCTATGTCTATAAACAAGTTCATGGTAGGAGGATGTGGTTTGTGGTTGGCACCTGCCTGGGGAGGCTATGAAATGGAACAAATATGGCCCTGGAATGGCAAGGAGCATGAGAGCACGTGAGTGGACACTTCCTGCCACCTTGGATTAAAGTGTCAAGAACATGAAACACTCAAGTATCTTGTTCACATTTCCAAACAAGTAGAGAGCCCCCAGGAATGCTGTTTCCTGGCCAGGCTCATGGCTTCCCTAGTTCAACCCTGCATCCATTGTGTGCTGTCACTAGTCTCTGCCATTCAATACATGTTGAATTAATTATACTCCTCTCCTTGCCAAGTTGTACACATTCTTCAGGGCACAGTTTTAAGGCTGCTTTGACCAGAAAGCCTTCCAAGATATCCAGATCATAGTCAATGTCTCCCAGTGGTATTTTTTTCAACAGCCACCCCCAACCTCTGTGCCCTGTCTCTCTGTGTATCCTGGTCCCCAGTCATTAACTCATTATATTAGAGTCCTATGGCTAAATCCATCAATCACCAGGGAAGAATGTCATGATCATGCCCTGGAGAGTGTCAACATATAAGAACTATGGCTTCACAGTAGGTGTGCAACAAGCAGTTAATGTCTATGACTAAGTTGGAATCCAAGAATGCAGAACCAGAGACCAGGAAGCAAGGACCCTTTGGTTGTCAGAGGTGTGTAGACCAACAGACAAGAGACAGAAGCATCAGGAGCCTCCACTTGTGTAGTCCATTCTGCCTCTCTCCCTAAATAACTACTCAGCCTGTACTTGCTGCAGCTGTACTCATTCTTTGTGGTGGCACAAAAGACTTCACAGCATCTGATCCATCACCTCACTCCTGTGCTACACTCCTTAGCGATATCCATAATTCCCTGGATGAGGTTCAGGATCTTTAGTAAGGCCCTACCTTAGCTTCTGTTCCTGTTCAAGAGCTACACGTGGAAGAAAAGGTTTAGGTCCTTTTACAGGTTACAGTCTGTTATTGAGGGAAGCCAAGGCAGTAATCAGGAGGCAGGAATGGAAGCAAAAGCCTTACTGTTTGCTGCTATACTGATGCTCAGCTGTCTTTCTTATACAGCCCAGGCCTACTAGCCTAGGTATGGTACCTAGTCTCAATGGGCTGAACCCTCCTACACTAGCTACCAATCAAGAAAATGACCTATAAACATGCCCACAGGCTAATCTGATGGAGGCAGTTCTTCAATTGAGACTCCTTCCTCCTAGGTGTATCAAGTTGACAATGAATACTGGCCATCACACTCAACATGGCCCTCAGACATGCTCTGGAGTGACTGACATTCACTGGACATCTGACCAAGTCACAAAAAGACCACCTCTGGTCTCTCTTTCTTTAAGCATCAGCTACATTTGAACTTTCTCCAATGCCTCTTTTCTGACTCAGATCCTTATGCATTACTCCCTTTCTCGCCCCAGCCTAGTTAACGACTTTCTCCTAGTCTTTAAGACCTTTATCCAGCAGGCCTATCTCAACCTCTCCACCTGCTGCAGCATCACCAGGAGTCGATGAAGCCTCCCAATTGTAGGGTCCACAACTTCTCCTTCTACTTTCTCAAAGAAAATGCAAAATACAAGGTTAATGTCTATGTTAATCAGCTTCTATTTACTATAGCAAAACACCTGAGAAAATCAGCTTAAAGGGGAGGGGGGAAGGTTATTTAAGACCAAGAGTTTAGAGATTTCAGTTTGTGGTCTTTTGGACTGTTGCTTTGGGCCTGTGCTAGCACAATACATCATTGTGTAAGCATGTAGCAGAGGCTGCTTGGTTACCTCATAGCAGTCAGGAAGAAAAAGAAAGAGCAGGAGGTGTTAAAGTCTCAACCTCCCATTCAGGAGAACTCTCCAGTATCCCAATTTCTTTCTACTTGACTTCACCCCTACAGGTCCCTCATGTCTCAATAGTGTCATGGGCTGGGGTCCAAGCCTGCAATGCCAGAGACATTTCAGATCCAAACTATAGCAGTACCTCTGTGCCTCCCTAGACAAGGGCCAGCACACCGTGATGGTTCCTGTAGTGGGCCATATAGCTACTGCTTTGCTACTGCACATCAACAGTGATTTAATTCTGGCACTGTGCAGTGAAAGTGGCCCTAGGTGATACATAAGCAAATGAATATGGTTGTGTGCAAGAACTGAAGCAGACACCAAAGAGGAACACTGATTACTAGTTTGCTCCTCATAGCTTACTCAGTCTGCTTTTTTATACATCCTAGAACCACCTGCCCACAGTGTGCTGGCCCCTCTCACATTGACCACTGATCAAGAAAATGACCCATAGATTTGCCTACAAGCCAGCTTCATGGAGACATTTTCTCAATTGATGTTTCCTCTTCTCAGATGACCCTGGCTTGTGTCAAGTTGACAAAATACAAGCCAGCACACACTCCAACATGTCTATTTTCTCTCATTAGCACAAGAAATCCTGATCCACCCCTTTAACATGCTATCTATAATGACTTGCAACGTATCCCCTCAAAAGATATGTCTCAGTCCTAACCCACAAAACCTACAAGGTGGCCTCATTCAGAAACAGGGTCTTCTGTGAATGGATGTAAGCAAGTTCAGATACAAACCTACTAGGGGAAAGACACACACACACACACACACACACACACACAGAGAGAGAGAGAGAGAGAGAGACAGACAGACAGAGAGAGACAGAGAGAGACAGAGAGAGAGACAGAGAGAGAGACAGAGAGAGAGACAGAGAGAGAGACAGAGAGAGACAGAGACAGAGAAAATGCAGGCACACACAGGGATAATACCATGTGAAGGAACAGACACAGTCAAGACTATAAGGTAACAAGGACAGAGGTGGGAGTTATACAGCTTCAAGCCAAAGAACACCCAGGAATGCCCAGGGTATTGCCACCAGCAGAAACCCTGGAAAGACAGGAAGAAGTATCTCTACAGATGTCCCAGAGGCAGTGGCTCATCCACACCTTGTTTCCAAACTTCGGCTTTCTAGCACTGGAAAGTATTAAGTTTCTGGGATTTGAAGTCGTCACTCCGTGGTGTTTCACTGCAGTGGAACCTGCAGTGAAACCCTGGGCAACAGAACTCTTCTTTGAAGCTGTAATGCACACCAGTGCCTTTTCCTCTTTGAGAGACCATGTGAATGATAAAGGTACAATGGGCTTCACCCTCTGCTCCTTTTATCACCAAAGCTAACCAGTGGGTGTTTGCACAGGGGTCTCTCTTTGGAAATGAGATATCTAACTAATGGGATGTTCTGTAGGATTTTACCTTGAGGTTGAACTTAGCAAAATTTGTGTTATTATTTGGGGGGGGGGCAGGGGCAGGGAGAAAGGAGGCAGAGAAGGAAGAAGGGGGAAGGAGTTGGGGGAGGGAGGGAGAAAATGTAGGAATGTGGGGATGAATGAACAGATTAATGAGGCTTGGTTGTTTCTCATCCTGGGCTCTGCAAGCTATACTTTTCATGGGGAACCTCCAGGAGAGGATATTTGGTGACAAAGACACGGCTTGTCCTCCGGGTCTGAGCTATAAATGCCATCTCTAATCTACATGGCAACAGCTAAGTAGTAGATATTTTCACAGCCTGAGCACCCTGATTTTAGTCACAAATTATACCCCTCTCCTCCTGGGGAAAAAAATAAGGGTTATAATTTTTTATTCTCAAAAAGATTAGAGCAGACAGAGCTATGGGCCTGATACCTTAAGAAGAATCCAAAATAAAAGAACGTAGACATAGCTTGTCACTGCTGATGGAAAGGAAGGAGACCTCTGGAGGTGGAGACTTGGTAGTCTCAAGACTGAAGGCCACAGAATAAAAACAATCAGACCAACCAAATGCTTTCCTCCCTCTTCTATCCACACCAACCTAGAGCTGGCTACCCTCACACTTCTACAGGAACCTGAAAGCGTCTAGCTGTTTCAATGCTCCTCTACTGCAGCAGGCCATAGGACTCCTGGGTACATCTCCCACTTCAGGACCCATAGAAAAATGAAGGGGGATCTGATGCTTCGAGACAAATACACCAGATCTCCCTTCCCCTTGTAGCTGAGAATTCTAACCCTTGTGCTTTCTGAAGCCCACATCCATTTCAAATATCCAATGGCTTTAAATGTACGACCTTAGTCTTTGGCTAACTGTGTGTGCTTCTGAGACACAAACACCCCAGCCTCTTAAGACAGAATTGAAGATTAGCTAGCTAGGAGACTGGCACGCCTCAGTAAAAGCCACAGGAAACTGGGTGAGCATGCCAGCTAATTGGGAGAAGGCAGAAGTCTCACAACTCCAAGTTATGGCTTAGCTATAGTGATCAAAGCGGCTCAGATAAACTGGTGAGACTTTGTCTCAAAATAAAATGTATCAAAAAGTCAGAGGCTATAGTTCAGTGGTAGAGCCTTTTCCTAACATGTGTAAGGCCCCAGGTTCAATGCACAACACTGGGGTTGGAGTTGGGGAAGGTGGGAATAGTTATTTTTAGTAGAGACTCATGCTCCTGAGTTTGCACCTGGGCCTCATTTTGTTTGTTTTCGTATTAAATTTAATTTGCTGCACAAACTAGAACAGGTCCAACCCCTCTGAAAGCTTGGGTTTCTAAATTACAAAATAGGAATAATTATAAATACATTGTGGTGGCTTTAAGAGGATTTTTGAGAGGTTTAGATATGTCAGACACATGACTACCAATTTATAAAGCACTATGTGCTAAGACTGAGTCTAAGCAATGCACCTGCAGGAGCCCTTCTGTCCTTCCTAGCATTTCTGACATCTGCGCAGATGAGGCCTCAGGAGCTCAGATAGGTCAAGGTACCTGTACTTTATCACAATGTAAGAAGCAGAGTCACATCCAGGCAAGTGGGCTCTGGAGCCTCTGTACTCACTACAGAGATCTGTTCCTTTCCTAAATGGGCTGCTGGAGTTATGGAATGAATGCTTGTGTTTACTTAGTCATTCAGCTGTGCATCTCCCCAAAAATAGGGTGCTCACAGCAGGTTCACAGACAAGGGAACCCAGTCTCTCTCTTTCCAGGAGTTGAAGATCCATCAGGGTAAATAAGACAAGTGCTTCAAAGTGAACATAGGCAGTATGTGACATTGGCGAGGAAGACAGAACATGGTGGGGGACCTGAGAATGGCAGAAGATAAGTGTCGGTGGCGGGCAGATTTAATGAGGGCGGTGGTATGTCTGCAAGCCTTGAAGGATGGGCATGGTTTTGACAGATGCACACAGCACGGCTGAGTCTAAATTAGGGCCCCTCATTCTTCTTCCTCATAGCAACCCATCCATTTCCTCCAGCAGGCTCACTGCACTTTTAATGTCATGGCTATTTGCAGATTGAGTTGTTTAACACTGATCTCCGTCCTCAGACCCCAAGCTGGGGAGAAAGAACAGTGTGGTACTGTACTCTCTTCTGGCTCGGTGGGGCCTCACTTTACCCTGATCTAGAGAAGACATAAATTTTGCCTAGGTGTCTGAGAACAGAGGGTGATCTTTAGGTCTCTGGTGTGGAGTCTTTCAGCTAAACGCCCTAGTAAGTCCAGCAGTTCTTGTGGCTCTTCATCCGTAGTCAAGGGTCTGAACACACTTAAATCTGTTGAGCTAAGCATCCAAGCAGGATAATACATTGAGTTCTGTTTGTCATGAGTCTGTCTGTCCAGATAGAGCCTGCAGTTTTGAGTCCGAAAAGGCAGAGTCAAAAGCAACAGTAGAGCATCTTCAGACCACAGCCTCAGACAGACGGGGCCATCTGGCTCCATCAGCAAATCTCTAGGCTAGTTTTGGGCACTGGTCAGGATGGGGGCATTCAAACTCTCCTTCTGTCCAGGAGGAAGTGGAGACAGTAGCACCCTCCCACCAGTGCAGATCAAAGACAAGCTAGGATGGTTGGAACAAGGTAATGGGCTCCAGAGCCAGGGCCTGCTTTGCCTCACCTGCCTTTCATTTTCCCATCTGTAGAGTAGGCACAATGTCTGCCCCATATAGCTGGGTTGTGGAACATACATAGAGGGTTCTGTACAGTATCTAGAACATACTCACTACTCTCCACATAGTAATAACTGATACTAGTTATGAGAAGACAGACCTATGGAGTCATCTTCAGCAGCTTGATGTGGTAAGGCTTTCTGCTGAACACTCAAATAAAACATATATGACACACAACAGAAGCCGGTGTCCCACAATGTTTTATCCCGAGCGCCCCTTAAAATATCAATCCACAGAGTTCATGCAAAATGAACTATCACTACACAGTGTCAATGAAGAAGGAAAGCTAGGTATGGGGAGGTTTGGGAACTGCCTTGGGCCACAGGGTTGTAAGAGGTACAGCTGAGATTTACTTCCATGCAGTCTGTCCTAGAGCTCATGGGGGAAACACAGGTACATGGGTGTTGTTTTCCTGGTTTAGGTTTCCTGTTCTAGACTCTTCTCTTTCAGCATAGCTGGTCTCTGACTGGAAGGAGAAAGGAATATAAAAGGGAGAGTCCTTGTCTGGAACATCTCGAAAGCCCCCACGGCACCTAACAGAGCCTGTGCAGAGAAGCTTCCATCCCTCCTTCCTAACAGGCCTCACACCCTGCTGCTCCCTTTCACCTTCTCTAGTACCGTCTTCAGCAGGAACCAAATGACCAAGTACACACACCTTTGAGGGAACAGCTGCCATGAGCCCACCTTCCCTTCAGGGCATCTAAACCCACTGCCTTGACCTAAGTAAGGAGTGCATACTACATCCACAACAACTAGGATGTGGCATGGAAGAGAAAAAGTGCCACATGTCCCCAATGGAATATTATTCAGTCCACAAAGGAGTAAACTTGCTATTTAAACATGGATGGAACTAGAAGGCAGTGGAGGATGTAATCCAGTCACCAAAAGACAGTAAGCATGTGATATTCCTCATATAAGGAGGCTCAAGCAGGCGACCTCAGAGACATAGGGAGTAGAAGAGCAGTAATCTGAGTCTGGAGATGGGGGAATGAGGGGTGTGGCTGGAGACCTCTCTACAGGCCTGAATTTGAGATAGGTAAGGAGTATCAGGTCTGAGGTTCCATTGCACAGTAAGCTGATGATACTGAATACTGTATTCAGAGTTTCCAAATACCTAGAAGGTTGTTTTTGAGACAGGGTCTCACTATGCAGTCCTAGCTTGTCTGGATCTTGCTAAGTAAACCAGGTAGCCCTCTGCCTCCTGAGTACTGGTATTTAACGCATATACCACCGTGCCTGACCCTACCTAGAATATGTTCAGTGATCGCACCACAAAGTAATGAAAGATGTATGAAGTGAAAGATATGCTAATTACCCCGACTGGATTATTCTATAATGAATACATATACTTAAATGTCACACTGTTCCCCATAAATACATACAGACATTGTGCATCGAACAAGAAAAGCAAAATAAAAACAAATGCATGTCTTACATGGTATCCCATCTGTATCTTCTACACCAGTAAGTGCACGATGTGATTCGTGGGATACTACCTAGCCCTATTCTGAGGGATGTGCTTAGATATCTTTTATTTTGTTTATTAACATAGGTTTCAATGCACTAACTTGATTTTGTAATCTATTTAGGGGTGTTGCTTACAGCTTGGAAATTTTTCCCAGGGGAATTCAGTTCTAATATTCAGCTCAAGCAGTTTCTGAGCACAGTGCTCAGAAATTCTTCCTAAAGGCTGCCTTCAAGTATCAAGACGCCATCCTGGGCTGGATAGCCACTCATTTCCATCCCCTTCAAACACCAAACCATGTTTAGAGCTCTGGGATATTGGAAAATCAGTGTAAATTGGATGCCAAGAAGCTCTCATGAGGGATATAAAATACAGAGATTAGTTATGGCATCCAAATTGGTTCAAATTCCTATCCTGCTAGCTCCTGACTCCTGCATTCCCTGGACAGGTCTATAGTCTTCCTTAAGGGTTAATACCTTACTGGGAAAGAGTGATGTTCAAAGCCATTGTAGATCATGGCTGTGAGGGTCAGCTGAGACCAAAGACTCCAGCTATGTCATACTGAATCTATGCTGGTTGCTGGCACAGGAGAGCCTAACCTTCTCACCTTCCCACAAACCCATTCAAGTGTCTTTCATCCCCTCTCTCCCATTTCCATAGTTACCAATTCTATAACTGTGGAAGAAATAGCAACACAGAACATGAAAGCACTCACAAGAGTCTGAGCCCATGAAGACAAAGGCCAGGCTTTTGCCCACCACTGTCATCATCTATCACGGAAGATATTTCCAAGGAAGATGTTTTCCATCACCCACTCCAACCCTGGAGGATGAGAGAGTCTGCTGTGTGAATTTCACTCATTCAGCCTCCTTTGACAAAGCTCACTGCCCTGCAGATGGTGAATCTCATTTCTGTGACCAAAGGCCTGATGAAAGCGACTTCAGGAAAGGAAGGTTTGCACTGGCTGTCAGTAAATGAGCATAGTCCGCCATGGTAGAAAATCACAGATGCATCCGCATCCAGGAAGCAGGGCACTGACCTCTGGTGCTCAGCATCCTTACTCTAGTACCCAAGACCACGGAATTGTGCTACCCCCATCTAGAGCAGGTCTTCTAACCTTAGTGATGCTACCCAGAAATTTTCTCACAAATACGTCCAGAGGTCTGTTTCCTGACTGACAGTAGATGTCAAACATGAATATGGTCATTGGAAGTTACTGATAAAGGACAGGTTGGTGATCAAGCCCCCATGAGTCAATTATTCCTTGTGTTACCTTTCAAGGGAAAAGCAAATCACCAATAGATGGTTGGTATCCTAAAGGTCAGCAGAGCCTGAGGAGAATAAGCCCAGGATTGTTACAGAGGCATGCAAGCAGAAGTGACTGGCCATCTTGGCTTCTGCATGGTCCCATGTCAAGAACAAGCCTTGACCAGGAGCAGAACCCAAGGTTTAGAGATGCAAATTAAAAGTGAAGCCACAGACAACACCTGCTGGTTTCCTTGAAGTTGTCCTGACAGAGCCCTGCTGCACATACTGATCCGGGTCCCACTTAGGTCTCTGCAGACCAGCCTCTGATGGGATTTCCACCACTTCCTCTGGTTAGGTTACTAGGGGGAAAAAGGGCACCAGCAGAATCACCAAAGCCTGGGTACCCATAGTGCTCATAGAGACCATCTGGGATCTCAAAACTTCATGAAGATGATTAATCCAAGAGGCAGAATCTTGGAATCTCAGGTTCTGTCTGCAGGAACAGCTCTTGGCAGACATAGAGAAAGCTTTGAAATCCAAGTTTCTTAGGCAACAGAGCAAAGCCAGTTCCTATCTTAGTACTGGAGTGAGAACAAAGAGAGGGAAGGGGGTAGCTCATGGTCTTCTCACCTCTCTGTAGCCTCTAGACTGGAGAAGCGTCAGGCCATGGTCACTGAGTATGTGGGCACATGAGCATGTGGCTCTTAAGCCAGAGATGTTAGAATATCTGTAAGGATGAGATAGAGGGACACATCTCTCTTGCCTTCTAGAGAAGAGTGTGAATCAGGAACCAGTGAAGCCCCAGGGTAAGCTAAGTGGTACATCAGGTTGTGGAGGGTCACCAAGCCACGCAGCATTAGGGTCATAGGTATGGAGGCAGGGGCTAGGCTACATTGACCCAGTTTTGTCAGCCTTGGCACATGGGCAGGTTAAGGAGATGTCTCTCTACTATAGGAGGCTAATTGTCATTTTCTGGGTTTCATTGCTAGATGACAGTTACAACCCCAACTTGCATTCATAACAACTAAAATGTCTCTGGTAATTATCAAATGTCCCCTAGATAAGAAAGCCATCACCACTTTAGACCCCACCCCCCAAGCCCAGCCTCACAATTGCCAATGATCATGAGAAAAATAAGTTCAATAATCATGGGTATGATAGTGTCCTGTCACCTACGTATGATTTAGTGATTTCTGCATGTGTTGCAGTTCAAATGTGAAATGTCCCCATAGACTCGTATGTTTCTACACACAGTGGTTCTCAGGTGGTGCCCTGTTTTGGAAAACTGGAATCTTTTGGAGGTGGACGTTCACTGGGAGAACTGGATCACTCTGGGGATAGGTCTTATTGCCTGACCCCACTTCCTGTCCTGTCTCACTGCTTCATGACTGCTGAAGCAATGTATCCACCATCTCATGATCCATCTACCATCCCTTCCCTGCCATAACGGATCATATCCTACCTTCAAGAATGAGCCAAAATAAACCCTCTCCTTCCTCAAATCCCTCCTAGATATTTTAGTCATAGGAGTGAGAAAAGTAATTTACATGCTACATGAATATACTAATGGCTTTGGAATGTTCTAGAAGAAGAGTCTATGTTATAACTTTGTTTAGCCTCATATTTTATGCAGTTTCCCAAAAAGGCCCATTTCTAATATTTGTTTCTAACATTTCTTTCTATCTTTCAAGGTGACAATGCTCGGAAGGCTGTTATAGAATCTTAGATACATGTAACATACCAGGCCACCCAACTTCTTCATTGACTGATAAACTTGCAACAAGTAAGACACACTTTAAAATCCCATTCATGGATGTGTAGCAAAGCTGTGCCTGGAACTCCGAGTCCATTCCAGCCCCTCCTGTTACACAAAAGACTTGGATTTAACCCACAGCACTCAAGAGGAAAAAAAATGTGTCTTCTCAGAGCCACTTTCCAGAGTTCTGTTCAGTTCTGCCCTGACTTCTTAGTAACTAAAGCATTCCACAGATTGCCTCAGGGAACACACAAACCAGACACCTTGCACGAGTAGTGTGAGAAGGTCCTGCCTATGGTACCAGCCAAAAGAGGCTTTGAGATCTTATCCCACTCCTTGGTACAGCTTACCTGACAATCTAAGAGCAATTCCCATGAGCCATCAACTCCTTGTGGATACAATACACCTTTGTGTCAGTGCTGGCAATTAAGTCTGAAGGAAGTAATAAACCGTCAGCCAACAAAGGTCAAGGCCTTGTCTGTCAACTTGTCTTGATTATAATTCACGGGTCATCAATAACACAAAAAGGCCCCCATACCTCTCTGTCCTCTTCATTTCTTGGATCATATCCCAGGTTGCAGAGTTGCCATTTACAATAGCAGCTCTGTGATCTCTGGAATCACCATTGTCCCCCTCTGTGGTTGTGACACTGTGAGAGATAAAGAGTCTGATTTCTAACTCAAACCAGCTTGTCCAGTGTCTACCCCAAAACAGCACATCATGGTGCAGGCTTCTGTTACTTTGGCCCAAACAGCACACAGTGACTTGTTATTTACTGTGCTGATGGTTTCAGGAGCCAACACATGGCACTGAAGAAGCCATAGACAGGTTTCCATGCTCAGGTTGCAAAAGAGAATAGTAACAGTCTGAGATGGAAGTAAACCAAGCAGGGTGATACTGTTTGATTTTGTACAGGGATTGGTATAATCAAACCTCCACATACACCCAGAGATACACATAAACCTAAATAAAAAAAATTTTTTTAAATGAAGAAAAGGTCAGGCATACCTGCTAGACCCATTTCCTGCCAGGGAGCAAACCTGCATGCAGAACTGAGTATGCTGGCTCCAATGGGGTCTTCAACATATCCCACCCAAAAATGAGAAAACAGGAAAGACAAAGTTAGACATGCATGATGTGTGCAGAATGCAGTGCCAAGCCCACCGTCAGAAAACTCAGAGTCCATGACTTTGACCTGATATTTGCCTCACAGTCATGTTGATGGTCACTTTAAGGCTGGGATGGTTAAGTACAATTGAAAAAGAAAAAGAAGAAAAAAGAAAGGTAATTGGTAAAATGAAAATGACCTCTATCCTAGACCCAGTAAGAGAGCCACGATGGGACAAAGGGGACAAAGCAGCAGGAGTATCCAGAATGGAAGGACTACAGGGACCAAGAGAGGATCTGGGAAGCTTCAGGGCCAGAGGTGAATCTGAGATTAGGGAAACCCCTTCCAGCTCCAAGAAGAAAGAAGAGCATCATTAGCTTGTTCTCAAGCTGGGCTGTTCAGAGAGGAGGCTGTTAGGGGATTAGGCAGTGCTCACAGTGTCTTCTTTAATTTCATGTGATCAGGATCATATTAGGCTATAATATGTCTCTCCCAGAAGAACCTGCCCCAAATGAACCATCCCAAGGTGGAGTACACCTACCTTTGTACCATATGCCTCAGGTTATCATGAACTCAAGGGCAAAAGCATATGTGGGAAGAAAATGAACATCTCTAGCTAGGCCCCAAGGCCCAATGTAAGTTTAACACTTACAGTGAAATATAATTTTCCCAGTGAAACTTTTTCAACAGTGTGTCCCCAGCTTCCAAGTTCTCCCTTTCTTATCCTGCACACAGAATGCCTATGCCAGTCACCGTGGGACTCAAGCTTCCTTTAGTTTCAATCATGAGAGATGAGGAGCTACCCATATACCCAAGCTAGTCCAATAGCTTTGCTGACCATGGGAGAGCTGGACACATGGCCAGGAATGACCAAAAGGCCTGACTCTCACCTTCTGCAGAAAGTTCCCCCATCTAGCTAGTTTTATGCCAACTTGACACAAGCAAGAGTCATTTTGGAAGAGGGAATCTCAGGCGAGAAAATGTCCTCAGCAATTAGCCTGTAGACCAGCCTGCGGCATATTCTTGATTGATGTGGGAAGGCCCAACCCATCATTGTAGGTAGTGCCACCGTAGGGCTGGTGACCCCGAATGCTGTAAGAAAGCAGGCTGAGCTGGTCATGAGAAAGAGGCCAATACATAGCGCCTCTCCACAGCCTTTGCATCATCTGCTGCCTCCAGGTCCCTGCCTTGTTTGAGTTCCTGCCCTGACTTCCCTCAGTGATGGACTGTGATGGGGGAACTGTGTAAGCTGAAATAATCCCTTCCCTCTCCAAGTTGTGAAACCCTGACAAATACTCCCCTTGGAGGAACTGACCAATAGGAAATGGACTGGCATCAAGGATTACTTTATTGCTTTAAGGGAAAATGGGCTCATGTGGATGCCCCTCTTTCTGAGCAGTGTGGAATAGCACCAGTGGCGACAAGAACTGAGAGGTGCATGCACTTGAGTGACAGCTGCCAGCAAGAGCCCCTCTCCCCAAGCACCTGGACACTCACCCACCCGAAGGAAGCAGGACAACCTGTGTGCTAAGTACACACTCAGCTTAGGAAAAGAAGTTTGCATCTCTTTTACAGAGAATGAGGTCCCTCTTTACCAACTGCCCACATCCAAACACACACATACATACACACACACACACACACACACACACACACACACACACACACAAACACACAACCTTGTAGTTCAGGTCTCATTAATCTCTGCCCCACCCCTGACCTTGACTCCTCTCAGCTTCTCCGGGAATACACCTCTCCCCTCAATGAAACCTTAGGCCCAGGACACAAGCCATTAAACACATGTCCAATAAATAAAATCATGTATGAAGTGCAGTCTCGGTGGGAGAGCGGCTATCTAGCTGAAGGACCCAGCCACTTGCTATTTGCCACCATGAAACTCTGGAAAGGAGTCTAGGCCAGTAGTGTTTGGTTCCACCAGAAGGATATAGTGTCTCCTGAGAACTTTACCCGTGCATGTCTTGCAGCTTCCATGTTCAACCCCTCGCATCACTAACTACCAGTCCTCTCTTTGCTATAGAGAATACAATTTATTGAAACTTCCTACCGCTGTCATAGGTGAAGACTGCACTGATAGCACATTTTAAAGTGGAAGGAGGTGTTAGTGAGACTCTCAGTGGATGAAGAAGCAGGCTGCTGAACCAGGTTCCCTGAGCTTGGTATCTGGGACCCACAAATCCTCTGAGCTCCATGTTTATGCTTTTGTTTGGGCACACAGATGCCCACAGAGATACACACGTGCACACATTCATACAACACAAAATAAATACTTTTAATTATATATATTTTTCAAAACAGAAGATCATCTTCAAAAACAAACACAGCCCAAAAGAGAATTAGGTTGGTAGCTTCAACTAGATGTCACTATCAGCCCAAAGGGCCCTTGCTGGAGGTTAGCTCTTTGTTCTAAGATGCAGGAAGGTACCTGGGGTTCAAAACAAGAGAGAAGAAAACTGAGAGTAGAGCCACTTTTTCCTCAGTACCCAATCTCTTGTCCCTGGATGGAAGCTGACACACCCAGCAGTGTGTGCTTCAAGAAACCATGAACCTTAAACAAACTCTAATGTTTCCCTAAACATCCAGATCTATAGCACAGGTTCATGACCTCATGTCAGAACAAGCCAAGCAAACCCACAAGAGGGGAGGGAGGCTGCCTATGGGAATCAGTTTGCAGAGGACAGACAAGCCCAGGAAGCTTCTAAGCTCACAGTCCTCTCTCTCTCTATCCTCTGCCCTACAGTGGGACCAAGAACTGTAAAAACAGAGAGGATATGCAGATTAGGCCCCAGGGGACCTGAAGCTGTGGAGAAGAGGCCAGATGTGGTGGTGCATGCCTTGACCCCAGCAGCTGGAAGGCAGAGGAAAATATCTCTGTGAGCCTGAAGCCAACCTGCTCTACATATTGAGTTCTAGGACAGTCAAAACTAGATAGTAAGACCTTGTCTCAAATAAATAATAAATAATAAATAAATAAATAAATAAATAAATAAATAAATAATAAAGTACAGACAAGCTGTGTGTGAAGCACAGACAGGAAGATCACTGGTTAGAGGCCGACCTGAGCTACCTAGCAAGACTCTGCCTCCAAAAACCAAAGATTAAAAAGAAAACATACAAACAAACAAAAACAAACCAATGACTCAGTCAGTGGAGGCCCATAGGTACAGAACACATCTGTACTGAAAACAATGAACCCGAGACCCAGAAGGCCCTTTGCCCTGCCAGAGGCCTGCAGGAGCCCATCCCAGCACAGAGCCCCAAATTCTGCCTTTGCAACAAGCACCCAGCCTAAGCTCTCCATCCATTTTGACTTCACATCCATTTCCCCAACAGCCCTGGAACAGCTGAGATAGAGAAAACTCACTGGGTTAAACTTGAGGCTTTCCAGGTTAAAAACCTCATGTCGGGCTTAACCATTAACATTGCACAAAGATTCTTCACTTACCCAAAGCAATGCATTGTGGTCTGGGCTGACCCAGGACACTTGAATGTTTGTTAACAAATTATTAACGACTTGGCAGCGTCTCAAACTTTAAAGGAAACTTGCTGGGAAAGGAAGAAACCCCAGTTCTGCGCCACTGGGTTAGCAGGCTGTCTGTTAAGTGCCCATTCAATTAATCCTCCCAGCAGGGATAAGCATCTCCATTGTACAGAGCAGGGAAAATGGACACAGAGAAGTGAGTGAACTGGCTGAAGGTCACACAGCCACCACAGCAGTCAGAAGTGGGGCTGCTTACAGCAGCGTATATAGCATGACCTTCCCAGGAAGAGCTCTTGGCATTTTAGCATCAGCCGGTGCTCAAGTCTGTCCTCTGGGCACACTGCGCTACAGCTGTTTGCCAAAATGAGCATGCATAAATGCTGAGATGGCCACAGCTGTCCTGTGCTACATACAGCACAGTGGGGTAACCACAGTTCACAGCAATTTATTTTATGGCTTTGGATGGAAAGAGGGGGGGTAGAATTCAAAGGTTCTCATTGCGAAGAAATGATAAAATGTTTTCAAAAATGGAAATGCTAATTACCAAGACTACTGCCCACTGTCTACTCATAGCAGAGCGTCATTACACAGCATGCCATAAATCTATGTAACTCCTATGTGTGTGTGTGTGTGTGTGTGTGTGTGTGTGTGTGTGTTCCTCTATTATTCTCCACCTTATTTTTTGAGACAGTTCATCACTAAGCCTGGATTTTACTATTTCGGCTGGCTGTCCTTTGAGTCTTGGGGATCCACTGCCTCTGTCAGTTACCCTATGCTTGGGTTCAAGACCCAAGCCATCATAATTGGCTTGTACACAGGTGCTGAGCTCAAACTCAAGTCCTCGTGTGTGCATAGCAAGCACTTTGTGCATTAAACCATCTCCACAATCCCAAACACATACAGTTCATATCTATCAGTTAACACACACACACACACACACACACACACACACACACACAAAGTTCCAGAACTCTGGAAATGACTACATACATAAAGCTTAATTACTGTGTGTCAGAGGCACTGAATCTTTCAAAGCTTCCTCAAAGAACCAGTCTAGATGGTGCTGGGATTCTTGGCCTCTGCCTCCCTACTTCCAGCCACAGCTTTTTTTTGGGGGTGGGGGTGGGGGGGTGGGGGGGACAAAGTGAGATCATCCTCACCTTATTCTCAATATCTACTTTCCCTGACTCCTGCTTCCAGAACATAGGACCTCTTTGTCTAGCAGATGCTGGCTCAGTGGCCACGCTGAGCTGGGGTGGGCTGGGTCTTGATGGAGCACATCTGGGTATCTGAGACTACACTTTTGAGAAGCCAGGCCCAGGAATGAGACAGGAATGAATAACAAAATTTCCATCGAAGGTCCCTTTGTCCTCAAGGACACGGTGCTCACAAAATACAGTGTGAGTAGTTCCTACCAGGTCATGAGAAAGTGATTCAAGCATAAAAAGAAAGTAGCTTTCTCTCAGTGCCTCAGGCCTAGTGAACGCCCTGCAGTAAGACCAGGGCCTGGGAGGGCTGTTACAGTAGGGGGCTCTGCCGTACACGTGTAGTAGTAGTCCACGGAACCCTCATGCCAGCTGAGGGCGACACCTGAGGTTTCCAGGTGGGATTGAATATACATTGGTACATGTGACATTAAGGAATCCAGCAAACACAACATGACAATCCACAAGGTTACATCCAGGAGAAAAAAATTTATGAATGCTATTTATAATCTTTCTGTTGACCAAAAACACACTGGGAAGAAATGAACCGTGTGCACTAGCATGAGGCTCTCCCGGCCTACCCGCTTCCTACCATTAGCCAGGCGCCGACCCTGCACAGTCACCATATGGCCCACCAGCTATGCAGCCCCTTCAGTCCTGGACCGCCTGAGTGGCTTAATTATTGAGTGGCTATAAATAGAAGTACTGGACAATAGACTTTGTTCTCAGTCTAGAAAACACAGCCAACGTCTCCATTTATCCATCTTTCCTCCACTTGAGCCACTGAACCCCAGATAGCTACAGCACCCCAGATCTGCTGGGTCCCTATTCCTGGTTTAAGTGGCACTGATCAATGTTGAGGACCACTCATGTTTGTTACACTGGGTGGGCTTCAGAGAATAGATCACCCAGGATTCTTGAAAAGTCCATGTACCTTAAGGGCTGAAGAGCTGCCAAGAATGCCCAACTTTTTGACAAGTATAAGGTAACCTTGTGGTCTACAGATGTGCTGGGCAATACTCCTGTTATCAAGAGCCACAGGTTCTACATCCTTGACTCTCGTCTGTCAGCCAAGGCTCTTCTCCCTCAACACCAGCTATACTGCCTAGCTTCTATTATCACCCCATTTCCAGACTATAGCAGCTGTTCCAAAGAGTAGGTACCTCCACATGCAGGCCAGGGAAGCTAGGAGACACCCTGCCCCACCCCACCCCCAGTGGCTGCAAGAGGAAGCCTGGGTGCAGGGGTGCTCTTCCCCTCACTATCTTGGCCTCTGAAATGCATCCCCATTAGCTTCATCATCTCCAGAACAGGTTCAGCATGGTCCATGAATGTCCTGTGGTCCCCAGTCCTAGGCTGTTCTTCCCACCCACCTCAATCCCTCAACAAGGACACAGCTTTGGACAAAAATGAGCCTAGTGTGGCTTCCTGGCAATAAATAAGACCTCAGCAAAGTGTCTTGCTTGCTCAGTGTCTCTGTTTCTTCATCTAGTCAATAGATATAGTACCCTAGCTTCCTGATATGGCTTATAAGGACCAGTTGGGAGACAGAACAAGATGGCAAGGGTGCTTGCTACTAACGTCTGGAATACACCAAGTGCTCATTACTGTATGTCACTGGTGGCTTCTACTAAAGTCCATGGAATCCTAGATACACTGAGCCCGGCATATGTATACTGCCAAACCACTGTTCTTTCTCCCTCTTTCCTGCCCTCCTTCTCTCCAGAGAACCATCCAGGTGGCTTCAGAAGTTCACATATTGGACCTAAGTACCTGTGACCTTGGTGTAAACATGAATACGTTTCTCTGAGCATCTGATGCCAGTTGTTTACCTCTACCATCTGGCTCAGGAGCCCTCACTGCACACTAGTGACCAAGGTATGAATCCTATCTGCCTACTTCACATTTGCTTTTCTGATAGCATATTTACTCAGTCACATGACACTGTGGCAAGGGTCCTATATGAGAGGTAATTCCACCCTGATAGACAACCCTGTGGGTGAAAAACTCCTGGAGCACCTAGAACCCCACTGAGGAGCCAGCTGGCTCCCCTGGGGAAATGGAGAAGGATATCCTCAAGAGTCCAAGCCTATTTTCCAGAAGGGTGAATGTGATGGTCCAACACACTTCTCAGTACTGCTTGGAGGTGGTGGATTAGGTTTCACTATCTTGAAGCCTATGTTCATGCAGACTGAGTGGACCACAGATCTCCATCAGACCCACCATGAAGCTCCCAGGGGTAGTAGTGATGGTCTGAAAATTTTTCTCCTTAGGAGATTTCAGCTGAATTAGGCTTCACAGAGACCACAGAGATGAGTGAGATGTTGCCAGAAGAGAAAGACTTCCCTTCCTGACATGCAGGACCTCAGCATGTAGAGAGATCAGCACTTACCTGGTCCCACATGGGTCCTCAGGTGTAACACAGAAGGGGTGTGCTTGGAATTAGAGACCAAGGGCCATGTCTTATCTGAGCCACTCCTTGGCTGAAACAAAAACCAGGACCCCTTTATCCTCTCTGAGCCTCAATTTCTTCCTCTGAGAAATAATAAGCACTAAAAATGTCTTCTGCAAGAGGCTATCTCAAGAGCAGGTTACAGTATAGAGTGGTAACAAGTATAGATAACATAGTTTACTTGCTAGGGCCAGCCCTTGCCAGTGTGCCCAATTACTGGGATGACTTATTCAGACTCCTGCTTTGGGGAAAGGCTCAGTTCTGAGACTGACCTGAAGCTTCTCAGGAATAAATCCTTCAAGGAAGAGCAGCAAAGGGGCAAAGGAATGGGGGATGGGGTGCTTTCTCTCTGCAGAAGCTGCAGGCAGCAGATGAAGCACAGTGGAGGTGACCAAGCAGCCAGATCCCTAAATAGCAACTAATCACTGTGATTGGAATTAATAATGAAGCTGCACCTGCTAGCTGACTTGAAGCTCCCCTTAATTTGCCACCTGGCAACTATAGTCACTGTCTTACCCATGGATCTGTGAGCTGTAAATACCAGGATGTCATGCACTGTGCTTGTCTGCTATGTTGAGGGGCACTGGGGTTCAAATACTCTATCCCAGGCTCTCAGCACTAGGAACGTCATCCCCAAACTGTCCAAGCATCCTCATAGCTTAGGATCCTTGTCCTGGTGGGCTCTGGGAGCAGCTAGGCAGCCTTCTGGAGCAGGGGGAACTCCACCAAGCAAGTGCAGAAACAAACCTAGAGTTTCTCCCACCATGCCATGATCAAGGCCAGGACAAGCCCTGCAGGATGAGAAAAAGGATTCCCTTCTTTGAGGAGTGAGAAGGGTCACCAGTAAATTGCACAGGGCAATTTTATCACATCATGTTCATTAAAGGAAGCCTCATGTGTGTATACATGTATCTGTCTTTCCCATGTGTGCAGATGTGCATGCAAGTATGTATATGCATATATCATTTCTCCAGATCTGTCTGCCTTGGGTTTTTTGTTTTGTTTTGTTTTGTTTTGTTTTATTTTGTTTTATACTAGGTTTTCCCACTGACACCTGGGGCTAGCTGATTAGGCTAAGTCTGCTGGTGAGTGAGCTAGGGGATCTTCCTGTCTCTGCTTCCCTAGCACTGGGATTACTTGCCTGCCACAAGGCCCAAATTTTTATAGGAATGTTAGGGAATGAATTCAGGTCCTAGTGCTGACACAGCAAATACTTTACTGGCTGAGTCATCTCCCCAGCCTCTATTAAGAGAAGCTACACCACGAGGCACTTGGGGTAAAGGAATAGTTATCACAGCCTTTCAGACATTCTTATAGGACTCAACATCACTCCGCATCCAGAGAAAGGTAATGCAGAAGAGACCCAAAGCCCTGCCCACACCCAGGTACAAGCTGGCAGTTAACAGAGAGCCACCTGGCTTGGTGAGTGCTGATCTTGAATAATAAGAAATTCAATCACACCAGGAACCTGCTTACTGTCCACAGATGTCACAAGGGACATCAGTCAAGGCTCAGGAAGGCCAGCTTGTGAGGTTACTCTATCCTTCCCCCTTTGTCACATCCCAAAATACCATGATGACAGTCAAACCAGGGCCTCTGAGGACATGCAGAGGCAACCCAGCTGTGTGGGTTAGACAGTATGGGTTAGTGAGCAGAAGGAACACAGGCAGTGGAAATGAATGGAAACCAGTGAAGGGAACTTCTGATGTCCAGAGAACCTGAAAAGGGAACCTTGGTATCTGATCAGACAGAACAGCCACCACCTGTGACATAAGAGCCTTGAAGAATTTTCAGAGTCCATCTTTCAGACAGGCCAGTCTGTTATTACCCGAGTGGCTTTGTGATTCTCAGCAAAAAGAGGGGTCCAGATGTCAACCATGGGGATCATGTAGCCTCTCCAAGCTTAGCACCAGAGATATGTTACCCTAAAGTTCCCTGTGCATATCTCTGAAGGGAAATGAGTAGTTGAGACCATAGGGTTCTAAGGGCCTTGGTCACCTGCCCTAAAAGTTACCCCAGACATCTCCAGAAGGTGACATGTCTTAGAAAGTCAGGCTCCATGAGAAGAAGCAGATGTTATGCCCAGCTGTCCAAAGCAAGTTAGCTAGAGGACAACACATGAAGGTCACTCTAAGTCATTTGGAAGGCTCATCACAGGTTGAGTTTCCTTAAAGGGATGGGAACAACAGACTTAAGAGATTGTCTGGAAGGCAAACTACTTAAGGTATCAAAGGAAGTGACTCTGGCCATGTCCCAGCCTCCCAGTCCAGTCCTCTCTGTGATGCTTTGCATGCCGGCTCACAATTCTCTGCCCTTTTCCACCTCCACACCCCTGCTCAGCTGCTCTGCCCATCAGGAAGTTGTCCCTGCCTTTTGCCTCTGTCTTCTCCTGAGCCTTGTCTTCAGGGATCGGATGGTCCACAGATCCTGCAGCAAAGTGTGCCATGGACATGAGCAGGCCATGTCCCCCACACAAGGATCTGTGGCCCAGTTTCAAGCTGTCAGTAGACAGCCCCTGGTGGTTACTTTCTTCAGTGTCAGGCTCAGCTACAGAGAGTGATTTCACTCAAGGTCATCTTTGTAGGAGAGAATACCTTGCAAGTGGCTGAAGAAAGGTACAGAGGCCTAGAGACTTTACTTCTCCCCCCCAAAGATCAATGTTACTGGGAGCATTCACACCAAGGAAACCTCTGGGTACTGCTACTTCTTGGATACTGACCCCAATAAACTCAGAAAGTGTTCCTGGAGAATTGAGTATGCACCAGGTCCAGTCACTTGTTAAACACACAAATGATGCTGAACTGGCTTTTGATAATAAGCACATGGAGATCCCTCTTGGTGGAGATAAAGTGACAAGAAGCCAGGGTCATGGCAACCATAAGACCCCTACCTCAATGGTGTTCCAGGAATCCCAAAGCATGAAAACCACATGGGGAGACACTTCCTCTAGGATGTGTCTGATCCTAGGATCCAGAACAGTGGCTTCCTGGTACCTCATTATCTAAGTGATAGCCTAGCCTTTTATTCCTTGGAAGGCTGGCTTCAGTGATATTTCTGCAGTAGCGAACAGCACTGCTGGTCACAGCATCCACCAGGACAGCATGACCCTACTGTAAATACTAAAAAGGTTATATACAGAGCTGCCATTAAAACAAGCCAAGCCTTAGGGCAACTATAGATGCTTGAAGAGCTGAGAACAGCATCCACAGACTAATGTTCCAAGGGATCACTTAACAAATATTCATTCAACAGGGATTTATCTTGTCTGAATCTTTTATTTTCCCTGAGTTCAAAGTTCTCAGGAATAGCAATACAGGATGTATCTATCCCCATGGGGATGACCAAAAGCTAGCTTATCAAAGAGGTAGAAAAAAAAAACAAAAACAGTTTACCCAGTGCCCATAAGTACCCTTAAACAGAGGTAGGTCTCAAAGCCAAAGCATGAAGGCTTTGGCTCTGCTAAAAGGAATGCTGCCTTTTAGGGGCTCCTGCCATGGTGCTGCTATTGGCTTAGATCTTAAAGTGATCTTTCAGAGAGGAGCCGCCATCATAGGGAAGAAAACTGCTTCCTAGCACAATTTTAATCTGAGTCTGAAGACGGCACAGTATAGCATAGGCAACTGGTCAGCCAATGATGGTGATAACGCCTACCAGGAGCCAGGATATTCGTCCACATACTTGAGTGAGCAGGTAACTAACCCGGAGACACAAAGAGGAGCAGCAGCATCTTAATTTGAACTCAACGTCTCTCTGATTCCTGCTCAGACTCTAACCTGGGTGTCTTCTGGGAAGAAAGGAGGTGTCTACCTTTCTCTCGAGTGCCTCCATAGTACTCAAATGTTTTGTAACAGCAGGGGCAGGCTTCCCTACACGATTCCATAAAGCTTCAAAACAACTGAAATAATTCAGAGGTAAGAGAAATATCTCTGTTTTACAGAAAAATGTGTCACAGCTTGACAGTATCCACCCACAGTGGTAGAGTTTCTATCCTTTGCCACGAGACTTGCATGTCTAGAAATCTATCCTGAAAAAAGAAGCAGAGGTGGACAAAGGAGTGTGTGTGTGTGTGTGTGTGTGTGTGTGTGTGTGTGTCCTTGCATCATGCAGTGTCTTAATCCTGCCTGAAATGTTACTGAATAACATTATGAAAACATGCTCTGAATAACAAAATGGAAAAGCTTCAGAGTTCAACAAAAAAAAAAAAAGAAGAAGATGGGATATCCTTGTGATTGACAGTGGAGGGTGGGGCGCTGATGATTCTTAAATGCTTTTTAAAATAGTAGCAATGGGATGTCATCACAGGCTTCCCTGTTTCAAAATAATAAAGTATAGGCTAAGGGGGATGGCTCAGTGGGTAAGAGCAATTGCAATGCAAACATGAGGACCTGAGTTCCCATTCTCAACACCTATGGAAAAAAAAAAAAAAAAAAAAAAAAAAAAAAAAAAAAAAAAAAAAAAAAGGCCAAGCATAGCCAGGCAGATCCTGGGAATTCAGTAGCAACTAGTCTAGCTGAAGGATGAAACTTCTACTTCAGAGGGAGACAGTCCCTGCCTTAAAGGAATAAGACAGAGAAATTGAGGAACATACCCAACATCCTCTTCTGGCTTTCTTATGTGCAGGTACAAGTGTGTACACGCATGCGCAGATGTGCATGTGTGTGTACGAGTGAACATGCATCAAGTAGAAGATGAATGTGTGATACATAAATAGATTTCTTATCTAGTATGCATGAAGCTTTGAGTAATAGTCCTGATACCAAAATAAGTATAATAATAGATGGAGCAAATGAGCTGAATATTGTTACAGACACATGCTAGTACATACTCTCCTTCCCCAGAAGGATGTAAAAAAAAAGCGGATATGTTTACAGGCTTTGAGGGCTTTGAGGGGAGAGAATAGAAAACTTTTACTCACTATTTATAACTTTATTGACTATCACACAAACCACTTTGTTTTTTAATGAATAAGTTCTTTAAAGTTTTACATAATATCGTCCACTCGTGTTTTCAGAGAAACTCTTGTTACATAATAAAACACACCCAGCTATGATTGCTGTCTGTAGAATGACAGATGGCATTGGCTTTATATATATAATTTTTGTATTTTCAAAGGTTCTTACAATAAACACATAACTATACCATCATTAAAAGGCTTGATCAAACTTTGAGCTGCTTTGTTAGTTTAAAAATAAAGGAGTACCTTTCTCTAATAATCACGTTGGAGAAATGGGGTTTGGTTTTCCTGGCTATGTCTTCCTTCAGACTCTCCGAGGATCATACTGGCTCAAGTCCAGAGACACAAGGGCCCCATACATCCACTATACAGAGCCAGAAAACCAGTAGACCCAACCCTGACTGGCTTAGCTGGAATTCTAGCTGAAGCCACACTTGTGAAATACAAAGTGAGACTGGCCCAGTGATCCCAAAATTGAAAACAAGCAACAACCTCACTCTTTCATTCTGAGAATACAGTGGTTGGTGAACACTGAGCAGATAATAAAATATGCCTCATGCCCCTGCAGGGGATCTGTCCACCAGGGAGAGGTCATGATGATGTATTATAGGGTCAAAGAGATGACCATGGCCTGGACACTGACCCCCAAAGAGGGACAATCCAAACAAGAGGTATATAGGCAGAGTAAGCTCTGACCCCAGGAAAGAAATGACCAGAGCGCTAGCCTCAAGATTCATGAAGAAAGGGCGAGCAGCTGGGGCACTAGAAGGAAACCCCGTTCCAGTGAAGAGCACAGCAATGCTTTCCAGAGTAGCTGGTCCATGAATTGGGTTTGAAGTTGAGGTACATTCAATATAGGCCAGGTGTGCACTGCACCGTGTAGGCAACCTGCACCACTGGTGGACCACATGTCCCGGCATGAGCCCTACCATTCAGTTGGAAAAGAAAAGCTGTCAGACACAGCTAGGTCAAGGCACTTACATTTTAAAGGACCTATCTGCCTATACAGTTCAAAGCCAGAGAAAATAGATGTGCGGATCATAATTTATGGTTGATATTTCTGACTCTCGCCATCAGAAACCAAGTCTAGCAAGCATTTTCTTAAGGAGCTCTTGGGTCTGATTAAGCTTCTTAGTTTGTGTCTCCTTCCCTCACCCCCAACTGTGCTTATCAAAGTGGAGAGGAAGCAAGCAGCCTGTATTTGCTCAATGATCTTCAAAACCTTAGCCATGAGATAGCATTTCGGGAGACCCCTCAACATTCAACAAGGCCGTGCCCTTCTCTCACCCATAACTGCCCACAAGAAGGAAGGCATTACCAGATTCCTGTCTTCCTGTCACATTCTCTACTCCTGGACAGTATCATCCAAATCCTTTGTGAAGCTACAGTAAAACTGTCTATGCTTCGGGGTCATACTTAACCTATGACCCTACATTGGGATGTAGGATGACCAATCACATAGAGAGAGATGCATTGAGTAGGGACAGTTAGGCAGAGGCTGAGAAGATGAAATGTGACTAGGATCCCTCCAGAGTTCTTTTCCAGATGGGCTCAGGGGTTAACTTTTGCAAAACTTGATTAGAAGATGCACTAAGTACGTTCATTTAATTGAGCATGAAAGACATATTGGAGGGTGATGAGGAGGCGAGGTGACAATCTATTTATAATCAACAAGGTTGTATCCAGCAACTAGGATAATTATATACTTTGGAATTCAGATGAAAGTTCCTTTATAAGTGGGAGTTGAGGAACCTTGTCAAAAAAGCTTGTATCTGACCCTATTGAGTACCAGACTTATTAGCCTTGGGCTTCCTTTGACCAGTGGAGGCTGAGTAATCACTAATTTCCATTCTAACAGTGACACTTCTCTAGAAGTGATCAACCTTCTTCTGCTTCTGATGATGCTGACTTATCCCTGATCCTCATTCAAGAATGGGGAAGTATCTTATCTTTGTGTGTTTGTATATATTTGTGTGAATACAAGTTCACCTGAGTGTGCATATACATGTTACATATGAATCTAAAGGTTAGAGGTCAACCTCAAGTGTCTTTCATCAGTAGCTATCCGCCTTGTTTTGAGACAGGGTATCCCAATAACCTGAAGCTCACCAGGCAAGGTAGGCTGGTTGGCCATTGAGTCCCAGGGACCTCTGTGTCTCAGTCTCCCTTAGGCTGGGTCTACAAGTGTATGTATGCCACCACAACCACCAGTTTTGATGTGAGTTCTGGGGATTGAACCAATGTCCTCATTCTTACTCAGCTTTACCACCTGAAGTATTTCATCCCTTCATTTTTTTCTGGTTTGTATTTAACTTGTGCTGTCAGGTTTATGCTGAGACATTGATGAAGAAACTGGATACTGGAGCATCCTTGGAAAAGTAGGACTCAGACCTTATATTTGGGAAGGTTCTGTAATCCTATCCAGAGAACAGAATGTGGATGCCTATGTGAAAGAACAACTGTGAGGGCAAAAGCTTTCCCAGGGCAAAGCTGGTCTGGGGAGATGGCTCCCTGTTACACATCAAGTTATTCACTGTTGCATTTTAAGGGAAGTCAGGTAAAGGACTCACAGACAAGTTTACCTCGATTCCATAATAAATGCTAATCTTGCCTTGTCCTGTATGTACCTAAGCTCAGGGTGACCCCCATGACCATTATTTAGGATCCCCATTATTGAACTTAGCAATTCAATGGAACAGTAGTTTCAAAATAAGGCCCAAGATCATTAGAATGGCTATTTCAGAATCCAGATTCTCACACCCACTGAGACCAGGCATAAGCAGTTCCAGCACAGAAGGTCAGAAAGTCCTTTCCTATAAGCTAAAGACTCTGAAAAGGAAGCAACAGGAGCCAGACCCACCCTCCTACCTCATACAAAATAACAGATTGAATATACTCAGAACAAGTTTTTAGATCCTGGGGAATTCAGACAGAGCAGGCCAGCAATCCCTCCTTGAGGTTTCACCAGTTTCCCACCAAAAAAATATCCAGGCCATAGCACAAAGAGACAAAGAGGCCTTTGGCTTCATCACTACTGAGATGATGGGGTGGAAGGATTCCAGAAGGGATGAAGAGGGAGGGTTTGCAGAAAGTAGAGTGGCCTAGGCAACAGGCTGGAGGTTGACAGCAAGACCCAAGCCTTCAGCTAAATCTCAACAGCCCAGGCATGTATCACAACTCCCATAGAGTAAATGCCAGAGCTCACAATGGGCTTCAAAGAGTCTGTGTTCTCTTCACCAGAGTAGAAACCTCTAAACTCCCAAGGTACCAGGTCAAGTCCTCAAACTACTGTAGTCTAAGAAGGGCACCTTAGGTGAAGGTGCTCTCTTGCTACCTTAAAAAAAAGAAAGAAAGAAAGAAAGAAAGAAAGAAAGAAAGAAAGAAAGAAAGAAAGAAAGAAAACCAACCTAGAGAATAGGACTGTAAAAAAAGGCAAACCCCCAGGGGATCAAACTGTTCCCACACAGCCACACAGCCCAACTGCAGTGTCCCAGGACAAAATGCTCAAGAATATTTATAGGACTACTAAACTATCCAGCACCCAAATTGGTAAAACCCTCAATGTCTGGCATCCAACCAAAAATCACTAACGCTCAAAGAATCAGGAAGACTCTACGCGCGTGATTGAAAAAGATATGCAAAGGCTCCCGCTCTCAAGGTTAAGACAGAACGATCTGTGAGTCTGAGGTCACCTTGAGCAAGAGTGAGTTACAGGCCAGGCTAGGCTACTACATAAGACTCTGTGTCAATAAATATTTAAATAAATGAATGTTCCCTAAAGCCATGATAACTTTTAGAATATGGTTCAAAACCCTGCAACACAGTCTCTCTAGTACTACAAATGTCCTTTAAAGCACTTCTCCAGCTCTAGCAGGACAATGACTCTGTTGTTGTTGTTGTTGTTCCAGTCATCCTACCTAGTAACACTGTCACTCATCCCAAGAGAGATGCTATCCATCTCACTCACCTTCATCACGATGCCTGGGATTTTATAAATGTCACTCCCCATCATCCTTGGCCGCTCTCACTGCTTCTAGTTGAGTGTGCTTTAGCATTCCAGGGCCTCTTTTTATCTACTCTCAGTTAGAAGACTTTAGTCCTCAAAGTTAAAGCTCTGTCTATCAAAATCAATTTATTAGTGATCCCTACATATAAATGTCTCCTGCTCAGGAGGTCTTTCTTTAGCTGTGGATTAGTGACTTAATTCTTTAATTAGTGGCTAATATTCAAACTGCCATGGTTGGAGTCTTGCATCACTCTTGGTGATGTCCCTTTTTTTTTTTTTTTTTTTTTAGGACTTATTAGACCTTGGATGACGTAGAGCAGCAAGAACCCCATAGGTAGCCCCAAGCATCTCCAGACTGTTTTTCAATCATCCATGTCATATGGACAAGATCCAACACAATCTGTCCTTCCCATAGGTCTCCTTGCAAAGAGAACACCCAAGAGAGTTGTCCAGGCCCACGGAGAGGCGGCCCCCACAAACACCCTGTGGCTGTCTGCTTATACTTCTTCTTTGTCCCTGACATCATCATCTGCAGCCCATGTAGTCCAAAGCCAGTGGTCCTCAACCTTTCTAATGCTGTACCCTTTAGTACACTTCCTCATGTTGTGGTGACCCCTGACCATAACATTGTTTTGTTGCTACTTCAAAATTGCAATTTTGCTACTGTTCTGAATCATAACATAAATATCTGATATTTACACCACGTATCTTAGGCAACCCCTGTGAAAGGGTCATTTCAACTCCCAAAGGGGGTCACAACCTACAGGTTGAGAACCACTGTCCTGAAGACTGAGAGTACCACACCAGCTTACATTTCCTTTGCTTCATCACATCGGCTTTGGTGTAAACAGAAAATTATTTCTTGGGCATCGGGACACTGCTTTGTAACCAAACATACCTTCAGAACATCACATCATCCTGGGAGGAGATACAGGCAGATGTCATTATCCCTGATTCAGAGGTGAGAACTGGGACCTCTATGGGAGTAGGGATAAGGGTAGAGTAAGAGTGTCAGGTCCCACAGCAAATGAAAGCTGAAGCCACAACTTGAACTTGGAACTCCTAGAAGCAAGAATCTCAGGCCAGCTCTTACTATAATCACAACATTAAACTGGCCACAGTGGTAAGTGCTCATACTTCCCTCACTGGGAATGCTCCTATGCAATCCCATTTAGTGAGTTCCTACAAAAGCCATGGGGCTTTACCTGGATCAGCACCTCTCCTCCCAGCAGAGGTGACAGGGTAACATCAGGCAGGCACAAGCTGCCACACTAATTCCCTCCTGCTACCCTCACAAGCTACCTTCAAGGACATTTCCATGAAGCCTGATTGTGCAGAAGGCTCATTCCCTGTGAAATAACAGGCTGGGAAGTGCCTGCCCCTGGGCCACAGCAGAGGCAGCAGAATGGGTCCCTCCCCCCTCCACTGCTGTGGCACTGGGTGGAAACTGGGTCAGAGAGAGCCGGCCCATTCATTTAATCCAAGCTCCCCTCTCCATTCAGCTTTTAGTCTTCGGAGCTTTCAGTCCAAGGAAGCACTATTTCCTCTGGAAAATAAACAAAATAAATTAAGCCCATGCTCTTTGATCTGGGGGTTTTGTGTGGCTGATGGACTGAACAGAAGCAATCTGCTGTCTTCCTGGGCACCTTAGAAACAGTGCAGGAATTCTGATGTGGCTTCAGGAGGTAGAAAGCCAGCTCCCAGCCACCTGCCAAGCACCACAGTTGAATGGAGCATGACTAGGGTAAGGGTCTTTGCCACCCACATGCTCTCCAAGGCAAGAGGCTTGCATGAACCAAAACAAGGGGAGTCAGACTGTCAGAGCCTACGGTGCAGTTCTTAGGCAGTTTTGTCTACACCTGTCTGATTTTGCTTTCCTTGTTCCCACCTACCCCAGGCCTTTGTGTGGGCTGCTGGCCCCATTGACAGGCTTTCTTTCAGGACCTGGGAAAGAAACATCATTATCTTCTCATTCCTCTCACAACTCCCAAGGCCCTCCCTTTCTAAAGGAGTTTGCAGCCCCATCCTCATTGCTCTCAGCTGTCAATCTATCCTGCTTATCTTCTTGGCCCATGGGATGATCAGAAAGCACATGTCTGCATGTCTGTTGTCTTGTTCACTTTCCGAGGCTGTCCCTGACCCCAAGGACAGATAATATCTTGATCATCACCGTACTCCTAGCAATTAGCAAACCCCCTTACAAATCCAAGGGCAGAGTTCACTAAGGAAAGGAGACTGGAGGAGAACAGAACTGTTTCTAGAGCAGAAACTGCCTGCGAGCCAGGGGACTCCCAGTGTCTTCCTCTACATCCAGAATAGCCTAATTGGCACACTCCAGGATCAGGGAGAGACCCTGTCTCACAAAGTAAGGTAGAAAGAGAATGAGGAGGATTCTGATGTTGACCCAAGTCCTCTACATATACAGATACACAAGCAGTCGCAAAATGACACAAATTTATACACAAGCACATGAACAAATACATCAATAAATAAATAATAAATCCCTTAGGAAGTCCAGAAAATTGGGAGTACCTGAAAGGGTCATGCCCCTTTGATAATTAATCTTGACTGTTAGCTGGACTGGATTTAGAGACACCTAGGTGATCAATTAAGTACCCCTCAGATTGTACCTGTAAGGGTACCCCTAAGACAATTAGATCCTTGGGGCTCTGATGTAATGGATAGATTTGTAATGTGATGTCATATTGAGGGATGATGAAAGGTAGGAGGTGGGATCTAGTTGGAGGAAGTAGGTCACTGGGGTGTATGCCCTTGAAGACAGTTTCTTGCCCTGGCCTCCTCCTGTTTTGTGCTCTCTTTTCTCTGCTTCCTGGCCACCTCTGTGAGCTGCACTCAAACCTCTGAAACCATGAGTCCAGATCCATGTGTCCTTACAAGGGCTTCTCTCTGGTATTCCTTCACATCAGTGAAACAGTGGAACACGGTCCACCCTCACTCCTGCTGACTCGATTCTAAAAGAATAGCTATTCTGCAAGGGCTCTGCAAGCACCAACTTAATGAGCTGTCAGTTGACTCTGGACAAGGGAAAGGAAAATGAGTGAGGCCCCTGAGCAGCTACAGACCAAACCATCTCCCCCATATGAAGCTGTAGCCTGGGGAAGTTGACTGCAGTTCTTACTAGAGAGCTCATGCTAGCTGCCGAGTACCTCCTGCTAAAGAAGACCAGATTATAAAAACAGGGCAGAGGTAAAGTATATCCTGGAAGAGAGCAGCTGGGGGACAGTACCCAAAGGGTCCCCCTATAGGCTATTCCACACTCACTATGTTCTGGCTTGTCTGTCATTAATAATCCCACTTATGAGCTTCCTTGCTCCTCCCCATCATTCTTTAAGGCAGGCAGGGCAGGCACCAAGCTAAGGTGCAGGCAGGATGCTCGTGCCTAAGACTGCGATGCAGAAAGGTTTTAGCAGTTTGCCAAATCCACACAGTCACACAAAGACAGAGCTGAGGTTAGAACTTAGACGGAGCGTGGAAAGATTTCCGCTACCCCCCTATGGCTTGCACACATGGGCAAAATCCTCAATCCTGGGCTGATTGAGCTCTCCCAGATGAGGATAAGATGAGAATATCATTATAAATTGAATTATGAAGTATTGACATTCCGCTATTTTTAGGCTTCAGAAATGGAAATTTCATAGGGTGTGAATGAGTAGTTTATTTGGATGGCTTTCCTAGGCAAGAAAGGAGAACAGAAAATAGGAAGGAAGGCAGAGGAGCCCATACAGGGTATGTTAACAGGACATTGCTGCAAATGACCAAGGCTCAACGACACTGGGGACCTCTGAAAGATAAGGCCAAATGGAACACATTACTTCAAAAATATACAGTCAGTCTGAAGATCTGTTAAGACATCTCAGAGCATAAAACTGCCTCCCAAAAACCTGACAACCTGAGTTCCAACCATGCCTGACACCCATACGGTCTGCTAAGAGCATCTACCCCTGCAAGTCACCCTCTGACCTATATCTATATCTATATATCTATATCTATATCTATATCTATATCTATATCTATATCTATATCTATATCTATATCTATATCTATATCTATATCTATATCTATATCTATATCTATATCTATCGTATGTATGTATGTATGTATGTATGTATGTATGTATGTATGTATTTCTCCAATCAAAAAGCCAGGGCTACATAGTGAGACCCTACCTATCTCAAGGAAATACCCAAACAACAAATTCAGTTTCTCAGTCACCCTAGTTACACTTTCAGATATGACTGCTGTCTACCATACTGGACAGCAAGCAGAGAGATGTCTCTATCAAAGTTCTGTGGGCAAGCCAGTATAGGATGAAGTCCTTCAGAACTGCATCTTCAGGGGTAGAGTAGAATCCAATACATTTATATTCCTGCAAAGGTCTTTCATTGGCAAGGGCTGCTCCTGGTCCTGCTCACTAGCTCATACTGGTGGAGATGGAGCATCAGCATGGGAGTCCGTGCATGAAACAGGAATGGACAGTGCTACAGGACATGGGGAGTTGGCTGCTTCAGCTACCAGCCCTTTGGCACATGATGGCTGCTTGTGTCAGAGTCCCTATGGGAGCACCTATTTCCACAGCTCCTTGTCAACCGGAAATGTTTCAGAACATAAAGAATCCCTGCTCTCTGATATACACAAAGAGAAGACAACCAGGGCTTCTAAGCATTTGTGATCTGCAGCAAGACACAAAACTATAGCCTTTGACAACCACAAACACTAATCAAAGAGCTAAATTAGGAACTTGGGCAAAGCCTTTGGGAGCAATGGCATTTCTGTGTTGCCTCTAAGAACTGTCTAGAGCCTCACTAGCACAGAGGGACCGAGAATCCCCATTAAGCAGGCTAAGCCATGTTACTGCTGAAGCAGGCCTTTGAGCAGAACCACCCTGATCACAATCCTGTCAATAATAACAAGGAAGCCTTGTGGGGACCAGCACTCAAGCACAGCTTCCATTCCTGGGCCGGCTCAGCATAACACAGTGCCCATAGCTTTCACAGGCTCTCTGGAGTCTGGAAGCCTGAGTTCATTGTCCCATCTCCTGTTTTCATGTGTGACTTCAGTGTGGTCTGAGGTACATTACCTGATACACCCTGAATTTCTTGTCTGTATATGGGCAGAAAACTAATGTCTGCACAGTCGTGCTATGGTTTGTATTCAGTTCATGTTCATAAAGATCTTAGAGCAAAGATGACAAGTTTTTTTCTCTAAAACAGGCCAGACTGTAACTATTTTGGGGGATCAGTCACCATGTCTTGATTTTGCTATGGTAGACTCAAATAGCCATAGACAATAGATAGGGGGGAAATAGGCATTGTTACAGCTTTAATATGAAATGTTCCCCCACAGGTCATGCATTGAAGCCTTGTCTCCCAGCTACAGTGCTACTTTGGGAAGTCACAGGAAGTATTTAGGATGTGAGGCTCAATCAGAGAAAGCAGGGCCCTTTGAATGGTATATCTTAGCCCTGGCCTCTTCTTGGTATTCTTCTTTGTTCCTGGTTGCCAGGAAGTGATCAGCTTTTCTCCTCATCTCCCTCCCACCATGATGATCGGCCCCACCATGGCCCAGAATCATGTAAACCTGGACTAAAACTTTTCACACTGTGAGCCAAGGTAACCTTTCTCCTTTGAGTTGTTTTCTCTGGCATCTAGTAGGGATAAAAAGTTAACAAACTCAGACATACATGTTTCAATAAAACTTTATTTATAGATCAAGCAGTGGGGGGGCCCCATTTGACGTGAGGGCCAATAGTTTGCTAACCACTTCCCATGATGCCTGTTGTCCACTGAGTGTTGCATGAATGCTTGTTAAAGGAATAAAGTATATTGTGATATCCTGCTTCTCGGACTCTTCCATGTGCTATTTCCTTTGCCTACTGCTCTGGTTAGCCTTCAAACCGTTCCAGACCCATTCTCAACCATACCCCAGAGTACCATGCTGGCTCTATGCTACCCTGACCCGCTATTTGTGGGATGATGTCTTCCATCAGAGAATCTGGTTACTGTTGTCAAGAGATTATCCAGTGTCTTCACTATAAAGACAGGAGAGCCAGACTCTGAGAAGTCAAGTGACCATCTCAAGGTCACACAGCAAGGACAAAAACAAGACTAGTGCAGGAATCTTGATTCTTAATTCAGTGTAGTTTTCCACTTCACAAAGCTTCTATACAAATAAGGAGAAGGCACCGATCACCAGGAGGTGCGAGCTCCCTGCCCACAATTTGTTCATTCCCAGGGATATCCCACCCTTAGCTTAGTTCCCCACCGACCTCCTACCTCAGCTTTTCTGAAGTTGTCAAGCAATTTTTAATCTTATTCTCTACGTAGCATAGGCCTGAGTCACTTCTGAATCTGTTGTGGATTGTAAGGGCCCTAGTGTGTGCTGAATGAAGCTGAGTGTAGTCTGTATGTATTCTGTGTGATGTCTCTTTTCCCTTCCACTGAGCCCTGAGGAACCAGAAACAGCCCAGAGGGAACAGGAGGTCCTATTCTGTCCTGTAGTCAAGTTTTCATGGGTGAATTCCAGAGAACCTGTAGGCTGGGGATACAGTCCCACCACTGAGGGGACACTTCACAATCCCAGTCCAAAGTACTTTACCCACAGATACATAAGATCCAGACTCACACGCATGCACATACATGTTTGTACATAATTGTACGACAAATGTGCAGCTGTACACACATTTACACAAGTACACAGGCAGGGACATGTATATACTAACACATAAGTACATGCATATACACATGTTCACAGCACATAAACATATATATATATATAATAGGGCACAATCGTGATACATATAAACATAAATATGTGCACATGTACACACATATGCATACAGAAACATGTAAACACATATATGTTCACATATATACCTCTGTAAGAATAACAAACTAAAACTAATAATGGCCCATGCATACTATCCATACACACACACACACACACACACACAGACAGACATAGTCATACACTTTCACACACACTCAACTACTTCCTAATTTTTTTAGCTTTTCACTTGCAGACAGAAATACCATGCTTTTCTAGAAAGAAATATAAGGTCCCTGAGAAAGAAACTGGATCCTGCTTACTCTCCAGGGCCTTGTACCACCCACAGCATCCTACTTGGTATCATGAGCTCATCTGGTACTCAAAACTAAATCAGCGGGGCTGTCACCTCCTTGGCCTTAGGTCTATGGAAAGCATGTAGTTAAGATGTCTGAGATTCCAAGCAAGTATCCTGGGCCCTACCCATGAGGGCCTTCTCCTGCACAGCCTAGCTTGGGAACCTCAGCCTCTTGGCAGAGGGTTGCTCACTAACACCTCTACCGGAAGTGGGAGAACCATGATGAAATTCAAACCAAGTCATTTGGCCATTTGCCTGGAGCTGGAGTCAAAAGGTCTCCTGGGCTGGCAAGGGCATGGCAAAAACTACTGGCTAACATGGCCCTGGCCCTGGCCCAGCACACTGCATTTCTCCACAAATAAAAACCACAAGCCTGGACCTCACTTCTGTCTGAGAGTGAAACGGGTCATGCCCCCAACTCCTAGGTTCCCTTCAGAGTACCATCTTGCCCAACAGTGGAGGATGCTATGTGGCTGGAGGAGATTCTTAATTTCATTGACTCCCCCCACTCAGCAGAGAGGTGCAGGACTTAGGAAACTTGATTCATAGCAGTGCCACCCAGACCTGGTCTCATACCATCCTGAGCCCCAGTTTCTTTCCAATGTACAAAACAGGGACAGGGAAAGGGAAGGAAACTCTCCATCTTCAACACTGAGAACACAATGCCATGGAGAGAGGACTCCATCTGACCTGCTTCCCAAGAGATAGGACCAGGAAAGGTACACCTTACAGAAGCCTGAGGAAGAACATTCTCTAGCAGTGCTTCCCCAGTGAGCACAGAGGAGTCGCTCTGCAAGTTAAGTAATTGATGGAGCACACTCTAAAAATACAAACTGGGTTAGCACTCAGGGTGGTTCATTGCTCCAGGAGAGTTAATTCAGGCACTCAACTCTCCATGGAGAGGGAGCTATAGGCCCAGAACAGCAGACTCTTGGGCTGGGGGCTTCATCAGAAACCGGCTGAGTTGTGCTGTTAAAAGATGGAGCAGGATAAAAGCAGGGGGGGAAAGTGGGATGCAGATTGAAGAGCATGTAAGGTTCAAGTTCTAAGACCCCTGGACCAAGACTACAGCTTCTTGGGCTCTTCCACAGACCGCCTGCACATGCATTTCTCAAGGGTACAAATGATTCTACTTGAGGTTGAAGAAACAAGATGAGAAGTCCATACCCCATATTTGGGTCTAAGTGAATATGCATTGTGGTTCCACCTGGAAGAACAAAGACCTCAAGGGGACCTCTAGTCCAGACAGTGCAAGGCACCATGTTATAAAGCCAGCACCACTTCTATTTGACAAACACCACCACCTCCAGGGCTCATGGTCTGCTATATCCATCCATTTAAAAGCATCATCCATTCTAGATGCTTCCCAGAGGCCTCTGCTCAATGTGCCTGTCAACTTTCATCTGCATTCATGGATTGTGGCCACATCATTGGCAGGGACAGGCTTCTTACCAAATGAGTACATTTCAGTCCCTCACTATCGACTATACGTGGGCATGATGGAAAGTCTGTCTCCAAAGCCACCATCTACAATCAGGTTGCCTGAGCAGAGCTCAGTGTATGTGAGGTTGAACACAATTAGTTTTTGCCTTGGGGAAGAGGGGATCACAGCCACGAGGGGATAATTCAGCGGGGTCCCAGGCATGGACACTTAGTTTGACTTAACTCTCATCCTTACAACGCAGGAGCAGGACTCTCTGCTGCTGCACTGTAGGCATGTGGATATCTAGAGCTATACAAGTCCATAAAGGTCATCTTCTGCACCAGAGCCTTCATTTGCCTGAAGGGAAAGTCAGCTCGAAGTACTGAGGCCTCCCCTTGATCTTTGTTGTTGCCTGGCAAGGTCAAGGCAACTTGTCAAGGAGATAAGAGTGTAAGGGAGCCCAGAAGCTTCAGAAAAGCTGTTCTAAGTGGCAAAGAGGCACAGAAGGGCCCTGACCAAGTTCTGCATCTATAAGAGCCTCACTGACCTTGAACTAAGCCCCACTCAGGTTAGAAATGAAGCCAAAGAGATTTGCTCATGGAATGGGGAATAGATGGTCCAGACCATCAAGTGTAATGTTTTCTGCTGTTATTGGTACTCATCCTGGGCCTCCAGGATAGACACAAAGCATGTCGTCAGTCAGACTGGAGATGGAGATTATCCTCTAAAGAATATACTATTGTGTCTCAGGTTTTGTTTTCTCTTTCTTCAAAGAGCCCGTTTATTTAATCATGCAAACATCAGAATAGGTCCTGTAATCTGAGGTCTGCTTTGGCATCTCCTCTTCTTTTAACCCTGCAAAATCCAGGAGTCTCTGCAGTGAGACTGCCTGACTCCTAATCCTAGGCGACAGCTGACAAATTGCTTATCCTCTCTGTGATGTTATATCAGTGCCAAAAATTCATGAGGAAGTTCCCCTCACACACTCGCGCGCGCGCGCATACACACACACACACACACACACACACACACACACACACATATGCAGAATGTGGCTGCATGCAGAGATTGGAACTTCATGGAGATGTCACTTAGTCAGAATAAGACTGATAGGGTGGACTCTAATCCAACATCACTGGTATCCTTATAGAAAGAGAAATCGGGACACAGAATTCTACAAGAAGATGCTGTCCATCTGCAGGCCCCCAAGAGAGACTTGCAACAAATGCTCCCTCCCAGTCCTCGGAAAGAACCACCTCTGCTGACACTGACTCCTTTATCTTGGACTTCCAGGCTGTGGAACTGTGAACTGTAAGAAAATCAGTTATGCCATGTAAGCCCCTCGTCCATGGTGCTGTATTATACAGGCCCTGTAACAGCCCAAACCTCTACAGTAGCCAGCCAGCCCATAGGGCACCCTCCTCACAGAAATGGCTGAAGGGCAATCAGCAAGAACCGATATGCATTCCCTACAATCTTATTTCTCATAAGGAGACTTCACCTGCCCGAATCTCTGCACATGTTTTCTCTTGCTCTCCTCATTCAAGAAAGACACTAACACCACATTACACTATAGCACAGCATAAGCCCCTCCCCTCCCTACCCCTTCATCCTACATTTCTCAGAACCAAAGGATCTGACACTCTGCCTTGCAAGCATTTGCTCTGCTCCTAGCTGTAGGACATGTCAGCCCCATGTGCCTCATGCCCGATGTCTTCCAAAGACCAATAAAGATCACCCCTCCCCCACCCCCCACCATCACTGCCATTGCTGCACAACACCAGGTTAGGAACATCAGATGTCTCCAGAGGCAACTGAAAGACCTGGGCTATTCATGCCTTCCAGTTCATGGAAAGCCTCCCACAGAAGCTTAGTAAAGGAAGCCTTCCCTATGAGTTTCTGTGAGAAGTGGGAGCTGATACCCACTGGGATGGCTCCCTGGCTACTCTAGGACAAGGAAGCCTAGGAGTGACAGCATCATACCTGTGTCTTGTTGAACAGAATACTGACTATGAAAGTTGACAGAGGGGACTCCTTAGAGACCAGAATAAGTTTAGTAGAGGTCATGGGAAAGTCCCAGGGCTATATGAACTGAGGAACATCTGCACAAGGAACAACTTGGAACAGGCCTGTAAAGGGAGGGCCACAAAGACCTTTAGAAGGCAGTGGGGTCTGGACACATCACTCTCAAACACAGATGTTGGCTAAACTGAAACCCCAGCACTTTGCTGCCTCAGCAAGTAGGAGGGCTTGGGCAACAATGGCTCTTTCCCAAACTGAATGGCTCTGGTAACTACAGTTCAGGTCATTTAGAACCCAGAAACCAAAGCCACTCTGACTCAGGAAAGAATTTTAATTTGTTAATGCATTTTCCTGATGATGGGGGTGAGGGAAGAATGACAATTCGCAATAGATTTGATGCCAATAATTGGCCACAGAAGCCAGGAAGTAGCTAAGGGCTCTTTAGTGTCTGTATCTATGGCAAGGAACAGCACAGCATTCTTTTTTAATTTTAATCAGCTAATAGCAAAGATCCAAGGATGCTGCCAAGATTCTGTTGGCTCACCATCCATGCTAAGCACGAAGGTGGAGTTTGGGTACTCCCCGCACTCCTGGCACCTGGCTCCTAGCTCTCTGAGCATCTTTTGGAGGGAAGCAGAATTGGGGGACAGGCATGTCTTTACTGGCCTTCAGCTAGAGAGAGGCAGGAAAAAAAGCAGATAAAGTAGCCAATGTGGTGAGGGCCACAACAATGAAAATATGTTCATGTTTGCCCCATGGATGGCTGTGGATAGCTCACACTAGGTACATCAGGTCCCTCTGAAGACAAAGGGACCTAGGACCAGCTCCCATGCTACTCAGGATCCAGCCACAATTCTGATTGAACAAACCAGGGAATTGATGCCAGAACAGAGGCATTGAGGTTGTCCACAGAGTGCATCAAAGCAAAGGTGTGGCAATGCCACCCATAAAACACAGGTCCTAGAAAAGATGACACTCAGGAATGTACATCAAAGGCTGCCACCATGTCCCAAGCAACAAATTACTGAGGAAGAGAGTCTGTGCCACTTGAGGCTGCAGCATGACTCTCCTCAGCACTTTGCTGGCTCTCACTGGGTCCTCTGTGAATAGAAAAGAAACACTAGTGCCCGAGTCTTATTTTAGCTCCAAGCAGGGCCAGAGAGTAGAAAGAAGTCTCTCCACACTAATCCTGATCATACGGAACGAGACATTTAATCATGTTCAAAAGCCTGTCCACGAGATCTGCCACCTTGCTGGGGTCTAACTTGGGAAACTCTCATCTTATTTGAAGTGACCAGGTCTCTCTGGAGTTGCCACCAAAAGCTACTTCCCAGGAGACATGATTTCTAGACACTTGCTTTGTCCCCAAACTTGGATTCTCCTACTTGGTTTCTTAAAATAATCTAAGCATGGCTATGCCAGCTGACAAGAGGCAGGAACACCACTGTGTTGGCTGAGGTGGCAAGAGGGCTTGCCTGCCCAGAGGCACACCCCTGGCCTGGCTATAGGCATATGACACACCACACAAAACTAAACAACCTTCGTCTATACCCCTATATGTGTATAAGCCCCACGCACATACACTCCCTATGCATACTATGCCCCCTTCACCCACATCTCTCTCTCTCTCTCTCTCTCTCTCTCTCTCTCTCTCTCTCTCACACACACACACACACACACACACACACACACACACACACACACACACATACACTCACAATTCTATTCTCTTGCCTTTAGGATAAAATAGGAGATTTTAGTTAACACATGACTAGATGGCATGCTGATAGTCCTAGAAAGTCTCCTAGGAAACATGTTCTAGACTCCAATTTCCCCACATCTGAAACTTACCCTATCTCTTTTTGTTCTACTGTTGTTTGACACTGCAACAGACACAACTGTGCAAGCAAAGTCAGCTTCCCAGTGGTTCACTCTAAACTGGTCAGTCACTCTAGAATCTCGAGTTGGCCACAGACCTCATCCAGGTTCTTCCTTAGGACAGCAGGGGGTGGGGAGTAGAACCTGGGGAACCACACCGTGAAGACTTGCTTAGGCTCTCACAGTGGTCCAGGAGCATTCCCATTCGTGATGGCATAGATGCTGTGTCCTCTGTGATCTATGAGATTCATCTTTGCACAAGATGCACCCCAGGACCCACATGGGCTCTGTGTAGAAACACCTCACTCTTGGGCTGAGCTGGGCAAGGTCCTCAAAGCAAATTCATTTCCCAGAGAAGTATACACGAATATCTAGCTTATCTCCTTGCCTTGCTATGGCCTGACTGCAGTCACCTGGTAAGCAAAGTGCTGCTGCCCACAAAGGGCAAGAAAGGAAGGGAATGCCTGTTCATAAGTGGCCATACATCATTCATTTCTTTCTTTTCTTTCACACCACCCTCTCTCCCCAGTAGGTGACTACTTGGTTGATTCCCTTTCAGATGTAATCTGTTTCCCCATAAAGGCTCTCAAGGAAGACTGTTGACTTCAAATAACCAAGTTCCACCTATATATGGGGCAAAGCTATCAGTAGAACAAACACTATCTAACTTGCTGGACCCACAATGGGACATTCACATCTATAAAAACACAGGAGGCCAGGTGCTCCTACAATTTCCTCCTAAACAGAATCCTCAGCTAGACTGTGAAGGCCAAGGGGACCAGTGGCCTTCATCTCAAGGTTGGAAGAGTTTCAAGTGGTTAGATCTTCCCTCTCTCTTGCTGAGGGGCATCCAGCACAGCTTGAGGGGTCTAGAAAGGGACAGTGATTTGCTAGCCAGTAGAACCTGACTTCTAAGGTATGAATGATGTCAGAGTAGAATGGAGAGCTGGATGATACCTCAGTGGGACACTGGGGACAAACACTAGATGATAGGTTAGCATGACCTGTCAAATTCTGTCCAACCTTGAGAGCCTCTGGTTCAAAAGAAAGAATAAGAAAGCCACTGGAGACCTCCAGTCACCTGCCTGCCGGGCTCCCCTTTGGGTCTAAAAATAAGATTTCCATATCCCAGATCTAAATTAGCTCCTTAATAACGTATCACTGTGGCTATAAATATGTGTCTTTGAGGGCAAGCTAATATAATTATCTTAATCAGCTATATGCACTAGAAGGACCACCAGCTCTCTTCTTGGCCTTGACTAAATAGGCTGTGTCTCTTCCCTGACCTCAGAAGTGCTGGTCCTAGGAACAGTCACAGGCAAGAAAGTGGGTTTTATGAGTAGTCCTTTACTCTCCCCCCTCTCATAACCCTGTGACTTTCATTTTATGCTGTGGTCTTACAATATTTTCTGATCACTCACTAAGAATTCTATAAGTGGATAGGGTTACAATTACCACTGTCTATAGGGGAAGCAAGAACACGAGCAGCAGTTCCAGCAGTATGAGAATGTGTGACGTGCTCTCCTGCTTCTACATCCAGGACCCCAGAATAGGTCTGCCTTTAAAGGTAAGGCCTTTTAAAAATGATTAATTCAAAGGAGGCCACTGGGTGTGTCTTAATCCTACACAACCAGTATCCTTATAAGAAGCCATACATCGGGGAAAGACACCATGAAGAAAGAGAGGACAGCCACCTACAAGCCAAGGGGAGAGACCTCACAAGATATCAACTCTGCCTGGACCCAGATCTTGCACTTCAGGCCTCCATGACTGCATAGCCACAAAAGTCTATGTTTAAGATCACCACCATGCACACTGGTGGCATTTGTTAAGGTGGCCCTGGCAAACTCACACAGGGCAGGTGCATGTCTCATCAGGAGGTTTTAACTTCTCCCTTTCTCTCTTTCAAAGGTTGTACCTTAATTTGTGTGTGACTTTCTGAGGTGATTTCAGGGAAAAGAGGGTCCGGGTGGGGAGAGGTAGAGAACAAAGGTCATTGCACCCTGGTCAGGAGATCTGGTGGGTTCACATGGTTGATGGTCATCTCAGTCCTCATTACCTCACCAGTTAGCTGGAACACCTAAACCAAAGACCTCTACAAGGGTCCCTCTGTCGCAAACCTTCCACACTTCAAGTTCTGAGGCTTTGAAGACTCAGCAAGGGACAGCTGTGACACCTGAACTAGGATGGGAGACACCCTGTGGCAGAGAGTGGGACACTTATAGGTCATCATGACTGTTTCTAAGATCTAGAAGCATCAGTTCCTAACCACACTCCCCACTGCCTGGTCATGTCCTTGAAGCACATGTGTAAATGGGCTCACAGAAATGTCAAAGTTACATAACAGTCAAGCAACCTTTGCCATTACAAGTAGACAAGAAGGAAGGGTGGGTGTTTAGCAGCTTCTCAAGACTTACAGCACATCTGGCAGTGTCCCCAGCAAGCAGGATAAGCCTTCAGAGGAAGGCAGAGTTGGCATGGTCCTCATCGGTCCCTCACAGGTCTGGTTGCCAAACTGTTACACTCAGAGATGCTGCAGCATTGGTGCATCCAAAGGAAGGGAGTGATTACACTGCAATGAGCCCCTTCTGATGGTGCCAGGGATGTCTACAGTGCTCTTCAGAGGGTCATCACTGTGTAAGCTTGGTATTGTATGTGTTTACATGGGTGTTCACCAACACTACCACCAAGGAGTCACAATGCCCATTTTGCAGATGAAGAAGCTAAGACTGAGGGAAGCTAGGTGAAATAATGTAGTTGGGTAGGGGCAAAAAACACCCTGTGAATCTTACCTTGACCTAGAACAAAGATATTTAATATACCGTTACCAAGTAATTTGAAAAGGAAGTCGTGTGGCGAGAATTGGCAGAGTCACAACACAATGACCCAGAACACACCACTTGAACATTTGGTGGGTTAAAATAATCTCCAAATTGAAAGAGCTCTTGGCAATCACAGGTCTGATGACCCCAGTATTTGGCCAGGAAACTGAGGCCCAAAATGTCACTTGCTCGGGGGCCACAACAAGCCTCTGGCAGGCCAGGGCCAAGGATCTTTTCTATTCCCAGATTACTCTGCTTTGTAGTTTTGAGTTAAGAAGCTTCCTCTTTAACAAAATACAAAGCACTGAGAGCAAGGTCTCCTGGCATACCTATACTGGGCTGCAAGGAGAAACTTCTACTCCCACTCCTGAACCTGGAGCTTCCCTCTCCACACAGGAAGCAGGCCTCCTGCTCTGGACAAGAAAGCAAATGAACTTAGTGCTACCCTCACAGGATGAGACTGGTGGGAGTCGCTCAAAAGGCTGGAATTAGAAATTCTAATTATTAGAATTCTCAAACGAACCAAAGGACAATGTATAATTAGCACATGTCAAAAGGCCACTCCCAACGGCAATGCATTGTAAGCCAGAAAACAAAGATAGACTCAGAAAGGGAACAGGGAGCCATGCCTGTTCAGCTTCCCAATCCTCCTTGCAGGTCTGAATGCAATCGATCCTCACTTTGTAAACCCCATTCCTTCTTGCTAGTGCTGGCCTCTGTCCTGTGACCTTGCCCTATTTTGGCCCAGTATGGGAGTCTCTGGTCTCTAAGTGTCCTCCTCTTGCTGCCCTGACAAGTTCCTTCTGCACAGAGATTCCATTACTCAGGACCTAGGCAGCTCTAACTCCAGATAAGAAGCTAGGTAGAGGTAATCATGTCTGCTGTCCTGGGATGTTTATAAAGTTTTAAAGACCGGTTCCTTGGTGGGGAAGAAGCCATCTCCAGTGGACTAATGATATCATTAGCTGTTGCTCTAGTACCTGAATCTAAATGAATGAATCTTTTGCAGATCTGTGGACCATTGATAACCTTTTTGAGCATTTCTTAGCTGTTAGAGTACTCAAGGTTAAACCACAGTCCTACCCTCTAGTAACTCACAGGATGTCAAAAGAGGTAGATCTTTATTGTCTCAGGAAGAGCTTTGTGCTGCATTGCAGGTGTCCCACAGACCAATGTGTCTGACCTTGGCATCTATGACCTATCACAGAGACCATTCTCAACCTCTGCACCATCACATGTCTTGACTCAGCTTATACAAACTATGCTACAGAGACCATCACAACATTGTAGTACCCATAAATGGTACTATAAAAACCACTTAAACAAACATAACAGGCTTTCTGTGAAGGACAGATGACATAACATGTCACCATCCCATGACTCAGTGGACACTCTGCTGGCTGCAAGCTGAAAGAGCACTTGTGTTCTTCATACATGTGAACCTTACTTTGATGGCACCCAGCTCTTTGGGCAAACATGTAAGAAAGACAGATTATCATGCTTATGTTTGCATGATAGAATCTTCTAGAAGGTTCCCCCACCCCATGATACATAGCCAAAATAACGTCTCCCATGCCTACAGTGGCAAACAAATGGGCTCTGGTATATGACAACAACTGCTAGAGCAATGTGTTAAAAAGAATATAGGGCTCACATCCTGGCTTAGTCAGAAGGAGAGATGAGTGAAGGATGTCTGTTGTAAGCAAGGAATGGGAGAATGACCCTTGGTCATTTGTGGCCTAGACAGGTGACATTCCCACACTCCTCTTAAACCCCACCCCCTGGTCATAAGAGTGAGATATATTTACCAATCCCCTGACCTATATCCCTTTTGTGCGAAACACTACAAATAAATTGTTTCACCCAGGAAAGCCAGACATACCCCCTAGCAAGAAAGCTATTTTTGGAAAAATGAGCTAGCTGTCCCTTAGTCCCTGTTGATGTGTGTCAGGTGGTCTCAAGCATGCTGTTTATGAGCTGCAAACAACAATGTGACAATCTGGGTTCATCATCCAAGGCTCACAGTTGCTGCCCACTATTATACAGAACTACCAGATAAGTATGTTCCTACATATAGCAAATGTCCTGGAACCATAAATCCTACGACATTTTTAAAGTCTTTTCTACTTCCTGCGTTTATGTCTTCTCAGGACAATATGTTCTCTGAACTTAATTAAAGCTTAACATAACAAGAGCTCCTCTATTCATGCAAGTAGTAACTGTTTGTATTTTAAAATGTAAGTCTCACTTGGCAAATCAAGATTCAGTGAAGAGTCTGTCTTTCCTTAATTGTTCCGCTCATGATTTTATACAACTACAAGGTGTCTGTACCAATTGCCAGCAGGCCCAGGCTGTAGTCGACCCCATGGAGAAGGAAAGTCAAGCAAATGAACACTCTGATCCTGACTGAGAGGAAAAGGGAACAGACTGTGTCTAAGCCCATCCGAAACATCATCTGTGCCCCAGGAATGCTGCAGACAAACAGCCTGGGTGAGTCATGAGAGCAGAGGGATCCTGAAGACAATGATCCTACAGCTTGCAATTGGAACTCCAGACACGAGGTGGGGGCCAGTGACAAAACCTCCCAAGTCTAAATTCAGGTGAGGACTAGATGCACCTGCCCCCTTCCTACTATGAGCCAGGGATGTTTAACAGAGATAGCAGCATCACAAAATTGTGTGTGTTAAATCTCACCTATGTACCTTTTTGTTCTTTTTTGCTATGTTAGATGGTTTTTACATTCCATGTCTCAATGCCAAGGAGAATATCAACAATATTTTCCTTAGAGTTAAAAAGCATATTTTTCATGCACACTGAATACACTCGGGATTGCAATGAACAAATGGGGCAATGTGTATAACTCCGGAAAAAGATAGTGCATTAACACACATAACAGCTCTCTCCCCACCCCACCCCAAATCTACTAAAAAGCAATAATAAAGAAAAGATGAGGGCTGATATAATATATTAGCATTTCGAAATAGAGTCCCAGTGACAGGTGGAAATGCTTACCAGAGGATGTCAAAGGAAACACCAGAACACCAAATTGTATGTACTCTAGGATCACAGCATTATGAGAAAATGACACAGAAATAATGTGGAAAGAAAAATAAAGCAAAGCATGAAAAATGGTAGATATTTCTGCTATGACTATGAAGGAATTATTTCTGCTTCTTTGCATTTCTCTGTTTACTGTGTGTGGGTTCCAGTATGCCCACAGGACCTTTGGAAATTATGGGACAGTCATAGGAAACAGAAAAGAATGTGAATAGACATCGGCCATCCGTGTTAATGTTTATAGAGACAGATCATTTTGCCTCTTTCTATGTTGTTCAGCTGGTCACGGAGATGCTGGCCATGAACAGGCAAAGATCCTCTAATGCCAAGGACCAGCCCAGTACTTGGTAAACAATGGGTCCATAATAAAATGTACTTAGGGAAGGGTCAGGGGACATCCAATCTTCCTCTTCATAAAGCCTCATCCTTACCTTACCCAGAATCTTAGTATCTTAGAGGATCTATATCTGTGATAAAAATACATAAGCAAATTGGGGAGGAAAATTCCCCATCACAGTCTATGACAGAAGGAAGGTAGGACAGGAACTCAAAGCAGGGTAGGAACCTGGAGGCAGGAGCTGAGGCAGAGGCCATGGAGGGGTGCTGCTTTCTGACTTGCTCCTTCATGGCTTATGCAGCCTTCTTTCTTATAGCACCCAGGACCACCAGCCCAAGGGTGCCACCATGCACAGTGAGCTGGGCCTTCCCATATCAGTTATCAATCATGACAAAACATCACAGACTGGACTACAGGTCAATCTGGGGTGATCATTTTCTCAACCAGGGTTCCCTTTTCCAAAAGGACTCTTGCTTTTATGTCAAGTTGACAGAAAATAAGCCAGCAAAGTTGAATGAGGCAGGACATGGCTCAGCCTGCATCTCAGGAGCTCCCTCAAAGACTCTCTGAGGCCAGCAGACAACAGTGATAAACAACAGTAGTGTCTCTGTCAGGCAGTTCTTTCTATCCTCTGTACATATTGTGTCTTTAAATCCTTGCAACATCACTAAGGCAGACCCCGCTGGGTCTGTTTGAGACAACCAGAGACTAAGACTACTCGAAGTCAAGACAGGTAGTGAAGGTGCCAAATTTGCCAGCAGATCCATAAGCTGCACCATAGCCCATGGGCCTCCCCGCTAGTCACTCTTTGTTCTGGATCTTTGGCATGGACAAAAGCCACTCCATGCCCTCCTGCTGAGCTGCTGCTGTCGACTCCGTTTTCTGACTTGTTTCCCAGGGGTCTTGTCTTCCATGTTAGGACACGGTTAACCTTTCACGTCTATCTGTCTCTCTCTTGCTTCCTTCTCTTGGAGTGCCCATGCCTTAGAATTCATCAGGTTTCCCACAGAGCTGCCTGGAGATTTCTTAAATGCCTGCCACCTCAGGTCTAAGGGATACTTGCACATTGATTACCTGATGAAGCAGGGTAAAGAAGACAATGGCCTTATGGGCATCTTGGCCTACAAATTAACACAGAAGCTGTAAGGGCCCACTTACCTTGCCAGCTAGGACACTAATGTGTGTCACCTGTGCTGTTAGCATTGTCCCCTTTATGATAAGCCACTGACCAATGAATGAGAGGGCACTAAGAAATCAGGGTCTGTATCTTACTTTCCACTGGACCTGGGCTGGCTACATGTCAGAGACAGGAAGTGCCTGACCACATCAACTCCCATCTGGCTGCAGGGATTCTATCCCAGTTTCTAGTCTGCAGTTGAGGGTTTGTCACAGCGAACCAAGGCTCCTTTAGGCAAAAGCAAGTCACAAACCTCTGGTATGAACCTGCTACATGCAGGACCTCAGCGAGCCCAGCAGAACCATGCAACTCCAGCTGAGCCCCAAGACAGCCAGGAGGGGCCCGTGTTCTTTATGAGGTGACTGAAGCACTGTGCAATAAAGGAGATAGTCTACTCTCTAGGAACAAACAATTCGACAGAAACGGGTCTGAGGAGAGCACATGGTTATTCACAATGACATCCTTTAGGTCTGAGCATGCCCCAAGGTGCTACATGTGGGAGATAGACTGTGGACAACAGTGTGGGCTAGGCAGTGTGGGACTGCTACAGACTTCTCAGCGGCTCTAGACCACTGCCCACCTTATGACGGTCTCCTCTCCTGCTTCCCCGATGACCCTGTCTGCCTACAGTTCTCCAACCTTCTGCACCTGTATGATGAGCATGTGTGCAAATATGCAGTGCTCTGCTGCTAAGAGCACATTTTTCTTATGTGTAAGGGGTGACCTCTTCTACTTCTTACATCCCACTGAGGAAGGGACCCAGGAGCCTTGAATTAATAATCACTTGTCACTTGTCACTTGTCACTTGTCAGTGGCTCAGGGACAGCCCAAAGGGAAGCTCAACTCAACCAAAATACTTTGGAAATAAGTCAACAATGGCATTAGCAATTGCTTGGGACCTTCTTGCTGCCAGATGCCAGTCGTTCGGTGTCTTTTGCATGCACTAATCATGTAGATGAGCTGGCATTCTCATTATTCCTTCTATTTGATAGGTTAGAGAATAAAGATCGGGGAGTTACCCAATTACCCAAGGCTGAGAATGCTGGAGTTGGGAGCCACTGAGACAGCTGTAGAAACCACTAAGGGGCTATCGTCTGAGGATTGCCTTGTTTAACCATAATTCCAGAAAAGTACAAAACTCAAAGTAGCAAGAGCCTCAGAAGCAAACTGGGAACCTGGTGACTCTACGGGACTCAGAAGCTGAGGCCAGGCAGAAGGACTGCCCTGAGTTGTCTTTTGCTAAACTGCTGGCTAGACGGTTCCCATTCTTCACTTTTATTTAATCAAAGCAAAGAATTCATAAGAATCCGCAAGTACTCATTCATCAGACAGATTTAATATTTGATAACCCCATAGTTTAATTTTTTATGGTTCTAGTGAGTGGAGAAAAGATCTCTCAGGGAGGCAGCCACCCTCCCTGGGAAAGAAGAGCAGCTGACCAAGGAAGCCAGAAGCGCAGGCATGAGGAAGTCCTGCAACATCCTGCATCTTCCCTGGGATGAGACACTGCCGTTAGGATACAAGGCTAAAGCTTACAGTGGATGCCTCTTAAATTCCTAATGAAAATCATGAGAGAAGATAAGACTTGGGGACAGCAAGCTGAGGTCATCACAAATCATGGTGGGACCCAAGCTCCACAAGCACCCCTTCTTCAGGAGAAGACTACAGCCTTCTCCTCTTGTCTCTTCTCAGCCACCTGGCCACAAGAATGTGCTATAAAACACAAAGACTTTCGCCCTTTTGGGGCCACTCAAGCTCTTCCCATACCCTTTCAGTAGCATACCCCCAGCCACCAAAGTTCTTCTTTCTTACACATCATAAGTTTCTTCTGAGGCTTGGGAGTCAACCAAGAAGAATAACTGGGGGCTGTGAGTCCCACACAGACACACTCTCCACTGCAGAATCCCCAGTCTTTTCATTAGCCTCCAAACTAAATTATAAAGTTTCTGTCACTTCCACCCCAAAATTCAACTCTTGATATGGATGACCTACTCCCATGTGCATGTGTATGTCTGTATGTCTGTATGCCTGTCTGTCTGTCTCTCTTTCTCTCCCTCCCTTCCTCCCTCCACCTCCCCCTTTCCTATTCTGTCTACCATGATAAGCCAGTATCCCTTCTCTTTCCTCTCTCTCCCTCCATCCCCCATCTTTCTCTCTCCTTCCTACTATGTCTACCATGGTACAGCTGGTATCTAAGAATCTGATCGACATCCACCCAGACAGTTGAGGTTTAAAAGGAGCTATAGAGGAGACTCTCACACCAGCAGTCAGCATGCATTTCAACTTTAATGTCTTTTTAATCGCCTGGAACTGGAACAGTTTAAGAGGAATCTCTCTGCTCCAACCCTCCTCTCCCTGTTCCCTCCAACTCTTCCAGGAAATGAATGTCTCAGCAGCTTTCTAGCAATGTATAGAAATGGCCCCATAGACCTCAACTCATTCTCCCCATCCCTACTCATCAGCAGCTTAATAGAGAGATGCAGTGGTAGTGGAAGAACCCACCTCATTAGCACAGAGTTTGTGAAGGAAGTTGTGTTGTGGGAACAGGTGTGTTATAAAGATAGGTGTGTTGTGGGGGCAGGTGTGTTGTAGAGACAGGTGTGTTGAGGAGGCAGGTGTGTTGTAGAGACAGGTGTGTTGAGGAGGCAGGTGTGTTGTGGGGGCAGGTGTGTTATGGGGACAGGTGTCCGTAAGGCAGGTGTGTGTAAGGCAGGTGTGTTATGGGGGCAGGTGTGTATAGGGCAGGTATGTTGTGGAAGCTAGTGTGTTGTGGAGACAGAAGTGTGTAAGGCAGGGTTGTGGGAGCAGGTGTGTGTAAGGTGTAAGCCACATGCTCCCATCCTCAAGAAAAGCTGAGGGTTGTGATACTTTTGCCCCCATCTCCCTACCCTGTCTTTGCATTGTACTAACCTCTCAGGCCTTCCAGACTCAAAACCTAGACAGTAACCTGACAGCAACCTTCCAGCAGCCAGGAATGGCAAGTCTGGACCTCTTACTAGAGATGGACCCTGTTATGGAAACACTGGGAGTGGTGTGTGGAGAACAGAAAGCTGTTTGCCCATTTTCCTCACTTAAGAAGCTGGTGAAATTATGAGTAAGGATTATCTCCATCCTGGGACAATTCATGTTGTAAAAACAGCACTGGGGATGTCAGGGAGAGCAGGCAATTTATTTGCTGTCTTGGCACTACAGCCTAGGCAGTTATGATGGCTAAAGGACAGAAAGAGATGTCGTCGTCAACATCCTCTCATCCTGGAAACCAAAAGGGCTTTCCTTGAATGGTATGTGACATTTTCATAAGGGACTAACATGGGACTACTGGGGAAGTACAAGTTTGGCCAGGATCTGGCCTAAGATGACCAGGACCAGCAGGAACAGAGATGCCACAGGGAGGGAAGCCTGTGACTCACAGGACAGAAAAGCTTGCCGAGTCCCAGCCTATAGGTCCAACTTCCCGTGACTTCTACAAAGAAGGTGTGTTTTCTAGATAAAACATGGAAGAACCACTTCATAATGACTTTAATATTTTCTCATATTTGATTGCTATTTTTAAAGTCTAGGGCACTTTAAAGATGCCACGCTATCTGATCCTGTTCAGTGGGTGGTGGTACTCCTGTTTTTTAGGCAAGAAGAACTGGAAGGTCACAGAAGTCCACAAGGGAAGAACAAAGAAAACAGACATTTCTGGGCCTTCTTACAAAAGTCAGCCTGTCATAATGCAAGAATAATAAAACCAACCAAGGCACCTGACACTTCCCCTGTCCCCTGCCTGACACTAGGGACTCTATGCCAGTGATAGCTCCTGTTTTGAGATTTATATCAAAATTAGTAGAGAAGTGTAGTGATCATTTGTCAGATGGGGAAATCAATGTTCAAGAGCCTAAGAAGTTACCCCAGGCTACAGAAGTAGCAGGAGGCAAAACCAACATTGAAACCCTGTTCCTCCCCAAGTATCTACCAGAATGGTTTTCCATCTACAGTATCCATTATAATCACCCAGAAGAATGGTTGTCTGGTCAAAGGATGCTGGCCATACCCACAGTCTCTGGATGGCTGATGGGGAGTAGGGAGGGCTAAGAATCTACATGGATAATGGGTTCACAATCAATGCTTATAACACTAGTGAAAGACTCCACCCTCATCCCAGGAAAACTTTGGCCCTCTCTACCCCGTCCCTGTCACTCAACAGCTAGTGTGGAAATCCAGATAGGGAGGTCAGAAAACAAGCCATGTAAAATATGGCTGCAGATATCTCCCTCTCTGGTACACAGGACACTCTCTTAAACAGCATCCATGCATGATATTTGAGCACCAGAGGCAGAACCAATACATACTAAAACTCACTCCTATTCTAGAAGGGAGTGCAATGCCCACTTTATCCAGCTGAGCCATATCTTTATTATTACAACATGATTTTGGAAAGATAGGAACATTTAATAATGAGTATCATATGAGTCTACATATGTCCCATCACATGTCGTATTGTGCCAAAATACATACAATGATCAATGCACACAGAAATACCCAGTTAAAAGGATGCTGAAAAATATGAATTGATAGTCCAATATTTCCTTTCTATATTCTAAAAGATAGCCTTGTACATCCTGTTTTGGAGAGTGCTAGTCAAGAATTTAGTGCTGCTATTTCTAAAGACTTGCTGTGACAGCCTGTGAACTGCCCCTTGCCCCTGGGGATCAACATCTCAGGGTTAGCTGAGGAAAAGCAATTTCTTCCTTGTTAGTTAAGCCCCTGGAGGAAAGATGATGCCAATTCAAGGCTCATTCAGGATTGAGGGGTCTCTCAGGATGCAAGACTTTAGATGCAACTGGAGCAACTGGTAACTGTAAGTGTGGGTCATATACCTGGCCACGTCCAGTGACTAAAGACTTATTAGCCCCACCCTGATCTTGACCTCTGAAAAATATGAATTGATAGTCCAATATTTCCTTTCTATATTCTAAAAGATAGCCTTGTACATCCTGTTTTGGAGAGTGCTAGTCAAGAATTTAGTGCTGCTATTTCTAAAGACTTGCTGTGACAGCCTGTGAACTGCCCCTTGCCCCTGGGGATCAACATCTCAGGGTTAGCTTTCAGTGACTGCATTTATAAGTTTTGAACCAACATTTCCTTATCATGGGATCATTTCTCCAAAGAGGAGGAGAAACAGAAAGGTGTCCTGAAAGATGACACCTGCCTCTAAAAACATCTACAGGGTGACAGGAGGAGATGGAGCCCTTCCTCCTTCAGAGGGCATGGAGGAGCACTGAGACAGTCTCTGGGATCTCCTCCAGTAATAATAGATGATATTCAGATAATAGTGTGTTCCCAGGACACTAGCATCCTTGGCTGCCGAATGAGGTACAGTGACCATGTGGCTTAGGTTATCCAGGATTGAGAGATCTTCCAATATGCCCGACGTTGGATGCTAAAACCTCAGCAGCCCAGAGCTCCAGCCAACTGGAGCAATTGGTGATGTTAAGTGTAGAACATGTCCCCAACAAGGTCCAGGTGATGGAGTGTTTATCAGCTCCACTCTGACCCTGACCTCTGCTGTAAGGAGCTCAAAGAGAGCTGGAGAGTGGCTGAGGCCATTGTTCTCAAGGGTGATGTAATCCTACCAAGATAGAACTGATACAACAATAAAAATAAGCCATCCAGTACATCGAATGTCAACATTAGATAAAAACAAATGCTGGAAAGAGGACATAAGGCAGGCTGAACTGGCCGGGATGGATGGTCTAAAGGAAGTTGAGATGCAGGAGACAACAGAATGAGCATGAATGGACCACAACATTTCTTCCAGCTCACCTGCAACTCTCTCCACTTCCTGCCTCCATCAACGACAGCAGAATGGAACCTTCTATCACATCCAACCTCTTGCTCCCCTTCTCAAAATCCACAGCCTTGGTGTTCTTGTCTTTAAAATAGAACCAAGCCTGCCTGACTTGCGAAGTTTTCTAGATTTTGAAAGAAGTGCTTCACACAAACACTTTGACACCATGTCTTAGAGAACATGCTCTATAAAGCTCCACTGTTCTTAACCTCTCTTGCCCTCTTCTATCTGTTCACAAACCTGGACTGTTTTAAAGGGGCAGTGCTTTGAACCCAGAACTTTCCCATTAGTGAGCCATTAAAATCAGTATTGCAGACTGAGGACTATTCCTGCTTGTCACTTCCAGCCAGCGAGGTATGTGGTAAGAGTGTGCAGGAAAGCCAATCTTCAACCCAGGCCAAGCCTGAGAGCTTCCCCTAGCTCTGTTCAGATTAAAAAAAAAAAAAAATGCATTCAGCTTCCAACTAGAACTCAGTATCCACTCGAGTCATAGGGAGGTTCTCCTGGCTCCCCAGCCCCCAAGTACTAAAGACAACAGTCTGCCTCAGAAACTGTCCTCTCAGACCATGACAAGCCCAAGCCCCCAACAAAACATTAGCTCAAAACGACTTAAGACTCTTGGAAAAGAACCTCGTGACAGCAAAGACACTGGTCTCAAGAAGCCCTGTATGTAAAATATTAGTCCAAAGCTCCGGTAGCATGTTAGCAATAGGATTGGAGAGGGTCTCTTCCTTGCAGGTCGGTGCTAGAATTAGACAAATGTAGTAAAATTCAAGGGCTGAATTCCCACCATTAAGCATTCACTTATGAATGTTATGTCTCTTGCACCGGGTTGTAATGCCAAATTGACAACAGTGGCCCCAACAGTGAGGAAACTGCACATTGAGAAAGGTTGGGGAGTCTGGTCACAGCTTATGAGACTTATTCAGTCTCATGGGTCACCTGGAGAGACAAGCCACATGGGAGACAAAGGAGGGATAGATATAGGGAGATCTCACTGTCCGTCAAGGGATTCTGCTCCACGTCTCCCACATTTCCATTTTGTGTTACATCTTCAACACAAAGCCCTAGTAAAAGCAATTAGATCAGGTCAGAATTTGGGGGGTTTGGTTTTGAGGGTTGTTTGTCTAGTTTTTAGTTTTTCATGTTTTGAAATAGGCTCTCACGTAGCCCAGGCTGACTTCAAATCATATAGCCAAGGCTAGTCTTGAATACCTGGTCCCCCGAGTTCACCTCACAAGTGCTGAGATTACAAGTGTGCACTGTCAGACTCCCCTACCTTTTTCAACTCGCAGGTCCCTCACTGTTGAGGCCACTGCTGACAATTTGGCATCACAACCCGGTACGAGAGACACGGCATAGATTCTGTGATTTTTTTTTTTTAATCTTTCAACTAATTAGCAAACCTGAAGTAAAAGACATTTGGAAAAGAGCAATAACTTAAGGCAGTCATTCTCAAAGTGTGGCCCTGGAGCAGTATCTGTATATGCAAATTAAATAGACATGTTCAGGTCTCCATTCCTATCCCAGATCTATGGTTTATAGATTCCTGATAATCACACACAGGGTGATTCTGTGTATTTGAACATGGTCTCCTAATAGTGTAGATGCCCACTTAGACTTAAAAGCTGTGATGTCATCCTATACTGTCAGACATTTTCTTTAAAATGCTTAACTTCTGCAGGTACTCATTCCCTTGTGTTTGAACATCTACTCCATAAAGGTCAGTGACAGTCAGACACTAAACATCCGATAAATAGTCACAAAATGGCAGGTAACATGATGAATCCTCCAAGCAGCCGTCTTGTGTGATTCTAAATGTTGAGAAGCATTCAGTCCAAATCCCTTGTTAAAGCAACTCTGAGCCAACAGGAAGAAATGCTACCAAGCTGGGACTTTAGACTGTTCTCCAGGAGTGGCTATAGACATGAGCTCCTGCAGGAAATATCTTGATGTCTGCACTGTTAAGCAGGTGCAGAAGAGGGGGCTACCCAGAATCTGCTAGGTCCTGCTTGACTGCCCACTTTGTAGCCCATTGTTTGGACTGCTGAGGAAGGGAGTCATGCAAAAGACCACATAGGAAAAGTAAGGCTCCTATTGGCCAGCAGGAGCTGTCTTGAGCACAGGAGCAACATCACCCTATGCTGTCCTCTCCTTCTGGATCAGCTGCTGTTGGTTGTCCAGCTCTGTCTCCTGTAACAAGCTCCAACCTCAAGGGCCACATGGGGACAGCAGCACAGTCCTGGAAGGTGCTGTAACCAGGTGATTCTCATCCCCTATAGCCTGGAATCCAGCAAGAGAGGACACTCTGCTCCTAGTTCAGTAGCAGAGTTGCTATGACTTCCATCTGCTCTAGTGTTCCAGGGACACAGGTCACTTGCTGACACTTCACTTGAACTATATTCCAGTTATAAAAAGGGACTACTCACCACCCTCTCAACTTACAGACCATTTGGCCCACCATGGATGGCTAGCTTCTCTCCTAGGAACCTGCCAACCCAGAGCTGGGCTAACTACTCACCTCTCAGGGCTACCATTCATCACTTCAACAGCAGCAACAAGAGCAAAGAAGAATGACATCTTACTTATGTGAAACTCAAATGAGAAAGACAGCCAACTTCTATTTCATCTACTTATTCTGCAAACTGCATTCTATTAGCAAGCCCAGAACAGCCATAGCTGTCCTTCTCAGAGTAGAACTTGGGAAGGCACAAGAGAAAAGGCCTGGACAATGACCTAGAGTAAGACCTCATGAATATAAGGAAAGTTGATTTTCTTTTTCCACAATGGAACAGGGTCTTCCAGAAACACAAGAAGAAGTCCTAACCTCAGTTATTTAGCTTTAACTTTGTATCCTAGTCCTGACTCAGAGATGTTCTTCATCTTAGCAAGACATCCTCTTCCCTTAGGTATCTATTCTCCATCTTTGGATTTAGGTAAAGGGTCTATACCAACACTGCTGCCATTTGGTCCAGGGGATCCTTTACAGTGCCAGCTGTCTCAACATGATGGGACCAGGAACAACATCCCTAGTTTACCACCTATTGGATTCGAGCAGCACTCCATTCAACTGTGCCAAATATGTCATGTGACCATTACGCCTGCTTAGGAACCCTTGCCCGGAATAGCTGTATATCCTGACGTGTATATACAGATCTCTGAGAAAGATTCCTCTTAATTCTTAAGCTCTCACAATGAGCCTAATATAAGATGTGAATTACCACGGTCTGATTACACGGCAAACTGTCACAAAGTGTACCCCTACCTGATTCACCTCCTCCTCAGTCAGCATTCCAGAACTGGCCAGCTAGTGCCCAGTAAATAGCCCCAACATTTTGAGAGCCTCGCCACAGCCATTGCTTGATAATATTCAAACATGAAATTACCAATACCCTGATGAGAAGCAATGACATATGCTTCAAAGCCAGCCTCTGCAGATTCATAATTAATATGAATACTGGCAGTTATCTTCAGGGTGCTGCCACAGCTATGCCTGTGCCTGGTTAATGAGGGTCATTTAATCCTACCAATCGCTCTAAGAGGTTGATACAATGCCAAATTATATTTTACAGTTGAAGAAAAGGTTCAGAGAGGTTAAACACTTTGCCTAAAGTCACAGAGTCTGCCTGAATTTGGAAACCAGGATCTTTCTACTACAGCAGTGCACGCTCTTTACTTAGAGGAGCAGGATCTGGGAGATTCCTGGTTTCACGTTCTGGGTAAAATCTCAGGGATGGGCTTTACTCTCCAAAACTATATGAAGTCAGCAGACAGTGGTCCAGCAAACATTTTGAGGGCACCTCTTCCACAACAAGAACCCTCTTGTCATGAGGATGCTACACAGAGACATCCTCTGCTTACAACAGGGTCATGGATCAGTAAAGCCATCATAAGGTAAAAATATTGTATGTAAGAATGCCACATGATATATATAAACTACCAAGCAGTGGGGCTCATCCTAGCCAGATTTCAGCCACCCAGAACAGACACATCCACTCATACTTGGGCAGAATCATCTACTATGAAGCCAGTTTGGTAGTAACTGCTGGCTATCACATATGATTCAGGGAACACTCCACAAGAAACTAAGCCCAGAGTGAACACACACACAATTAATATAGCTAAAAGCACACGGAGCCTGGAGAGTGTTGGAAGCCCTAGGCTAAAATCAGCTACTAGACATTGAGCTAATCACAGTACAGATGATAGAATCACCTAAGGGCCCCACTAAGAGCTATGGCTCATGGCTGCTGCCTGGCATCATGGTGCAGATTCATGTCACATTGTCACTCATTGGGAAAAGATAAAACTCTGAAGTACAGTGACTGCTGACTGCAGATCATTTTCATAGCATCCTAAGCTAGGTGTCCAAACAACATACTAACGTGTAAACATTCCTTGACTAGGTGTTACCCTGAACCTCTTTGTAACTCCAGCACCTACTACTACAGAGCCAAGGCCACAGCAGGTACCCACACAATGAACATGTTAGCTCCATTATGTACTCCCCTTGGAGACCCACCTCTTTGGATATAAGCAGTGATTGCTGGGAAACTGGCTGCCACCCTCAAGGAACCTCAGCCCTGCACCCCAAATTCTTAATAACACCAATTCTTCAGCTTTGTGGGCTTGCTTGTATGGTTCCACATCCCCTTGGATATTATTAAGTGGGGAGCTGGGGTTTTGAGTGACCTGATTGCCAGGTGACCCAAAGGACTGGCCTGGGAGACCCCTGAAGAATTCCTGGAGCTCCTCTCTGAAAATGCAAGCATTCACACCTTCAGTTACTAGGTCACCTTGAGTGGGGCTGCCACACTGTTCTGTGGCCCAGTTTCCCCCTTGGATAGCACAGTGAGATCTGCCCCCCGTGGTGTGCTATTATTACCTGGCACACCAAGGAATCAGGCCAGCACCACAATAAGGCCACCCCGCCCTCCAAGATTCTTCAAAACTCTGCTCCTTGAGGCAGGACAAGGCCATGTAGGAGAGCAGCTCCGATCTGCCAAGAGTCACAAGATAGAAGAGGGAATTGCACAGTGACTTAGAAGACATCCTTCCTGGACTCAGAGCCATGACAAGGGGGACCACAGGACAAAAGACAATCAAGAGTGGGCCTCACCCTGGAAATACAGGATTACAAACCATACATGCACATACTAACACCATCTCCACCGGTAGAGACTGTAATTTTAGTAGCCACACAGCCCAGCAAAGCACTTCGCAAGCAGTTATTTTGAGAAATGCTATTAGCCAGCGGGTTATTTTTAAGGCCCCTCGTGTGACAGACATTTATGACACAAACAGCAGCTGAAAGGCAGTTAACCCATAGCTCTGGATGCACCCAGGGGCCAAGGGCTAGTATCTCAGAATAATCCCAAGCCCCATTTAGATGGAGGGAAAAAGCAACCACCTCACGTGACTCAACACCTCCGTCATTCTGGCGGCTCCTGCTCTGCTGTCCAGCTATGGGCTGCAGAAACAGCTCTGATCCATGACAGTCACATTGCTAATGACAACCCTCAGGGCCTGCTCATAGGTCAAGATTTACACAACAATTCCTCGTGACCTCTACCCAGACTCTGCTCCTAGAACACCAGCCTTTGCCTCTTCCTTTTCCCTCATGTAAGAGACCCTTCACATAGAATGCCCACCTTCCCACCTCTCAGAACCCAGCTCCCACTGAGCTCCACACTCTGGCCCCTTTCATAAAGCATCTGTACCATTTATCTGTTGTCCAATGTTGTGGTATTCTATTGTCCAATATGGTAACTGTGGAGAGCAGCAATAAGTTGTTGCAAATATCTAAAATATGGCTTATTGAATGCCCCTCAATAAGGAAGTGACCAATGTTTAAGATGATGTGTATGCTAATTACCTCCATCTGATCAACATAAACAACTTTATGTGTATTGAAATACCACATCGTGTCCTGAAGTATGAAAAATTATCACATACAATAAAATAAAATTTCTGCTTTATTAGTGTGCATCATCTGATAGCTTTTATTATATAAGTGTTTTGTTTTTCAAGTCAGGGTTTCTCCATGTAGCCCTGGCTGTCCTGGAACTCTCTATGTAGAGCAGGCTGGCCTCAAACTCAGAGACCCACCTGCCTCTGCCTCCCAAGTGCTGGAATTAAAGGTGCACACCACCACTTCTCTGCCTTGGCCTTTACTTGGGATCAGCTGTGTGAAGCTAGTTCTGTGGAAACCGCTGCCAGACATTGAGTGTTTAACATGGGCCAGACATCACTCAAAATCTTTTACAAAACTCAATGAATTCCCCTAGGGAATTTAAGAATGAGGAAACTGGGCCTTGGGAAGCTATATGAAGCATCCTTGCAGGTTGGTCTCTATGTAAGACCAAGTGGCAGGGCCACTAAAGTCACAAATCAAGAGAAGGACTGCCTGGATTAAACCCCCAGTTCTCTACCTCAGGTAAGTTTTTCACAGGCACTTTGTGCCTCCATTTTTTTCTGGGCTCCCACACAGAGTGGATGAGCAAGCCCTGACAAAACCCCTCTGCCAGTGCCTGGCACACAGCAGTAAAGCTGAGGCACCAGCATGTTTAGAGGACGATTAATTGGTCACCTACAATGCAGGAGGCACGATTCTGAAACATTCCACATGCGTTATCTTATTTGATGCTTGAAAGACCTTGTAGAAGTTTACAGTGCAATCAAGCTTAGAGGAGCAAAATCGTTCACCTAAGGTCAACGCTAGAAGGTAGAAATTTGAACCAAGCAGTTGGGACACAAGTCTGACTTTATTAACCCAAATTCTCTGCTGCTTGTCTTTGCAAACTCATCAACTCTTCAGATTCCCCACTGCTCCTGGCACTGAGCTGGGTCCTTTAAACACACTTAACAACTGTGGGCTCTGGCAAGGCTGACTGACTACAGAAACTGTCTGTGGGCTAAAGACCTCCAGCCCCTTGCAGCACACCCCTGTGGCCCATCTTCCCTCTCTACCCTACTCAGAAAAAGCAGGTCCTATTCTTAAAATGCAGAAGCAATGTGGTAGGACACTTAGAAAGTCACCACTGGGATTCAGGATGACAACAAAGTGCCCACAGAGATCCAAGGCCCAAAGGTCAGGAATCTGGTCACAGCTAGCCAAGGCAGGCACCATAGTATGAAGGAGAAGTCCCAGCCTGATAGGCATCAGACGTGAGCTGGAGGCAGGATGAAGGCAGAAGAAAAGTCCAACTGAGCCATGCGTGTGAGTGAGTTATGTATGTAGTTCAATTTTAGGCACTGGGTAGATTTGTAAAGCTCAACACCCTCCTACAGTTGCCTACAAAAAGCCAAAAGTTTAACACCATACCAATCAATCAACATAGGTGTGCCAGAAGGAGAGTGTGCCCAACCCAGAGCAGGGAAGCCAGGAGCTGAGGGAAGAGAGTCATTCCTGGCCAAATGGCTTATGATTCTGGCCAACGAAAAGACCAGCACCTCTGGGAACGTTCACTTCAGGGATCAGTAAACTCTGACATGATGCTAATTAATTTACCATCTTCCTGTGAACCTATTATGTGCCAGGGGGTCCCTGTGTATCCCAGAGCCTGTGATACCTTTCCTGGGTGATGCCAGTAAATACCTGGCACAGTTCTGCTGCAGATGGTGGAGGAAGACAGCCCCAAGAAAATGCTCCTCTCCTATGCACAGAGGGGCCTGGCCATCTAGAAGTGCAGAAGTCAACCAGAGGAACTAACATTCCAAAAATGATAGCCACAGGCTAGGGAGATGGCTCGGTGGGTAAAGTGCATTCTGTGCAAGCATAAAGACCAGTGTGCAGATCTCCAGCATCTATGTAAACACCTCACAGGATTGGTAGCCTATAATCCCAGACCTTGAAAAGCAAAGACAAGGAATTCTTGAGGCAAGCCGGCTCTAAACCAGCCAAACCAGTGACCTAAGGGTTCAGCAAGAGCCACCCTCCCCCCTCAGCAAAGAAAGTGGACAGCAAATGAGGAAGTCAACTGACTGACGTAAACCTCTGGTCCCCATATTCATACACACACCACATACTCATGTGAGCGTATCTAAGGACAACCACAACTCCAGAGTGGCAGGTGCTGTCAGATAAGGCAGCCATGGCGAGGTTTACAGTGCTAAAGAGCCATATCACATTGTACTTGACTTTGAAAGCCTCCCTCTGCTCATCTGGGTGTCTGAGTTACAGATTTTATCATCCAGTGCCCTTTCCAGCCTTAAGCTGGGCAAGATGGATGCAGGTGCTTGGTGGCTGCTGAGGAAGGCTACACAGAAGGGTGGCCCAGCTACCTGGCTAGGCTTGACACACAGATTCCTGTCTGGGGCAACTTCACTTCCATATACCCATGACCCCAGCTAGGATAGTTGAAGAGGAAGAGCTCAGAGAAAGACACGGGAAGGAAGGTCTGCAGCCTTCAGCCACGGCCATGATTTGTGCTCTCTGCCTACAGAAGCTGCCCAGAGTCCTGATGGCTCAGAGAGCACTTTCCCACATAGCTAAGCAGCCTTGTCATTTCTGAACAGTTCAGGGCCTGGATCACACGGATTGTCTAATACCAATAGATGTGGGTTTCTTCTTGCAAGCTGGGTGTATTCTTTTGTAAGGGCTCAGTTACTAAGTATACACATAAGGCAGCTTAAATCTCAGACACAGTCTCTCACTTCTGGTGCTCCATGTTCCAAGATTAAGGTGTCCTGTTCTGCAGGACTTGGTGGGTACTCAAGGGCTGGACATGGCACACTTTTTTTGTGACTTTCTCTTTGTGATCTGGACCAATAAGCATATTATTAAACAAGTATTCATAACCTCTCAGCTTCTGCATTCTAGAAAGATCTATGATTGATGAATAAAGTAAGCCTCCATATATCCACATCCAGAATGTTCCTCTGAAAAAACTACAGGGAAAATAGTTGCCCAGTGAAGACAGACAACCTGAAATACCCCTAAGAAGCTGGGAACCTGTGCCATCCATGTGCCCCAAACCTAAAAGAAAACCCATAATGTTTGAACAAAGAAGATTGAGGTTACTTTGGACATCCTCGCTGGCTAAGAAAGTGCAGAGCTGCCCAGATCAGTAAGGCCTGCCAAAGGAGGTAAACCAGGCTAGGGGAGAGAAGTAGCCAGGGCAGGACTCCTCTTGTCCTTGTGGATTTGTGGGTCTACACAAGTGTGTGTCTGGGTGTGTCTGTATATGTGTATGTATGCATGTGTGTGAGGATGTATCTGTGTCTTTCTGCATATCTGTCTGTTTCTCTGTCTCTCTCTGTCTCTCTGTCTCTGTCTGTCTCCTCTCTCTCTCTCTCTCTCTCTCTCTCTCTCTCTCTCTCTCTCTCTCTGTGTGTGTGTGTGTATGTGTGTGTGTGTGTGTAGAAACACTGAGAAGCCCCAAGAATCACATGGCTGGTATATCCGAAGAACACTGGCTGGGGACAAGGGGCCTGTCCCTGACACAGCAGGTGGTAGCTCCAGGAAGGAGGACAAGTTTGAGCACAGTTTGTACCTGGCATGGTGGCCAAGTCAAACAGCAAGCCAGAGGAAAACAGTTGGCACTCAGGGCAGAGGCTTTACCAAGTCAGAAAAGTGTCATGAGGTTGAACTTCCACTGGAACTACAGATGGCTTTGGCTCTCTGGGGTGGCCTCCCAAGTGGCTGAACCACGTGAGATGCCCTTCCTTAGCCAGGGTCCTGGTGGAAAAACCACACAGCATGCTCCTGCAATGAGGTGAACTATAAAGAGGCCTGGGAGAGTCGGCCCTCCCTGACTGTGGGCAAACCCTGACTGTATTCATGATGAAAGCCACGAAAAGCAGCCATCAGTCCTGTAAAGACATTTGTAAACATCCAAGCAGAGAACACAGAAAGAATTGGAACAAAAGGACTGTTTAGTTGGCTCCAGTGGTCACCCTGCAATCTCAGCAAGACTGCTTTAAGGAGGCTAGCTTTGACTACACAGTGAGTTCTAGGCTAGCCTGGGCTACAGAGTAACTCTCAAAAAGCAAACAGGGAAGGGAGAGATGGTTCAGTGGTTAAGAGCTCTCATTGCTCTCATAGAGGACCTGAGTTCAACTCCCAGAACCCATATTTGGCTGCTCAAAACCAAATGTAACTCCAACTCCAAGGGGATCTGATACCCTATTCTGACTTCCAAAGGCACACACACACACACACACACACACACACAGACACACATACCTACACATAAGTAAAAATAAGTCCCAAAAAACAAATAGAAAAACAAAAGAATGACTTCAGAGAAACCTCTTATGGCCCCGGCCCAGAGCACTGGCTCTGCTGCACAATGGGCTGGACTCTGATCCAGGCCTACCTCTTGGTGCCTGGATGAGGCAGAGTAAAAAGAGGCCTCTCTCAGCGCACATTTCCACAATCCACAGAGAGAACACAACCAAAGTACATGGTTCTCGGCCTCACTCTACCAACTCAAGAAGGAACACACAGCAGGTAAGACACTCAGCACAGGGCTCAGCAAAGGACTCACGCATTGAGACCCTGTCAGCAGCCAAAGCCAGGAGCGCTTGGTCCTGAAACGTCATGCATAAGCATGCCAGAGAGGAAGGGGAAGAGTTCTGAGAGAGGCTGAGCACTGGGAAAGCTGGGTGCCAGATCATAGAAAACAGGCCCAGGCAGCCAGATCATGAACAGAACTGGGGGCGGGGGGACAGAAAACCACTTTCCAGACCGTAGGATAGACCTGGCTGTAAAGGTCAAGGGACACCCATACAATTAAGCAGATGTGTCTGCTGACTCCATGGTGTATTGAACAGCACCCAAGCAGAAGATGTCAGCTGACCTTTGAAAGGAAGAAAGATCAGCTAGCATCTGACTAATTCACAAAACACAGCTGTGGGGCCACACACTGTTGTGAACCTTAGAAGAAACAAATGCAGAGGCTGAGGGTCTGACTCAGTGGCAGAGGATTAGCTTCACCTGGAGGGGGTCCTGGGTGGCATCCCTGGCAGTGCCACAAAAGCAGAGGAAAGAGCAATGAACCAGAGCAATTGTTCCAAAATGCTCCATAGGTGGTGAGTGTTTCATATGCATGGTTAAGACACTGATCAAAACTAAGTATTCAATAAGAGCAGATGCCCACAGGAATGAAACCTCAGCAACGAGCCTTAAGTCCCATTAAGTTTAAATAACTCTCAACGCTGCCATCACAAATAACAATGGACATGAAAGCTACGACTTAGGAGAAGATGAGATCATAAAAATAATAAATACATTCTAATACCTATACAATAGCAGTTTAAAATATCAGCCCACCCAGTAAAGCACAACCCTGACTGTAATGTTCTCAGAGGTGGAGTGGCAGAAAAAAAGCCACAAGAACACCCTGTGCAAATACAACCAGCAGAATGAGGCAAAACCGTACCCCTCACACCTAAGGAGCAAGACAGGTAGAGCCAACATTGCCATTTGCTAGAGAGCATATAAGATGAAATTTTAAAAATGTCCCATTACAGAGACATAACAGAGGCTGCAGAGAACCGTTTAAAGGGGGAGGAAAGAAACAAAATGTATTAGCTGGAAGAATAAAAATAAATGACATCTTTTATGTAGTATAAAATAGATGGAATAATACATGGTAAGTTAATGCATACAATTATGTGTTTGTGTAAGAAATGTACCCTTCACAGTGATAAAATAAGGTTAAAAGTAAACAAATAGCTCACAATATGTCAGGCAAAAACTAAGTGCCAGACTGGGGGCACTGGAGTCAAAGCAAGTAAAATTCAGAGCAACGGATATTAAACAAGATGCCACGGAAGCAGGGTATGGGAACATACACCTGTGGGTACAGCCTCAGAAACTTGGAGTGGGAAAATCAAGAGTTTGAGACCAGCCTGGTCACATAGAATGACTCTGTCTCAAAAATCATAAATCATAAGCAATCCTCAGAAGGAGGATAAAGAGCCAGTCGTGGTGGCATACATTATATATAACCCCAGCACTGGGCAGATAATGACCAGAACTCACTGCTCAGCCAGGCTGGTCTAGCCAGGCAGGCTCTGGACTAGTAAGAAACCCCTCCTCAAAAATAATCTGGAGAGAGTAGACAGTACCTTAGTAATCACGCCCAAAGTAAATTGTCCTATACACACACACACACACACACACACACACACACACACAGAGTATATCTGTGCACACATGATGTATCTGTACACACACATAGGTACTCACATGAATGCACACGCATGTACACACATACATGTGCACACACATATATTATATATGCCTATGTATAAATATACAATGAGAGATTTCCAATGAATATATAACATAATACAATGCAGGGTGTTTCATTTTGATGAGTATAATCCAAATTGAGTATCTGAAAGCCCAGAACCTTTCCACACCAAGGAAGCAGATGACAAAAAAAAAAGAAAGAAAAGAAAAAAAAAAATGCTCTCCACCTACAGCTGTTTTTCCTAAATTAGGTCCTCAAGCTAGACACAGCTGTGAATGGCTGAGAAGGATGCCATTCATGGGAAACTCAATTAACCAGCGGTCTGGAGAGAACATGTAAAGATGCCAAGCTCCTAGAGTCTCCTGCAGATGGAGAAACTGGGACAGGAAGCTGAGTAGGGAGTGTAAGGAAGAGGGGGACCTCAGACCCTGGCACAGCCATCACATGGAAACATAACTCAAACTCCACTAGAACCACTACCCAAGGGCTCCTGGTGCAGGCTCCAGGCTGACAACCGTCTGCAGTGATGAAGTCCAAGGTTTCAGGAGGCTCAGAGCCAAATCATGTCGTGTTTTACCACCGTTAGGTGACTTCAGTCAATTTGCTCACTCTCACAGGGTCTCAGATTCATTGTTCTGTCTGAGCACCTTCCTCTTGTGTGGGTATGGTTCATCGGCCACAGCCTGCAGGAGTGCTCACTTTTACCTCCCTCTCATTTCCAAGTACAAGGCAGAACAGTCTTGAATCCTACTGTTCAGCTCCACCCCCAGCTCTTCTGCGCTCACTCCTCTGTGCCTGTGCCCCAGGAAAATGTCACACACACATACACACACACACACACACACACACAAAGAGAGAGAGAGAGAGAGAGAGAGAGAGAGAGAGAGAGAGAGAGACAGAGCAAATCGCAGACCCAAGCTAGGTCCTTGCCTGCTGCATTAGGCAATGCCTTATTACCCCTCCCTGGGGCTCTCCAGCTGGAGCCTGAAGCTGGTGACTCACTCACAGATCCTGTCATCTCTGCCTCTTTCCCCTCCCACACGGCCTCTATCTCTGCCTCCCCACCCAGGTCCTCCCCACTTGCAGCACAGTGGATCTGCAGTGTCCTACCCTGACCAGGACTGGTCTCTTCAGAGGACAGGGAGTTATCACCCCCATGTCCTGTCTGAGAGGCTTCTTGTACTGCCTTATGTGACAGGCAAAGGACTAGCCCTGACATAGAAATGAACTTGGAAAGGGTAAAGGTGGCACATCTTCCTGGGGCATGGAGGAGTTGGTGCAGAAGAGGGTTCACTGAGGTAGGAGGGGAAGAACAGTTACATTCAAGGCTCCTCTCAATCTCCAGCTCAGAATCAGAGGAAGCTGTCAGTGAGCATCTCACTGTAACACTCTGGTTGAATGAGTGATAAACAGGCACTGCCACCCACATGGGAAAGGATCAGGGCAGACTGAAGGTGAGACCACACAACAGATTCTCTGCACCCGTAAGCAGAGTGCAGTCAGGTGCGTACTAGTTAAACCAAAATGACCTGTGTGGTGGGAGGTGACTCTCAGTTCATAAGAATGCAATTCACCTCTGACCTGTGTCATGGATTCCTCAACTGCCAACTGTGCATCGCCATGCTTAGATCACACACACAGCTACAGGTGCCCACAGCGATCACCAGGATGACCTCTCCTGCTAGAAGAGACCCAAGAAGCACAGAAGATGCTTCAGGCAGCACCGATGTCACAGAACTGAATGAGCCACCTGTGAGGTCTAAACCCACAGTTCCAAAGCAAGCTTCCAACTCCCGCCTAGTGCTGTCATTAAAACCTAGCATAAAGGCACCTGGGAGAAGAGAAAATCACGAGGCATGTTCCCCACACACTCCCACTTGTCATCTGACAGCGGAAGTGCCTCTTCTCTGCTGCACGATTTTTCCAAGGGGACTCCACCTCAGGAAGATGAGGAGACGGAGGCCAGTTGTCAAGGTACCTTCCTCTGTCCTCCTTCCTCTCCTAGAATGCCTGTCCCTACTCTAGGTTACCCACCTGATCCGTGTGCCTAGTTCATTCTTCCAGGAAGCTCTCTGTGCAAACTTCCTCCTCTCCCTTGGCCATCCTCAACCCAGCTTCTCTGGAGGCCTGAGACCCCAGGTTTACCCACAGATCACCTGACCCGATCATCTTTATACTTATAGCCTTCATCCTTCTATTTACTCTATATAGTCTGCTCGAGAAGAAGACGTCGAGCCCCCAAGTGTCACATCTCTAGCACGTTGTGGACACTCTGGGAAGAATTGGAACTGAGTTCAAATTTGCCCTGAACTGGTTACCCTCCCTTTGCAATTGGGCATGCCATGTACTATCACCGTTCCTCAGTTTACCCTCCTGGAGAAAGCCAATGATAATGATCACCATCTTCCGAGATCACTGTGAGGATCATTTGATATCATATGTACAAAAGCTCCAAGCATCTCCAATGCAATGGGAACTGACTATGCCTGGTGTCATGGGCCTATCATCCAACCACTGGGGCACAGCAGTGCAACCTCTAACTCGGCACTTAGGAGGCTGAAGCTAGGGAATCACAAGGCCGAACACTGTCTGCATACAGAATTTATTGAAGGCCAGCCTGGATAATGTAGAGAGACTTTGTGTCAAAAACAATAAATGTGTGTGTGTGTATACATACGCACACATATATGTATATATAAGTGTATATATGTGATATATACATGTATATATGACATATATATATATGACACATATACATATATTCATTTTAAGGGTTGAGGGCAGTAGTAGCATATCTGTAGACTGAGGTCCTGGGTTCAGTCCCCAAGGCTGCAGAATACAAGGTAAATTAGATGGCACCTGGTAAAAATGATTAGATTAATAATGATAGTTTAAATGCCATTAGCACACAATGTAGGTTTTTCCATTCAATTTCCCAAGGTTTCCTGCCAATGCTATTAAAGCAGAAGACAAGGTGCCTCTTCAGTTAAAATACTATCAGTGTATCGATCTAAACTCTCTAGGCCACAGGGGAAGGGCAATAACAGACTTTTGATTTTAAAAATGTAATAGTAAAATCTACCTTCCAAACAAAAACTACCATGAATCGAGTATTCTTTTTTTTCTCTCAGAAAAGAAGAAATCATAGACCCAGACCTGAAACTATGTATGCCAGGGTTAATTTTGGATGTCTGATCCTTATTTCTCTATCTCCTGTGCGCTGCGATTACAGATGTGAACTACCATGTCCAGTTTATGCAGGTGAAGGACGAAACCCAGAGCCTAATGCATGCTACACAAGTATTTTACTAACTGAGCTATCTCCCCAGCACTGGGTCAGATCTTTAGAACAATCATGTTAACTCTCCCTCTTGGACCAGATTTGGGGTGTATGATCATTCCATCACTTATATACAAAACATTTCTATGTAGGGTCTATCCATGCACTCGGCAGAGATAGTTAGTTTATGGAACCAAATCTTCAGTTACAGGCTGAATAAGGATCCAGCAAAGTCCAATAACTCCATTTTAAGTTAAAGGGATCATCAATTCACAATGTTGTATTTCCTAAAGGTTCTGAGCCGATCCACCGGTGTCTGTTGACTGGGAGCATTGTTGGATCTGCTTCCTGTGACCAGCTATCTAACAGTGCCCCAAACTCATATGCTTCATGCCCACTACCCACAATGCACTAGGTCATGTTTGTGCACGTCATTGTATTTGGTCCCCTGCCCTCAAGAATCTACCATCCAGGGCTAGAAATGTAGCTCAGTTGGTTGAGAGCTTGCCTATCATGCAAGAAGCCCTAGGTTTGATCCCAGAACCCCATAAAACTGGATATGTATGATGGTTTGAATGAAAATGACCCCCACAGGCTCATAGGGATTAGCACTATTAGAAGTTGTGGTCTTGTTGAAGCACATGTAGCCTTCTAAGCCTGCCTAGTCAGTCTCTCTTCCCCCCACCCCTCCTCTCTGCTGCCTGCTGATTCATATTTAGAATTCTCAGCTACCTCTCCAGTACTATGTCTGACTATGCTTCCCACCATGACAGACAATAACAGACCAAAGCTCTGAGCTATAAACCAGTCCCAATTAAGTGTTTTCCTTTTTATAAAGAGTAGCCATGATCATAGTGTCTCTTCACAGCAGTAGAAACACTAAGACAATGTCTACCAGGAATCCCAGCATGGGAGGTGAAGGCAGAAGGATAGGAAGATCTGGGTCACCCTTGATGGCACAGTGAATTCAAGGTCGGCCTGGGCTACATAAGATCTTGATTCACAAACCAAAACCACCCTTGAAACTATTTCTAAGAAGCAGTTTCTAGAAAAGCAAATGACTGGTGGTCTCCACATTTGTACTCAGAGTAGGTTCTTTGAGACCATCCCCTCACCTACATCTCACCACCCCCTCAGCTACAGGAAATCAAGTATCTGAAATGTCACATCTTACTGGAGTTGTCATTGCAACTATCTTCTGCGGGGGGGGGGGGGGGGAGATGTAATTTAACAGTTCAGACACCACCACAGGAGGTGCATGTCCTGTGCCAATGTTCACTTTAACTAAAAGGCGTGGGAAGGTACAGGAGGGCAGGGCACAGGCTGCTGGATAGAAAGTCTCTCCTTGTCGGAGTCCAATCTACCATCACCATCACCAAATTGTTCCCAATTGTCCCTTCTTTGTTATCCTCCTGCCTAGCAAGAGCTAGTTTCTTCTGCTGATGCTGACACGGGGACCTGAGCTACACTAGCTGTGTAATTACATGTATTTTTCACTGTGGGGAAGGAGAGGGGTTGATTCTTGAAATGTCAGAATCAAGCTATTGGGGAAAGCTGGCCATGGACAAGTAAGCTTTCAAGCTAATCAAATAAGGAAGCCAAAGGATAGAACACACTAAGGCAAGGGGCAGAAAATAGAAGGAAGTAGCTAGTGGCTGGAGTCCAAAGACAGAGATAAAACAGGAAGAGATTATGAAGACCTTTGGGGGAAAAATAAAGGTTTCCAAGAAAGGAAACCTGGGCTTTGTTTCCCTTCAGCCAACAAGGGGCTTGTAGAAGAATCATCAATGAGGAATGTGAAATGGCTAGCATTCTGAAAGCCCAGCTAGCTGGTAGGACATGAGAGTCAGGGAGACAGTGGCAAGACTACTGCAATGGTCTGAGTAAGATCCACAGGGGCCTCAACAGGACAGGGAGCACCATGAAGAGGAAAGATGTGCAGCTGGGATCAGAACACTCACTGGACATTGAGGAGGGAACCCTAAAAACCACACTTCTTGAGAGAGGCCATTTTGTTCTCCCTTTCTTGGATTTTTCCTTAGGGAATGTAGTGTACCCCATCCCCTTGTCACTCTTGGTAAATTTAACCCCTCAGACTCACATAGAGAGCTAATTTTATTTTCTTCAGGCAAAATTAAAGGCACCAATAGGGAGCCTCTAGGACAGAGTTGGGCCTTTGATTCACTCTGTCCGTCTGCCATCTTTCCAGAACATTCCAGAATCAAAAATGGAGTCTTATTGGGGATTTCTTCACCCAAGAGAAACCATTGACACCATTAGGGTTATGTTCTTAAATACAGAATTTGTGTAAGAGAGAAAAAGAGAGGAAGTAAGGAAGAAGAGAGGAAAGGAGGAGGAAGAGGAGAAATGAGGAAGAGGAGAGGAAGTGAGGAGAGGAGAAAGGTTCCTCTGCAGCCTTGGATTTCCAGCCTTCATCCTCTTCCTCGCTCCTCCCACGACCATCACAGACCTTTATTCCAGAATGGTCCATTCAACCCAGACCAATGTTTAGGCTGTCAGCTCAAAATAAGAACAGAATGTTATTTCTCCAACGGTTGTGGGAAGCCAATTTTTATTTCTATAATCTGCCAAAAAGAATTAAATTTTTCTTTAAAAAATCTCTATGTAACTTCTAAATTGTTTTCTCTTTCTCTCTACTTTTTTCCCTCCTCCCTGTCTTCTCTCCCTCTCCTCTCCCTCTTGTCTCCCACGTCTTCCCGCTGGTCTCTTCACTATCCTCTGTGTTGGGGGATGGAGAGACCAACCTTAGGTGTCATTCCCCCAGGGACCTTTTATTTTGTTTTTGTCAGAAAGGGTCTCATTGGCCCAGGGCTCATCAAGTAGGTTGAGCTGGCTGGTCAATAAGCAGCAAGAATTCCCCTGCCTCTGATTCAGCGATGGGATCACAGGCATGTGCATGGTGTCCAGCTTTTTTCACATGAGTTCTGGGGCTGAAACTCATGTTTGTATAGCAAGCACGTTCCCAACTGGGCTTCTGTTGTTTTTCAGAAGGTAAGTGGCTTTTGTAACAACATGAATGGATGCAAAGGACAGTATGTCAAGTGAGGTAAGACAAGAAGAATATTATATGATGTCACACACACAAGTAGATGGGGGAGGGAGAGAGAGAGAGAGAGAGAGAGAGAGAGAGAGAGAGAGAGAGAGAAACTAAAATCCACAGTGAATATGAAAATGAAGGTTTCCAGCAGAGGAGGAAGGAGGCGAAAGAAAATTATAAAGTATAGGTCAAAGGTCAAAGGATACCAGAGTGCACACATTGATGAGATCTAAAGTCCAGTATTCTTTTGTTAAAGATGTCCCACATTAAAGGTTTCTGCTTTAACAGTAAATATAAGTTGCCTTTGTCGCTATGAAAGCTGGCAGAGATGTTTCAATGGATCTCACACAGTCACGTTGCAAACCTCAACTCCATACAAACAGTTTTTGAAAACAAGAAAGGGAGCAAATGTGTGGGAGAAGAGCAATGGGAAATGACAGCGCTTTCCACTTGGTTCCCCGCCCTGTCCAGTTGGTGGGATGAGGAACCAGGTTCTCAGCCCTTAAAATGTTGCATTGGAGGGCATACTGGAGAAAGACAGAGGGGACCTGCCTTGATGCTTGCCATGAAACGCGATCTAGGGCTGAGCGAGCATCGCCCTGGCCAAGCCAGGGCTGAACTTGCAATCAGCCTAGATAAAAACCGCTAGACTGGAACCAGAGCTCAATATCAAGGGATTACCTGTGAACTGGCTGTTCTTTCCCATGGGCAGCCTCTGAGAGGCCAGTGGCTGAGCGCTAATCAGCCCTGTCCCAGCTCAGCACAGAGTCACTCACATGCTTCAGGGCACAACACAGCCCCAGCTCTAAGGGCTGGAAATGAGTCTTTCCTTCTCTGCATCCTCGCCCCCTCTAGCCCCCCAAAGTCCCCAAGAAAGGGGACAAGGCCCTTCAGAAAGGCTGTTTTATCTCACCCACTTTGGGTGAAGGTTTTGTGTAAGCTGTACAACCTTTCTGGAAAGTGACTTGGCAAAGTGATGGAAAAATCTTAAAAATGCATTCTTCCTTTGGTCCAGGGAATCCTTTCCTAGGACTGTATCCTAAGCACAGATAAAGCCTGTGACAAGGAAAACTGAAAACTCCCTGAAAAACCAGCCATCATGGAGAGACAGTTAAGAAGGGGATGCTAGAGGGGTAAGGTGGGAATGGGGTAGGTGGGGGGGGGCACCCTCATAGAGGCAAAGGGGAGGGGTGGTGGGATGGGGGGTTTGCAGAGAAGAAACCGGGAAGAGGGACAATATTTAAAATGTAAATAAATAAAATAACCATTTTTTTTAAAAAAAAAATGTTGCTACATTTATGCAAAAAAAAGAGCAGATGTCATTTTTATAAAGCAATTTCAAAGTCAGGCATGGTGGTACATGCAGGTAACTCTGGTTGAAGCAGGAGTATTACCACAAGTTTAAAGCCAACCTGGACAACACAGCCAGACCCTATCTCCAAATCACAAAATAAAACAGAACATAAAAAAAAAAAAAAAAAAAAAAAGAAACCAACAACAACAAAAGCAAAAGCCCCGCTAATGAAATGAAAAGAAATTATAAGAAAAGGAAGGTCTAAAATACATTAAAATATCTGCAGACATCACCTTAGATATGTAACTGTGGTTCTCATCTCTATTTCTGTGTGCCATGGGGTATACATACATGTACATGTGGGTCATCTGTGCATATGCACATGTAGAGGCCAGAGCCTCTATTGATCCCCGCCTTACTCTGTAAACAAGGGTCTTGAACTGAGCCTGGAGCTCCCTGTTTCATCTAGACTGGTGGGCCAGCAAGCTCCCAAGAGCCATCTCTCTCCATCCCCACAGTCCATAAAGAGGGCAGTTAGGACAGGAGCTTCAGCAGAGACAGAGGCAGGGACCATGGAAGAGTGTTGCTTAATGGCTTGCCCAACCTGCCTTCCTACAAAACCCAGAAGCACCTGCCCATGAGTGGCACTGCCCACAGTTGTCTAGGCTCTCCCATATCAGTCACTAATGAAGAAAAAGGCCCAGGGGACCTAGAAAGATGGTTCAGTGGTCAAGAGTACTGGCTGCTCTTTCAAAAGACATGGGTTAAATTCCCAGCACCCACATGATACCTCAGAACCAGCTATAACTCCATTCCCAGAGGATTTGATATTCTCCTCTAGCCTCCATCAATAGCAAGCAAGTAGTGCACAGACATGCATGTAGGTGAAACATCCACACACATAGACAAGAGATAAAAAGTTGAAGTTTAAAATGAATGCTCCAATAACATGCCCACAGGCTAATCTGAGGAACCCAAATCCTCAGTTAAGATCCTGTTTCCCATTAATTCCTATTTTTATTTCTGTGAAATTTTGGGACCGGATGATAATTCAGTGCTTAATATGATAAGCAGCTACCATCATCCCACTAGCAGTGAGCCAGGGTTCTAGCATACAACCTTCCTGGCATTTGTTATTATTCTGACTTTTGGACAATAATCATCCTATATGTTTTACTTATTTTCTGGGTTACCTACAAGAAATATGGGTATGCTTTACAATCGGGAAGATAAGAACTAATGTCATGCTTTATTTATTTCTAATGTTTTCATTCTGCATGAGTGTTTTGCCCATATGTATGTATGTTCGCTATGTGTATACCCAGTGTCCAGAGAAGCTGTCAGATCTCCCCTGAAGCTGGAGTCCCACATGGGTTGTAAGCTACCTTGTGGGTGTTGGGATCTGAATTCAGATCCTATTTGAGAGCAGCTAGTACTCTTAATCACTCAGCACCTCTTCAGCAACTAAGAAACACACATGATGTTGACCTCTGGTTTACAGATACACAGGGGGTGGATTACATATTACAGGGAGATATTCTCAGCTAATGAAAACTTGTGTTTCTCAAACTTACTAGACACTAAGCCTCCTTTGGGCCTGTCACCTACCAAGAGTGCCTGGGCTGACTTGAAGACTTGAAGCCACACAGCTTCCATCCTCAACCCACCTGAGCCTCAGATTCTGGCTCCCCATAGATAACCAGCCTCAGACTTACAAATGTAAACAAAAGGACATACAGCAGAGTCTCTGTGAACCAGGTGCTGTGAACCAGGAGCATCAAAACCCCCACAAGGCTGTCAATCCAGAGAGAGGGTGTGAATTACATGGAAAGCCTGAGTCCCAGGCTCCAGGTCACTATCTGTTCCAGTAGCTGGACAGGGCCTGACAATATATCTTCCTAAGAAATTCTCACAGAAGGAAGATGTTGTTAACTGATGGAACAGATTTTGAGAAACACAAGACCATAAGAAAAATCTCCTGCCTTGTGTGACACCCCACAGAAAAACCAAGTCTCATTAAGAACTTGAAGCATCCATTCTTTTCTGGGAAAAAAATCTTTAATTTTTTTATTATTATTATTTAACACATACAGGTATTTGACATGCACACTTTTGTGCACAGTCACATGAGGGACAGGCCAGAAGACGGCGTTAGAACCCTGGAACAAGAGTTAAAGGTGATTGTAAGGTGCCATATGAGGCCTGGGAACCCAGCTGGTGGGGGGAAAGTGCTTAAAGTACAAACTGCATAACAGTTACAGGAAAGGAACTCTAATGTTTGCAGATCCCAGCTCTACCAGAGCCTGGCTGAAGAACCAGAGATGAAGCTTTTTATTTTTCCTCCCAACCTGTCATTTCTCCATTGCTAAGATAGGACTCGTAAGGGTGACACCTGCTCACTGAATTTCTGTGGTATCAAGATAAATATGACACAGAATGTTCAGGAACAGTCTTGGCACCTAGAAATGACTGATGGTATTGGTTATTTTTAATAACTTTGTTTATTACCACCTCCCCTGATAAACGGCCCAACATCTGTGTGCTTACAGGAGACATGTTTTAAAGCCGGTGGCTAAATGAAAACAGCGCGTTGGTTCTTTCTCACACTCGTATGCCCAGGACCAGCATATGCCACACCTGTTGTGTTTGCCGACCCCATCTGCCACCCCACACTGCTGGTCCTCAGAAGGCTTTCTTGCACGTGGCCACCCACAAAGATCTGCTAGCACTGGCCGATCGCTGTCCTGGAGATAAACTAAGCAAGTGTGCTGAGTGTTCAGAGGACAACAGCAGCATGTGTGAGCCCCATGCCACCCACTGAGATGGCTCAGTAAGGAGAGGCACGCCAGGGGTGTGGTGTCCACACTGTAATGTAGACATCTTTAACTCTAGATTGGGGGTGGGGGAGGGGACTGGATAGGTTTGTAAAGAACATACCAAGTCAAAGCAAGGTCACTAGAGTACATTCTCACCCAGTAAGACTGGTGCCCTAGAAGGAAGAGACTAGGAGCCAAATCAAAGGCCATGTGACTACACAGAGAGAAAAGGGCCAGGTCACCTGTGAGCAAAGAAAACGGATTCTACAGAAATGCTGCTTCAGTCTTACCAACACCTTGACATGTTGGGACTTCAGAGTGGGAAGAGGGTAACTGTGCTGTTCTAGCCCCTGTCCTGGGTACTGTGTCACAGCAGCCATCCTCCCCAGGGATGGCTCCTAGCTAATACTAAACACCTGTCTGACAGTGAAGGCAACCCAGCCTCCTGAGACCTCAGGATAAGGCAAGGAGAGACAAGGAAGCCCTAAAGCTAAGATGATAGGTGCAATCTGGAGCACGTGCTTGGTACTTTGGGGACCTGTTTCTTCCTCCAGTGGGGCTGATGTACAGGTTGAGATGGCTCCAGTTTAATCCTGAGCCAGTTCCTCTAGTCCCTCTCACCAGGACTGCACAGTTTTGCTTCCATGCCTGTCCTGCTTACTTCTCAGGCGCACTGCTATAGACAGAGCTTTAGCAAATTCTAACTAGGTTGCATGCACGGCTAGCTAAAACCCTCCAGCCGTGCTCATACTATTCACATGGATAGTCAGCATCCTCACTGTTGCCTACAGGATCTGTAAAAACAGCCCCTGTGAACCTCCTAGCACAGCACCATGAGCTGTGCACTAGACTCAGAGATGGGAGTGTGCAGTTTGAAAAGGGCAAAGGCTTTCCCATCCTACCTCAGGACCTTTGTACAAGCTGGTTCTACCTACAGATTCTTCCCTCCAATTTCTACTGTGCTGGCTTCCTCTCCAGATATCTCCTCCTCCGAGAGGCCTTTCCCACCATCAGGAAATAGTTTCTATTACTCCATACCTTGCTGGCTGTCTTCCCAGAAGTTAACTGCAACTAACATCGCCACTGAAAAGCCATCCCCCACTGCTGCCTAATGTACCGTATGTAGCATGCGCTGTACCTAGTGCTTTGCCCAGTGCCTAGAAGGAACTTAGTGTGTGTGGCCTGTATGGGGGAAAGGAGAGTGAGAAATCCCTGAAAAAAAAAAAAAAAAAAAAAAAACATAAAAGTGCTCCAAAGAGCTAGCTAAATGGTTCAAAGATGGAAAGGCATCGGGGAATAAGCCAAGCAGCCATAGACTGGATATCTGAGGCCTTCGGACCAGGAAGACAGCCAGCCGCATTGAGGCTTTGCCCTGCTGGGGCTACCCTGTTCTGTCCAGCCACAGACACTACACACACAACAGCGACTACTGGAGTTCCAATCCTGTTGAGTCAGGCCACTGAGCACCCCGCTGGGAACCAGAAAGGGGATCCCAGACTCACCAGCAAGGCTGATTCCCTCTCCCCACCTTCTACCCCGACCCCATCCTTGAGTCGCTCCCACCTGCATCCGGCCATTTCTTCCTGCCACCAGCCTGGGGCCTGCACAACCTCCGTGGGAGGGCTTGTGATTCACAGATGGCCTGTCATCCCCTATGCTAGCAGCACACCAGCTCCCCTCTCTTTAGATGTGCCACAGACCAAAAAAAAAAAAAAAAAAAAAAAAAAAAAAAAAAAAAAAATCAATTTACCTACCTGGCACGCAGGCCAGAAGCTTCCTGATAACATCAGTGAGCAATATGAGGCTTCCCCTCGGTATGCCCTGGTACATCAGGCCCTTTGTGACGTCCAAAGGGAAAGATAGTACTTCTGTCTGAGGTCCGGAAGCCTCCACTATACCCCAAGGCCTGTTGTTCTGTCCTTTGGAGCTAGCCAGGACTCAGGGGAAGCTATAGACAGAGTCAACCCTGGAAGTACCAACAAGGGGAGAAAAGTCATTCCGCATGGCCGCCCACCCAAGTGGCCCAGTCCTCTGTCACAGGATCCACGTGGGGTCACATTACGCCAGCTTACCCCAAGAGTGTGGCTTTGGTATCCTCTTTAGGGCCTGGACCAGTAGTAAGAGACCAACTTGAAAGGGAAGTGGGTACCCAAGGCAGGCCCTTGAAGCTTCCTGCCTTTTCTAACCCTGCTGTTTAGAAAACCTCAGGTAGGTTGGGCAAGGTGAGGAGATCCTGGATACAGAAAGGGAAGATGTCTAAGATGCTCAGTGCTAGCAGGTGTCAGATCTCTGCCGTTCCTCTCAATAAACATTGAGTGCTGGCTTAATGAGCAGAACAAGGCAGAAGTGAAGGTGGGGAGCATGAGATCACAGCAAAGGAGCCCTGCACCGAAGCTGCATGCCCTCTACACTTCTTTTGCATCTTCTGATTCCCTATGCTCAACCTTTTAGATGTCCTTGACCTCTGACCTTTACCCCATGCACCCGCATGTAGAAGCCATTGTTACAGATATGGGAGGCTGTTCTCTATGTTGTTCAGGGATGTGCCCTGAAGCTCTGTCCCACCCTGTTTCTTCCTGGCCTCGGAAGGGACTCACTAGGACTGTCCAGCAAAGAGGCCAACCAGTGCTGGCTCCCATCCAGCTGTCAGCAGAACTCTGGAGCTCAAGAGACACTTGTGAGAATACACAGAAGCCCACACTTGCTTCCTTAATCCAAAGATGGTGTTTTTTAAAGACACCAGGGGCAAGGAGTGGGTTGCAACTGTTGTGCCTATTAGTCAAGGTGCCATGAAGGGATACAGGCCATCTATGTAGAGCTTCAATCTTTTTTGTTAGAAAAGTGACCAACCCAGATAATTTATCCAAAAACTTTGGTTTGTAAATGGAGATGATGAATTTAAAAAAGAAAAAAAAAGTTAACTGTTAACTACACAGTACATTGGCAGAGCTTGAGTTTTATCCCTGTGAAGCAGAGCAGGGTGTCAAAGAAGATCAAACGACTTCTTTCTCCTCTATCTCCCCTTAGGGAGGTCATCCTGGCTGTAGTCTAAACATACAAGTCTAACCCAAGATGACCGCCCCCATCATGACTCCACCCACTTTGAGGTTAAAACCAAACCCAAGGGGAGTCATCACGAATCAAACTGTAGGTGCCGCTGCCCAAGTCCTAGGGCTCACCTCTCCTCACGCTTGCCTCTACTCAAGACTGGCTCCTCCCCGTCCCAGCACTCAACAGCCTCACCATGGATCCTCCTTTATATACCCTACTTCCAGGACCCACTCACTCACTCACTTAACCACCCACCAGCTGGGAGCCCCACAAGGAAGGGTAGGGCTCTCCATCTCCCAGCCCTGCAGCCATACCCAGAGCCTATAAAACAGAGGAGCCGCTCCAAGCAGAATTAAGCAACTCAGTCAAAAGGCATATGATCTCTGAGCCCCAGCCCAAAGAAAAACCCATACAGCCAGGGGCTTAGGGGGAGATCAGACTTTGTAAGTGGCACATGTTGAAGTAATCTCTCCATTGAAGGAGACTCCACCCTGCTGCTGTACCATGCCATCTTAGCTCAGCACACTTGGGCTTGCTTCCTTTCAGAAGGAAAAAGTTGATGGGTAGGAGAGGGGTGAGCTGAGTGAGGAGTGAGGAGGTCAAGGCACAGGGGTAGAGGAAGGGGCTAGAAACGAAGCCTTTAGATGTCTGTATCCCTGTCTCACTGCTACTGGGAAGGTATACCTAGGAATCAGGTTCTTGGGTCTGTGAGCCCTGCCTTGGGCATGTTAGAGTTTCCTGCTTCCAGCTGCTGTGACCGTTCTATGATACTGCTGTGCCCTGTAATGCTGTGACACTTCAGTTGCTGTGTGGAATCTAAATCTGTGGTCAGTCCTGAGGTCAAATCAGCAGAGGCTACACAGTAGCCCTCACAATGGCTGACGAGAGGCCCCTTATGAGACATGAAGGCACCCTCTTATATTTAGTCATCCCATCCCTGTCTCAGGAGTCCCTTTGTGCCTCCCCTATTGACCATATCTTGTCATCTTCACCCTGTGCAGGTCCTGGTCCTACCACTGGAACACCAAGCTCTGCAAGGCTGGACTGTGCATTACGCTCTGCTATGCCCAGTGCCTCCGACAGACCCAAACACACGATAGCTACACAATGTGTGAGACATGAAGAAGTCGGACATTTCTAAAGAGCACTGAACAAAGCCTGTGCTTGAGCCGCAGATGGACTCCTGACACCCCTCCTCCCTTCATCCCCCCACCCCTCCTGCTTTTCTCAGTGGCCAGGATGCCTACAGAACTTTCCACTCTGGCCTCATCACGTTTCTCTGTTCCAGTGTGGCTGTGCAGATCGGAAACTCTCCCATGTGAGTAGGAGAGGTGAGCAAAGGAGAGGAAAACCTCTGAAAGAGAGCCTCCCCATCCTCATCTCGAGGTGCTGACCATGCATGGGCAAGTGGACATAGTCCCGGAGCAGCTGTGGCAGACGCAACGGGTAACAGCTAAGGGACACATAGGTGTGTGCTCGCAAAAGGGCAGGAAAAGGGGCAACAGGCACTCAAGTATAACTCCCTCAAGTAAACACAGACTGGAGTCAGCAGCCATGGAGACCTCTGCTTCAGGATTATGAGCAAGAGCGTGTCCCCGTGTCTCTTGCTGCCTGACCTCTGCACAGCTGCACAGGAAAAAGATGCTACTGGATTCAGCCACCACAAGTACCCATAAGTACATACAGTGCTTCTGGAAACACAGCGCCTCGTACATCTGGACATTTTGGGTACCTTGGTCCTGGGTGGAGTCCTGACATCCTTCAAAAGGACTCCATGCCTCCACTGATTTGACCTCAGGGCTGACCACAGATTTAGATTCCACACAGCAACTGAAGTGTCACGGCATTACAGGGCACAGCAGTATCATAGGACGGTCACAGCACCTGGAAGCAGGAAACTCTAACATGCCCAAGGCAGGGCTCACAGACCCAGGAACCTGATTCCTAGGTATACCTTCCCAGTAGCAGTGAGACAGGGACACAGGCATCTAAAGGCTTCGTTTCTAGCTCCTTCCTCTACCCCTGTGCCTTGACCTCCTCGATCCTCGCTCCTCACTTGGTTCACACCCTCTCCTATCCATCAACTTTTTTTCATCTTCTCTTCAAGCCAAAAGATGCAGAGAATCACCTCTCTGGCTTCCTCCCTGGTGGAGAACTAGACAGAACAGATAAAATGAAGCCCTCAAGGGACAGTTATGGAAGCAAGTGACAAAGCACACAGATGTGCCAAATGTAAAGGTATTGATTGACAATGACAAGTACCCCAGGAACAAATAAAATAAGGAGGGAGACAGGAAGGAGGGCAGGGCAGTGGACAGAGTCACTCCAGCTGAATACACTGTTCCCTCAGACAGATATATCATGGTTTCCTGGTCCTTAAAGAGAACCTGGCTGGTCATCCACACACTCCAATGACTACCCCATGACCTGCTTCATATTCAAACTCCTTTAATATCATAGGAAGTGAAACCGCTGCCCATTTGCCATGCTGTGGCTTCCTACACTAGCCCATAAGTTCAAATGATTCCCTGTCTGTTATCTTACCACTGGCACATGAAACAGACTAAGCTGTAGTAGGCCTCAGGCCCCAAATGCCATAGTGAACCTTTTTATTATTATTATTATTTCTAGTAACCCAGGTCCTTCTGGGCCAGCATGGGCATTCTTTATAACACATGAAACCATTATCACAGTCTTGTGATAAACTCTGCATCTCTAAGGGCTGAAGGCTGGAGAGATGGCTAGTGAATGAGATGTTTGCTGCCCAAGCATAAAAGCTTAGTGGCGTGGCACACCTCTCTCGTAGTATCAGTGTTGCTGAGGTAGAGTCAGGAGCATCCTCAGGCCTAGCTAAACAGCCAGGATGGATAAATAAGATGTAGGGGGGAAGGAGGATAAAAGATGGGAGTAGGGAGTGAAACTACTACAAGTTTATTTATTTATTTGTTTGTTTGTTTATGGGTTTTTTGAGACAGGGTTTCTCTGTGTAGTCCTGGCTGTCCTGGAACTCACTCTGTAGACCAGGCTGGCCTCGAACTCAGAAATCTTCCTGCCTCTGCCTCCTAAGTGCTGGGATTAAAGGCATGCGCCACCAACTGCCCAGTGCAAGTTTATTTATATCAAACAAAAAAATAAAAAAATAAAAAGGTAGGCTCTAAAGAGATGACTCAGTACTTACGAGCATTTATTCCTCTTACAAAGTACCTGGGTTTGGTTCCCAGTGCCCACACAGTAGCTCACAACTGTCTGCCTGTGGCTCCTGTTTTAGAGTATCTGATGCCCCAGTCTGACTTCCAAGTACACCAGGCACACTTATGGTGCACATATCTATATGCAGGTAAACCACTTGTACACAAAAAATAACCCTAATTTTTTTTCTCTTAAGTAAAATGAGAAATGAAAGAATAAAAACACCCGACATCAACCTCTGGCACACATACACACACAGGCTCAAAAACCACAAGGGCACGTGTGTGCATACACCCATACAAACTTACACATGCACGCAAACACGTGTGCATACACACTCACATATATGCAAGCAAACATATACACATATATCACATCACACAAATCTAAGAGCTGGGGTTCTGTTCCAACTTATGAGGAATTCCCTAAGCATCCATTTCCTTGTGACTTTGAGGCAAGAGGGGCTCTGTTGGATTCTCCAGGGAAGGGACAACTCAATTAGGAAAGGAGACACACTCAGCTACCTCCTGACTTCAGCCTCGAGGGCTACAGGTCTGTGGTCTGATCTTCTGCCTCCAGCAAGCAGGGGAAAACCAAATCACAGTGGGAAGCCACATGCACTTTATTAATGCACTCTCTGAGAAGATGCCTCCCGTTGCTAAGCACCCGATGTACACACAGGGTTACTATTAGAAAGTTAATCATGGAAAATGCTGAGGTCTCTTTCCCCAGCCCTGCATCTCTCAGCTCCACGCTACAATTTCATCTTCCAGATCATGTTACAGGGCAGTGCTATTGGCCCCATCCCTTCCCTTGTCCTGGGCTTTTGTGACCTTTCCATTAGCTTCCAGCCACACGCCACGTCAGCCCTGCAAAGCTAGCTGAGAGGCATGCTGGCTTTGGCCTGGGCCATCAGGCTGACATTTTCCATGCAGCCTCACAGGCCAGCCAAACGCTCAGGGGGGATTAAAACATCGTGCTACAACACCTTCGGGAAAGGGACAAGATCTAGGCCCTACTAAGGCAGCTGATGCTATCCACACACCATCTCTACCCAGAGGTGACAGGCCAGGGCAAACAATAGCTCCTCCAGCCTTGCTTTCATGTCTCACACTTTCTAGAAGTTGGCCAGAGATTCAGTCCTGTTTTGAAGGCCTTCCTGTGAAACACTTAGTTCTTACTTGCCAATCAATACCCCAGTGAGAGATAATTGATTCTTTTGTTTTACGATTATTTTCAGGGGCTGGCTCCCATTCCATGAGTCTGGACCATCTGAAGGGAGGCTGTGAAAGTATATTAATATCCCTACAAAGGTCAGGCACCGCCTGCTGCTGCCTCACCAACCTCAAGGCTGAATCATTATGGCTTTTATTACTAATAACCAGGACAATAAATAATGCAAGTGATTATGAAGCACGGGGAATTCTGCGGTTACTGCAACAGCCAGAACTTGCTTGGTCACACATAGAATGGGAGAAAATGTTCTATGGTTCAAGTTTGGAGTCTTCTAGCAAGAGAAGTGCCTTCTGCTTGGTGGTATTGTAAATCTGACAGGGACTTTGCATGAAGAAATACCTTGCAAGGTCCAGCCTGGCTCAAGGCTGTCCCCAGAGAGTCACACTATTTAGCGGGTCCTTGTGTAGAGACAGTGAAGATTTCAACAAAATGGCAGACTTAAAAGGCCAGGCAGATTGCCTGGCACACACAGTAGCCACTATTGTGTACACACAAAATAACTCAGGTAGGAAAGACAAACTTGCATCTGGTCCCCATGCCAACACATTAAGAGAGTTCAAAGTGGGATGTCTCTAGCTATTGGTTAGAGGGTCCTGTGTCCCTTAGGAAAGCTCTGACCACCACACAGCATAAGCTACAGGAGACATGCAAGCCCCCATGTTCACTCTAGCCTCACTTAAGCCTCAGCCTGTGGGGCACACACAGCCTTTCTCAGGATCAGCAGGCAAAAGAGGGGACAGGAGCTTAGACTGCATTTTGACCAAGAAAGTCCAGGTTGGCTTCAATAGCTCTGGTCTACATAAGACATCAAAATGCCAAAAGGTTCACCGAAAAGTCTTCCCAATTTCTCCGTGAAGAGAAGCCAGAGAACGTCAGATTCATTTGCTCAACAGATTTCTGCTGAGCATCTACCATGTGCCAGGCTTTATAGGCAATGACTTCAAATTAGAATTTGGCAGGGAAGAAGAAACCAATATACAAAGAGTAGGAATGGCAAGGACTCTAGCCAGACAGAAGTGCACTTGCAAAGTCTCTGGGTACATGGGGCCATGGCATGTACTCAGTGGAACATTCTAGAGGTAAGAGTGCCACTAATGGTTGACATGTTTCTTATCACCCTCACCCAATACCATATTCTCTCCAGAGCCACAGAAAGGACCATCTCCAGTTCAGGAAACTTCTCTGTGCCCCCATCTCCCATTCCTCCACTTCCTTATCTTGCTCTCCTCTGCCTCCCTCAGTTTCCACACAGGTACCTATAGAACCAGGGTCTCTGCTTTAGTGGTGTTGCTAAGGCAACCTAACCTCTCTGCATGTGTCCTCACTTAACAGTTGTGGTTACCTGAGAACCATTGTTCAAGACTTGAAGCCCTTTACTCAGCCCCTAGCACACAGAAGGTGTATGATAGAGCGAGTCTTACCACCTCTTAGAGCCATTACCGTCTCAGCAGAGCCTCTGCCTTCCCCCCAATGCCTTCAGAGTGAAGTCTGGATGGATAAATGGCGCTCTCCTGCTCCCCTCCCCAGACTTATAAATCCCAGACTCCTGGCCTTGATTATCTCAAAGCATATCCAAATTCCAAGTCCTCGCTCTCTATGGTGATTTTGGAGAACCCAGAAGTTCTAATGGGTCATTTCCAGCTGCCTCTTTTAGGGGCCTTCTCACTCACCTTAGGAAAAAGCCAGATCAAGTTTGGGGAACTCCATATTCTGGAGACTATATGCACCTGTCTAGTCGTGTGCTGCCCTAGATAATTTTCCCCTGATTTAGCTCCCCCCCGTTATGTTTTGCTTTTTAGTTTCCTTCTCCTCCCCCTCAACACCCCTTACCTGCCTCAAATCTCCAGAAGTCTTAAAACTGGGGTGCTTCTGGGGGCTACAGTCAAGGGTGCCAATTGAATGCGAGACAGGAGAAGCAAATTAGAGCATTTTCCCAGCATCCCCTCACTCACACCTCACAGCTGTCACTCCCGAAGGGCTGCAATAAGCAGGTGCGGGGGTGGGGCTGATGTTCAGCCTATTTCTGTCTTTATCCGAAGTTTTGAGCTCAGCTGAATGCATGGCCCACAAGAAATGGGTCTCGGAGCAGCCAACAGTTAAAGTGAAGCTCTTGTTTTCCTTTGTGAATGTAAAAATACCACAAGTGTCAAGAGCTTTAATGGGTTCAACTGAACCCCTGGCCTTCCCCACCAGTAAACTCCACACACTCAACCCCAGCACCCACCACCAAACACAGTATGTTTCCCATCAGAGTGTAATCTCAGGTCCCATAGGAGGACAGACTTCTCCACGGGGCAGTATAAATCCCAGCTTCTCCCCACAGGTGGGGTGGCTCTTTCCTGCTCAGAAATCTCTCAAGCAACAGTTTCCAGATGGATCAAGATCACAATGATGCTAGTGTGCCTCTCATCTCCTATGCCAGGCTAGGGCATCCTAGAGAAGAGAAGCATTGCCTACCTCACTGATCCCCACTGCCACTACTCCATCTTGGCAGTAGAGTCAAGGGCAGTCCTAGAACACCTGTACAGTTGTGAGTTCAGCCTCATCAGCACCAAGATATGTCATCAGTAGCACTGATAAACACACAGCATCTACCAGAATGCTGGGCACACAACAGTTGCTTTATAAAGATCCATAGTCTGTTCAGATAAATTAATTGCCTTGGAACTCACCAAGTTTAGGGGGGGAAATAGAAAAAAACAAAATGCGTTATTAACTAGAACTTACCCCAGGTAAATAAGTCATTGGTAAACACAGCTTTTCCTACTCTGAGCTTGCCTGAATGAAGGTGATAAGAGAAGACAAAGACAAGAGCTAAAACAGAGGATTCATTAGTGGGGGGCTCCTGCATGGGCAATGTGCAGGCAAGGCTGGGGTCTGGGAGAAGATGGAGCTAATGAAAGAACACACATTCCTCATCTCTACAGAGATACTGTCTTCAAGAAAGGTGGAAGATCTGATGCCTGATTTCACTCAGGTTAGTGGTGGTGGTGGTTTTTGGGTTTTTTTTTTTTCTTTTTTTCCCCTCAGGTTTGAGGAAGCAGCATGGGCTTTACAATAGACCTAGTCTTCAAAGGAAGTAAACCAATCATCAATCAATGGGCCTGGTGGTACACAGCTTTAAGCCCAACACTCAGGAAGTAGAGACCAAAAGTTCAGAAGCTCGAGGTCATCCTCCATTATACAGCTAGTTTGAGGCTAGCCTAGAAATCACGGGATCCCATCTAGAGGGGTAGATGGGTGGGTAGGTAGATGGATGGATAGACAGATAGATGGACTGGTGAATGGATAGGTAGATACATGATTTGACTATATTCCCCCTTCAGTGTCCAAGTGAATCAATATAATCAATATAAGAATAGGGTTTATGTTGCAAAAGTCTCTGTCTGGAGAGCTTAGGCAGAGCCTACACTCTATACACACTACAGGAATGATGACCCCAGGAGCATGTGAGACCTTAGAAGGAAAGCTGGAAAGCTCAAGTCATCAAAGAGCCAAGAACATTCCCTGTGATTAAAAAAAAGAGAGGCTCCAAGAGATACACTGCCCTCAAGCCTTCAAGAGCTCAAAGACCAAGGCTGCAGATGGTGCTTGCTTTGACCCTGAGACAGCTTCCCATGTCTCCTGTGGGCATCTTGACAGGTCTAAGAGTTTCTGACACTCAAATGTACATAGGATCCTGAGCCTGGCTTTGGAAAAAGTTGCATACTGGCATGTGATGCTCTGGGTTCCCAATGCCAAACATACCTGGAGACTCAGCTCCAGAGAAAGAAGAAAAAGTACCAGAGTACTGACAATCAGTATGGGTCGCAGTACAGCTTGACTTCTGATAGCATTTGAGAACAGCACTCCCTTAACCACCAAGCCATTGCCAGCCTCCCTGCCCCAACTTGAGAGAGTTATCTTGCTTCTTTTATAAATCCATGTGAACCTTTAATCTCAAGTCTTTGGACAGAAGGCCAAGAATAGGAATATGCTTGGCATAGGTGCTGACCAATGGTAACAAGATGTCACTAAGAATGTCAGAATAAAGGAAGAGAAGTGCCCAGGGCTTCAGCAACATCACTGAACCCTTGCACAAGAACTTTCCCCTGATTTCTGTTCCCCCAATGGGGGAAACATGTCATTATTGTAAGGTAACAGGAGTTGGTGTTTCCCAATAGCTGTAGTGAAAAGCATGCCAACTAATGCAGGTGACCACCAGTTCTTTGGAAAGAATGCAAGCCCTCTGAAGAACCTTTAACACCAAATGCCTAGAAAATTCCCTGAGGCACCATTCGGATGAAGCCACCCTTCAGCTAAATCCTTGACATCATTCAGTACCGTTCTGATCTTGACACTCTTTAAATGCTTGGATTCTAGCCAAGTGGGATCAGCCAGGTCATTCTCAAAGGAAACAGCACTGGCTAGCCCCTCTCCATGGAGATGGGAGCAGGGTCTCAAACCCTGCTTTGAAGGAAAGGAGCAGGACCGTGGATGCCAGCGCCTAGAAGGCCAGAATCGGTCATGTGGCTCCTTCTGAGCTCCATCCCTCTCTACCCTTTTTTAATCTGCTTACTAGCTAAGGCTGGCAGAATCCAAGAAGAGCTTGCAGGCTCCCTTCTCTGCCTCATCTCTACCTTTCTTGCTCTTTTCTCTTGCTGCCTCTCCTCCTCTGCCTACCTTCCTTTTCCTTCTCCCCCTCAGTCGCTAGCCAAAGCAACAAGAGATGCAATCATCCAGTCAATCAGTCAGTACCTCCCTCAAAACACCTTCCTTAATCCATGGCCATTGCCCTTCCGGAAGCATTGTGTGCAAATATAGCGAGCAGCCTTAGAGGGAAATAATGCCACTGCATACTTCTGTGAGCACGTCATGCCCCCTTAAGAGGAGGCCCACTGTTCAGTTCCATTCTAGGCCACATCTCTGGTTTCAAGGCCCAGGTCTCCTTACTGCTTCATGCAGTATTAACAAGCCCTGGCACCCTCCCAGCTTTGCATTGTGAGCTATAATCACTGGAGCCAACTTCCACAGGACAGACTGGTTTGGGGCTATCTCTTCACTTCCACAGGGGGCCTCTCCATATCTGTGGCCAGGCCACACCCTTCTCCCAGGATTCCCACCTTCAGCCATACAGAGTAATACAGGCTTTTGGAACAGCAGCTAATATGCCAGTGTAGAGTGTCCTCCTTGTGGGCTACTCACACAATGGGGAGGAGATACATTCTCTTGTAGCAGTCATCAGGTAGGAAGAAGGTACCTTGGGACACCAGTGTCAGAGCAAAGCAGGTCACCTCTGCAGTAGGCCTTAAAGTACCATGAGCAGCCCATAGGATAGGGAGTTCTAGGGACACTGGGATATCTGTTGAAGGGGTTCACACCTCACTACCCTCTCTTTTCCTCCAAGATAACAGAGTTCACGAGCTCTCTATGACCCTATACCAAGGAGAATCTATCCATAAGCCTTTTCCACTTAGGAAAAGACAGATTTGAGGCTGGTGGGAGAGAAGAGGAAGTAACAAGGAAGAAATGCAGAAGAAAGGAAATCAAACAGACTGTTGGTTGGGCCCTGGGGTCTCACGAGTTCCACACTGCATACACAGCCTCGTGTTGCAACTGGGAGGCCTCAGGAGCTCAGCCTACAATGTTGGTGTTGGAATAGCCTCTCCCCGACGCACATAGAATATGCTGGGACCAGACTGCGCTCTCAAGACACTCTGTCCAGGTTCTCAATCCACCCTCACTTTCAAACTGAAAAACCTCGCACAGAGTATGATGACCTGGGAAACTGGAAGGTCATGGTCACGGTTGAGAGTAAAGTGAGGCTTGGCTGTGTAATTCCATCTAGTCTCCATGGCCTCAGATTTCATCTCAACCCCTTTCACAGGGGGAACCTAGCACCAGGTCTCTCCCACCATGGTCCAACGCAAATCTATAGACGTTAGATGGGAGAAATGAGAGGCCAATGGCATCCTGGCTTACAGGCTAATGAGTCAGCAACTATACGCACTAAGGGAGAGACTTTTACAGCTCATTGCTTCTTCCCACAGTGGGCTTTCCAATCCGGAGGGCCCACAGTGAGGAAGACTAGATAACAGTATACATCTGAGTCCAGGTGGGTCTTACACTAATACCTTTAAACAAAGAAGCCGCTGAGCACAGTAGAAAGCCAGACAGAAAATAATGTCTTCCCCGGGAGAAGTCAGAAAGGTCACTTCACCTGCGCCACTATTGCTACGTCTTTAGGCGGGCCAAGCTCTCTCTGGGTCTTTTCTTCAGTTTTCCATTCATAAAATAACTGTGTATAAAACCACCTAAGTTTCACACAAAACAACACATCATCTGCAAGACCTCTCCTAGCTCTCTGGCTCTGATGCTATGGCAACCCTCAAGTGCCCAGACGACCATGCAGAATCCCCTGCTAGGTTAATGGAATGTACAGGGTCAGTCCACTCTTAAGTCTCTGCTCTTGTGCTTTCTGACAGCAGTACCCATCCCCTCCTCTGGGTATTGACAAGAATGGAAAGACATTTTGATCTGTTCATATTGTGTTGTCTACGCTAGGCATTTGTAACCACTTAGCACAGCGGTGACCATCTTGCTGGCTTTGATCATGTCTGCTTGCCCTGTTCTAATAAGCACTACACATTGTCCTTTAAATCAACTCAACACTATCTCCATTATTTTTTTTTTAATAATGTTGTCCTGGGCAATAACATCTGTGAAATCACGAGCTCAAAGTGCCGCTTCTATTTTTTCACAAGCGCATCCAAACACACAAACTATAATAAGAAACGTGTCTGTGGCCTTCCCTACAGCATCTTGCATGCCACCAGCTTGATGGAGCTGTGGATCCCAGAAGGATCCCACTTGGTCTTCATGGCCAATGTTCTCAGAACAAAGCTGTTTTCTACCTTCCTAGAGAAGACACTTTGAATAGCAGAGAGGCTGGCATTTAGGTGACTCCGCCAACAGTAGTGAGCCTAGATTCAAACACATGTGTGCCCGATTCCAAATCCCAAGACTTTGCTGCTCTTCTGAGCAAGCGTCCAGCTTGTCTGCAGGCTACAGGTGTGATAAAAGTCAAGCACCGACCTTTATCACACATTTGACTTAATCCCATCCTAAGAACTTGACAGCAAGATTTTCCACAGTAATCTGGAAGGAGATAGATCCTTGTATTCATAATCAGGGCTTATAGCCAGTGCACAGGGATGGTCAGAGGGGTGTGTTGGAGGACTCCTGACCCATGAACAACAGTGGCAGGTGCTATTTCTACGTGCCAGCAAGGGTGAGGTTTATTCCCCATCGGGGCAATGCTAGAGTCAGGCTGTTCCCATCCAGATGCTATACAGTGGCTCTGCCAGCCCTCCCCAAACACATAGCTTAGTCACAAGGGATTCTGGCTGTGCCAGCACATGACTCAGCTACATCCATCAGGCCCCCAGGGAAAACAAAAGCAAGAACACATGAGTAGATCAGGACTATCATCTGAACCACAGAGATACCCAAGCTTTCACACGCAGAACCACCGACAAAGAGGGCTTCTGTCTCAGCCTGGAACTCAGGAACCAGAACTCAAGGGCTACTGGTCAAGATCATCTTATATAACGTCTCATAAACCAGTAATGGAAAGCCAGATCCAAGAAAGGGCAGTTGTGACATGCCCAAGGACACTTAGCAGTATCAGGGCATGGTTGGAAAGAAGTGATGCCATCTTAGGCCATAGCTCAGGCCTGGAATGTCCTAGTTTCACACAGAGTTAGCAGCCACAGGTCCTACACTGATTTCTGCCCATGAGGCAGTGATGAAATTGTCAATTACAGCACTATCTCGTAAATTCAGGAATCAATAAAGTGTAAGTGGAGAGCCCCAGTTACCCATATGCATTCAACAACAACAAAGAAAAGTGAAGAGGGAAAACTGCCTGGTTCATTATCCCTGGGAAGTATTTTCCAGCAGCAAGTCAATAAGCATCAGAGATAGTCCAGAGGAGGAGCAATGACAAGGAGATGCACCAAGTCCTGCCTGTGGGGAGAGATGCTGGTGCCATCTCAGTCTGAAGAGACTCCCCTGTTGGTCATGCAATCTGCCAGCTGCAGAAGGATCTTCCAACAGGCATCCCCCTGATTCCAACACCAGAGACCTTTAAGTGTGCTCTCATTGGGCTCCCAGGAGAGCCAGAGGCTGGCAAGAGAGAGGAGACTTCCCTATAAACAAAGAGAACAGAAGAAAGGCAGTCCACACAGATGCTTGATAGATGGAAAGGCACCCAGATTACTGTTTTTTCTCCCACTTTGTACTCATGTAATCCAGGGAGTCTGCCCACTCAAACTAGCTAGTTCACAACAGAAAATGATTCCATGGACATAATTGTTTGAAGGCAGAGTTCTGATTTTCTAAGTTCATTTCCACCGTGGCAGTGGTGGATGGTCCCAGCAGGTCTTCATAGTCTCTTCCTTTCAGAGATAAAGCAATGTATCCACACTGAGAAGCAAACAGGGCCAGTGAGATGATACAAGAGATGACAGTGCTTGCAATCAAACCTGAGATTAATCTCCAGGACCAACACAAGGTAAAGGAGAGAGGCGACCTCTGCAAGGCATCCTCCTGCCACTTCATGCACATGCACACATGCACACTGTGGCAGGAGAGATAGAGAGATAGAAAGAGATAGAGAGATAGGTGGGTTGGTGGGTGGGCAGGCAGACAGACAGATAGATATAATAAAACATTGTTAAAGAAACAAATGACATTTTAAAAAGTAACCCAGATGGTAAATAGTTGAGCTAAAATTAAATATAAAAATATAGACACAGGAAAATATCAGTTGATATTGTGTATCCTTGACTTTTGGGCCCAAGCAGCCTAATGATGTTGAAAAGGACCCAGAAGGCAGACATGTCCTCTACAAATGTTATCCTGACAACCATAAACTACTTTCAGTCTTGTGCTGCTACCATCTGTACTAATTAATCTTATAACTTCTGTTGAAAATTTTACTGCTTGAAGCATTGGAAATGTGATATGTGTATGTGGTGTGTGTGTGTGTGTGTGTGTGTGTGTGTGTGTCCATATCCATTTTCTGATGGATATCACATATGCAGTCAACAGTCTTAGGCTTGTCATTTATGCCCTGCAAACCTCATGCCTTCTCTACTCTGAGAATCTCTGAGCATTTTCAGTGGGTCTCTGGTGTCCTAACAAGGTCTTGTCATCCACATGGATGTCAGGAAGGTCAGATATATCCTTCACTCCAAGGACAGCAAATCTAGAGAAAACACTGACAAGCCAATAATTCCAATGCCTACATGATATAGGGAATGGAACCCTGGAAGCTGAGGCATCTAGTCTAGATTCCCATCCCTGTTCAGTGGTTATATGGCCTTAAACAAGTCGTTTCTCTTCTGCAGGACTTGCTTCATTTGCAAACACAAAAGTACGACAGCATCCCAGAAGTGAGACAGTCAATGCTGGAATCAAGAATCCTGAGGACTAGAAACATAGTTCATGGCCTCTAATATGCTTCTTCATGGCAGGCTCTGCCCCTCCCCTGCTTCTCTGACACTATCAAGCAAGTCTGAACCAACACTATAAATTTCTCCTGTCAAAAGACCTATAGAAGGTTGTAGTAGTTCATCATCTCCAGCGCTCCCATAAGCTACAGACAAATATCCCACAACCACATGAGGGGCCTCCCATTACTTAAGATACAAGCTCACCTAGAGAGTGATTGTACCCATTGATAGACTCAGGACCACCACAACATAAGAAAGCACTGAGACCTTATGTCCTTTTCTGCCTCTGAGTAAAACTGTCCCTGGAGTCACCTACAGTCTCTTTGCTCTTTTCCACTCTCATCTGCCTTTAAATGAAGATATAATTTTTATGAACTATAATTTTAAAAACTAGCCTAGGAACAATCTGTTATTAAGAATATAACAACTCCTAAAAAGCCATTAGAGTCCCAAAGCAAACCAGTTCCCCATCATCATGATGGGCCATTTTGGACCATAAAGAGCAGTCAGCACCTCTGCAGCCTTGAAGATTCTTTACTGTTTTCCTTTAGTTTGGTTTTGGGTTTGGGGGTGTGTGCATGTGCATGTGTGTGTTGTTTTCTTTTTCTTTTGTTTGACAGACCAGGCAGGGAAGGAACCAGTACAAGGTACTATGACAAATCAGCGGACTGTACAACAGAAAGAGAGAGAGAGAGAGGAGAGAGAGAGAGAGAGAGAGAGAGAGAGAGAGAGAGAGAACAGATGTATTGAACTCTCCATACATTTGTATCTATTTTCATCCCACCAGCTCCCAGGAAAACCTACAGCACTTCCATGGGGCAAATTCCTTGACAGGATCTTTGGCTACTGCAAAGCAATGATGACCCCCTTGGTAATAACCTCTTCCACTTGTAGAACCTTCCTGGTCCTTGTGTGGGCTCCTGAGTATGTCCTACCTGCATTAGAATCTAAGCTTCCTGATTACCAGCCCTATGGACTTGGCAAAGTCAACTAACTTCTCCAAGCCTGTCTCCTCAAATGCATCTGTAAAAGTATCAGTCCAGGGTGGATGTAAGATAGTATTTACCAACCAGACTCATGATTAGTCCTGAATGCCATGAGCCCTTGGGCAGATCCTTCTCTAGACACCCCCAGAGACTCCCTGTGTCTCCTCAAAACCTTAACAGCTTAAGTGTTACCCCCAACCCTAGAGTGGAGGGAGCAGGTCTAGGGCATGATTCTAGGTTCACACATGAGATCCAATGTGCTGTGCCCTATCTGTGAGCACTGGATATTTAGGTATTAGCACAGCAGCTACCAGCAGGTACTGCTAAGCCCAGGAAGCTTTTTGACACACAATGACCTGCTCCCTGATGCCACCATTTTCAGTCCTACATTTGCCGGTAAGTGGAGATGGATGGATGCAATGCAGGCTGAAGGTGAGGGTTTCAAAGAACATCTGAAAATTCTGAGTCTTTCCCCCATCCATTTATCTGCCCTTGCCCAAATAAGCAACATGCCAGCCTGACCCTTGCCCTTCCAGAGCCTGCAGGGCTATTCTCCCACTGGTCTTCTCCATCCATCTCTGAATGGGCACAGAAAAAGGAAGCAATTCTGCATCATATGGGGTTACAAAGCACCCATGGTTGGGTAGCTTGTCCAAGAGCACATAGAGTCTTCTGACCCCAGTTCACTAACTCATCTGCCTAATGAATTATGGGTAAGATATAGAAAAGGCTAAAAAGGTAACCCCCAAGACGGTACCCATCTCTGGAAGAATGTGTCACACCCCCATCTTACGCTTAGCTCTTGCCATTCTAGGATTTATTATAGATTGGCAGCCCATGTCATAGGGCAGTGTGCGTAAATGCCTGTCATAATTTTGTCCTATGTTCAGGCAGTGGTCTCAGGGGTGAGTATCACCACCCTCAGACTATCTGTGCCGCCAGGACCACTGGAGGACTTGAGCCACAAGAGGCTCACTGTTACCTCATTCCCACTTAGAGTCCCTAAATGAACAGTGTGGATACAGGTGCAGAACTTGATGGCATATCTAAAAGATACCAACTGTGGGGCTATGGATTCCTACCTGGACCCCCATTAGGACCTGGTGGAGAATTGCCACCTAGATAATGGGTCATATAAAAACATCTTCCACAGAAAAGGTCTGCTTTACTTCTTCCTCTATTCTAGAGCATCCCTTGCTGTACTCCTGATTCACCATCAATTGCCCCTGGAATCATCAAGATCCACTTCACCACCCTAGGGGGCCACTTGCTAGGCAGAGCCATAGCCAGAGCAGTATGGAGCAGCCCCAGCCATGGGTCAGAGGTCAGAATGACAGGAGCAGAATCAGATTTTAGCTGAGCAAGTCACGATTGGGATGCTTTTAGAAGGAAGTTCAGTTCGTTGCTGTGTAAAAGCCACCGGTTACTACGTGCCTGCAGTGTAGTACAGTGGAGCATCTGACACACTGAGCTGGAGAGACAGCTCAGTCGATATGGTGCTTCTGATAAAAGATTTGAGGTCCAGTCCCCAGGATTCGTGTAAAATATCCAGGTAGACACAGACAAAAGGATTCCTGGGTCCTGCTGTCCAGCCTGTCTAGCCTAATCCTAATTGGCAAATTATATGTTCAGTAAGAGATACTGGCTCAGATAATAAGGTGGAGAGCAACTGAGGAAGACACGACATCCACCTCTGGCCTACACATCCATGCACACACACACACACACACACAAGCCAACTTATCAAAAGCTCAGGATAACAATGCAGACAAGGGAGCTCATGAAAGAAGTTATCATGAGCCCAGGAGAAAAATGAAGTAGGATTCAGTACTGTCTTTCCCAGAATTCCTTTGTTTGGGGGAAAAAATGGTACTGTTCAAGGAAGAATTTCTTCTGGATAATTTTCATGACTCTTAGCTTCTTTACAACATATCTATGGATAAAAATAATGCTTAGTGTGTCTTTGGGCAAAATGATGATATTAATATTCATTGTAGTGTTGGCAAAAGCAAGAGAGACTTGAGTCACTGAAATTCTTATGCCTTCTAAGGCAGGAATTGTGCTAAAGATTATGTACATTAGTTTAGGAAATAAACTGTGTCACTTTCAATGTTCCTGGAAAATTTTATAGTTAAGTACATATCTTAAAATTTTAGGAGACATCACAATAAAACAGAATACAATCTTTAGCTTGTAGCCAGCAAAGGAACTCTCCATTCAACAGAAGACAGAAGAGAGAAAGGAAGAGTCAAGATACCTCAAGAAAAATGACCTTCCCCCCCCCCCCGCAAAAAAAAAGAGAGAAAAATTGGCACAGTTTGGCTGTAATCTTAATAAACATAAATGGATTAAATTTCCCTGTTTGAAGATAGAAATCATCAGGCAAAATTTTCAAATTAAAGAAAATTGGTTACAAGGCACATCTAAAACCCAGCCTTAATAATTGGGCATACCTGTGAGGGATTTCTGCTTAATTTGAAGTGGGACGTCTACTTCTAAGCTGGATCTTTGCGGTAGGAAAACACACCTCTAATTCAGATCTATTCTGAGCCACACCTTCTGCTGGAAGTCTAAATAAGGACATAGAAGTAGGAAGCTTTTGCCTTTTGACTATTTGCTCTAACCTTGCTGGCAAGTCTATAACCTCCCTAGCATTAGAGCCTACTTCTTCAGGATTTCAGCATATTCTGAAGACCATCTGTGACATCTAGCCCTGTTGTACTGAGCAACTACTAGATTCTTGAACTTGCCATTCATAGCCAGCCATTATTTCTATAAGTCATTCTAATAAATAGTGTGTGTGTGTGTGTGTGTGTGTGTGTGTGTGTGTGTGTGTGTGTGTGGAGAGAGAGAGAGAGAGAGAGAGAGAGAGAGAGAGATTCATTCTATAAGCTGTTACTATAGAGAACCTTAACTAATATAGTTGACAATGAAAAGGAAAAAAATACTATATCAAGCAAAGCAAAAGAAAATTGATGTCACTCATAATTAAGAGCACTCCAAATTAATTTTGGTTCTCAAACCAATGCAAGACAGAACTGAAATCCCTATACTTTGCCTGAGGAACAGAGAAGTTAGGTTATTCGGTCAAGATCACACAGTCAGCAGGGGCAGGAAAATAATCCATGTTTGGGTTTCCATTAGTCCAAAGATCAGGCTTGCATTACAACAGTCCAAGTGTTGTGGCCATGTGTCCTTCAGAACTACCCAGTGGGTAGCAAATGCATGGTACCCTAGCAAAGGCTTGGAGTATGAGTAAGGAAAGTCAAGAATGGGTCCAAAATCACTGAGGAAATAAGGAAGAGGACCTACTGGCTAGAACATCAGGGGTAGGGAACCCTGACCGAGTAACCTCTGACCAAGGAAAAGCCATCTCTTATGCTTCGAACCTGAAATGTCTCCATAGACTCATGTGTTTGAACACTTGATCCCCAGATGGTTGGCATTGTGTATGGAGGCTGTGAAAGCTTAGAAGGTGAGACCTCCCTGAGAAAAGTCACCAAGGCAGGCCCTCAGAGGATATAGTATCCTTCCAATCTCATTCTCTTGTTGCCCGTGTGTTTGCATGATGTAATGAGTCCCACTGCCATGAGTCCACTACAAGCCACCATGTGACTTTCCTCCACTGGTGACGGTGGCAAGAAAAGTAACTAACAGGATGACATCAGTGTTTGAAGAAACATCCAAAGTGCCTCCCAGTGCTTGACCCTGAAAACAAATGACCTGCACCAAACTCCTGGGCAAGTCTGCTGTAAGATTCGGGCAGTGCTTTGAGATCATGGAGGACAGAAACTACATGATCCTTCAGTAGTATCCCTCTGCTATGGTCTGAATGTTAATGTACCCAACAAACCCAACCCTTGGGATTAGGATCAGACTCCTTTTAGGCACCTAAGTGAGTTGACTTGCCCATTCTACGTGCCGAAACACAACAAGGTACCATCCATGCAGCAGGACATGAGCTCCCGCCAGATACTGAGACACCTCCATCATGAGCTTCCCAACCTCCAGCATACTGAGAAATAACTCTGTGCTAACAACCATTTTTTCTAACTAGTTCTGCAGACCAGGCTGGCCTTGAACTCAGAGCTCCACCTGCCTCTGCCTCCCCAGAGCTGAGAGTAAAGGAGTATACCACTACATCTGGCCCATCCCTGTTTCTTAAAGACAATACAATGAACCACAGAATATTAGGGTTGGAAAAAATATGATGGGAAACTAACACTAAAAAAAAAAAATCAAATTTCTCTGATTGTTAGAATTGCCTGGGACACTTGGTAAAAATAACCATTTCTGTGCCCCATCCTTGGGGCAATATATATATATATATATATATATATATATATATATATATATATATATATAGAGAGAGAGAGAGAGAGAGAGAGAGAGAGAGAAGGTTTTTCAATTTAAAAAAAAAAAGGTACTCAGAAAGTTATGAGGAAAGAAAAATGACAGAGTGAAGCCAGATCACAATAACTGCCTATTTCAATACATAATTGAACAAAATTTTAAAAGCAAATACCAAGAAGAAAGGCCAGTGTCAATTAAGCAAGGGACTGCCACATCCTTACAGCGCTGAGATCAGAAGTGAAGACTAGGTGGGGTGGGCACGCCAGTCAGGAACCCGCACACACACTTCATTAACTAGGAGCACTGACAGCCATGACCGTGTCCAAACACTTTCTACTGATGGCTACACTTGGGAGAGAGGCAAACTGTGGGTATATTATTAGCCCACACACCCCACTCTCATTTTGGACTTCAATGGGGAAAAATTAGAGGAACAAGTTGAAAACAATTAGGTAGATAACTGAAAACAGCAATCAGAGCCCCCGAGGCCATAGAGACGCAGCTCCAAGGCTCAGAGCTTCTTTGGTGTAAACCCTTTCTTCCCATGGTGTAAACCCTTTAGTGAACAGCCGAACAGGACAACAGGTCCACACAAGGGAATACATCTCTGGGTCTTACCTCACCCCACAGGTTCCCCTAAATCCCTGTAAGCACCAGAAATCAGCTCAGGAATCAAGGCCAAGGTTTCAGGACAAGAACATAATATAGTAATTCGCAGTATCAAAGCAACTATGACTAGATAACACTCCCATAAAAATAAACATAAAAACATTACTAGCACTTGAACCATATTTTGTAAGGGGAAAATGAGGCATACTGTATGTGGAAGTTGAAGAGTTCTATCCAAAGGAAACAGGCTAAAGAAACAATAAATCCCCTCTCAGTGCTTAGTGCTTTAGACAAAATTAATGAGAATATCAATGTCACGAAACAAGCTAGCCTGCAAGTCAAAGAAGCAAACCATAGACCATAGACCAATTTAACAGCATTTCAGACTGCTAAATAAGTTAGACAGGAAGACTGCACCTAGACATTGAACTCCTGCAGAAGGAACATGGGCCTGGGATTTACCAGAATTGTCCATTTTAACAATGTAAAACTCAAGGCATTTTTGGATAAGGAAAAAGGGAGGAGATACAGGGAAGTCTGTTAATTGCTTCATCTTGCACAGCATGCTCTCCAAAGTTTAAATCTAAATAGGTTATTAACAGAAAGCTGTGACTTCTGACATCAAAGTAGAAAGTGATTGGAGGAGAGGGGAGAGACTGGAGGAAAGGGGTGGAGACATGGAGAGCAGAGTTGGGGAGGAAGACTAGCAAGAATGAAGAATGGTGGAGATAGTATCAAAGTTCTACAGGAGATGAGTGTATTTATTCATAGACCTGTCCAGCTCAGTCCTCATCGGTTCCAAGAAACCCACATCCAGTCAGAATGCAGGGAAAAGGTGTCTATGGGATGCTCAGTCACAAATGAGACATCAATCTCATCCATCCTTCCCCAAAGGCTCAGGGAAGATGGGATAAAAAGGTAAGAGGCAGAGGTGACGGAGGACCCAGGTGAAACACTGTATCCTAGACAAAGCAAAAGCTTACTACCTACCTAAGACCTCCATCCAAGTCAGCCATCATCCCTGGAGGAAAAACAAGACTCATAAGACCCCAGAACCAACAAAGGATCTACTGACAGTTGGTGGCTCAGGGGAAGGGAGAGTCGTTTTTTTAAGGGTGTGATCACCTATAGGCTGACCACGTTCCAGTGGATAAGCCCACACCCAAGAATATACAGGCAGCTCAAATTGGACTGCATGTTTTTAAAGGCCTTGGTACCAGGAGGGTGCGGGAAGGGTGGATCAGAAGGTGTTAGGGGAAGTAGGGAGAGTGACTGTGACCAAAATATAATGTATACATTATAAAATATCACCCCAAAAGTACAAATTTTAAAATTTTTGTTTTTAAGAGAACAAAGTATGTATGAAAATGCCAAAACCAAACCCATAAAATAGATTTGAAAACTAACTTCATAGAAGAAAGCAATGACTTCAACTTCCTAATTCTTTTTAATAATCACAGTGACATATTTTGAAAATACCTATTTCAACCAAGAAATTTACCCAGCTCAGAACTTCCTTCGAGTATATTCATTTTCTCTCAGAAAATTAAGCAAGTAAGTTTATTAACTTATGTGTCAAAATCAAAATGCAGAAGAAGGTAATCTGGTCCTTGTAAAATTATTTCTGTAAATCTGTAATCTAGGTATACCTTCCAACTTTCCAAATTGGGGGTAGGTGGGGTGAAGTATTTATTGAGTGATTGTCCCCCCAGTGTCCGTATTGCTTACTTCTTAGGTATTAAGTGTTAAGCAATTTTATATTTATATTCTTTCCTGAATATTACTGTTGCTTGCCTTGCTTACAGTAAATATTTTGAAATCTATTTGTTCATCATCTCTAAATGGTTGAAGTAAACACAACTTAGCAAGAGTCCCAGTGAATCCCCAAGCAACAGTCCTGAGAAGCTACTCGCCAAGCTATTGCCCAAACTACAGTGACATGGTTCATTCACAATTCTCAGGGCTGCAGCCCACTGCTGAGCAACCTCCTATTCACAGCACTGCAGAGTCCCTGCTGCTGCTGCTGTGGCCACTATCCCTCGTGACGATCCCTACCAGTTACTGAATGGCCTTACCTACCAGCTACGGGTATCTGCTGATATTCTCCTTTGAACCCTCGGAGCAACGCTATGGAGTTATAAAAATTTGTGAGAGTTTCTCCTATTTTCTGAGGAAGGAACTGCAATCCAGAAACAATGAATTTTCCCCAAGGTCCTCAGCTGGTTGGAGGCAGACCTTCAGTTCCCGTTCTGTTCAAACTCAAAGCACAGATTTTTAATAAAAATGCTTGGCTAGAAATTAATGCATTGTATAGAACCCAAATCTAGTTTGCTTTGTATCGCAATGGGGTAGATGAATGCACATGTGTACACATTCAGCCGTATTGGATGCATGTCGAAACCAGAGACTGGCATTGAGATATCTTAATAACTTCTCCACCTCATCTTTTGAAATATAGTCGCTTACCAAATGGGGCTTGTTTAGACTACATTAAGAGAACTCCTAGATCCACTTGTCTCTTCCCCACATCAGCTTCACAGATGCATGGTGCCATGGGCAGATTATTATGTGGGTGACAAGAATCAGAGCCACAGGTCCCCATGCTTGTGCAACAAAGCACTTCACCCGCTGTACCACCACCCCAACCCTTGTCCAATCCAGGTTTTCTGTAACTTTAACTAATGCCATGTGCTTGGGACTCTGAGAACACAGGTCTAAACTCCTCCCACATGGGAGGAGCCTTCCAGGACCCAAGGTCATAAATCATAAGGCTCTCACCTACCCATCTTCTTTCCTCCCCAACAGACCCCATGACAGATGCAAAAGGTACTGGAAAGAGGTCACATTTCTTTCCTGGTGAGTGATGAGTTAACTGAGTAAGAGTTTATCAAAATCATGCATTTTGGTTATCCAGCATGCATTTTCCTATATGCAGCCCTTTCCATTCTGCTTTGAGGAAGACCTAGTAGCTGGGTTCCCTGGGAACCGTTCCTAGGAGAGCTTCAAACCACAAACATCTTCCAGCTCTCCGGGTTAATGGGTAGGTGCGGCAGTGTGTGAGGAGTCGTTTATATCTAGCACAGAAGTGTATTATAGGCATTTTTCAATTTATCTTCCTAATGATATTTTTTCAGCTACTCATATTTAAATGAGTTTATGCTCCCATAACACCCCTGACTGACAGTGAAGGGGAGAAAGTAGGATAAAATGCTAAGCACATTTTCCACCAACTGTGAACCCTGCAAGAAGGAACCGCTGAGCGTTCATTCTCTGGCTGGGCAGGAAGGGATGAGACCCTGCAGGGCTGTGGGGGAGGGGAAATCTCTCAGAATTATAATCTCCCCAGAGTCTATCTTCACATAGAGATGCATCAGCCTTGCCAGCTGGCTACACACACTGTCTGGTTTTTCCTATGCCAACATCAAAGGCATCTATCTGGGCATGGATTCCCGGCCTAACCAGGAACTTTCTCCCAGGACTGCAAGATTCCCATCAGGGTCTTATTCTGGGAAGTTCATTTCTAGATAAATATTGCATCCCTTGGTTATGCACAGAGCTCTCCATCAAAATGCACACCTGTGCTGGCAACAGGGTTATGGACCCAGGCCTGGAAAACATAGCCTCATGCCTGGGAATGCATGCCTCGGCATAGGAACAGAGACCCAATATAGCTCAGTCCAGACTGAGTCAGGTCATTGACCTGGCTCCTCTGTCCCTAAATCCATCCTTCTGTGTCCTTGATGTCATCTCCTTTATGTCCTTAAGTCCAAGCCCCCCAGTGCATACACAAGCTTTCCTGTTCCCTCGCTTTTCCCAGACTTGGTGCCCATTGCAAAAGAGGGAGACACTCCCATCCACAGCCCAGAAGGAACCTCCACAGGAGTCAGGCAGAAACCCCAGACTGAAATTACATTTTCTCACTCTCCTCCTGTTTGAAGGAAAGACTGTGTGGGGCTGGCTGTGATCACACACTGTCTACGTAAGTGAGAGAGCTATCTCAAACAGCAGTTTCCCCCTCCCCTCCCCTCCCTCCCCCTCCTCCTCCCCCTTTTCCTCCTCCCTGCTGTCCTCCTCCAAGCCTTTAAGACTTCCCCCCTTCCATGGTGTTCCTGTTCACTAACTCACAATAAAAAAAAATTGTCTTCCCTTCCAGCACCACTGACAACCCCAAGAAACCCAAAAGGAGAGGAAAAAGCATAGAGACAACCCCAATATAGGCCTAGGAAGCAAGCTTCAGGTTGTGCTTAGACAGAAGGACCATCATATGGGGGAGGGATGATCAAGGGGAAGTTGAGCCTTGAGGATCCTACTAAGACAAGGACAGGTCAAGACAGCTTCTGACATCCATGGCCCTAGGCAACTGTTGTCCCCTTTAAGTAATTCACACAAGGGAATGCATGATCCTGAGGTATGGTCTCCTTCCTCAGAGCTGACTGGTTCACACACCCATACCCCAGTGTCTCTGAGAGAAGTTGAAGAGGCAGCTGAACCACAAGAGACCACTTACCATGCAATTGTAGCCTGTTGAGTGTTTCAGGCTTATTCCTACCTGGGAACATTGGCATTGTGTAGTTCCTTGTCAGGTAAGTACCCAAAGACCTGCCACATGTCACTCTCCTTTGTGACCCAATGTTATACATCCCTCTTTCTTCTTTATGCTGACAAGGACCAAAGCCGGAGGACTTGAAGGCCACAAGTAACAACAATGCACAGCTAAGAATCAATCTGGTTCCAGAAGCCACAATCTCACCACCACACCAAATGCCTGTTCTTAAAACATGCCCATAACTTGATCCAAGAAACCATCCCAGCCTGGACAATCCACCAGGCAAAGGACCAACACTCCTCCATCAAAATGAAAGATGCTAATAGCAAGGGTGTTGAGTTAGAGTGCCCACATTTCCATCAAACTTCCTGTGCAGAGATGAGCTGCATTTCTCTCTTGGAAGCTAGTGCCGCTGACATCCAGCCATCCACCCCAAGCTGCTAAAGGACACCATTGCTTCCCCAGAGACCTGCACATCTTACTATAAATTATTAAGGAATGGTGTGGTCTTGGCCGAGTGAATGGAACTGGTTGGTTATATTTCACCCAACCTACTAAGCCTTAAATATTATGTCGGCTCAAACAGCCCTTGCCTTTCATCCATCTTGGCCAAGAATCCAAGCATTTGAAAATTTATAGTGGCCAAACCTTACCCAAGACAGGTCCTCCCACCCAGGCCCACCTATGTGCCTTTCCAAATGAACTGGAAACTGGGGAGAAAGCCAGCCTTTCCAGACATAGCAAGTCTTCAAAGAAGGCACATATTTCTAGAACCTTCAATACCTTCCCCTTATTGTATTTGTTGGAAAGGGTTGTAGAGAAAAGGCCAAGGGCAAAGTCAACACATGATTGTGCCTTTTCCTTAGATTCTCTGACTCAAGTCGTACCAAAGAATAGCAAGCCAAAATAGGCTGACCCCAAAACCACCATAGAAAATGAGGCTCAGTAAAGCAACAACCTGTGAACCAAATCTGCCTGCAATCTGTGGACTGAAATGAAGTTTCATTAGATCAACTGTATTCACCTATTCTGTCTACAGCCAATACCGTGCTACCAAGATATCAGTGAGTAGCTGCAGAAGCATGGCCCACCACAGCTGAAAATGGTCTGGCTTTTATATAAATAAATAAATAAATAAATAAATAAATAAATAAATTGCTGATTCTTGGGTTACAAAACTTTCAGAAGTAGTTAGGACTATTCAGTGAGAGGCGTTTTAAAGTTTGTTTTGGATGGTTGGTTGGTTGGTTGGTTGGTTGGTTGGTTGGTTGGATTGTTTTGCATGTGTATATGTATTCATATATGAATGTGGGTTTGGGAAGAGATGTGTGGCAGCTCAAAGCTGATGTCAGGGATCTTCCTAGATCACTCTCTGGATTATTCATTGAGTCGGGTCTCTTATTTGGACGCAGGTCTCACCTGAACAGCTATTCTAGTCAGCCAGCTTACTCCAGGGAATCATCTATCTCTACCTTCCAAACCCTGGAATTAACAACAGGCAGCCATGTCCAGACAGCATCTACGTGGGTGCTGGGGAAACAATTTCTGGTCCTCACATTGACATGGCAAGTGCTTTACTTGCTGAGCCATCTTGCCAACCCCTCGCAGGCCTTTTAAGGTAAATACTATCTCTAGGATATATTGGTCTTGTAGGACAAGGATGAGAAACAATGATTCCTGAGACTTGTTCCAACCACACAGGAAACTAAAAGGGAGACCAGGTACCTGGTACCTAGTGCTTCAGGTGGCAGACATAGCATCACAAAGATGTTCCACTTCAGACACTACCTTCAAACCAGCACTCTCATGGTGGTAGTAATAACAGAAATTTTCCAAAGGAGGGCAAACGTGAAGTCTTGGGGACTATTCAACCACATCAGAGAACATGTTCCCACTGTCAATGCTGGGGCATGCAGGAACTGGTATATTCCCATAGCCCACTGCTTGTCCTTCAGAAGAAGAAGATGAGAAGACAAGGCATGGAGAACTGTGTGCAATCCTGGGGCTTCACAGAGACACCCTCATCCCAACCACTATTCTAAGCCTGGTAAGGAGGCTCATGTCTTCATTGTTCACTCCAGGCCAGGATAAAGCAAAGAAGAAAGAGGAGGACTAAGTACCAAATTAGGAGGGCTGAGGAGAAGATGGAGTACATCAGTCCACCTAAAGGCTCCATCTGACAAGAGCTCAGGCTGGGGCTGCCGCACCTCCTCCAGCCTCTACAGTGTAGACATCTCTGGCTGCTACCAAGCAGGGTCACAGTAGCCAGAGCCATCTTCCTTCTGCTTCTGGACGGCAGACGTTTCTGGGATCCCGTGCTCCGTTGGAAGCTCTAAGCTTTCTGTCTCCTCTCTGCCTTTATCTCTGGATTTAGCAGCCCTATCTAACATCTGTTAATCTGCATGTTTTAGCTTTGTGACTTCCTGTAGACCCACTGAACTCAAGAGCTGAAAGGTATCTTCAAGAACATTTCCAAACAAGCATTCCAGATGCAGGCATGCCCCCTTCCAGGGCTGGGAGTGTGGGGAGTGGGGAGGCTGGCTGGTTCTAGGCAGAAGCACAGCTGTGTGGATTCCCTCAGAGCACATTCTCAGAGGAGGGGGAACATTTTTAAGCTAAGGCACTGGCATAGCTGTTGAGTCTTGGAAGGAAAGATGGAAATAAAACTCCAGACGTGCAGGACAAGAACTCCGTGTGGAGTGCTATTTTTATATGTTGCCCCCACAAGCTAAGCAACGCCACAGGCTCTGCCCCTAAGTTTTGCCTCCAAGAACATAAGAATTTACTTAGGGGGAAACTGAAGCAGATTGGAATATAAAACTGATGCAAAGATATAGGGAAATGGTGTTTTTATCTAATAGTGTGAGGTGTGTGTGTGTGTGTCCCCACACACATGTCATTAATTCAGTGCTGCTCACAGCATAGAAGACTGGATTATGCACCAAACTTGAAATGAGGGCTGGGAGGAAGGGCACTTCACCTTTATGCCCAACTCCTCTTACAGAGTTGTGTGGACTCAAATCCAAATTCATCCAGTGTCAGCAACAGAAGCCCAGAGTTCTCCCAGCCATGGTGGAAAAACAGAGAAGTTCACCAGCAGGAAGTCCTAGAAACCTCCAAGTCTCCTATGGGCCATTTTACAAATGGAAAAACTGAGGACCCCTCCCCCCAATAAAAAAAAAAGTACACAAGCAAATTAGGCCCACAGACCTTGAACCTTATGGGGTGCTCTTTCAGTTAATATCACTATCTCCATTCCTTGACCTTCCTGTCCCCCTCCAGAGACCAGTGTATGACCAAGATGCACCCTTGATTAGATCTTTTTGCTTGAACACATTAATGTTTGGAGATTCTAGACAAAGTGTGCCTGGCGGTCTTAGTCTATGAGAGATAACCTCTTCACCAGTGTGGTCCGTGTAGAGCCCCAAGAGTAGTCACAGTTGCACTACCTAGCCCAGCTCAGTTCCTCTGGAAAGTCCATTCCCACAAAGGAGACATGGTTCTCATCTGGTCCATCCCTCATGTATAGACATCTGCTTATTGGTACTTGCAAGAGGTCAAAGTATGGAGCAAAAAGAAAAATGTCAGCAGCAGAGGCTGGAAGTCACTGTGGGGAACTATCCCCTCCACCAAAGAAATGTACCATCCCAGAAAGGAACTGTGTACAGAAGGCTGGGAGCCTAGCTGGCAGGAGAGGAGAAAGAAACTCCATCACTGGAGAATGTGCCAGTGCAAAGGGGCCAGAAATCATGATGGACGAGGTATGAGGCAGGCAGCAGGAGCCTGGACCACATTTGGCTTCTGCTTCTGGAAAAGGCAGCACACACTGCTGTGGGTAAAACCCATGAGGTCTGGGGACATGGCTGCTACTGAGTTAGGAAACTAATTTCTCTGTTTCCCAGCTCTGTGATTTCAATGTCCTTTTCTGGGTCTGTTTCCTCTCCTGGAGACAAAAACAATCTGCCTCACACAGTGTGTGGGGGGTGGGGGGCACTAGAAGCAGGTAATATGGAGCCCACACCTGGCCTCACTGGATAGCAGCTGTGGTGTGTAGCTTGCAGACACACACCCTGCTCACCACCCCCACTTCGTTCTGTGAATTTCAAGCATGCACCCCTCACTGCCTTGCTGTGGTCTTCTTCGTGGTTTTTCTCTTGTCATAGATAACTGGAGAACCACTGTGCCCTGGCTTCCTGGGGCATCCCATGATGTCATTCCCAGTAAGGAAAGACAGGAAGCAGTGATTGTGTTGCTACATCACAAATAGTACAGACAGTGGCACAGCAGTGATAAATAAGTCACAGTAATCTTCGATATATCTTTCATTAAGCTAAATTATAAACCTTTATCTTTTGATCCTTTGGAAAACCTATTTTTGATTTGCATTTTTGAAAAGGTGTTGTATTCATATTTTAAATGATACCATGTTGGCTTCATGAGCTAATGACCCTTCAGCCCAGGAAAGCATCCTCTCCTGCCACACTTAGAACAATACCATCTGGGAGAGCAGAAGACAGGGCCAGAACATGACAGCAGTGGCACTTCTGAGTGAGGTGCTTCCCAATGCCAGCCCCAAGATGCATAGTAGTATCCTGTTAGACTGTCCCCATGTTACCTACTCTGAGAATTCGGTTGTTGAGACAAAGCACACACCTTGCCAGGGCCAGGCAACAGAAGCTCCTGAATTATTCAGCCAAGAGCCCACCAGTCATGTCTCCAGGACATCTCACCTTCAGAAAGCAGACTGTCCCAGGGCTGTTCCCAAATCATACCCCATCAGGAACTGAGTCCCAGGGTGCCCGACCTTATGGATCAGCAACAGCGAGACATTTCCAACAAACACTTGTACTGGCAGGAGCCAAACTCAAAATGACCAAAAACACAAAAGTCCCTTCCCTCCCTCGCTGCCTAGAAGGTAGCGCCCAGGCACAGAAGCTGTGGTAGATCTAGTTTAAATAATACAGTTCTCATATTTCACTCTGAACATTCCGAATGGAAGGGTTCAAGTAGGGATCAATGTCTTTGTTGTTGTTCCAATAGGAGACAGGGAACCACCAACCAAGGTCACCGTGAATGGACGCCGAAAGGAGAAGCCCACAGGGTTTCTCCGCTGGCAACACCAGCTCTTCAAAGCAGACCTAACAAATTCCTTGGGGCCAAGCCAGGCCAGATTTTCCATAACCATGACAAGTCTGCTATTTTTCACCCTCTGAAAGCCTGGGTGATACCATGGGGGTACAGCATAGAAACAACCATGATTCCCTGCAAAGGGTTCCAGACAAGAATGCAATAGCTCTTCTCCAGTAAGGTAAACAAGAAGACACGGAAATCTTGTGAGTAGTTTGGAAAGAAAAAGTTCAAGGACCCCGGTCTCTGGCTGAAAAGCCTACCTTCCCAAGGCTGCCTGCTCCTAGAAGGTCATTTTGTTCAGACTCTGCACACAGAGAAACCATGACATCACAACTCTGTAGACAAAGCAGGACCTAAAAGTCCTAGGGAAAGTAAAAAACATTAAACAAGGAGGGTAGAGGAACAAAGGGACTGTACTGAAATGGCACTGACATCCCCAGCTTCCAGAATCATGTGATCACAAGCCTGTTCAAAGGAAAAGCATTCCCTAGGGAGAACTGCCTAGTCACCTCTGTTTTGCAAACTGTGGCTTCCCTCCACATGCACACAGGTAGCCTCTGTAAGAAAATGCATTAAACAGAAAATCTTCCTATCCAATCAAGACTGCAGGAGGGTGTTTTCCTGGAGCAGTGAGTGGCCTGGTGGCAGGGGTAGGAGGAGCCAGAGAAACAGTGGCACACAGCTGATCTGCTTTTGGAAGGAGTCAGCAGGGCCTGCCCTCCCAAGCCAGGGTGACAACATAACAAAGTCACAAATCCCGGTAGAGTGTCTTGGGACTTGATTTGAGCTCAAATAAAACTCAAGAGATCAAAGATCACTTCTGGCTATTCTAAAATGGGGGTATTAAAGATAAAGAACCTGCAAAGTGGGGATGAGAGGGGCCAGCAAGGCAGGTATTGGAAAAGTGACCTTAAAATCAGGTTCAAGAACCAAGCTTTCTTCAAGCAGGAAAGGAAAAATATTTACTAAAGTGGCAAACCACTATTACATATTTTTTTCAAGCTTGCTTGTGAACTGGATTTCACAAACAGTTGTCCCACTGTTTTGCTTATTTGGTTAACAACAACAAAGTTTCCAATAGCTTCCATCAGGGTTGGTCCTACCACTGCTATGATAAAGAACATATTTGTCTTAACTTTTCACCTCTAATCTATGACTGAGGGACGAGTCAAGGCAGAAACTCAAGCAGGAACCTGGAGGCTGTAACTAAAGCAGAGGCCATGGAAGAACACTGCTTCCTGGCTTGTTCTCCATGACTTGCTCAGAACCATTTTTCCCAGAGGTGGTACCACTGACAATGGCTGGGTCCTCCTTCAGCAGTCATTAATCAAGAAAATAACACTCAGACAAACCTACAAACCAATCTGACGGTGGCAATTACTCAAGTAAGGGTCCCTCTTTCCAGGTGACTCAACTTGACACAAAGGAGTACAGAACCCTTTGCTGAGGTTAGAAGGGGTGTATGGAAACAATGTAAAAACATTGTGGTGCAATACTTTGGAGATTAAACAGAGGAAATAAAGACTGCACAGAGGTTCAATTAGACCCCCTGTGCCCAAGTGGCATTCGCCAATGAAGTTGTGGCTTGGGCAAAGCTAGGAATCCTGGTTGTACTCTGGAGCCTTGGGGACTTTCTTGAATCAGCAAGGTAAAATTCACTGCATTATTGCAACCTTGAACCACTACATGAAAATTAACCAATATTGAAGCTCTGAGAGGCCCATACCAAACTGCAGGTTTACATGCAACAGCCACATTGTGATGTTCGTACAGAAAAGTCACATTCCCTAAGCTCTGAGAGGCCCATACCAAACTGCAGGCTCAGGCCCATACCTCCTAAGCTCCCCTCAGAGAAGACAGTGTGGGAATCTACAGAGCCCCCACACAGCTTTCCGACATCACTTGAGTCAAGCACCTGTTGCTAAACTCCCTTCTTGTGGGGATGTAAATGTCTACCCTTCCTCCCTGAGTCCTCACAATAAATTAAAGGAAGATTCCACCACCATGCACTCTGGGAAACTGATGAGTTTATTAGGTTTCCTTACAGCACAGTGTGGGAGAGGTTGCAGGCAGGAGCATAGCTAACTTTAAAACAGCCTCAGTGGAAGAACTGATGATGTCTCCATGACTATGCAAATGGAGGTTCTCTCTTTCCACTCTCACTCACCCCTCCATATCCTCTGGCCTCTCTCAGAGACCTTAAGGCCACGTGCAAATAGAGCAGAGGTGCATACTACTGGTTGTGAAGGAGGGCTGCATACTCAGGTGAGGGTCTCCTGACCCTCCCCACCCACTGTGTCCAAAAGAGAACATCAACAGGAAATATGCCCGGCTGTAATGACCTTGGCATGTGACTCAAACACGAAAGGTGGAGGGACCAAGCAAGTCGGTTCAGGTGGGGAAAGGCACCGGCCACCAAGTCTGGCAATGTGAATCTAATTTCCCTAAAGCCACATGGTAGAAGGAAAGAACCAGCTCCTGCATCTTCAATCAGGATTTGCCAGGGTGTGCCCCTCTTTATCACACACAAAATAGATATTAAAAATAAATATTTATAAATAATTATATTAAAAAATAAATAAGGTGGAAAATAGACACACATACATATACACACAAATGCACACACATATGTGCATACACACATACACACACATACATATACACACAAATGCACACACATATGTGCATACACACATACACACACACATGATTATACAAGGATAGTTCTGGAAGTGGTTGGGGGGGACTAAAAGTTCTAACTCATGTGACAGAATGCTAATCCCTCTAATGTGTTCTCTGTGGTGGGACCGATAGTGAAGACAGAGACACAAAGCTGGGCATCCATGTCACCTTTGACTCAATACAATGATTACACTGCATCAGGGAGAAACCTGGATGGTGGAAGGAAATATGAACCAGACCCACTGAGCTCTGAGGACAAAGATGAGCACAGACATCCAGGTCATGAAGACTCCCAACCAGGGACCTCACATCCAACTACAGGCAACTGCCATCGGTTTACATGCAACAGCCACATTGTGATGTTCGTACAGAAAAGTCACATTCCCTAAGAAATAGAATTCCAGGGCATTTCCCCAGCCCCAGCCTCCAAACATCAATCATAAACATAATAATAATAAAAAGACCTGGTGCCTCTCAGTGGGCTCCTATAGCCCCTGCCAAAGCAGATTGGAAGTCACTGAGGCAATCAGCATACATTGTATTTGATGGTCCTCCAGCTGCAGTAGCTCATTGGTTTGAGACTAATATAAATAACTCCCTGGGATAATGCTGGTAATTAATTCTGGTCAAAGAGCAAAAGATGAATGTAACACCCACTGAGTTCAGAGGCAGGTTTCTGAAAGGTAGAGAGAGCTACTCAAGGAAATTACTCCCACAGTGCTTTGCAGGCAAGTGGGGGCTCTAGACTCATTACTTCAATCTTGAAAGCTGTCAGTCACTGTCAATGGGCAGTTTTATATTGCTCTAGAGCTTTCAGGCCCACTATGAATCAAGGCCCACAATTAGCCCTGTGATGTAGGGTTCATGAGTTAGGGGCATTCTCCAACCTGGAGGATGCAAGCTTTTCATACCCAAAGTGTGTCTGGTTAGTGAAAGACGTAAAAGTACATATACCCAGTCAGGATATACCCAGAAGAAGAACTGGATGATTCTGGATTTCCCAGCCCCATGCAGTCAAAATGGTTTAGGTTATCTGGGATAGTTAAATTCAGACTGCCTAGGAAGGGCCCCCTCCACTACACGGTCCCCTAAGTAATTAGGCTAATATCCAAAATCGGGCTCTGAAAAAGGCTATGTCAGGCAAGAGGCATTTGGGTGTGTAAATGCTAACTTGTGTTACTACATAACAGCAATTCAATGAATCACAAGAAAATATTTTCTTTTACCTTGAGAGAAATAATTTGCAAAGCTTTCTCAAGCTCTCTATCCCATTGACCTTCACAATGAGTCAGTGCAGTGGGTATTCTTGGTGTCTTTGGAAAGTTAAGGTAAAGACTCAGAAAGGCTGAGTCTGGTTGACTACAGAAGTGTTCGTCACTCTCGCCTTATTTAAATTAAGCCAAAAATCATTCACCATGCCTTAGTTAGCTTTCCATGACTGTAACAAATATCTGATAACCACCTTATAGACAGGAAAGGTGAATTCCAGCTCCTAGTTTCAGGTTCCAGCCCACGGACAAGTAATCTTGTTGCTCTGGGCCTGTGACAAGCCATCAGGTCACACACAGCAAGAGCCAAACCAGCATATCCCCCTGAGATGTGAAAGAGGAACAATATGAGGAAAGGACTAGAACCCCATAATCACTTCTCTATAGTGATTTTCCAAGGGCCTGCAACACAGGGCTTGGGGGACACGTAAGATCCAAAATACAGCAGATTGTGAGGGAGTAGCTGGCCATATGCTTGTTAAGGCCTGATGGCTTATTTTTCTTGGGAACTTCAGCCCTAGAACACAATCAGCCCTGAGTCAGCCCAGCCCAATCAGCTGTCTGGCAACACTTGGGAGATTCGTGGATTTCTCCTAGTCAGTCATAAGAGTTTGTGGCCAACAGTGGTCTCTTGGGGCAACCTAAGACAACAGGGAAAGAATACATGGAGCCCTATAAGGTGGTTTTCGACCTAAGGCAGCTGGCAGCCTTATTTTCTAAGTGGCCCTGGCTCTGAACACAGGCATCAGATTTCCTAGATGCTAAGTAGCTGGCTCTTCCGCACCCAAGAGTTGTGCTCAAGTGGTCTCTAGAGCCACTGAGACTGTCCCCAGCAGAGAAGACTTGAGCAATTGGCTCATCAGCCCGGGCCAGGATGCCCAAAGGAAAGGTAACCAGTCCAAGGCCTTAAATTCCCACAGCCAGACCTTGGCTCCTCCCAAGCAGCTACTCTTCCAAACCTGAACAGTCCTATACAAAGCATTGAGGCCATAGGCCCAAGGGCACTGGAGTTCCTCCCAAAGCCCTATGCACTGTGCCCAGGCTTCACATCCCCAAGGGAGCCCTGTGTGCCCTCTGGAAAAAGGAGGACACATTTGTATGAGGAGAATCTGAACAGGTAAAGTTTTCTCCTGACAATGTGGCCAATCCTGGTTGTTGTTATTGTTGTTGTTGTATTGTTTTGTTTTGTTCTAGTCAGAGCTAGTATAGATCCTGGATGAGACACAAACTTGAAAAGAAATGATACAAAACTATGACTATATTTTCCCAATAGAAGCTACTTAGATAAGAGCTGCTACCGTTCACTGAGAATGGATTGTCAAGAATTATTCTAGGGGTTTTACATGCATTATCTTGCCGGATGCAGAATGAAGTTATCTCACTTGATGTGTACAAGCCGGCTTTGCTATCTATAATTCTCCACCAGTGGACTCAGCCAACTGAGGATTGGAAATAGTTGAAACAAAATTGTGCCTGTGCTGAACACATTCAGACTTCTTTTCCAGGTCCTTATTCCCCAAATAATACAATATCACAACTACTTATGCAACACTTACATCGCTTGCCATATAAGAGATGCATAAAGGGTTTGAAGCACAGGAGAGTCATATGTAACAAACTAACATATGAAACATACACAGGCCGTCTGTAACAAAGCCCAGAGAGGCTCATTCTTTTTGACAACACACAGAAAACTATCACAGCGATAGCACTTTCTATATTGTAAATACTTCACATAGATCTCATCACTAGTTCATATAAAGTACTGTTATCTACCCCACACACACACACACACACAAGGAGGGAATCAAGTTGACCAAGACTTCATGGTTTGCCCAAGGTCACACTGATAATAAGTGACAAAGACCAAAATCTGAACCCAGACTTAGATTGTGCCCTTATCCCCATACACAGCTTATAATAAGCTTCATTTACAGGTGCAAAAACACACACAGAAAAGGCAATTCATTTGTATAGACTCCACTAGGAGGCGATACCTATACACTAGGATGAGGATGGTCCACACAATTGAACAATTAAATGTGTAGGGGTGCACATCTTAGGGAGGAGAGGAATTGAAAGACCTCATCCTCATCGACAAAGTAAGTGCTGAGCCAGCCTAGATATAGATATATGAGATCCTATCCAAAAAAAAAAAAAAAAAAAAAAAAGGACCTTCACTCAAGAAGCTGACACTGCTGTAAGTTCAAGGCCTGCCAGAGATGTATAGCAAGACCCTGTCTCAAAACTGCCTCTAAAGTAGTTAGTAAAATTAAAAAGGTGAGGCAGACACACTCATCAAGAGTAGACCCATGGGTCCAGGCTCCCTGCTGTGCTATCTCACAGGAAGGTCCAGGGCAAAAACTGAGCAAAATCCAGGGTAATGTCTATTTGATGGAACCAAGAATTTTTTAATGTGTTATCAGTTGTGACCGCTACGAACCCAGGGAACAGTAAGCTGAAGAGTTCTTCCTCCCAACCTGACTGTTGTATATTAATCATAGTGCTCAGGTTCAGGAAATGACCCTGGAGTGACTAAGATTCAACAGGACAGATGGCTCATCAGTCAAGAGCACTGGCTCTTCTTCCAGAAGACCTGGGTTCAATTCCCAGCACCCATGTGGTAGCGCAAAACTGTCTGTAGTTCTAGTTCCAGGGGATCCAACACCTTCACACAGACATACATACAGGCAAAACACCAATGCACATGAAACGAAAATAAATTATTTTTTAAAAGAGATTCAATGCTCTCATTCTGTGAATAAGGATGCTCCAGACACACTGATGGTATTTTACAGAGTAGAGATGAAAGTACAGGTGCCCAGATGGAAGCTACGGAATCATACCAGTCATGGCATCCTCTAGCCACGCAGTTAGTTCCATGAAGACATATCACTGTACGTACATGTCTGGGGCCTGGCCCACAGAAAATACATCATACCCTGTCAACCTAGGAGGCCTAGGACACAAAAGTTCTACCAGGGGCAGTATTTCTGAGCACCGCCCTGAATTCTGTATGACTGATTTTAGCACCTGTCGGAGGTGGCTTCTAAATTTAGAACTGACATTGGAGGCGGTCTGTTGCACAAATGTATATTTCCTCGGGAACAGTTGTCAGAAACAGTAAAACTGACACAAAACAACTGTCTCTTCACACCTTGGCAACAGTGGGCTGTGAAGCCAAAGGACGGCAAACAAACAAGGTTTTAGCCATCCTGCTCCACAAAACTCACTCTCACTGTCAGGGTCCGTCCATACTAGCGGAGCTGGGTGCATGTACATTCGTGAGAGGGGATGTCTATTTATATAACATGCACGTGAAGGCCAGTGGGAAATCTCAGGCATTGTGCTTAAGGTTCAGGCTACCTCACTCCCCTGCTTCACTGACCTTGCAGTTTACCCGGGATGGGGGAGGAGGCTACTCCTGCTGTCCACTGAGCCCCAGAGACCTGTCTGTCTCCATCCCCCAGGGCCCACTGCTGAGATTACAAACACTACCAGACACAGGAACACATTCAGGGTTTTTTGGTTTTTTTGTTTTTTTTTTTTAAATTTTCAATATAAGTTCTGGGAATTGAACTTGTGTCCTTGAGCTTGTGAAGTAGGCATTACACTGATCTATTACTCCAGCTGGGGTTCAGACTTTTTTTTTCTAGTAGAACTCCTAAGGAGTCTCCATTTTTAATCCCACTTGTCAATAGAGTCCCCTAGGCCCTTCATCCTCTCTAGAGGTTTGTCATCAACTAATTGGGAGCCTGAGACATTGCTCATTTGGGGTGCTAAAATGCACTTTATACGACAAAGCTATCTTGATGGAAGCTACAGCTTAATTTTGGTCATCTCCTCCTTTGCCTTCCAATTAGTTGCTTATATCCGATCTCACACGTGTCCCCCGTACTCCGAACACTCCACTGTGCTAGATGGATGGAGGAATCTCTTACTAAAGACAACTTGACAGGGGGACATCACAGGGCAATAAAGAGGTGAGATACATGGTAGATATATACACACAACTTTTCATGAAAGTACCTCATCCTCCCTTCCCCAGAACAGAAGCAGAAAAAAAAAAAAATTACTCTTATGCTCTGAAATTTTCCATTCTCAATCTCAACCCAAAGGTGACTTTTTTATTTTTAAACTAAAGCCAAAAAAAAAAAAAAAAAAAAAAAAAAAATCAACTATTTTTGATTCGTGCCCAGGCTGAAGGAACAGGCTTTGTTCTTGTTAAATCACGGTAGGACTTTTTAAACACATTGGTAGTTCAAACAGCTGAGCTTCAAAGGACCCAAACCTTCTAACCAGCTAGTATGCACAGGGTGGCTCCTTTGCTTTCATTGCAAAGCCTGAAATCAGTAGCCAGGCTGAGAGGGAGCTGGGATTCCACTGTGTCTACACATGGTCCCCAAGTCTACTAAATACTTCAAAGATCGGCTGAGGGCTCTGCCATTGTTGGGCAGAATGCTTGGGCCTGGAGCTTTTCCTCTGGCATGGATGACATGTCTTTGATTGACTTCCATCCTCCCAAAACCCCACCAAAATGGCACCATAAGGTAGGCCTCATGGATCCTCCCACTGTTATTTGTCTCTGCCTTTCTAGCCTTTCCAGTTCTAGACCCACCCCAATGCTGTAATTCTCTCCACCCTTACCCCAATCAGCTGTCCTAGACTCATGGAGGAAGAGAAGCCCTGCAAAGGCCAGACAAAAAAAGAAATATGGGTGCAAATCACCCTTGACCCAAATAGACCCAAGCCACCCATTTGAGGTGGTCCTCAATGAACTACCTGCATTGTAGCCACGAGACCCCACCTCTTCCACATCCCTTCAAGGAGCAAGCCCAGGGAAAGTTTATACACTGAGTATCCATTACCCATCCTTCCACTGAGCTGCTCAGCAAACTCAAAGCAAGACCATGCCGCGTAAGAACTGTGCGCCTGTGAATATGTCACTGACTCATTGCAAGCCAAGCTCACTGCACATGTCCTGCATGCCCACAGAGTTATGATGGAAATGGGTCTGGAGAGGAGTCTCGGTAGCTAAGAGTCTGTGTCACTCTTGTAGCGACCAGAGTTCAGTTCCCAGCACTCAGGCTGGCCAGCTCACGTCCACTGTAATTCCAGTTCCAGAGGATCCAATGGCTTCTTCTAAACTTGGCCGTCAGTTTCACTCAAATGTGCAAATGCCCCCTCCATCCCCTCTCCCCACATACACACACAAATATATAACAAACGAGAGGAATCAGGGGTCTGAAGGAGCTTTGTAAGCAGAGTTCAACATGAACTCTCTTGGATTATTCAGCACACAGAACAGAGCTAGGGGGTGTAGTTTGTCCCTTCCAGCTAAAATCCAAAAGATACTGTGGATAAAGAATATGGCTTATATCAGGCAAAACACAAGGAACTAAAAGAAAATGGAGTAAGATTCAAGGGGCTTGAACCAAGGGTATTTGCACAGCAATAAGCAATCAGAGAAGGTTTCCTGTACCAGGAAGACCTTATACATGGCTGTGACTCTCACAGCACTGACCACAGTACTTTCAGGCATGTCCTGAAACAAGAGACTGTCTGTCTTTATGCATCCTGGTTTTCCCTGGATTCCTCGTGAATCACACTGCCCCATGACAGATGAGTGGTAAGTAGACTGAAAGAAAAAGAGTCTAGAGATAACAAGGAACCCAGATAGCTTACGGGGGAGAGGAACCCCAGAAAATACATGTGAGTTTAGAAAGTGCCTATAGGGCATGTGTGGGCAAGCCCCAGGGCAGAAGTCAAAGACCAGAGGAGCTCAGGCTTCTGAACATAGGAAGCAGTGAAGAAGTTTAAGAGCATCAGATTATAGGCCCCCTGGGGAGATGGATTCTGAAGCAGCAGGTAGGGAAGCCTAGAGAAGGAAGCATGTAAGCCAGGCTGTGAGAGGGACCACAACCCCATACCAAAATCATCAAAGGCCACCTCTTGGACTGTCCCTAGACTGATTCTTGAATGTCCCTTCACCCCATGCCAAGTGCAGGGTCATGCAAGTCACTACCATTGAGTCCTTAGTCTAGGCTAGGCAGTTGCATTGTCAGACAATCAGCCCTCCATTTAAAGGATAGGGGTGGGGGTTAGTTTCCACTTGGAAAACCATTTACCCCAAGTGCCTGTTTTCAACAGTTCTATGAATCAATACGCTAATGCATGAGTGAGCAAAAGAAAGTGGAGCAAGAAGCTGAAAGGCTGGGGGATTCAAGGGTTAACCAGCACTGTTAACCAGCAGACCTTATCCCAGAGCAAGAGCTAACTCAGTGGTACAGGGCTGGCCTAGTATATGCAAAGCCCTGGGTTTCATCGCCTGTAACACACATACACACAGAAATAGATCCTGGCGGGGCCACAGTGGATCATCTTGGTTCCAAAACAGGCCTTGTGCCAACCAGCTGGGTGACCTTGGGCAACTGAAATCCTGTGAGTCACTTCCCCCAGTGTTACAGACAGTTCCCACCCAAGAAAGTAGGCATGAGAATCAATAGTAGGATACCTAGTGTCTGCTGAGGGAATGGTGGTTAGTAGCCATGGCTAGAGCAGGAGCTGGGCCTTCAACTGAAGCTGACACTATTTCCAAGCCCCCCCCCCAGGAGCTCCTAGCATGTGGCTGTCCCCATGGGGCATCGATGTGAGCCTCCCAGCCCCATTCACTCTGCTGGATTCCCAGATCGCCATGCTCTCCATCTCGAAGACACATAAATAAGCTGATATCAAACATCTCTTGTGCTTTGCAGACCCTCAAACGTGTAGGGCTATGGATCCCTAACACTGCCTTTGCATGGGGTTGGAGAGATGGCTCTTCCAGAGGACCTGGGTCCAGTTGTTAGCACCCATGTGTTGGCACCTGTAACTCCAGTTCCAGAGGATCCAAAAGCCTCTTCTGCCTTTCATAAGCACTGCATGTATATGTGTTCAGGCAAAACATTTATACGAATAGGATAAAATTTGGAACAACAACAACAACAAACTCCTCCTTGCATTTCTCCACCTGTATGCCTCTTCTGCTGCCCTGATACACAGAGAAGATAGGCAGTGGCCATAGATTGATACAAAAACAATGTTTGTAAGTGAAACTGCAAAAAGAGGCCTTGGCAGTAATGTATCCCTTGGGCTCACCGTAGACTATTCAAGTGGAATCCCACAGACAGAACAGTAGTGCTCTGGGAAATGTCCTCCTCCCACCCTCGAAGGGCCCCAGCCCTAGTCTTCAGATGGTCTTGATCTCCCTAGGACCCTGCTTTGGGCAGTCTTTGTGTCCTAAGAGAAGCACTTCTCATCATGCACAAATGCTGTGGAAGCATTTGAAAATAGGGTTTCCAGTTACCACTGGCATGCCTGGAGTGTCCTGATGCTGACTGCAGCTGTCCCACGGAAAGCCAGTGACGTCATCTGCAGGCCTAACCATGCTGACTTCCAAGGCTGTACTTAGCATAAGTTTCCCTGAAGACAGAGGCCCCTGTCCCTGGGGTAAGAGGAAGCTGGCACTGCCCACGATAAGTTCTTTCTTTCCTGGTTAGAACTCCATTATCACAACTCAGACTCACAACAGGAAAGTGTCAAAGGGTCTTCTAATTGTCAGAGACAATGCATTTGGTTGCTTTTGAAGTTTATCCCTGTGCCATGTCTTGCCCAGGGCCCAGGCCTGGACAGAGAAGACTCACTCCCTGGTTTCTTACTGGACTCGGTTATGATATGAAAAAAAGAATAGTCTTACATTTCTCCACTACAGAGAGAATAGGAAAAGAGGAAATCAAAGAGGGCAAAGGAAGAAGAGGGCGAAAGGGCACACAGGAAGCCATTGTGTTCTCTTCCTCCTCTCCCTGACTAAGGCACTGTACTGGGGACACAGCCCTGGCAGAACACCTGACTGAGGGGACAAGCTCAGAGTGCTTGCAGGGCACTGTAACAGACTGGGCCCTGAGCCCTAGACCAGAGTTCAAGCTCAATGCAGAGCAGATTTCCCAAGGGTTGGGATCAGATTAATTGGAATTTGCAAGCTGTGCCCAGTTAAGATCCGTATCTGTCACCATGTTAACCACATTCAGGTCCCTCTTAAAAATCACAACTCCACCATCCATCACCTCCCCGGAATGGGAAAAGTGGCCAAAGCCTGGCCACCCAAGGCTGGCTCTCTGGCTGACAGCCTGCCCTCCTGTAACCAGACTCTTCCACTGGCTTCAAGATAAATATGAGTGACTCTTGAACTCCTAGGGTGGAGGATGGGGTACTAGTAGTAATCATGAAAATATTTCCTTCATTGGTCTGAGGAGTGAATTCAGTTACATAAAGAATAATAAGGTTTGACCCAATGTGGTGGTGCCCAACTTTAATCCCAGCACTTAGGCAGAAGAGGCAGGGAAATCTCTTGAGTATGAGGCCAAACCTGGTTTACAGAGTGAGGTCTAGGACTGTTGGAGCGGTTATACAGAGAAACTCTGTCTTGAAAAACAAAACAACAACAACAAAAATTATAGTGTTCTTCCCAGGAGAGAAAGAGTTAGGTGGGGACATTCAGACTCTAAAATCAAGAATGTAAAGAAGAAGGGAAATTAATTATTACCTAGATCAAACTCTTCCCAAAAATGCATGGAGTTCAGGTATGCAAGAAAAAACTGAGAGCCCAAAATTACATTATAACCTAAGGTTGCCCAGCCTGGAAGGGAAACACTCGGATATGAACCAGGCCTTCTTGGGACTAAACTCAGTTTTCTTTCCAATCCCTATGATACATTTAACTTTTAAAAAAGAAAAAGAAAGAAAGGCTTTGAACTGTCCCTAGATAGGTCATGCATGCCTTAGAATCTCAATTCTTTTTTAATTTTAGGATGTTCATCAGGTGACTTAAGGAGAGTAAAATGCACCATGATCAAACAGTAAAATGTCCATGAAGGTAGGTTCTCACACTAAGCTGACCATTTAAAGGTCATAAATGGCATACTCACATTCAAAGTTTGGGGAGACTTCAGAATTTGGAACAAGGTGGCATGAACCCTTTCAAATTTTTTTCCTCACTCAAAACACCTCACATTTGAGTGTAGAAGCACAAAACTTGTGGGGGATCTGGTCGTTAAGATGGAAGTCCTATTTTAATGTTTATGATAAAACTAAATGGCAAACAGACACACCATTTGCTGAAGGGAATAATTTCCATGTGCTAATATGGTTTTCACATCTTGATGTTCTATTTCTTTTCCTTCAAACCTCCATGGATTTTTAAAAATTAGTATAGTGATTCTTCCTCTTTTTTTAAATAGACCACCTGTTTCCTGAGACACAGACTCTGCCCCCAAAAGATCTCATTTCTAGCCCCTCCCCTACTAGCCAGAGCTGGGGTCTGGTTCTGTGGGTGAGCTAAAGCCTGACAGAAAACCTGCCACACCCTCAATCTGATTTCTTCTAGACATTTAGATCAGAGCCTCTTTCCTGGGACTAACCTGGAGCAGAGTCACCTTTCTCTAGTCGCAGGATCCCTGTGTTCTCAGACTAAAGCCCTCGAAACTTCCAAAATGGAAAGCCCTGACAAAGGAAGAAAGACTGGGCAGTATGGGATTTTGTTTGAGGACCCACAGATTAACGGTGCATACAATTAATGAGCAGACAAGTGTGCAGTCAGCAGACCCAATTAAGAAGTATGGAAATATGAAGAAAGGAAAACCCACAATGTATAAAAACAAACCAGGGGAGGTAGAGAATCTACAGTCTGCAGACACCCTTCTCCCCCACCATGTACTTCAGTTATTCTTCAGCAGTGGCAAAGCAACGCTTTTCTCCTAGAGCACACAGTGGGCCTCTGAGGAAGTCAGCAATGACTGCATGATGAAAGTTTATAACTGAGAATGTTTAAAGGGTATCAGCCCACACAGGCAGGTAACAATCGTGACTTTCCAAAGAGCTTCATACCCGTCACTCAAACTGTGCTTACAAAAGCCCTCAGAGTCAATTTTCTAAAAACTAGTCCCTGTACGGTCTGCTATCTGCTATTTCACAGTACATGCATTGATCATCAGCAATGCACTCAAGTGGACAAAAGTCCCCCCACCCCCACCCCGGGAAACTTCCCAGATTATACATGCTTTAGAACTTCCATCCTTTCTGATTTGAGGATTCAAGTGAATCTTGGAGGTTTGGGCTGCGCCATGATCAAACGGGAACATTTCCATGAAGGTAGAGCAGACTAAGCTGCTGCATGGCAATCATAGACAACCAGGGCACTACGTAAAAATGCTCATATTCAAGGTTTGTGGGGACTTTCGAGTTGAGAACAGGGTGGCGTGAACCTCACCCCCCAAAATACTTTATCACTCAAAATACCTCACATCATACTTGTGTCTTGCAACACAAAACTTCAGGGAGAAATATGGTCTCAAAAGCCACGTTCAGGTTCTTAGAAGGGGAAAACATGAATAATGACCAATAGGAGAAAGAAGCCTGGACCACATGGCAGCTAGAGGGAAGACAGCCAGGTCCAGGAACCATAGTGTACAAGGTATTTATGACAAGGGGGAGGGAACGTGTGAACAGAAAACCACAGAGAAGACGGAAAATGGCCCAGGGACACTCTGAGCAGTCTCAGGTAGGGTGTGTGTGTGTGTGTGTGTGTGTGTGTGTGTGTGCGCACACACACGGGGGTGGGGTGAGGGTAGGGATGGTAATCAGGCAGCTTCATTCTAGCCAAGATTTGTAACTAAGAGATATGGCTTATAAGACCAAATGTTGGCTTCCTCTTTTAGAGACTGTAGAGAGCCAGACCATCCTGCAAGTTTGCAAAAGGCGGGCCTTGGCCACATGGACAATCATAAAGTTTACTAAATGGGTTGCAAGCAACATGTTTTAAGATTATAGGATAGACTGGAATGATGAGATGATGATACAGAATGGGGTGAAGGGGGATGGGATGAGGTAGGGTAGGAGAGGAAGGTATGGAGCACTTCCATATCCCATCTCCACAGGAAGAGGAATTGTCATGCTCAGGTCCTAGACTCAGGCTGTACTCCTTGTCTGGCTCTTGGTGTATGTCCTTATAATCCAGTAGTCTTTAAAAAGCTATGTCAAACTGCATATGTTGTGAGGATTAGCTATTGTTTCATGAGCTGTTTCCATGAGAGCAATGTGTGTGTATATAGGCAGCAGCATAGTATATACTTACACAGTACATGTTTACACATGCATGTATGTATATGTAAATGTACACAGTTACATGGAGGTGCACAGTGTGCAGCATGCTTTCCTATATTAAGATACACTCTAAAAACTTCCAGATTTACTATGCCAAGTGACGTCTTCCCAATTATTTCAGCACAAATATCAGATGAGTTGATTTTTTTTTTTTTGGTGGATATTCTATAGCCTAAGCCCTCTGCCATAGAGCCATTCCAGACCCAAAGCAAAATCAGAAGATATCAGCAAACTCTTTGTTTCCCAGCCTGTGTTCTTGACACTGAGACCCGACGTCTCATTTCTTTCCTGCCCCTCATCCCTGTGATGCTCATGCAGCTGATCTCTGGGCCTCAGCTTTCCCAGTACTGAGATGTAGAGATGAACTCCCCACAGGCCTGCACTGTTCGAGTAGAACAGGGGAGGTCATGAGCCTTGGCTCCCATAGTGGTGGTTGGGAATCACATGAGTCCGTTCTTAGAATCCTGCTGGACACTTTAGACCCTAAGAGCAGATTTCTTTCTCATAAAGATTCTAGTTTTGTTTTTGTTTTGAGCAAAGGTCATTCCATACAGCCCAGACAGGTCTGGGCTTTGCTATGTGGCTTCAGATTCATAGTTACCTGCCTCTGCCTCCTGAGTACTGAAGTCACAGGCATGTAGTTCCATGCCTGACTTAAGATTATGAAGTCTTCCTGTATCTGGTGCTTTAGGTGGCTTTGGTGTCAAGTATGCAGCTTGCCTCCTGGTTGTTACACTTCATAGCTTCTCTCAGGAGACCCCAGCATCTTCTTGCTATAGAATCTGAGATGGAGACCACACCGCAATGTCTTACCCCCTTGCCCTGGTCTTTGCAAGGCTCAGCTTATCCACTCAATAAATGATGACCAGACTCTGTGTTTGTTGCCCAGCCTCCTGGGAAACGGGCAGTGGCAATGGCAAAGGGATTACTTTGGGGTAAATATTTTTCTAAACCTCATTCTTTGCCACCATCCCTAGTACTCAGAGTGAGGGGCCCAATTTCCCCCAACAGCTTCATCATCCTAATTCAAGGGAACATGAGATGGCACGGGGCAAGTGCCTAAACTCAAAGTGAGCCCTAGAATTGCCCATTGGTGGTAAAGGGTAGGTAGGGTAAAAGAAGGTGGAAGCACAAGCAGAGACCCCTAGGTGCTGGTATTTTTCTTCCTCAAGCAGGGTTACTAGTTACATCAAGCACGGTGGTCTTGAAATCCCTGAGTCACCAAGCTACATCATTGTGTGTCTCCCTTGAGGCCACAGTGAGTATCCAATCTGGTCTCCCTCAAGCAGGATTCACAGCAGTCTCTTTGGATACAGAAGGAAACCTGTCCCTCTGTGCTTTTTTCGGGTCTCAATGAGCTCAAAGATCATGCTTCCCAAAGCACCGACATGTCACTGGAAGACAGATAGGAATTCGTCAACCCAACTGACAGCCTAGGAAACAGGCTTAGGATACCTACTAAGGTGTTGATGTTCAGCCCTGGATGCACACTGGAACCATGGGAAGCTCTTTCGACTCCTGGTATTTCTTACCCACCCAGATACTCTTGAATTCCATCCAGCCATTTGCCTCATTGACCCTGCTGTGATCCTACTATGCAGCGGGGCTGGGCAGAAGAGCTCTCTCTCCTCACTGTGAGTCCTGTGCCTATTCCAGAGGGCCAGCTCTTGGCACTGGGTAAGGTTTTAGAGTTTCATTTCTAACAAGCTCCCAAACAAAGCTGCTGCTGCTGACCTGGGGAAAGAACTAGAACATTGAGAATCAGCACCCAGAGCCCATGAACTGCCCTGACTCCTTTGACTGGGGAGAAAGTGTCCTGGCTGGAGAAGCACTAGCCTTGGTTCATGACTGGGGGTGTGGTAAACATTCTGACTAGGTTCCAGAAGTTCTAAATGGGACCCCTACTGATGATCTAACTGTACTGTGAGTAGCAAGGCTCTGGACAAGAGTGTCTGGCTCCCAGGTCCACATGCTTCTCACAGCCTGTTACTGCAAGCAGGTCTTATCCAGGCATCCATGATTGCATGCTCATGACCTCCTTGGAGACACAGGAGAATAAATATGTCTGTCACTCAGAAAAGCCACCCAAGTGTTCATCTCTAAGTCTCTCTTCCTTCACACAAAGCAAACCAAGCCCTCCATCCCTTTCCTTCTTTCTATGTCATGACAGTATAGGAACAAGCTTCCTAAGTGCTATTTACACTCCATGCTTCTCAGAGCCCCAACTGGGCACAACACAGAGACACTCAGCAGTGCAAGAGAGGGCACCATAGGCCCCAGTGGGGAAGGAGGTGAACAGCCGGAATGACAGATGCTAAAGGAGAAAGACATATACTCTTATGTTCAGTTTCTTGGGACTACCAGCCCTCTTCCTCCTAAGGTACTGGCCCAATCTGCAGGTTAGATGCTGCACTTGTCAATATCATGCAAGAAGAGGGGCAAGAATAGTGCTATGTATTCACTATACGTGGGATTCTGTGGGTCGCACTGGGACCTCCTGTAATGCTCAGCCCTGTGGTACTTCACTAGGAAGAACAGTACTCAAGAGATTTCATGTGAGCTGCCACACATTCTGCAGCAGAATAGAAACTGAATTCCAACTTAAAGAACCCACACTCAGATTCTACATGGCCCTGCCTTACTCAGGACTGAGGGGAATTAGGAGGAACTTAACTCTATCTCCTTCCAAGAACTGAACATTTTTAATGTATTATTTATTGGGAGTGGGGGTGGAGTACATGTGCCATAGCATTCAAGGGAAGATCAGAATATACCTTGGGGAAAGTTGGTTCTCTCTTTCTACAGTGTGAGTTTCGGGAATCAGTCTCAGGTCATCAGACATAGTGGTAAATGCCTCCATCCACTGAGCCATCTCATTGATCTTAAGAACCAGATTTCGGTGTAAGATGACAAACACCTTGGAAGTGTGTGTGTCTTGAGTTGTCCTTATGCCACTCCATATGCTAGTTAACAACCAAGTTTCATTATTCTTAACATTTCAGATATCCTGAATTATATTTACATAATGCACATAAACTGCAATACATTGGCAAATCCTTGGTAGGTGAGTCTCTTGGTAAATGCTCACTGCAAAGGGGTTGGGACACACTTGAGCTACCTACAGCATGGTCAGTTAGCAGCAAGCCTCCCTCAGGACTAGAGCTACATTAAGTGAGTTAGAGAGGGTTAGAGAGGTCAGCAACTTGAGATGGTACAACTGAATACCCATAGCACAGATATACCATGGTCTTTAGAGAAGCCTCCAGGAAAGTAGAGCCGCCCCCCAGAATGAGATGGTAAGGACCTGCCACTAAATAAACCATACACAGAGAAAACCAAACTGGAAGTAAACTGCAGGCTTCCTCCCTGCTGGATCACTCTCATGGTGCTAAGAAGGAGGGACTATGTACACTGCTAAGGGAGAAAAGTTATCAGTGATCCTAACCAGCTTGGTCTTACCTCCCATGCTTCAAAATTGCCTACTTTGTAAGTTATGCCCAGTGTTACAACAGTGGCATGACTATCATCAACAGAGGCAACCAGCAACTTTCTGTTTGGACTTAAGGCTTATTCAACAGGAGGAAGCTTGCACCTGATACTATAAAACCTTTTCAAACCCTAAGGCTGGGAATGTCCTTAATGGACATGCTATCAGAGTTCTCTGACTCCCTATGTTCATCTCCATAGAGCAATGCTGCTCTCAGTTGTCACTAGCGCAGGTTCTGTTATAGTGAGCAGCTGTTAATGCAGAGGTGTACAACTGGCCAATGTACTAAGACCAAGTGACTATTGAGTTCTGGGCCCTAACCAGATGTTTATATCAACGTTTCACACTGAAGCCCAGAGAACAATGAGGAAGAGCCAGAAGAAAAAAAAACTGTAAGAGCCAGGATAGGTAGTTCTGGAAAAGTGTCTTCTGAATGTGACATGGCTGTTGGACTCAGGAACTCACTGCAACTGTGATAAGCTGCAGAAGATTGAGCTTGTCAAAACCCCATCATGCACAGGGGAGGGATTTGGGGGGCCCCCGCCCCACCCCCCGAGCCAAGCATCAAGATTTCAGAGTCTCTAGGGGGTCTCCCTATTTTTTCTCACCCAGAGTGAGAGCCACTAAATCAAAGAGAGAGAAAGAGGAGGAGATTTCTTCAGGGATGACTCACTGGTGTTTAGCCAAGGCAAGACAAGGTTGAAGAAAAACATAAAGAGGGCAGGCTAGCCCAGGGACCTCATAGATTCTAGCAGCTTCGGAGAACCTACAGAGTTACATCAGCCAGGTAGGACTGAAGAGAGAGGCCAGTGCCAGGGACAGAAGGCCTCAGAAGCCAGGCCAAGGAGCCACAATGTTATCCCACAGCGGAGGTGTCAGCAAACTTTTCCATAATGATCTCTTCTGATTACCCAACTCTGCCACTGTGATGCAAAAGCAGCCATAAAGATATAAAATTGAATATGTGTGGCTGTGTTCCAATAAATCTTTATATATAGACACAGAAATTGTAATTTCTCATGTTCATGTATCAAAAAATAGTATTTCTTCTTTTGGCTTCTCCTAACCATTTCAAGATATATAAACCATTCTTAGCTCATGGGCCACAGAGAGGCAGTCAGTCTACCTCCGCCAGCCCCCGCACCCCAACCCCACCCCACACTCCCTGGAGGATTTTACAATGGTTTACGTAAAGGGAAAGATCCCAGCAAAGGAAATAAAGCCTAGAGATACCTCCTGTGCAGTGGTTTTTACCTCCTACTAGGGGAGTGAGAACAGGTATCCCAGAACCATTTTTATCAAAATCATAAGCCACCGCCTCCTATGTATGAGTGGTCAATTAAAAATGAATGTGCATGCCAAGTTTGCATTTGGATAACAGCCCTTCAAGCTTTCAAAGTAAATCATCACAAATCATTTTCCTTCTCTCCACAACACCTGGATCAACTTTTCACAAGAAAAACTTCAACACAAATAGTGTAAAGTGTAAAATGCCACATATATTGGTTTACTGACTTTTTCTCTACTAGCTCTTCTCCGGGCTTATAAATTAGTAAATGCAGGGCAGGTTCGGCCTATCCTAAGCTACCTTTCAGAGCCCAGGAAGGCAGATGTCTCTGAACAGTACCCACTGGGCATGGTGAGATGCCTCTTGCTCCCTCAGACAAGGTATCTGTGCTTGGCAAAAGAAGGGAAAGTCCCAAATCCCAAACAACCAAGAGCACAGGACAAAGCTTAGATCTGTCCCTCCAGCCCAGCCATTACTGTGGCTTTCCTGAGACTTAAGGCACAACCCTTGTCACCATACATGTCCCCAAACCACACAGGTCCCATGCTTGATTCACTATTTTATGGCTACCACCATAGTTCCTAATGAATCGTGATCAAGTGCCCCCTGTTTGGACTCTGCTCCTATCCCTGCAAACTAGGCATTCAACTGCACTCAAAGTAAAGCAATTTGGGCTAAACGCAGGATTCTGCCACCTTCTAAGTATATCTACTCCAATTCTACATTTGGGGACTGGGGGAATAACCACAGGCTGAGTCTGGAGACCCACTAGAACAACTGTGAGTCAGATTTTAGCCAAAACTCTGTTGATCACCTGACCGCCATATGTCTCTACTTTAACTGGAAGGCTACAGTGCTTCTTGGAGTCTCCTGAAACCAGTGATCCATTAGACTCCTCCCAATATACAGTAAAAGGCTGGAGTTCCCTCTGGGGAAGAATGGGGAAAAGGCTAACTATAAAACTCTATGGCATTATAATAAGATCCTTTGTCACAGAGAGCTGACCTTCCCTTTATTCAAGGGGTTCTGGGTCTGGGCTCATCGACAGTGCTGTTGGAGTGAACCCAAGCAATGAGACACCAGTACCTGCTTGCCAGCCAGGACACCATTAGCACAAGTAGCACACTCAAGTGCCTACTTGATTCCATCCCTTCTAAAAGGCAATGCCAGGTCAGATAGCAGAATCTATTTGACACCCAAATCTATACTTCTAACCCGGGCAGGACAAAGACAGCATGGCCTGGGCCAATCTAGCCTTCATGGCCCATTGTCTCCTTTCTTATATACCTGCCTTCTTGGAGTTTGTCCTTCTGCACATAATCTCCACTTAGTCCAAAGGTGCTCCAGGATGCTGACCAGAGAACTGCTACTTGGGATGTGACCTCTGAAGGATGCCTGTCCAGGCCTGCCTTCTTAAGTGTAGATACCTCTATCCTTCATAGATCAAGAGAGACTTCAAACAGTATCTGAGTTCCAGGATGAGAGAGAAAGCAAAACTGGAAGCCGATACTGCGGCAAGCTGCCATTCACCTCTGATCTCCGGACAAGAAAGCCTGCTGCAGAATAAAACCTCCTTTTAAAAATTCCACAAACCAGGAGATATGCCCTCAGGACATAGCTCTGAAGTTCCATATCTCCTATTTTCCAAGTGCTGAGAAAACTGGAAATTTCTCCAACAAGATCAAAGGAAATGTCTCTTTACCCTGGACCCACCAGAGCAAAAACAGAGTCCCCACCCAAAGTCACCAATGATGTCACTGCTGACACCAAGCCCAGGGCACTGGCCCTGGAGCTAGTCAGCCTGGGTTTGAGTCTTGGTTTGCCTGATCTCTAGCAAGTTACCTTGAATAGGTTTCTTGACTTCTGCATAATCAGTTTCCTCCTCTGCAAAACAGATAGACCAATAACTGCCTTCTGGGGTTATTATGATGCATTAAAAAAAAAATGAATGTATTGGCCGGATGATGGTAGCGCACGCCTTTAATCCCAGCACTTGGGAGGCAGAGGCAGGCAGATTTCTGAGTTCAAGGCCAGCCTGGTCTACAGAGTGAGTTCCAGGACAGCCAGGGCTACACAGAGAAACCCTGTCTTGAAAACAAAACAAAACAACAAAAAAAGAATGTATGTAAATAAGCTGAGAAATTGTCCAATAGATACCACCATCTATAAGCACCATGTTGAGTCTTAAAATAAAAGTATCCAAACCAGGAAGTAATCCCAGCCTTAATATACACAAAATCACTGGCCTCTGAACATGCTGGGACAAGCAGGTAGTCCTATCCTTCCTCAGTCCTCTCAAGTACCACCCCTAACTAGGATGCTCGTGAAAACAATTCAGAGAGCCCTGCTAACACCTACAACCAAACCCAAGTGCCAATGTTCAGGGCAAAGTTGGCTTTGGCAAGATAGAGTTGCCTCAGCACCTTCTAACCTTCCTGCTTCAGTTTCCAACACCATGGTAGCCCAGTTCCATGTTGGCTACCTACACCACTCATAGTATCAGAGCCGTCACGGTCAAAGGCACCTCACCACCAAGCTGAGCGAGGCCTCTCTTGAGACCACCCAAACCTTGGACTTCACATTATTCCAGCTCCTCCCTGGCTGTGACCTTTGCTTCTGTTCCCTAGGCCTGCAGACTAAGCTTCCCCTGGTCATCTCCATTCTGACCTCACCTCAGCAGATCCCATAATGAGCAGTTGAGGTTCACCAAAAATGAGGTCCACAACTCACTGAACCAGTTGTGCAGAAAGATGGATGGGGGCACACATGGCCAGTGGAATCCAGGTCCTGGCAGATATACACGGGATAATCCCATGTCACATGGAATACTATTTCAGAGGCAGATAGTGGCTCTGAGTCCAGGTTGTAACCCCAGGAGCATTTTGTCCCAAGAAAAGATAATTTTTCATACATTATGATAGTATGTATAATAATTATATATTTATTATATATTATATATTATAATATAATTATATATAAATAGTAATGTATAATAATTATCATATGTTATAATCATATGTTTGGCCTTGAGATCCTAGGCCACTGTCATCTTCTAAGATCTCTAATAGAAGTACAGTGGTGACCAGCTCCAGAGCCCAGAAGGAAATTGGTTTGTAAACTTCTTGACTTCGGAAGACAAGCAAAGCAAAGATCCCAGGTCCCCTTGGCATAACATCCTTGGACTGTGGCACAGTATATGGAGACACATTTATGGTTAATTGTCAATGGCTGTGGAGCTGCTTCTTCTAACTCCAGCCTCTGGGCTGGCTTAACAGAGAGACCATGGTCTCCACCCAAGGAGACACGATTTATAGGAACATGACCTTATGTAAGTCAAATAGGAGTTTCTTTTCTAACACATACGTTTCATGTACAGGTAACAGGCAATGCTGGAGGCTGGATCTATTGAGTAAGTGGAATAGTCTCTGTGTCCTGGTTTAATGTCATGCTTTATCACACTCCACCAAGGACCTAATTTGGTAAATATTTGTTGGTTTCTTCAATTGCTCAATTCACTTATAAAATGCCAGGGAGTAGGACTTGTGTGTAACCCTGGAAGTAAACAACTTAGGGTCAGAAAAATCATGTCAGTCCACAGTGATGCTCAGTCTTTGTCAGCTGCTGGATTTAAGGCAGATTGGGTCTAATCATCCACCTATCTAAACCCAGTGACCTCCAAGTCACTGTGCCAGCAATCAAACCTTCGAGTAAGAGCCTGGGTCTGTGAGCCCTGATGATTCTCTCTCACCACAAAACCTGCACCAACTCAAGCCAGACAAAAGTCCAAGCACGGAGGAAGACAGGTAGGAGTGACATGGTGTCTTGCAGAAAAGCCATTGTTATCTGATTGCTGCTGGGACAGGGAATGTTAGCTTTCTTCACTGGAGTGAGACCTGGAATTTCAATCACACTCTAGACAGGCCCCACACCCCAGAGTAGTCAGCCAAGACAAAGCAAATCAACCGATTGGGTTTGGGGGGTTTTATTTTTGTTTTCATTATCTTTTAAAGGTGGGAAGATGTGACATTGGATGAGAGAGGGAGGAGGATCTGAAGGGAATTGGGGAGGTGTGAATATAGTCATAACTCATTGGGTAGAGTTGTCATGGAATTAATGAGACAATTATTTAACTTTCTAAGATGTGCCTTAACCTGACTTGCCCATGCTCTGCACAGTATCTAGCATGTGCTGTTTCCATCACCTCGTCTACCGCTGTTTGTAAAACTATGTCCACACACATTTCAAGGCTGAGCTCAGCAGTCCTCTAAGGAAGATACAGGCTCCGTGATTCGGTTCACCCAGGACTGCTTTTCCTGTAGTGTTTGAGGATGGGTAGAGTGGGTGGTTTGGGCATTCAGGAACTTGGACCTATACTCCACTTGCTGCAGCCTCTGTGCAGGTGTATTACATGCCCTATGACTGTGTCAAGTCAGTGGCCACGTCTCACGCTCCTTTGCTTTCCTTAGCACCAAGCAAGAGAATGATTATTACTAGGCAGTGACGTTCCTGCAAAGACTCTCTCCAAAAGCCCCCCTAAAACTCCCTTCTCATAGCACGTATGTCAGAATGGCCTTCAGAAACCGCACGGTTTTCAAGGTCAGAAGCCAGTCTGACGGTGTGCATGTAGTGTGACGATAAAGTCAAGCAGTATGCTTCTTAACACACATTTTCTAGCTTCTCATTGTAACAGGGGTCTGGTGTTCACCCAGCTAAGATCAGCACACCATGCTCTCCACCTGGATCTACTGGAAAATCATTACACTCCACAGTCATCCCAGTGAGACTGCATGGCCTTCAATCCCCACACAGGTTCACATGGTCACTCTACTGAGCTCCTCTCAGCACACTCACGGATCTGGGGATCATGGACTAGAAACAGCACTGCCACAGGTTATTGCTGCATGTTGGACAGCTTCCTCTGATGCTCTACATAAAATCCTGGATCCTGCATGGACCACACCCCACCATCCCATGCACAGAAGGGTTGAGAAGTCCAACTTCAGATAAGTAACAATTTCTGTCCCATCTCATGAACAAAATAGAGATACGGTGACGAATCAAATGATTCAAGTCCTTACTGTTACTGTTTATTAAAAAGCTAATAATCCATCTCATTTTTTAAGTTTAAGCAAAACAAGTCAATATAATACATTATATTAATTAAACCTAAAATTAATGAAGTGGAATCACAGGGGAGGAGGGAATCCAGTATCTGCAATGCTCTTCTAAACACAACAATGCTGATGAAACAGCAGATTAAAACTTTGATGTACCTGCCATGGGAATTTAACCAGCCACACACTCCTCCCCTTGGATGGCTGGAAAGTTGAAGGAGGGAGACGGGATCCCTTACATTAGCCTACACTGCTGATTCCTAACTCTGGTTTCATTCCATCTGTTAGGTTTATTATTATTATTATTATTATTATTATTATTATTATTATTATTATGTCTTTCCCCTGCTCAATAAAATGACGGCATGGCACGTTCTAAACAACCCTGCATGATGTTTCCAAACAAAGTACCATTTGAGCTTGTGTTTTTGGACTGCTGCCCTCTGCCACGTGAGGTCCAAGAAGCCTCTTTTGCTTAGAGACTCAATGCCAAGGTTGCGCCATAACACCCTTCAGCAAGAGAGAAGCCTCTGAGGCCTCCCAGAACAGGCTTGTATAAACAGGAGGTGTGACTCTTGAGGTAGACATGAAACATTTGTACTCTTCTCTGGGAATTTTAAGTGAGGAAACAAAAGTCATTATACAAGCTAACCCCTCTACTATGTTCTGAATGGTCCAAAACACACTCTGTTCTGCATCATGCACTTCTATGGCTTTGTGTGTTTAGAACCAGCTGGGGGTGGAGAGAGGGAGAAGTTTGTTTCATAAGCTTACAGATCAAAGTAGTGAGAACAGAGCCAGCATGCCAGAGTCTGTTGGTTTGGGAATCTCAGCAAGTGGACTTTCTGTGCCTGAGCTCTGGGCTCCTGGGCGTCCAGCAATATGTACCTGTTTTGTACAATTGATGTAAGGCATTGTTGGGTCAGCCCTTGCTGATAAGTCCTGGTTCTGCAATGACTTCCCAAAGACTTCATCACATGTATCCTTCAACAAACACTTTCTAGGTGCCAACCACATACAATACTAATCATCCCATTGCCCTTATGTGCGAACAGATATGCTATTCTGAAAAGAAAGAAGATCTACCTATGCAAAGTGTTCACGGTTTATCTGGAGACAAAAGAAATAGTCCGATCGGAAAGAAAAATTATGCTGTAAGCCCTCTTAAGTTAATACTCATCAAACTTTGGTCAGAATTGCATTTTAGGAGCATGCTTAAAAATTTTTAAAAACAAAATAAAGAGAAGCCCCACCACCCCCTGGAGATTCTAATTCCCTGAGTCTGGAATCTAGGCTTCTATATTTTTAATAAGGAGTCAGAAGGATTTGAAATTGACCCAAAATACTACAGTAAGTATTTGAGTCTTTACTAGTAGCTATTAAGTGTTATTAACTTAAGGTGAAACAGGCATTCATATTGACTCCATGAAGGTCAACCATAAGTGGGATCTATAGGGGTTAATAGAATATAGAAAACAGGGGAGGAGAAAGTCTCAGTAGGGGACCATTCATTCTGAGATTTGGATGATATATCATCTTCCTGCCCAGAATCTTCCAACTGCACAATGTGGCTCTAAAACTTCCAGATGCTGCCTTCCCCTCTAGCAGTAATTGTGAATATATCTTAGAGAGATTAAAACTTCCTGTCCAATATGGAAGTTAAATGCCTCACATATAAGTATCGCTGTCACCACCATAGGCTAAGCCAGACAGGACTTAAGAATTTATTCTCATAAAGAATTTCTCCACCCTTCATGGAGCTTCTGTATCCTGAAATGGACCCATCTGTTTCCATACAGGACACTAGAGAAACTCAAATGTTGGCCTTTAGAGAAGTAAGCATGGCCACACACCTCATCCGCCCTGGTTTGCTGGTGCCAGACATGGAAACAGAAATAGTCAGAGAGCCCAACAACACCACTTCTATCAGAGCCAATGGGCAGGGAACAGGCATGGGCAAATAAACACATTAAGGCAAGCCATAAAAAATAAAAGATACATCCAGGACTCAGAATGACTTCACTGACCCTAGCCAAGGTCAATTTTAATCAGAGTCTTAGTCAGCCTCCTTTTCTGGGGACTCATAGTCTTCTGGCTCAGATGGCTCATGGTACAAGAGGGTTAGATAAGGCCTCAAGTGAGGGCAGATACCACCAGGGAAAGAGAAGGCAAAAGATACCACAGAGGTCATACAGAAGCAGCAAACCACTACACACAGGTCTACAGTACCCCCACACTTGTGGTTTGGATAGAAATGGCCCCATAGACTTATGTGTTTGAATGCTTGGCCCATGGGAAGGGGCACTATTAGGAGGTGTATGTGACCTTGTTGAAGTAGGTACAGCCTTGTTGGAGGAAGTGTGTTACCGTGGGGGCAGAGCTTTGAGCACTAGATCTCCTTTTGGAATTCAGAGTGTGGGATTTCAGAGCTTCCACTTGGCTGCCTGGGAAGACAGTCTCCTTCTGGCTACCTTCAGAGCAAGATATAGAACTCTCAGCTCCTTCTAAAGCACCATGGCTGCCTGGATGCTTTCTGCCTTGATGATAATGAAACTGTAAGCCAGCCCAAATTAAATGTTGTCCTTTGTAAGAGTTGCTGTGGTCATGGTGTCTCTTCACAGCAATGAAATCCTAAGACACCATTCAAGCTTAACCTCTTCCTCCAGGAAGACTTCATGGATCCTGCTTATTGGTAGTAACCTATTTTTTTTTCTCTGAACAATTAGATTATGTGTCTGTAATTAGGCAGGGCCACTGAGCTAACAGCATTAGCATCACTGGGAAGTCACTGGGAATTCAATTTCTCAGCCCCCAGCACACACAAAGTGTGCATTCGAACATTGGGTCCCAGAAATCTGTTCTAACAATATTCTCTTGCCATTCAAAAGCAGGCTGAGGGCTTTCATGGAAGGCTAAATGAGGTCCCAGGTCTGGATTAGCAACTGGATACAGGTGCTTCTCAGCATGTCTCTATGTTGCCAGCTCCTAGGGAGTACGTTCATGGCCTAGCCTGGCTCTCAGGTACATAACCATACCTCAGCTTGTTTGGGGTGAGTGGTCATTGTGAGCTCACACTCTACCAACACACAAGATGTAGTTAAATGCAATACTTGGGTCCCCACACAATAAGGGTAGAGGGAGCAGATCCCAGAGGCCTCATTGTTCATACGGCTTTTGCCAATGACAAGCCTCTGTTTCTTCTTCCTTGAGCAGACAGTCCACTGGCATCAGTAGTTCACCGCCTCCACAATCACTCAGCAAATATTGACTGAGAGTGGGTGCCAGGCACACAGATGTTCATGAACATGAGCAAACCAGAAAGACAAGATCCTTGCTCTGAAGGTGCTAACATTCCCATTAACAAAAGGCCCAATAAATATGATCAAATCCATACACATCAACTCTGCAAAAATACTAGACAGGAGCAAATCACAGAGAGACATGTATGAAAAGGTTATATGGAACTCATTTTTGGACACTAATAAAAAACATTTTTAAAGATATAAAATAAACCCGTACTGAAGGACATTCTATCAAAAAAAAAAAAAAAAAAAAAAACTAACCAATACTTTTGACAAGCCACAATATGAACTATATGAAGTAATTGGATGCACCAAAAACACAATACCATACATGTATAAAAAAAATGTGATGGTGAAATCCACTATTTTATATATATACCAACTGAAAATAAATTTAAATTATACCAATTTATACCAATTAAATTATACCAACTGAATAAAAGGTAACAGACAGACCCAGGGACATTCTATGAAAAAAGCTAAGCAATATTCTTGGCAAATGTCAAAGTCATAAAAAAAAAAAAAATGGATGGGAGGAGGCTCAGACAACATGGCAGGTAGATGTAGCATGGAGTCCTGGAGTGGATCCTGGGAAAGGCATTTGTGAGGAAGCTGAAGACAACAGAACTCTGGCTTTGGTGAGTAAAAACACCAATGTAAAATCCCTGGTTCCAGCACTGTCAGGCTCCATGGTTGCATAAGATATGAACTTTAAGGAAAGCTGGCCAAAGGGTATACCAGATGTCTCTACTAAAATTGGTAACTTTGGGGGATAAAATTCTAAATGATGAATCCACTGAAGAAAGCAGTAACCAAGGAGAAAGAGCTGTTACAAATTGTGTCTTTAAGCAGAGGGATGCCTCATCTAGCATATGAGCAAGACCCTGAGCCAGGAGAGGTGTATAAATGTTAAGTCTGGTTCATCCTCCCAGTCCCATGCTCCCAGAAATAAGACTCAGACTCAAAATATATTTATAAATACCTATGCAATATAGTTAGGCTCTTGTCTGACTAGAATCATAACTTAAGATAACCCATTTATTTTGATCTACATTCTGCCACATGGCTGGTTACCTGTGCTCAGGTACCAGGCATATGTCTCCTCACATCTTCCCAGGTGAGTTTTTCCATGCCTGGCTCTATTCCAGAATTCTTTCTACTCACAGATGTTCCACCTTCTATTTACTGCCTAAGTCATAGGCCATAGGCTTTTTAATTGATAGGTGCATCCATAGAATAAGCAAGATATTCTCTCTACAGAGGTGTTAACCAAAGGTTTAGCAAATGAGGCCGAGCCAGTTTTGCTGGATTCTGAACAGTATAATGCTGGGTTCCCATCAGTGTTCTCTTTGTATGGAACCCCACAGTGCTAAGCTGTGCCCCGTGTGTATGAAGCCTCTAGAAAAGACAGAGATAATATATAAAGAAAACAAGAGTCTAACAAGCTCAGGAGTAAAGCATTTCCTCCTTCTTCGTCTGGAACCAACCTAGGTCTCTTCTTCCCAGGAACCCCTTACATTCCTTCTTCCATCTCTTTTAGATCCTATGGCCCAATATTCTTGGCATCTGAGCTTCTTTCCTGGGCATAGTCCACACCCTTCTCCAGAACCTCATGGGTCAGGCTGCAACTCCACCAAATGACAAAGGATAAATGTTCCACCCAAAGTTTCCAATTTCTAGACCTTTAGGAAAGATAGGACAATGTAATCTAAAAACAAAACAGCCCACTACTGAGAGCTGACAGCCTCAAACCTTGTCTAAAGGCCTTGACTAATCTCCCTCTGCTGGGTAGCAGCTCCCCATCTATGAAGCAACAGGCTTCAATTAGTTCACCCCAAAACCCATTCCCATTCTCGCATCATATGATGAGGAGTATATCAAATGAAATTGTGCATGGTAATTGTAGCTGAAAGATAAAATGTGGAGTTGTGACATTGGCCATGACAAGCTCCAAGGGCTCCTACCACAAGTGAGTCACCGGGATCACAGATGGCAATCATTACTATTAATGTAATACCTTGAATTGCATTTCCATTTATATGGCACTTTTATACCCATTATCTTATGTGATCCTCATAAGTATCCTGTGAGAGCAGCAGGAAATATGTCATTTCTCTTGTACAGAAAAGAAAGCTAAGTTGGACAGACATTTGATTATCAGTGCCACTATTTAGCCCAGAACATGGGTCAGGATATGCCTAGTGCCATCTTGCTAACACAATAGCCTGTAACACTCATGATACCACCCATCACTCCATCTCTACAGAATTTGACCAAGCTAATTCACACTGGGAAGCCCAGGAATGTGCTCTCTCATCAGAAAGGAAGGCATCCAAAGGGTGCCTAAGCTGTGTCACACTGTCCATCCAATGGACCCCTGGGAGCACAGTCCCCTCAGAGAAGAGATGAAAACACCCTACATTTGCTTCCCTGTGGCTCAAAATAGAACCGATGAGATACCACAGCTGAGCTCCTGTAGCATTAGATGTCTCAAAAATAACAAAATACAGAGAAACAAGGGTGTGAAGGAAAGCACCGATTTCAATGCTAGTACCCCACACAAGTGACAAGAAAAGAAGGATGGCCAAAATATGGATGAGGGGACCAGCTCCTCACAGAGGTGCCAGGTTTCTAGCTGTTCTGTCCCACCAAGCCTTCCCACCAGTAGTAACTCTGTCACCTTCTGCCATTTGGCTGCTCTTTGTAAAGGACACAGGACTACTTCTACTCTTGTTTCCCACAAGGATAGAAACTGTGCTCCAGCCAGCCTATGGTTTCCTATCTGTAGGCAGCCCAGTTCTCCCACACTCACCATCAACAGAGCCTGTCTGGCCAGGCAGACCTAAAGTGGATGACCACTGACTGTCATACTGGAAAAGGCCAGCTGGTGTGAATGCTTGGCTACTAAGCTGGTGTGGGTAGTTAAGCATCGAGCTTCCCATAGGATAAGTGTCTCCCAGACATCAGTCTCCAGGGTTCCAAATGGAGTTGAAAACACTGATGTTACCTCTGCATGGAACTGTGAGGGCACAGTGCAACCATACTGGAAGAGACACTAAAAATGTCCTAAGTGCCACATAGGCACTAAAACACCAGGGCCTATTCTGTGCCTGGAGCCAAGACTGATGGCCAGACACAGTAGTGGTCACACACACACACACACACACACACACACACACACACACACACCCCTCCTCTCTCTATTCCTTCCTACAGACAAGGACCCTAAATGTACTAGGGACTCTAGACAGGGCAGATCCCTGGACAGCCGGAGGCTACATCCTCCACTAGATGCTTGAAGAATGTCCCACCAGGAGATCTACCCTCATGAGAATAGTGTTAGGAAGGTGGCATACACTCTCTTATCATGTTTTGTTCCTGAAGTTAAGGGTCATTCACTAAAGCCTTTGTGCCACCTGGCCTAGCCCATTAACTCAACAGGAGTGGTTGCTAGAGAGCACAGTGTGATTATGAATTCAATCAAACAAGCAAAGAGGTTTCATAGAAAACAGCCAGTTTCCTCACACTTCCTCAAGCCAGTAAAGGGATGAAAAATGAGACCCTGTACAAGACGAACCCAGGAACATGGACACCAGAAGCCAACGGTTCTCTACTATGCCTGCTTTTAGCCTCTCTGGGGAATAGTCTGCAATGTGTGAAGCACAGTGCAGACCTGCAGTTTACCAGGTCTCATTTTCTCAAACACCCAGACATTCACTCCTAGCTACTGACCTCTTGTCAGACAGGCTATCGTTTCTGATCACACTATCGAACACCCCTCTAACATTAGCAAAGCATTCTGCAAGGAGTCAGAAAAAGAACATTTTCTATCAGGGGGAGGGGCAAAAACTTGGCAGCTCACAGTAGAAAACAAAAACAGGTTTTAATGTTTTGTTGTTGTTATTTCGGAAACATTAAGGATGGAAGCCAAGGCTTTACGCATGCTCAGCAATCTCTCAACCACTGAGCTTTACCCTTAGCCCCTAATATTGCTTAGGACATTGGGAAAGGTGATTGTCCTTGGTCATACAGAACCAATGCAAAATGAAATGACACACAGCAGGCCTCTCATTTATCAGATTCACAAATGTTAAAATAATGGACAGCCTTCCAAGTGTATGTATATATGTAAGTATATAGGGAGATGACAGTCACTTGTACCAGCAGCCAATAGGGACACCCCTCTGAAGGTCAATTTTGTCGTGTCTATCAGCACATAACCAGAAAATCACTTTCAATTCAGTCTACTCATCTCCTAGAAATTGACCCAACATGTATCCTGATGCATGTGTGAAAAGACTCATGTGCAAGATTAATCATTGTTTGAACTGCAACAGATGGAAAACAGCCTAACTGCCCGCTGGTACAATCCACAAGAGGACATCAAACAGATGAAAAGTCTACCTCTTGAGTTTACAAGAGCTGGTTCTGTAACACCCAGGGGTGGGGGAGTAGTCAGCAGGCCCTCCGCATTCACAGGTCCTCCAGTCAGGATGCTGCAAGGCAGCCTTACCCTGAAGACACTCCAGGAACATGATTCAGTATCTGACAAGGTGCGAATGTGTCTCCATGCACTTCCTCGCTGCTGTGTTTATTTTAAGCACATGGAACATTAGCTGTAATGCAGACAACACGGCAACAGCTGTGCTTCCCTCTTCCTCACTGTCCTGACGTCACAGGCAGTAAATACAAGCTCCAAAAATGAACAAGCCATGCCATCCCCAGCAGCATGCTTCGAAAGGCCACACACACCTTCCCCCAGACGGAGGATTCTTAGCCAGCCCTCATAACCTCCCTCAGCACAGACCAGCTAGTTAGCAATCTGGAAGCAAAGCCAGGCAGCGGAACTCACAAACAGAAGTCGATCCCCAACTCAGCAGCAACCTTTCAGGGAAGAAACTCTGCAGTATCTGTTAGAATTAAGTAGAAACACCCACTTTTCAACTGAGAAGTGCCTCTCCCAGAAGAAGGTGGGAAGGCATGCACCAGCAAGCTGTTCAGGTCGCAGCATTGCCTTGGTGGGAAACAGAGGCCACCCTACAAACAACCACTGAGAGTCTACTGAAAGGTGAGTGAGGGCATGCTGGCACACTTGCCCCATGAAGAATCTGTAGTTGTTGGAAGGAATGTAGGGCCCATGATGGTTAAATAAGAAACACGAGTTGCCAAAAGATGTTTGCCAGACTACTTCCCACAAGGCTCTCTCCTCTCTGCCCTCCTGCAACTCCTCTTCCTCCTCTAAGACTTCATTCCTGCTGCATTTTCTCATCCTTCCTTGTCCCTGCCTTCTTGATTCTGCTCCAGGGGACCAGTCACGACCAGGTAGCGTCCTGCCTCCTGACCTTGGCACTGACGCTAAGTCTCCTTTCCCAGAGGTCTGTGTGGCTTTAGTCTCCATAAGAACCTACCTCAGTGATTCCCATCCTTAAATCCCCAACTCAAATTACAAGAGGGAGCAAGATGGCTCAGCAGATAAAGGCGTTAGCCTTCTAAGGAACATCCTAGAACCCAGGTAGTAGAAGGAAAAAAAAATTCATGTTGTTCTCTGACCTCTACACACTCACAGTACACACTTTGTGACCTCCCCTTTAAACTTGTGTGTGCACACACACATGCAGTAGATACATACATACATATATACATACATACATACATACACACATACATACATACATACATACATACATACATGTAAAAATACAAGGAAGAGTATTTTTCTCCTTGATTTTTCTCTAAAGCACTCACTAGCACATTAGACCCTTTCCTGGATGCTGTTTTTACCCTGCAGACTGTCGGCTCTGTAAGGGAGGAACTTTTGTCCGTCTTACTCCCTACAGAATCCCCATCACCTAGCACAGAGAAAATGACATTTAACAGCTCTCACTGGCTGAGTGGTGAACCTACAGAAGTATATCAAGCCTGGGGAAATGAATGGAAGGCTCTAGCAGAGAGTTCCCCTAGGAAAGGAGTAATATGGCAGCCAGGAGCCACTGAAGATGAAATAAGGTTACAATTTATTAATATCACGGCTTACCAACTTCACTGACTGTAGGACAGGCACAAAAACGCAAAGTATAAACAGGAGTAAGAAGAGGCAGGGGAGAAACAGGGGCTGACAAATGAAGAGAGGGGACCCCAGACTATGTCTAACTACTACCCCCGACCCCCTCTTCCCTAAAGCACCTCAGCCCAACATTTTCAGAGAAAAATAGACCTTCCCAGCATCAAATGTAGTCCACTTTAGAGGAGAGTCTGGCTGCTGAGTTCACAAAAGAAATCACAGAGTGCATGCCAGTCCTAAGAGAAATAGGACTAGACTATCCTCATACCGACTTGGCTAGTCCTGGAAATGGAGCCCAAAGAATGGGTGGGACTGGACTCTGCTAGAATGTGTCAGGTCTGAAAAGGGCTGGGAGAGAGAGCAGACAGAAGGGCCACAGCTGTGCCTCTTTACCAACTGACCTTGGCCAAGGTCACCATAACCACTCTAGAACACAGGTCCTCTTCTAGGTCTTGTGTCATGCACCCACAGCAATTTTAGTATCCAGGAGTTGAAGACAGATGAATCAACAAAGTCAGTGCTGGCCTGATCTACACAAGTCAGTTTCAGGCCAGCCAAGGCTATACAGTGAGACAGTATCTCAAAAACTAAATAAACAATTAAGTGAATTAAACAGGTTCTGGAGATGGCTTAGTGGGTAAAATGCTTGCCCACACAAGCATGAGGACCTGAGCTCAGAGGTCCCACCACTCATAAAAAACAAGATGCATTAGCATACAGCTGTATCTCCAGCTGTGGGGTGAAGGAGGGCAGTTCCTGGGATCCACTGCTCACCCAGTCTAGCTAAAACTCCAGTCTTACTAGGAGACCCTGTCACAAAAATAACCAGGAAAGGCACTGATGGATACATCTAACATCAACCTGTGATCTCCACAGTGCATGTGTGGGCAAGTACACACATACACACACAAATGCACATGCATGTACACACATGCATCCCACATGCACACACATGTGGGTACACACACACACACACACACACACTACAGAATCTGCCTTGCCTGATGGGTGGATGTATGTGAGACAGCACTTTGTCCCACTGTACCAACAGAACTCAGGAAGCACAGCCTGGATGACACCCAATTAAGTAATGCCCAGATCCTACTCTACACAATGTCTCGGTCTCTTAGGAAGCCATGCATCTGGCATTCGACCTTTGGCTACCTGGCTGAACTCCATTTGCTTCTAATAATTTATAGATTTGGAGTCTAGGCTTTCCTCCAGCCACATGACCAGATCAGCAGCCAGTGAAGACACCCTTATCTCTTCCTTTCCAATGTGGATGCCTCTCCTGCTCATCTCTTATCTAATTGCATTGGTTCAGACCTACAGTTCAATGTTGAAAGAGAGGTGATACTGGGCACTGTTTTATTCTTAATTAGAATGGAATGTGCTACAGTTTGGATCCTGGTGTCCCCTGAAAGCCCTTGTGGTAAAGGCTCAGTTCCCAGCTTGTGTGATATTAGGTGATGGGCAGAAGAAAGGTAGATCACTGCGGGAAGAGGGCATGTCCTTAAGGAGGTATTAACATCCCAGATCTTTCTTTCTCTTCCTCTATGACAGTGCTTCTCAACCTTCCTGATGCTGCAACCCTTTAATACTGTCCCTCAAGTTTTCAACAGTTAGTGAGATCAGCACATGAGTAGATTCCCTTCATCTGGGTTAGTAGAGCTCTAGAAAGTGATGGGATGCCATGAGCCAAATGTTAGCTTTCAGTGTCATGCTGAGCAGGCCCTGTGACCCAGAGCAAACTGTCACCCCTCCCTTAGTCACCAGAGTCCACCAACATCACCCCTCTTATGTGCCTTTCCTTTCCCACTATACAACTCTCTGCTTTGCCTTGTTTCTTTCCATCCTAAACTCTCACCAGCCCCTAAAACTCCATAGGCTTCCCAACATGTGGTTGGAACACAAGTCTAGATGTAGGTCACTGCCAGCGCATCCTCATAGCCTGAACTTGTACCATGGAAAGCAATTGGTGGTATCCTTTTCTCAGGGGCAGAAGGGATCACTCTGACCCCTGGTTAGTTCTAGAGGGGTGGACATTCCCTCCTGGACAATGGCCACAAAGGTATCTTTACAGTTGATAAAGATGACCTAGAGTCTCCTCAGCTGTTTAATGGTGGCAGTGAGGCCAAGCAAAAACAATAGGAGGGAGGGGGAAAGGAAGAGGGAAAGAGAAGGGGGAGGTGGAAGAGGAGAAAGGGGGAGGGGGCGAGGGAGGGGGAAGAAGGCAGGCAGGACTGATTTAGCATCCTTAAGAACCTGACATTCCTTCAGTTCTCAAAACTGCTCTTGTAGACATTAGGAAACACTGGCTTCTTACAAAACACAGAGTTAAACAGCCTTGTTCAAGGCCCTGGAGTCTCTAGGTGACAGAACCCAGGTGATAGCAAGGACCCCAGATCCCAATCATCACACTTACTCCACTCTAGCTCTTGGCCTCCCGGGCTACAGGAAATCAAATTGCTTGTCAAGCTGCTTAATACAGCAGCAGCTACATAATGGGGGCTTAATGGTTCTCCCCAGATTGACGTGGTCAAAGGTGCTTCCCACTGAGCAAAGGCAATTTTCTCATCTGCAGAGCAAAGCCCAGACTTCATCCCTGCCTTCACACGCAGTGAAGCCTGACAGGGGAGGCTTTCACAACCAACCCTCTCCACCTCCCAAAACAACTTCAGAAATGGGAGCCAGGAGCCTGCACTGGGCTCACACCTCTAAGTGACTGGGATGCCTTGGAAGATCACTATTGAAGGTTCTATTCCAGGTCCCACACTGGACCAGTAACTCACATCCAGCAACAGCAGCCACCAAATACTATCTCAATGCCACCCAGAGCCCTCTGGGTAAAAAGGGAAAACATCTAGCTGTGTCATTTAAAGACAAAGATTCAGACTGACAAGACTGAAAAGGTGAAAAGGCACTTGCCACCAAGCCTGAAGACCTTAGCTTGGTCCCTGAGATCCTAATGTGTAAGGAAAGAACCGACTCTCTGCAAGCTGTCCTCTGACCTCCACATCCACACTCTGGTACAGCACCTTAGGTGGGGATACCTGGAATGGACATTTCTTCTCCTTTCAAAATCTAGGCACCAAAATATCTACGGAGTTCTTATTCCTATCAGCCCCAAGGTAAAGTGGCTTCTACTCTGGTTCCAAAAGAGAAATCATGGGGACTTGAAAGGCCACAGCCTAATCTCAATGGACTGTTTATTATTGGAGGCCGTCACCATGGTGCCTCCTCTCTTTATTTGTCTGTGACTCAACCAGAAATCATGTAGACCTCAAAGCCATGGTCTTCATGGATATGGACCAGTCCAGAGAGGTAGCAAATTTCTTGGACCTAGCACCAAAGCAGGTGCCACAGACGATGCTAATGATTAGATCCAAGCAATGTTGAGGGCTGAACAACATAGGCAATAAGAATGCAGCCTCTGTCCCTTTGTCTCCAAGATCCGGGCCACCTCAAATACTAACCTGGCTTGGCATCAAAACTACCCCCACACCACAGTTTGCTGAGAATTGTGTAGCCTTCATACATTTCCTACCCTCTTGAGAGAAAGGGAGGGTTTTCTAACTTATTCCAACTTGTGAGACACATGTAACCACCTAATGTCATACCTGTTCCTCCCATCCCACTTTAGCAGCAAGGTAGAGGAAGTCACCAGCTTTTCAGGTCCTCTATTGTCTGCTGCTGACACCTATGTTCAGTGACAAGGCTCACTATTGTAGCATGACTTGGAGCACCAAGAGGGCCACATAACATGTGACCCCATTTGTATGAGATGACCACACAGCAAGCGGTAGACTGGAAGAGATTGGTGACTGTATTTGGAAGTAAGTGACTGTCAATTTAGCAGGGGACAGTTAACACGGTCCACAATTAGACAATGGTGGCTACACACTATGCATAAGCTTTATAGCACATGGTTAATGTCTCTATAGAGTGACTGCTTTTTAGAATTGACAAGACATGAGGATAGACAATTAGAAGATGCTTTCCAGTTCCACATCTCATCACTGTCATCCCAGTACTGGATCCCGTTTCCTCCACATTCCTAGCAGACCTACAGTGTGAAGCCATCAATCCACCTCATCAACCTACCTCTGCACAGAATATCTCCAAAGAATGGTCATTCATCCTAGAGGGAAGCTGACTACACTTTGGCAACCGGAATTTACCAGATCTAAGGGGAGAAAACCAGGAATGCTGCCATCTGCCTTCTCAAAGAAGCTAGAGCCAGGAGGGAGAGAGAGACTGCAAGCCCAGAGGTGACATCATTGACTCTGCTCCTCCTTGACGAAGGGAAAGTGCAGTCTGTTCAGGGCTGCAGGCATGGCCTACTACAGAGGAAAGTAAATCAGGCATAAAAATTGCTAGAGGTTCCATTAGCAAGACAGAGCAAAAATAGGATTCCCACATCCCCTGTTGCCCTCGGGGCCCCTCATATTGCTAAAAATAAAGCAACAAGCAATGGTATTTGCAATGGTAGAATTCTCAGGAACTCCTGCAAAGCTTGACTTGCTAGGGGCCTTCTTCATCTTATTTTCCCTCTGGCTTCCTGCCTCCACCATCGAAGAGTGCTGCCAGGAAAGGATCTGGTGGAGATATATACACAGTCATGAGGCTGGAAGGACTTCCCTCTGAGGTCACGCATCATGGATGTGACCAGAGGGTGAAGATCTAAATGTGGAACAAGGATCCCTGTAGTACAGGGTCTAAGCATGTGTGTGGAGCTGGACAAGAGGGAGACACCCCACACCCTCTCTGGAGTCTGGCCCCACATCCAGACCAAGTCACAACAAAACAGTAGAGTCCTTTCCTTAGGTCCTGACTCCCTATATGCCCCAACACAGGAGTCTTGTGTTGTGACAGTAAGTGGTAGTGTACTAGGGCAAGGAGACTTGGGTGACAAACACAGTTCTTGGTGACTGAGGGTTGGGCTGCCTAAGTTCAAATCCTGCCTCTCCCTCTTTCTAGATAAGTGACTTTGAACAAGGTTCTTAACTGCAGTTCTTTCACTAATAATAAGAGACTCACAACATTCCCTATCTCGTGGGGCCACTATAGGAAGATCAAAAAGACATGTGATCACTGCCTAGTATTACTGGAGACCTACTAATAGCATGTTCCCCTAGAAAAGCAGCTATAATCCAAGGCCAGTCAGCAATTCTTGTTCACTCAGATACTTCTTGCGTGGCAGGACATAGACTCACCCTGGACTCTGGATAACAACAATAAAAACAGTTGAAGGGATTGAGAAGATATTTTGGTAAAGTTGTTGCTACCTAAGCACAGGAGCCTGCATTCAGTCCCTTCAAGCCACATTATAAATAAATGAATTAATTACCTAACTAATTAATTAGACAATCATTGTGTTGTGCACTTAAATTCCAGTGCAGAGGAAATGGACATAGGCCACTCTCTGCGGCTCTGCCTGGCCAGCCTAGCTTACTCAGTGAACTCCAGGTCAGTGAGAAACCCTGTCTCAAAACAAAGGTTACTAAAGAACAATACACACACACACACACATACACACACACACACACACACACACACACACTCTTGAACATACATGTGTTACCCCACACAAAAGCAGTTAGATAGTGAGGACAGGATTCGAACCAGTATTTTTTCATCTCCAGGTTGGGGCTGGTGACCACTAGCCTGCATGAGGTCATCACTTGCAAAACTCTATAGGAGCACAGGAGGCTTTCCTTGTTGGGCAGTGTAAATGGAAGTGGAGGTTGGACTCTAGGAGCATTCACTTCAAACAAAAATAATCCAGAGGCATGGTAAAAACTGAAGAAGTCTCTCCCTCCGGGCCTGATAGTAACTTATGTCAGAGCTCAGACAAGTTGTTCCCTTCCTCAAGACTAGCAGACGAGAAGTGGGGGACTAGAAAGGAACACTTTCCTTTAAGCCACCTGACACTCACCTGGCACCAGATCCTGCCTCATCACCTCGCCACCACCTCCCATTTGGCAGGTGGCTCAGATGCCCACCGTATGGCACTGCAGCCTATAAAGGGGCTGGGAAATCCTGGGTGTGGTTCCAAGGACACAGAGCCACATAAAACAGCCCTGAGGCCAAGAACGCCAGGATGGCCATAAACTGCTGCTCTAGCAGCAGGTACCTCAGCTGGCTGCTGCACTGTCCACCACCCTGTGTACTCTGGAGACTGGTCTGTTTCCCAGCTGAGAGACCCTACCCAATTGCAACTCAGGGACACAAGACTGAGAAGCCTTCCAATGCCACCTGGGTTTTCAAGAAGGGTTTTCTTACTGAGTGCTGGTCAGGCACAGGAGACAGCTCTCAGGAAGGCCAAGAGGAAAATAGGAGAGAGCTGGCACCATGCCTTCTGATAGGAAGGGCTATAAAATGTCCCCTTCATCGTTCCCACCTAATCCCTATAAGTGTCCCAGCAGGTTGGACCTGATTCCCATTCACAGATGAGGAAACTAAGATCCTGAGAAGCCACACAACTAGGAAGCAGCTGGGATCCAGGCCAAGATGCTAAAGCCCAGCTGTGCCCTGCTCCCAGGTTTCTGGGGAGGAGACTGGAGGATGGGACATCAGGGTACTCCATGGGACTCAATGGGACTCTATGAGACCTCCCTGGCCTCGGCCTAGTATCTTCCAAACACAGGACATCCAGATCTCCTGGGAAACCTCTTACTGAGGCTGAGGCTGAGACAGTCCCAGCAGTGTCTCAATAGGATGCTAGCCCCAAACAGCCTCCCACACTCCAGCCCTACCTGAAGCATGGAACTAGGCACCAGCTTCTCCTCCACTTTCTGCAGATCTTCTCTCTGCTACAGACAAGGCTCCACAAACGCTGAGGCTGGCCCACAGGTAATGATAGGAAGGGAAGCAGCTCACCTTCAGAGAGGGTTTCCAAACTATGCCCTTCTCAGACGGCAGCCACTGCATCGACCAAATGTTGCTATGATCAAGCAGCTATCTATAGGGAACTGAGATTCATAGATCTGCAAAGGCTTGAGGACAGCTCACCTGGTAAAGCGCTTACCTCACAAGCAGGAGGACCTGTGTTCAATCACCAGAACACGGAGCAGTCTGTCATCTTAGTGCTGGGAAGATGGAGACGATAGATCCCTGGGCTTCACAGCCAGCCAGCCTGGGTTAATTGACAATCCCCAAGTCAATGAGAGACCCTGTCTCCAAAAAGTAAGTTGGATAGCATCTGTGGGATAATACCCAAAGTTGATAAGTACGCATGCACATAAACTCACATATAACACAAAACAAGACACGCAAGCTGCACAGTATCGGTCAGCTATAAACCACTGAGCTGGGGTTGAACCTATATTCCTCTTCCCCAATCAGGGACAGATGAGCTGCCACTGATGCTGTTCCATCTTCTAGTCCCTCTGAGGTGATCACAGCAATGATCTATAGGTTATTTCCACTCTGAGCACAGTGACCCTGGCTCTCTCTCCCTAGGTCTCTTCATAGGTGTTGAAAGTCCAAGCTGACATCAAGTATGGGGTTACCCAGGCCCAACAGTATTCCCTCACACTTCTTTACAAGACAGATAGAGCAGTCATGTGCAAGTACCTCCTCCAGAGAAAGAGCCAGGTCTAGAGCAGCAACCACACCTACCCTTAGAAGGTACCCAATACACCCTAGAAAGACAAGTTTGCATCCAGTGATCCGCCTTCAAGGATAGTAAGGTAGATCTTGAGTGTCCTCCAAGGGTCCACATGATAGAAGCTTGAATCTCAGGGTTATACTATCAGGAACTAATATGGTCTTTAAAAGGTGGAATCCTGTAGGAGATCTTTATTCATTAGAGGGCATCTTTGAAGGAAATCAGAGGACCCACACACCTCACTCTTGTTTACTTCCTGGATTTGATGAGATGAGTTTTGCTAACCAAAACGTTCCTGCCACAGTGTACCCAACACAGGCTCAAACAATAGAGCCAATTGACCACAAACAGAAACCTCAATGATCATGAGCCAAGATAAACCTTTCCTTTGTAAGATGATTATCTCATGTATTTGTTATAGTGACAGAAAGCATGGAATCGCCCCACCTCTGGGTCTCCTTGGATAACACTGAGCCCTCCTTGTTGGAAGCAAGGGGACCTATCTGGGGTTTATGTTAACCAGCCTACAAACTCTTTACAAGTGTCCTCTGGGACACCCAATCGTCTGAGAAAAGTGATATTCACAGACCCTCAGAGTCATGGTTTGGTGAGTTCCATTCACTCCCAGGAAGCACTCTGCCTCAGACCATAGTCAGACTCACCTAACCAGCTGAGTGGGTAATGCAATTGTTAGGTGACCTTTGTCAAATTACTTAGTAGGGTTTATCTGCTAGAAATGGCAAAATGACAGAAAGGAAAATCATGGTGTGAGGAACAAGAGCTATGTTGGAAAGGGGTGTGGGTGAAGAGCTAGGGAGACCCTGAAGAAGCCAGCTAGGCTCACTGGGTATGAGAGGGTGAGGAGAGGCGACTCTGGAGGATGGTGAACTGCACCACAGAATTTGCCACTGCCAGCTAAAAGACTGCTCTTCAGACCTATTTCCAAAGCCCTGCTCCCCAGCTCATGGGGCTTCCTGATCCCTTAACCCTCTCTATTCCTTCACAAAGACATTCATTGACACACAGTAATGTGCCAGACCCCGATTCCACTAAGGCCCACTTGCTAATCCAGGTTAATCATGATTATCGACTTGATTGTGCTGAGTGGTACACAGAAGCATAGGGAGGTACACCTTCGGGTGTGTGGGTGAGGATGTTTCCAGAGACTTAACTAAGTAGAGAATACCCATCCTAAATGTAGCAAGCACCATCCATCAAGCTGGGAGTCCTCAGGGAATAAAGGGGTGAGGAAGGAGGAAGCCAGATAACACAGGTCTCTTCACATTTGTTCTCATCCCTCTTCCCTTTCCTGGCCACAAGGCTCCACCATGATGGACCAACACCCTTAAAACCATCAATCAATATCAATCTTTTTTTCTTTTTAGTTGTATGTGTTCGATATTTTGTTACAGCAACAAAAGGGCCCATTAACATACTCCAGGAGGCTATGACTGTTGCCTTACATGGCACAAGGTGCTATTTGATGTGCTTCAGTGAGCTTAATTTGAGGAGACCAGCCTGGAGATCTACCTGTGGTCATAGATCCTGCCCAGACCAGGAGAAACTCCAATTGACATCGAGACCCCAATCATGCGATTCAAAGCTAAGAGAAAGAGGCATGGAGACAAGAAGACAAATCAAGAAAAAGATCCAACCTTCAGATGCTTTGACATTGGACCAGTAAAACCGATTTAAAACTCTAACCTCTTGAACTGTAGGAACTGGGTAATCTTCTCCTTTTTTCTTTATCTAGTACTGAATGGAAGCCAGCATCTTAGACGAGCTATGTAAAGCATTAGACTGGGCTATTCTCTTGGCTCTTTATTTTTATTTAGAAATGGGTCCCATTCATCATCCAGGCTAGCCTTGAACTTGCTTCAGCTTCTTGAATGGCTAGGTTGCAAGTATACCACACTGTGCCCCATGATCACACTGTGTTAAGGTACTGAAGCCTGTGCTCATTGGTCACAGCAGGGAAAGGTGACTGGTGTACAGTTACCTGGAAAACGTTTCACACTATCTGTATGACTCTGGCCACTGAAGGTCCACTGACGGCCAACAAATGCTGCTCTACCTCTCTGTAGCTCACAGTCATCTGTTTCCGTCCCTGCCTCTCTTCCACAACCCTGGGCACCTTGCAACTTCTGCAGGGAGATCCAGGGATGTAGTTTTCCTGAGTGACACTCCATGCTAGGATAGGCTTTTCAGTGATGCAGCTGTCTCTGAAGCATGTGTGCTCCTCACCTGTGGTCCTGTGAGTATCCCGGCAAACTCATTGGTTTGCTGAGCTAGCCTTAGGTGGAGTCATTCATTTGGCTCATTGTCAGTGTCCTATCTGGGGTAAATAGACATTTTTTCCATCTTCCCCAGGAAAGGTCACACAACAATCATGCTACATGTGACAAACATTTACAGTTCTTATCTGCTGCCTTCATTTGTCCTGCATGTGTTGTGTGTCTGGTGTACATATATACATGCTTGCTTATGTGTGGGTGGCAACAGCTAGAGGTTGGTGTTGGGTGTTTTCCTGGACCACTTGTCTCCTTAGCTACTGAAATAGGATCTCTTCGAGGTAATCTAGTTAGCCTGCTTACCCCAAGGATCCACTAACTCCACCTCCCAACTACTGGAATGATAGGTGGATCACTACACCTACAAGCTTTTACATGGATGCTGGGAACTCAGGCTCTGCTCTCCTCCTTTGTGCTACAGGTGCTTTATGCACTGAACCACCTCAGACCCAGCTCTGGCAACTTCAAAATTTTAAAAGCAACTTCTTCAAAATAAAAATTAAAGAAGATGCTATATTTTCATTTATATTAGGCTACAGTCCCTAAAATTTAGCCAACACAACCAATATCTAAGAGAAAGGACATAAATGTGAACAATCAAATTTGTCCTTTAAAAAGAAAAATTTCACTCCGGGCAGTGGCACCTCATGACTGATCTCTGAATTCAAGGACAGCATGGACTACAGAGCAAGTTCCAGGACAGCCAAGGCTACACAGAAAAACCCTGTCTCAAAAGAAAAAAATTATCAGCACTCCAGCCTGAGTTAATCTTATGAGGAAGCCAGAGCTTAGGTTTCAAAACTAACCACAGAGAGAGATAAAGTGCCACAGAGCCACCACATCCTTTTAGACGAACATACTCCACACTTCTCTCCTGTCCCTCACTCCCTCCCTCTATCCTTTCTCTCCTCTCTATCTCTCTGCCTCTCTGTCTCTCTCTGTCTCTGTCTCTCTGCCCCCCCCCTACACACACACACATCCAAAGAGGATACAAATCAAAGGTGATGCTTAGGGGAGCCCAACTAGGGAAAGTAAAACTAAAGGGGCCAGTCACCCCCATCCCCAACTGTTCTTCACTATGGGGTTCACAAACTTCTTCCACATATAAGGGATTCAATTACTCCCACCTTGAACTTCCCCACTTCCACACCTTGCTTTCTATCTGAGTCCTTGAAGTTCTGAAGAGATAGGGCAGTCCATGAGCCCTGGTCTCAGGCAGCCCAATAACAACAGTCCTCAGATCCGTGAACCAGGAATGCTGGGACAAAAGTACTTCCTTTCCAGTCAAGCTCGAATTGAACATGTGCCTACTGGAGCTACAACAAGCCAGCCTCCAGTTGAGGACAATTACAAAGAAAGCACATTGGAAGAGCAGAAGGAACATAGGTCCTTGAAGACACTAGGTAAGTTCAAAGACCACAAAACAGTAAAGCAAGTGTTATCCTACTGACCTGGTTTAAGATCTATGGCAGCAAAAGGTAAAGGAATCAAGAGATGAGAATCCCACTACCTTTCTGGTATCTCCTGGCTCCACTGCTCACACCCAAGCTAAGCCAGGCCAAAACACCCTCCCAACAATAAATAGTGGATACCAAACAAAGGCCAGCCACCAAGCCAAGCTCCCACAAATTCCAGAGGTAATATGTGTAGTTTGTGAACACTACCAGAGACTGAAACACAGTTCTCCAAAGTCATGGACACCATGTTACTCAGCTGCTCACAGAATCTACCATCTTCCCTGTTTTCTTTTTCCCTCCCTCCCTCCGCTGCAGGAATTGAATGCATGAAACAGTTAGTCTTCTGCTAGGGAAAACAAAAGACAAGTCAAAGACCTATGAATATTCATCTTCCTTTCCCTGTGGAAAGCAGCTTTGAGAAATGTTCAGGACTCCCCTGCCTCCCGACCCTTCATAGTCCTCACATGGCCACCCAGTCCTTCTGTCTGAATACAGACTGTAACCCAGACTCCTCACCTCCAAAGACCAGTGCAGCCTGTGCACTCATCTAGGTGACCTTCCCCAACCTGTGTACCTGAGGTGTGGGGTTAGGTGCCCTGTGTAAACAGGAGGCCTCCATTGAAAAGACCCATAACATCTTTGCCATGCTTCCTGTTTCAAAGGGGTATCATTTCTTTACAGCCAAGAAAGGCTCTGAGCACAGCTCCAGGCACCCCTTTCAACAGCAAGGGGCCCTTCTAGGCCATTTACCCTTTGGAAGACAAAATTGTTGGTGCTGACTCACTTCTGGAAATTCTTCACCTTCTACTCCGACACTGCACACAAGCATACAATCGGGATTCAATAATTGTTTACTGTGCAAACAAAATACAAATGGCCTGGAGCTTTTGCTTATACACTAAGACTGAATTTCTCAATGTCCTGGCTCATTTTCTACCTTCTGGGGTGGCTGTTGTGACCTCAGGTGATGGACTTCAGCTACTGAACAACTATATCCTTCAAGGGTGCCCCTTGACCCATCAGAAGCAAAGTGGCCAATGCTCTACCAACTCTGGCTTCCTACAAATGGGCTAGCTTTATCTACCTTCATGTTTTCTGTGACTCTCTCCACCTCTCTCCAATGCACTCAGTTCTCCATTAAAGAACTCTAAGTTTGTCTGGCCTCAAAGCAATCCTCTGATCTAAAAATCAGACCCAACAGGGCAGCCAGTGAAGCAAGAAGACCACTGAAGCTTTTGGGCTGATTTGGACTGTCAAGGGAGCACCCCTTAGGAGGCAGCTTGGCTGCAGACTGGCACATGGGCATGCACAGAGGGGCTAATTATCAGTCAGATTTCACAGTTCACCTCTGCGCTCTTATTTCCCAATGTGTAACAAAGCCCAGCATGGCTTCATCCCCAACAGGGTGTTTTTGTTCGAGCTAACATCACCCCCTCCATTCAAGTGGCTGCAATTCAGCTCAGTACAGTGCAAGGAGGAACTTGGCCTCTTTCAGTGATGGCGGGTGGCTAGCTGGACAGAGGTCTCTTCATAGTGGGAATAGGGTGGAGAAGAAAACAAATTTGTGGTTTCACCAAATACAGCCGAAGGCTGTCTGCTGGCGGGAACTGCTATCCTGCACTTAACTTCGCAAAAGCACATGAAACGGCCTTTCTTCTGAGCAAATCAAGCTCAAGACACTTCCACAGAATATTCTGCCAACCTACCAGCAAATGGTGGTAAGGTAGCTTTGGAGTTCCACCCTTGGGTCTCTCTCTCTCTCTCTCTCTCTCTCTCTCTCTCTCTCTCTCTCTCACACACACACACACACACACACACACACACACACACACACACACATACACACCTTGCTAATGCCTAAGCCCAGGAGGGAGTCTTGCCTTCTTAAAGCCTGCGTTCTGGTGAAGGTGGTCTAAAAAGGCTGTACTCTGGCTTCCAAAATGAATTCAATGCCCTCAGAGCTCAAGAAGCTTTGGACAAGGGGGATCACTGCTCAAAAAATAAATGTAACATGGAATATTTGCAAGCGATTGCTGAATATGCATCCGTTCTCTGACTCACTCAACATCTCCTAAGTACCCATTTGTGTCATGTCACATGCTCAGTGCTGAGAACACTGAGACAAATAAAGACACACATTTTGCCTGGCTCTGCATCCCATAGCCCAGAGTGTGGAGTCTGCACCGGGTCCCATTAGGAGCTTACAATCTAGCCAGAGCCCTAAGCACAGGAAATGCTCTGGAGTCTCAAGGACCTGCTCATCCTCGCCTACACAGTGGCTGGCATGAGGTGGCCTCAAGTCAACTTCAACTAAGTGCCACCTTGTACCTGGATATATACTGACGGTGGTAACCGTCTTTTGAGCATATCTCCCATGCTGCATGAAACTCTGTGGTCTTCCCCCTATAACTACAGAAAGAGGGAGTTTAAGGAGGGCTGGCAAGGGGCAGCCAGCTCCCTGGCAGAGGAAGAGAGAACTAATCCCAGGTACCTGTGTTTCCTTACCATCTCACCACACCAATGAAGAAGACCCTGTCCATTTCTCACACAGCCTCAACTCCACTGCTGGCTTCCCTGAAGGCACTGTGAGTAACACTCTTGCGACCCTCTTCCCAACCTGGCCCAAATGTGGGACAGGAGACCCATGAGCAAAATATTTGCTTAATTCAGACAGTGACAACATCAACCTGACATGAAATGGAGCCGGAGGTGGAGAAGAAAGTCTTCCGGGAATTCAGTGTACAGAAACAAGTTTTGTGTGTCTCAGTACACATAATCCCCAACAAAAAAAGCAAAGTTTAAGGACAAATACCAGGTGCTATGCAAACCTTGAAGCAGGTGCCTGACCCAGCTCTGTGAGTCAGAGATAGATTCCTAAGTAGGGCACTGCCTGAGTCTTCCTTGCCTAGATGGCTCAAGGGTCCCTCTGCCCTATCCCCTTCTCCTCAGAACCCCATGGTGAACACAGTTCCTGAGGCACACCAGGCCACTTGGCCTTTCTTATTCTGGTGTCCAGACTCTGGAACCTAACAAAGCTCTGTCCTATGGGAGAAGCGCCTCTGCCCCCTAAAGCCTCCGCCCCCTTTGCAGTTGTCTCCATTTGCCTGAGAACATGGAAGGTGGCACCGGACAGACCATTCAGGTGGAAAAACCAAGATTCACCGAAAACACAGGTGATGTGTAGAGTCACAGGGGAGCGGAGCTTCAGAAGCATCTGGTGGAGTCATCATTTGGTAAACTGAGGCTTTGTAAAATAAATCTGTTTAATTTGTTTGAGACAGAGTTTCACATAGACTGGGCTGGCCTCAAACTCCTGATAATTCCACCTCCACTTTCCAAGTGCTGGGATTATAGGCATATTCCATCGCATCTGGTTTATAGGGTGCTGGATAGTAAGCCCGGGTTTGCATGTGTGTTAGGATTCTACCAACTGAGCTAGAACCCCCACCCTACAGTGAGGAAGTGATTTACAGTCCAAACTTTTTCCTCTCCTCTCCCTACAGTCCCTCCTTCCTCCTTTCTATGGGGGTGGTGAGTGTAGAGTCAAATGTAGAGGGAAAGGGCATCTCCATTTTTCTTTTGCCCTAAGCTCTGGCTCTATTGTTAATACCCAGAGAACTGTCCCCACATTCCTGCAGGCTTTTGGATGCCAAGTTCCTGCAGGGTCCTCCTCTTCCTCATTTTGACTATCCAGGCCATGGCAACTGAAGGAGAGGAGTCCTCTAAACCAATGGTTCTCAACCTTCCTAACCTTACAACCCTTTAATAGAGTTCCCATGTGCGGTGATGACCCCAAGCCACAAAATTATTTTCATTGCTATTTCATAATTATAATTTGGCTGTTATGAATTGTGATATAAATATCTGATATGCAGGATATCTGATATGCATACCCCCAAGAGAGGTCATGATCCACAGGTTGAGAACTGCTGGCCTAAACTAACAGCCATTTGTTCAGCACTTACAAGATGCTAAATGCTTTTTTAATTTCTTCAAAACCTCCACGGGCTGGTATTTTTGGAGTTCAGTTTATGCATGGAGATTGAAGTGGACATTAGTCAACACCCCCAAGCAGGGTAGGAGTGGGTTTCAAGCTCACATTTGTCTAATTGCAAGACAGACTCACCAGGTTCACATGTTCTGAATTTAAGAGGGCCAAGTTCAGAATGAGGCTACCTCTTTGTATTTTGGGTGTGAGCAGAAGCTTCCTAGATCCCTGGACTGATGGGGCTGTTTGTTACAGCAGCTGACCTAGCCTGACTAATACTTGCAACTGGTTCAGTGTTTTCATGACCACAGAACAAATCACAGACAAGACACTATAATGTAAACCATGAGGAATGAATAATTGTGACAGACTGAGTAAGGCAAAGAAGCAAGCAACAACTCAAGGAACGTCATGGAGAGACCACTGGCCTAGAAGCAGCAGAGTGGTCCAGAAGCCATATTGCCTACACTTATGGTCAGCCATCAGTTCCCCACAGAGGAGTATCATGGAGCAATGTAAGGGACACTGTGTGAGAAAACAAAAGCTGAGTCCCTAGCAACTGCTACCTATTCCAGTCAGCTATTGCAGACAAACTACCCCGGTATATATGTAGTGGCTTAAAACCAATCATTTCATTTTATTCTTGGTCTTATTCTGAAATCCAAGAATGCACAGAGCAATCAGCTGAATAGTTTGTCTCTGATTTGCCTAAGTGGGACTTAAAGGATCCAATTCCAAGATGGCATCTTTACATGCAGCTAGTACACACACTCATTCCCTACTCCCTCCCCCCATATTCACTGCACTTCGTCTGTCTTTTTCCTGTCTCCCTTCTGCTTGTATAATATCCCTCCCTCCGGGGCCTCTCCTGGGACCTTGGACTCACACATAATGGTCTCAAAGCAGTTAGATATCCTGCATGGGGCCGCTGATTTCCAGAGAGCAAGTGTCCCAAGAGACAAACGGAAACACCAAGGCTTCCCCCTACTCAGCCCAGGAAGTTACATCAAGTCCCTTCTGCCCCATTCCAGTAGTACGGAGCACTTCACAACTAGCCTTGACTCAAAGCAACAATGCCAAAATAAATAACAGAAACTGAGAGAGCCGAGGTTCACCCATGGCTCTCTGTAAAGACCAACAGCCAGGATATTATCTACCAACACCTAGAGGCACCAGTGCCCTTCAGGACCACCAGCCAGGCACAGAGCCAAAGAGAAAACTTAGCAGTTCTGTCCACGGGGAGGACTCCACATGGGAGTAAAGATGCCTGCTGCAGCAGATGCCCATGCAGCCCAAGGAAGAAAAGAAAGGTTGGCTAAAGAGAGGGAGGATGGCCCCTTGGGAGGTACACTCCTAATCAGTTGAACTAATCTGCAAGGGATAAGAAGGTAGGAGGTTGGAGGGGAAGTCTTAGGATACTTAAGGCTGTGCAAGGCCACCTCTACCTTCCACTGCATCTGGATCTGCCAGAACTGTGCTCTGCTATGCTATAACCAGGTCTCCTGCAACAGGAATGTAGCTCAGATCTGCAGCACTCTGTAGCCACTGCTGTAGCCCTGGGTGCCCAGAACCTCAGGGCTGAAGAGAGGCAGTAAATGGCAACCTTCTCTTCTCTGCTTCCACCTGCCTATCTCACCCAACCCAAAGAAGCATGGCTATAGCCTGCCAACCTCTGGGGCCATCCTGACTACCTGGCCTGTTGCAGGGGGGGAGGGGGGGAGCCATGGCCTGGATAAGAAAGGCCTGGCCTCTGATAGCTACTTCCGCTTCATACACAGAGGATGCTGTGCTGACAAACACCTGGGACAGCAGAGACTGTGGGTGGCAGCTGAAAATAGCAGAGCTGGCTGCCTCTTTTAAATCCTCAGGGTCTTGTTATCCCTCATCCGTGGGCCATAGGGACACACCTGGCTGACATGTGTACATGAGGCCTTCTCAAAGCTTGTGCTTAAAACCAGAGAAGCCTGCCATGCCAGGGCATGAGTACAGTGATCAGAAAGCACAGAAACAGCCTGTTTCTGAGAGGCGAGTCGGGGAGGGTGGCCCCAACCCCACAGTTCCAACGGGCTCAGCCAGCCCCTCCCTTCTTGACCAATTCCATTCCGTCTCCCTTTTCTTGATCTCAAGTTCTTGGTGTTTTGCCTTCTCATTTTGACAGTAAGGATTGAGGGTGGTACACTGCATCTCTTATTTCTTCTGTGAGTTTATTATACTGACCCAGCTAGTCATATGCTTGCTAAGACAGGCATGCGGATACACTGTAGGCTGGGCACTGCAGAGCTCTAGGGGCCACTGTTGATAACTACAGTGTGTGTGGGGGATCCCTGCAATCATGCAATGTGGCCACTGGCATTACCAGAAAAGAAAGGCCTCATCTGATCCCTACATCCCAGGGAAAAGGACAGTCTGATTTGTAAAGACTGGCTAACTGACCAATCCATCTCCCACTTCTAAATATTCTTCCCATAGGGTTTGGAATACACAAGGTCATGGTATCCAATTACCTAGAAATAGACAGGGAGAGGGGTAAAATAATGTATTTCCAAGCTAAAGGAGGTCGAGAGGGCAGGGAGTGATCCTACCAAGGCAAGGGGGACTACACCCACTGAGGGGTTTCCTGAACCTCCCTGTCCTAAGGCATCATTTCAATAAGCCAGAGAACTCAGGTCTATTTCACTTCCATCGCCAATAGTCTCAGAGTTTGAAAGAGGGGGGCCAGTGAGGTTGCTCAGCAGGTAAAGGATCTGCCACCAAGCCTGATGCTGTGAGTTCAATTCCCAGAACCTATGTGATAGAAGGAAAGAACAGAGTTTGAGAGAGACTTGGAAGCACACAGAGATGACAGAGTAGTGGGCACCATTCCACATCAGAATCTACAGCTCAGTGGCTTAACTGGAAGACCTGGCTGGTAAGTGTCGTCCAACTCTTCTGCTTCTCCATGCTCTCATGTGTATGTCTGTGTCTGTGTGTGTGTTTGTGTGTGTGTGTGTGTGTGTGTGTGTGTCTGTATGTGTCTGTGTGTGTGTGTGTGTGTGCGTGTGTGTCTGTATGTGTCTGTGTGTCTATATGTGTGTCTGTGTGTCTGTGTGTGTCTGTGTGTGTGTCTGTGTGTCTGTGTCTGTGTGTCTGTATGTGTGTGTGTTTATGTATCTGTCTGTGTGTCTGTATGTGTGTGTGTGTGTGTGTGTGTGTCTGTATGTGTCTGTGTGTCTATATGTGTGTCTGTGTGTCTGTATGTGTCTCTGTGTGTGTGTGTGTGTGTGTGTGTGTGTGTGTGTGTATTTGGGATGTATGCATGGTTTGTGTGTATGGACATGTGTTTGAGTACTTGTCTGTAGGTGGGCCACAGAAATCAGCAACCAGGTGTTGCCTCAATTATTTTTCTGCCTTATTTCATGAACTAGGGTACACTCATAGCTCCAGCTAGACTGGCTGGCCAATCCATCTATCTTGGCCTTCTAGCACTGGGGTTATAGACACGTGCAGCCATACTTAGCTTTCATGTATGCTCTGGGGTTCCAAAGTCAGGCCCTCATGCTTGAACAGAAAAAAAAAAAAAAAAAAAAAAAAAAAAAAAAAAAACGTTAATATCTGAGCCATCTCTCCAACCTCTATCCCAACCTTTTAAAATCATATTTGAATTATGTATCTTATGTTTAATCCATTTGAAGGAAGCACATAATGCTCAAAACTCACCCAGATATTTATTTTGTGCTTCTATGTACCCTAACTCAAGGGTTGGCATGTGGGCCATAGATTATAAAACACAACTATGTGTTATATGATATAAATCTGACACCAGCTCTGGAGGTGATCCTGCACAACTATATACAGGATACCTACTTACTGAGGGGCTGGAAAGGGGGAATACCCCATTTTCTGACAACACAGCTCATGAACTTAAGAGATCTGACCAACACTTCAGATCCATTTCAATCCTGGCACTATGGAATTCTCTGCACTTACCCAAGGCCTCCACCTCATGGAGAAATGGTGCTCGAGTCTCAAGATTCTCCTGTGTGTGTGTGTGTGTGTGTGTGTGTGTGTGTGTGTGTGTGTGTGTGTGGTGTTTAAACATTGATACAGAGTCTTATATATCTTAGGTTGGCCTTGAACTTGATTTGTAGCCAAGGATGATCTTGAACTTCTGATACCTTCTGCCTCTACCAACTGAGCCCAGGGCTTTATGTATGCTAGGCAAACACTCTACCAACTAAGCAATACTATCCAGCCTCTCAATATACTTTTTAGTCCTATATCATTAGTTCCTCTAGACTTATAAGACATCTATCATACAACGGGCCATGGGATATGGGGTTCAGAGCTCATTAATACACGCCCGCGCGCGAGTGTATTCTGTCTGAGAAGATACAGGTACACAGACACTGGGAAGAATAAGCAGCAACATCTCACTAGCTGGTTTCTGTTTCCACCATTAAAATCATTTTCAAGCCCTGCCTGGCATTTAAATAGCATCACCCCTGGAGATGGCTGCTTTGGTTTCATTACCGTCTGTGTTCACAGAGCACAAATAGAAACCTTCGTGGTTTTATTAGTTTCCATGCAACTCAGGAGAGATTAGCATGCTAGCATTTCAGCTGCCGACTTAAAAAAGGGATCAGTTAAAAACTGAGGTGCTCACGTTGTCAAGTCACTAGGAAAATGAAAACAGAAAATCTCTGTCATATCTGCCTCCTGCCCATGAACGGAGCACTCCATTCTGCAATTGCCATCCCTGCTGTCTAAATGTTTAGTTCGTTCTGTAAGAAACACATAGTCAAGATCACCTGCGCGCACACATGTACACCACATATATACACACAATACACATATCACACACACACACAGACACACACCACATACCCAAGAAAGGCTAAACTCTTATGGAGAAGGGTCTTGTGCAGGTTTGAGGGGTTTTGGTTCCCTTTGCTTTTTTTGTTTCTGTTTGTTTGGTCTGGGCTGTGGGACGATGGCTGGTGTGCTGAACAAGCCCCAGAGCAGCCTCTGTGAATTACTCTGTGAATCTTCAAACTGTTAACATCATTTATCTGCGACAAGTTAAAATTTAATATGTGGCCCTGGTAATATCAAATGGGTATTATATAATCTAAAAGAGCGATTCCAGTAAGTCCCAAGGTGCTGGCTGTTTATGGTTGAGGGGAACGTTGTTTCAGAGAGCACTTAGGAATTTTGGGGATCACCCCTCCCAATGCGTGCTCCTGCCAGAGAGGCTTCGTAACCGTCCCCAGCTTTCGGCAGCTGGAAGGCTCCACAGAACAGCACAGAGATGACCAGTCTGGCTCAGGGCTGCCTTTTAGGATGAGTTGAGGGAAAACTTCAAAGTGAGTTGATTCTCGTGGCCTTCTTTTCAATCAAACACTGCTAGCCTATAATCCTAGCCTATTTATAGACTACAATCTAAGATGACTTTGACTTTTCCCCACACCAAGAGTCAAAATAAAACTTCAGTAGTCATGCAGCTATGTCATCAGAAGTAATAACAGAGTCACAAAAAGCCTAACTCTGAATGTTTTCTTTTTATTTCTTTTTCTCTCATGTAAAACATCCCAACCCCAGGCTCCTCTCCCTTTATTCCTCTCAGGTCCCCTACACACACACACACACACACACACACACACACACACACACACACTCTTCTCCCCCAGATCTGATTTTTCTTTTCTAAATGTGGGCATAATAGTATTTCCGATGTCCTCTGATTAAAATTTTTAAGATTTATATTTTACTTTTTAATTGTGTGTAGATGTCTGGGGGCTGGAGGGAGACAGTGTGCATGCACTTAAGTGTGTGTACCCACAGAAGCCAGAGCCTCAGATCCCCTGGAGTGGGAGTGACAGGTAATTGCATGACCTGAGAGCTGGGAACCAAACTCCGTTCTCATCGATAGCAGCCCCTGCTCCCAGCCACAGAGCATCTTTTGAATACTGCTTCACATTGAAATTCTCAGCTATGTCTCCTCATCAAAGTCAGCAGTAGAGTTTTGGGAACACGTCAATCAAAGTCCACTTTTGTGATTTTTAGTAGAGCAAAATCCACTCCCTGTGTCTACTGCCTCAAGTAATGGAATTCATAAAAGGTAAAAATGATATCTTTGAAATTGACCTAAGTGGCTTTGTACTTTAAAAAAATCATTAAATCAAGAACAATTTATATCTAGGAAGACCAGGACCCAGACAATGCCTTGTCAGAGACACGAGAGCTGCCCGATGTCATGTGTCAATGTCAAAATTCTGAGATGACTCAGGCCTTAACTCTCCTCTGAGAGCAGAGGTGGGCTGGAGTTACCACCCACTGGTACAATGGCTGACACAAGACCCCTAGCTGAGTGCCCAGCACTACAGAAATATACAAAGAGCAAACCCCAGTAAAACAGACTCTGGACAGAAAAAGGGTCACTGCCGATCCTGCAGCTGGCTGTGTGGATCCAACCCAACAAGGTCAGAGGCCTCTCAAAGACCCAAATGCCACAGGAAGAAAGTGAAAACCTGTGGTCAGTGCGGTCACAGTAAAAAGGGGGCAAGGAAGTAAACAGATCCACAGAAGATACTGGTTAACTCCAGGGGCGTGTTTTGATTTGGCGAGACTATTTTTTTCCTGTTAAAAAAAAAAGTGTGGTGTGTGTGTGTGTGTGTGTGTGTGTGTGTGTGTGTGTGTGTGTGTGCGTGTGTGTGTTTTCAGTGCTGGAGATTAAACCAGGAGGCTTGTGTATATTAGGCAAGTGTTCTACCACTGAGTTACAATGCCCTGTTGTGACATTGTCTCTCCATCCAGGTTAGCTTTGAAGTCGAGATCCTCTTGCCATAGCCTACCATATGTTAGAATTACAAAAATAATTATTAACAATATTAGAAATAAATAAAATGTTCTTTGGCCTTCTTCGAGCTGGAAAGATGGTTTAGCAGTTAATAGCACTGGCTGCTCTTTCAGAAGATCCAGGTTCAATTCCCACCCCCCACACAGCCACTTATAACCACTCCAGTCCCAGTGAGATCCAGAGCCGACTTCTGACCTCCAGAGGCACTGCATGCATGTGGCACAGAAACATACATACTGACAAACATCTACACATAAAACAACAACACAAAGTAAAAATGTAAAGTCTACCTTCTTAACTGTTTATCGCTGAGCAGCTCAGTAGTAACAGACATATTCACGTTGGTGTGCAAGTCTCTTCTGAATGTTTTCATCTGCAAAGCTGAAACTCTCAGCCCATTGTATGAGTGATCACCCTAGCCAGAGGAACCACCAGTTTCTGTGAGTTTGGCAATCCTAGGTGCCTCAATGGAGTAGAGTCCCGTCTTTTATGTCTAGGTTACATCACCTAGGTCGATGTGATGGAGCTCTGTCCTCAGGGTCCTACCCTCCTATGGCTGGACAACAGCCCTTGTGTGCCCGTGCTACATGTGGGTTCTCCCTTCACCTTCTAGTAGATTCTGGGTGGTTGCCACTTTGGGCTATTATGGGTATCACAACTCTCAGTGCAAGCACACAGAGCTCATTGGCCAAAAATGGAAATACTGAACCATGATAGTTAATTTTTAATTTTGTAAAAACCCTCCCTTCTAGCTTCCGAGGGTTTCAGTTTCTCTACTACCTCTCCAACACTTGTGATCTTTCTGGATTTTTTTTTTTTAACAGTACTCATTGCAGCAGGTAGGACGTATCATCTTTTTTAAATTCTTCTGTCTGGCCTACATTCTCATTTCTACAATGTTCTTCACTGTACAATGAACATACAGTACTCAGGATTAAGAGCAAAAATGCAAAACGTTGAAGTCAAAAAAGAAATCTTAGGAGGAAAATCAATTGCAAATGAATTTAAGAAATGGGTTGTTGTTGTTTTTTTAAGAGCTACTCGAACTGTTGCGATTTCCCTTGGGTTTGGTTAAGCGACATCATTTCTGCACACCTTAAGAATCCATCACCTGCTCGACTGTGGTGGTTGTAATTCACGGGCCAGCAGCACAGCTCCTGTAGACACTGAGAAGGGAGTGCACAGAGAGGAGGCAAAGGGGAACCCTGCTGGTCCATGGTGATCATCACGGGGCCCAGTTAATTGAACAAAGTGTCTGTGTTAATTGAACAAACCTACACCGTTGCAGAGATAAAATCTCTGTGCCCAGTGGTTTCCGACTGGTCAGTTCCACTCCTTGAAGGTGAGGCAACCTGACATATTCAAATAGGGCCAAAGAAAAGGGCCTGGAAACAAACTCTGCCAGTCACACAGATGGATCCAACCTCCAGCTCCCCAAGGAGAAGTGTCATTGCTCCTGTGTGACCATCTTTGTATTCTTCTGCACACCCCACCATCTCCTGTATGCTTCTGGGGGTGCCTATCTGTTTGTTTTTTTCTTTTTCTAGCTCTTCTTTAAAATGAATTTTTAGTTAGCATGCCAAGAAATGGGTTCCATGTGACATCGTTTTCACACATATATTCCACTATGCTTTACTTTTTATTTGTCCTCCCTTGGCATCGTCCCCTATTCTTCACCCTTGCTGGTGCCTTCCTCCCTCTAAATAGTTTCATCTTCTGCTTTTATGGCACATATACCTATATATCCCTCTCTCTTGTTATACCCTTTTTCTTTTCTTAGACATTTCCCCCCTCTCCTAATCCCATTTCTACACACACACACACACACACACACACACACACGCACGCACGCACGCATGCAGAAACTCTACCCACAGCTTGCAGCAAGACTAAACTGATCTCCACAACCATCAAGCAGACTGGAGGCGCTTCCAAACGTCAAGGACTAGAATGCAGGGAACCTTTCGGTCTCAGGAGAAGGAGGTACCCAAGAAGTGACCAGAGAGGACAAACTGCCTGCACAGAAGCATAACAGGTAAAGTTGTTTAACATCCCCACAGAGTAGGCAATATCCAAATACCACCTAAGTTTTTCCATCTAGGTCTGCACTCAAGGGTCTGCAATCTACTACTCTGGGCTTGTTCTGGGTGTCGCAGCCATGGGTCACAAGCAAAAGGAAATGGGAAAGCTTTTGACAGGTCCATTCTAAGGTGGGCAGTGGTGGCCTCAGGAGATCATGGGCACTTGTCCTCTTTGCTGGGGGAGCAGAAGAGCACCAGCACTTGGGGAGACTCCCAAACCCCCCACCCATCATGAGCTGTGGCTGCACTGCGCATGCTCAGTCAAGTCCCTGTTTGTTGCCCACCAACCACCGAGTTTACAAGCCACCACCCACTCCAGTCTCCCACGGCCAAGTTCAATCCCAAACAAGGAGAGCGCACTTCCTGGTCTCTCGGGAGGACAAGAGAACAAGAACAAAATATGGCAAGGAAACTGACCAATATTCAGACTCTCCACTTGTAATCATGTATGTCAAAGGCAGAGCCACCTCACCTGAATGACTTTTTACAATTAGAAACAATTCTGAGAAGAATAGCCCAGAAGATCTTGCCCTAAATTGCTTATGTGAACGACATCGTGGTAGGCTGAGAGGTGGCTCAGTGGTTAAGGCTGCTTGCTCTCTGCTCTTTCAGAGGACCTGGGTTTTATTCCCAGAACCCACATCAGGCAGCTCACAACTACCCGTAACTTCAGCTCTAGAGTATCAGAAACCCTCTTCTGGACTCCGTACGTAGCATATATCCATACAGACCCATGGGAATATACATAAATCAAAATAATAATGATAAGTATTTAAAATAACAATATTAAAATATAAATTGTGGCTCCAGATATCATCATGTATGGGAGAGATTTTATTTGAAGTCACAATCTTTCTCCCTCTTCTCCACCACAAGGTCTCACTGTAGAGCTGCCTGGAACTAATGATCCTCCTGTCTCAACCTCCCAAGTGCTGAGACTGCAAGTCTACACCACCACACCCAGCTTTACAATTCAATTTTTCACAAAAAAAAAAACCAAAACAACAATAACTTTGCCTCTTCAAATTAAACTCTGACCATAAACGAATCATGTAGCACTTCCTCTAACTATCTCTACCTAAATGGTAGCATTGTACTCTAGTGTGTGTCTTTAAAAACTAAAATGAAATGACACCAAGTTCCACAGAAGTTTCCAGGAATGAGAAGGCACTGTGGAAAAGGGAAGCAAGGGGAAAGGCAACCAGATGGAAAGCAGAGAAGAAGAAAGAGATGGTGGTGATAATTTTAAGGTTGAAATTCCACTGGATCTGGGCCCTCAAGAAAACCAGGTAAGAAAACCCAATGAAACAGCATGGGCAAAATACAGGGGCATCAGGGTTGGTGGCAATACCTGTGATGCCAGCACTCAGAAAGCAGAGGCGGGAATGTCACAAATTCATGCCCAACCTGGGCTACATAGTGACACTGTCTCAGAAAAGACCACACACACACACACACACACACACACACACACACATGCATGTGCTTACAAATTAAAATGGAAAAAGAGTTAAGGATATAGCTCAAAGTAGTAGAGTGCTCACCTAGCATACTTGAGGCCCTAGGTTCTATGCTCAATACTTCAAAAGCAAAAGCAAAAAACAAAAAAGTAAATAAGATGTTTTAAATAATTTCAGCCCTGGCCACCTACAGAAGCATTAGTCACACAGGTAATGAGATCGTACAGGAAGATGACTCCCAGGCTCGACTTGAGGACGTTAAGTATATCCATTCTGGCCCTAGAGTGCCAATTACACTTCCAAATTGGCAATTAGATATAATGTCCCAAAGACAATTACCAAATAATGCCAAACACAATGCAAATTCCATCTGAACGAGAGCATTCTTATGATGCTCAAGATTGTGTTCTGGCCACACACGCACACACACACACACACACACATACACACATACACACACACAAATGCAGAGATGTGAATCTGTACCTACCATTGTTCCCACCATCCTAAGTGTCTTGTGTTTCTTTTTAGATAACTCAATTCCTGCCCTCAAGGAATCTGAAGATCGCTCAGTGTCACTTACAGCTACACTCACCCCATGAGAAGGGATCTGGTTTTAGCTCAGCTCAAGTCTGACGATTCTGAGTCCAAATGGGCAAGAGGTGAGAACCAGTCTTCATTATTTTTTTCCCCTGGCCCTGGCTCAGTTTCTGGCACAGTACATATGCTCTGATAAAGGCAAAACCAACAGCACTAACATTAACCAGATCTTTGAGCTTCCAGGTAGAGGGTCAGGTACAGGGCCGTTCGTGTGACTGCCAGAGACCCGAGTAAAGCTCCTTCTAGGTTCCCCTCCTTTGACAATGGAACGACCTAAAAAGAACATCTCAAGGAAAGTCCCAGACAGTTCGAGCTATGAAAACCCTTCTAGTGGGGGGGGCCGCTACTTTTACTGCTGTCTGCTAGAATCCTTGAGAGGTACAAAGGAAGATAACGTTCTCTCCCCTCCAAGAGACCTTTAAGGTTGAGGCTCCCTCCCATTTGGTAGGGTCCACCCTAGTCTCTGTGGAAAATGCCCTGACATGAACCCTTCCAGCAGGAGTAGCTCACAGCTGACCTCATGGGTCACCCCACACCATGTGGCCTTTAATTTTGCAAGATGGTGGTTTGGCTACCCTGAACTTTTGGAAGCCACACCCCTCACAGTGTGATCAACTGACAAGAAGAAGAACCCACAGGTTGGCTGGCAACTGGCATGCCGCTCCCAGTAAGCTAGAGAAAGCAAACCCTGGCTACCACAAAGCCAGCCCCAAAGCTCTTTGGGAGAGGACACCCCAAGAGATAGCTTTAATAGTGAGCCTCCAACCCAGCAGCAGGCCCACCCTCCACCTCAAAACACCTCGTCTAACTCTCCTCTCTCCCCCTGACTGCCTGATGTTAGCAAACCTTCCTCTTCTTGTCCATTCTGGCCCCTTCATGCCACAGGAGAGCTAGGAATCTGTACGTTCCATGATAAGCTCATCTTTCGAGATGACCTGCCCTCGCTGTTCATTCACATCAGGCTCTGCATAGCATCAGCAATGCCTGCCTCCTATGGAACCACGACCGCTCAGGCCGCTCCCTGACCTTCTGCATCACACCATTTCCCCAGCCCTCTAAGTGATCCACGTACACATGAAAGTTAAAGATTTCCGCCCCCCCCCCCCCCCGAGCCCTTGCAGACAGAAACCTGAGTCCAACTGACATTCCTCAGACCTTCTGCTCAAAAAGCTAGGCATATGAGGATGGGACTCTGAATTTCCTTCTCACTGAGCCCAAAGACAGGAATACATCAACTCGGAGCATCAGGAAGAAGGAGACACTGTTGGCCTCCTCCTGCTGTGTACAGCAGTGGAATTTCAGAGGTTCTGCGGGGGACTGGCCTTACCTGACCCTGAAAGATTTCTCTATAAGTCTTAGCGTTCTCCATGATGCCCCAGGGCTATGGTGTCACTGCACAAACACAACCCTTTCCCACAAACCAAAAAGGAGTCTCTCCAGAGGCTCCTCAGCTCTCAAGTCCTGAGAAGGTAGTGTTGGCTGTTGTGATTCACAGATTAGCACAGCCATTGCCACCGAGAGCCAGGGCACCCCTGCTACCCACTTTGGGAAAGAGGCCCTGGCATCCTAATCCAATGTCATCTCGACTGCTTCAAAGAGAGACAGAGAGAGGAAGGAATGGTGTGAGCAAGTGAGCCCTAGAGCAAGCACTTACTACCTCCTACTAAGCACCTCTTGAACATCCCAGCCCAAAGAACACAGTAGCTTGTTCTGTGGCAAAGAAAAGAGGCAAAGGGAAGGAGGCAAAGGCTTGGCCTCCATCTCTCTCAGGCCAAACAGCAGGGTCTCTCTTCCTTTTCTCCAGAAGCAGCAGCAGACCCAGCCTTGCAAGGAAAGCATGAACCCCCATGTATTCTCAAAACACGGCAGTAAAGTTAGGGAAAGAATCACGGGGCTGTGCTCTTATTATGAGTCTCAGTCTGACAGGAAGGAAACTGAGGCACCTCCACTGAAGTCTTTGGCAAGGTCACAGGCTGACTCTTGGCTGACAAGGGGTGGGGGTGGGGTGGGTGGAAAGCTGCTTAAAGCAAGCTCCCTGCCAGCTGCACTTCTGCACGCCTATGATGAGGTTCTCCCAGAAGAGGCTCAGCCAGGGCTCTCACTACCAATTTCCCCCAAGGTAACTTCAAGGGCAAGGGCCAGAACATACTTTGGGAAATCCTGCTGTAGAAGCTGCCAAGGAAAAGCTGATCTGGTTGCACACACCATGGTTAGGAGACTGCAACATCCCTGGGAGGCAGGGAGCATAATTCTGGGAGCTCTGACCTGCCTGGGTTGCCAGGGATGGAATCTACACTCTTCTTCAAGGACGTGTTGCTGAACAGCTATATCGCCAGGTGCCTGTTACGATGTTTTCCTTCTGCTAGCCCTATTTTCTGAGACACCAATACCATCAAGGACCTACCCACGCCCCCATCATCAACACATCAACCTTATTGTCAAGGCATCCTCCATAGATCTTTCTTCACCTACCAGATCCCAATCATGCTAGCTTGCAGCAGCCATCCAAAGCCAGGAGACCCAATCTCAGTGTGACTTTGGACAGGTTATTGGACTCAGTCTGTCAGGTTTGGAGGCTCCTTTTGGTTCCCAAATTCTATCTGTTCTAGTCTGTGTCCTCCTGCAGCTACTGTTCAACAAATCAACAAAAACAGCTTCTCACTTGGTGGAACTGTGTTAACTCTCACTTCCAAGAAGCCTGCTCGTGCCAGGTATTTGTTAGGCACTAGACATACATGTTATTGATGTTTCTTATAGGAATTCTACAAAGTAAGTGTCAGTGGGCTCCTCTGGCAGATGAGGAAATAAGGCTCAGCCAAAGATACCCTCCTGAATGGGGGCAGCAGCCGCTTCTCTGAGTCTATTAACTGTAGAGTCTAAAATATCCATCAAAACAAAACAAAAATAAACAACATAGCAGCAATGCTGGAGAGGTCGCTCAGCAGTCAAGAGCACCTACTGTTCTTGTAGAAGACCCAGGTTTGCTTTCCTGCACCTACATGGAGGCTCAAAGACATCTGAATCTCCAGTCCCAGGGGATCCAACCCCTCTTCTGACCTCCACAGGCTCCTGCATACACCTGATGCACATTCATATACCCAGATACATACACATAAAACAAAATTTTAAAAATTTAATAACCAATGAGAACAAGCTATCTGAACAAGGCCAGGTCAGGTCCCCCATGACCGGGGGATGACAACGTCTCCCTAGCCACCCTAAGTGATCTGACCACAAAAGAGTATGTGGAGGTCATTGGTGCTGGCAATTGCCAGGACAAGAGGAAACCAGGCACTGAGGCCAATCGGGAATCTAGAGTTCCCGGGTGCTGATGCCGCAGTCCTGATTGAATGCACCAGACCAGACCCTGGGTAATTAACAAGCCATAATGGGATCTGATATTTATATTAGTCACGAGCTTTTTGGAGAAAATGTGTTGTTTTCTCAGACATAGACATGGAGACAACACCTCAATAATTCACAGCATGCAGACCTTCCTTGACAAAGATCAAGGTTCTATAGGGATGATAGCCCTGACTGAGATTATCGGTTGGTCTTTGCCTTGCCACATACAGGTTCTACAGCAAACCAGAGGCCCATCCACAAGTGGCCTATTTCTCCAAACACTTAAAGAAAAGTAGACCATATGCTGGCAGATGAATAAAATGGTGTGGGGGGAAGACACATAGGTGGTCAGGAGCCAAATTTCAAAGGAATCAGAAGCACCACAAAGCTGAGCTTAAAATCTTTCCCCAAACTGCTCTGTCCTTCCATTCTATGTGTGATCCCAAGGCAAGGAGGGGATCGGAACTTATGAGGTTCAATCCTCAGATTTCCCGGGGACCTGAGAGGTTAACTGACTCATGCAGACTGCCTGAACAGTTCCCAGGCTTGCTACAATCTAGAACTAGACTAAATCCCAGAATTCTGTGGCCAAATGACCAGTGCGCGCTGATGCAACCCAGGTGGTGGAGGGAAGTAATAGCATAAAAAAACCTCAGCAAAGAACTGTGCTCTAATCAGGGGTGGGAGTGGTGAGGTTTGCTGTGTGCCAGTTGTTCTGTTTCACTCTCCCACTATGGCTACCTAGTCCAAGCTGACTCAAGACTCATGATCCTCCTGCCTCTGTCCCTGAGTGCTGGAATTACAGGCATGTGCCACCACACCCAGCATAAATACTCTTTGTTACTCCCTCACTTCTCCCCAAAAGTTTACAATCCTTTTTTTAAAATAACAATAATAATGAAGTCTTGAGCTATGTGTTATTTGGAGGCCGAAGGCACAAATGAACAGAGACCCCAAAGTGTATGTACACAGTCTTGAGTTCCTTTGACTAAAAAACACAGTGCAGACCTGGAGAACAAATGTATAGGATTCCAGGCTCCTGCTGAAACATGTCTCCCTGGGAATTTCAGATGCTGAGAAGATACCTTCCCCGGACCTCCAGCTCCTAGAACGCCACACTGGACCTGGATAAGGGCCAGGGTGGGCAAAGAGGCTTGAGAGTGGGTAGAAGTTTCTGTGGAAAGGTAGCAGAGGTTTGCTTAAGGAGACTGGCAGTTACAACTGTTCTAAACTTGAGCTGAATTCTCTATTCTGTACCGAGTCTTGACAAAATGACGGAATACTTGGAAAGCAAAGAGGAGAGGAAATGACTGCAAAACAAACACAGGGCCCAGAAGGTAGAAAGGAAAGCTCCTAAAAATTCTCACTTACCATCATTAGGTAAAGGGAGTTGAGTATACACACAATTTAATTGAACTAATCAAGAGGCAGGTATTAAGAAAACTGGTATTAAGAACTCACAATACCAAAAATAGCTTGATGCTATTCTGTTTTGGCCTTCAATCTTTTCAATCAACCACAATCATCTTTTATTTCAGGGTGATTCTGTATTGAAACTCTCAACTGTGTGCACTCTGCTGGTTTTGAAACTAAAAACTATGTAGATGAATAAGTAGGGATTCTTTTATAAGTATTGTTACACAAAACCTATTTTTGAGGAAACTGCCAAAAGCTACTCTGGTCATTATTTAGAAGAGAGATTCTTTATGTAAATTCTCTAAGAAACATCTCATGACAAGCACTATGCTGGCACAGGGTACCCCCTAGAGTAAAAAGATGCTAAACACTCTGCTTAAAAACTCAGGATGACAAAAAGGTTTCATTATGACCAAATTTGCTCACTTTCTGAAAACAGAAGGTATTTTTTTTAAAGCCAAGCCAAGTCACTTCCATATAGAAAATAATTGAGATACATGCAACTAAAGATAGTCGCCAAGTCTCTGTATGGGAGAGAGACACTCCCAGGACAAGCTGGAGATGAAGGAGAAAGAATGAGTGAATGGGATTCTATGATCAGGCTATGGTTAAGTCTGATAGAGCAGAAAGCATCTCTGGGTCTGGCTGGAGGAACCTTGCTTAATCTGAGGGCTTCTCTGGAAAGCCGGTGATCTTTCTCTTTGAAAAGGAAGGGGGAACCTCCATCATCAAGAAGGTGACTCTAAACAAAGCCCGCCAGTCACCATTGGATGTTTTCAGAGCAACGCCAAGAGGAAGCAAAGAAGGAAGGGTGTTCTTTCTTTTTTCCTCCCTTATTCCAACACACCAGTATTTTCCAAAACACAAATGTGCTGCCACAAAACACAGCTGAGCCCAGCACCTACAGTGATGTATAATTAATGACACACAGTGCTTCAGTTGCCCTTGGGTTTCATAGTCAGCCTTCCCCCTTCGCCTAACTCTTCTTAGCTGCAGGATGCTACAAGTTGCTGAGCCCTGTGTGTCTCAGGGGGGTCCTGGGATTAACTTTACTAGAGCAGGTGTGAACATTTGGGAACCAAGATGAGTGTCTTGCACAACCCTCCCCCCTCTAGATCTCCTCTCTCCAAAAGTGTGGGTGCTATTCAGACCTCTTGGATGAGAATTTCTCTAAAACAGGGCACCCAGTTTAGCTCCCTCTTTTCCCCAGTTCTTTTTATTCATTCTGTAATTCTCTCACAAACACTGCCCACCTCCGGTCCCCCATCCCCAAGCCAGTGCGAGGTGGTGGGCAGGGACCCCCTCTAGGGATATGGCCACAGCCCAAGAGTAAACCTAGCAACCGTACATCTGAGATGTGAGCCCTAACACAGTGGGCGAATCTGCCAGGAATAGCTTAAGGCGACTTCTAGCCACATCAAGACCCAAAAGGGGGCTGCGTGAAGCAGAGGTCCCTTGGACTCTGAGGCGTGCAGCCCTGGTGCTACAGATTGGAGCTGCTGGCGTATTTTCGGGGATCCAAAGTGGGTGGCTTGGGAGGGGAGTGTAGAGGTGACAAAAGTACTTGCTTGGGGTAGGGGGATGTTCCACAAAGAAAATGTAAGGGATGGAGTGGGCGGTGACATCAGACTCGCAACCATGCCACGTTTAGAAAGTGACTTTTCAAAGATCTACCCCGTTCTAGGATGGGTCTTCCCAACTTTTTATTGATCCCTATGCCCCCACTTTCTCCAGCCATGTTCCTCCCCCAGAATTCCCAAATGCAAAAGATTTTCTCCTTTGCTCAAAGGACGGTCTCTTCTTTGGGAACCCACAAACTGATTTCCCCAACAACAAAAAAAGTATGAGCCGATCTGTCCCAGCTCGCCCACCGTGAGGAGCCTGGCCGCAGCCAGTGAGGGGTGCTCAGCACGCACCCAGGGTCTTTCAGCTTCCTGTGTCCCCGCAAGGTTCCTTCTCCTCACTCCGCAACAACATACCCAAGAGACACATGTCCTCCCACCCGGGTCCGGCCGTAGACACCAATAACCCTACAATAAACAGAGAACTAAAGCGGGGGTCTGCGTCCCGGAGCGCACCGGCTGGGGTCAACTCCTCACCCCTGGCGCACAGACCGCTGCCCCAATCCGAGGGCACAGGGAGAGGGGAGGGAAGGGCAGGCGGCGGGGACAAGGCTGGCAGGGACGAAAGGAGGCAAGACACAGTGCAGAGCTAAGAGGTGGGCTGCAGGGGACGCCTGGGATGGCGCAGGGGCGGGCGCCCCGGGCGCGCGTTACCTTCGTCTTGCCCCCGCAGTGGCAGCAAACGGTCCACAGGTACTTGAGCGTCCGCCAGAGCAAGATGATGAAAAGGCCCCCGAAGAAAGTCACCATGGAGGAGGCCAAGAAAGCCCACCACATGCGTTGGCCCCGGCTGTCGCACGGCACCTCCATGGTCACCGGGATGATGAGCGCATCCATCTTGGGCTCGTGGACCGAGGACGAGGAGGAAGAGGAGGAGGAAGAAGAAGAAGAGGAGGAGGAAGAGGAGGAGGAGGACGCGTCTAGGCTGAGATGATTCGCGTGAATATTGCTGCTCATTCTAAGACCGCTGCCTCCGCCGCCACCGCCGCCGCCGCCGCCGCTGCTGCCGCCGCCGCCGCCGCCGCCACCGTTTGCCATAGCTAGCAACGGGCGGCAGGCGCAGGGGCTCGAGGGAGCTCCTCCCGCCGCCAGCGCCACCCCGAACACCCATCAACAGCCATGTTGCTGCTACTGCTGCCGCCGCCGCCGCGGAGCGCCGGGAGGGGGGCGGGGAGGCGCCTGGGCTCGGGGCGCTGTGCGCGACCTGGCGGGGTGTGCAGAGATATATACAGCCAAGCGCCGCCGCCCGCCCTCCCCCGGGCTGCCGGCCGGCCCGGGGGGGGGAGGGGATGAGCGCGGGTGGCTCCCACTCCCCGACCCGGGCCCCGATCGCTCCCGGGGCTGCGCAGAGCACCGAGAGCCCAGGGGGCGCCGCGGGCGGTCCGCGCCCGGGGTCTGTGCTGCCCGGAGCTCCGTGAGCGCGATCCCGCTTGCCCTCGGCGCCGCCCGGCCCGCCGCGTGCGCCACGCGTGTGCGCTGCGCCCCGGCCTGGGGTCCCCCGCCCGTCCCCGCGCAGCTCTCTCGGGTGATGAGAAGACAGCTCGTTAGGATCGGAGAATCCGCGCCCTCCCGCCCGGGCGTGCCTGCGCCACCCTTCCTCCCCTGGGCTGCGCTCCGCTCCTGGATCGCCGCCTCCTGTGCTCGCGGGGCCGCGGCAGATTGGCTGCGGACGTCTGCCCTGCCTCCGCGGCCAGCTAGCCGATGCTCTTCGGGACCCCTTCGGGCCAGGTCTCCGCGACCCTGAGCTTCTTTGGCCTCTGCTCGCTTTTTCCTCCTCGCCTCCTCGGGCTCCTCCTCGTCCCCGTTCTCGCAGCCCGAGCCTCTTCGGCGCGCGCCCCGCGCTCCCCGCAGCCGCCAGCAGTGGCAGCTGCAGCAACTGGAGCAGGCGCGGGCTCAAGCCGCCCGAAGCGGGAGGGGAGGTGGCTTACCGGGCTCACTCGCCATGGCTTGGGGCTGAGTAGGGGTGGCAGGTCATTTGGAAGTGGTCGGACATGCGGCCCCCCACCTTCCAGGACGCAGAATATAGCGCCCCCAGCCCAGATGCAGTACTTAGCGGGTGTTGCACCCCCCTAGGCTCAGCGAGGTACCAGAAGGGGAAGCCACCAGGTGCCAGGGCTAGGCCGGGTTTTCCCAAAGGATCCCCCTAATGGGGAGGGAAGGTGTGGCTGGCTGTCAACTCTATTCAATGGACTTATTGCCCCTAGATCCTCAGGCTTGGAGACTAAGAAAGACCCTAGCCAGTATAGTACACCTGCTGACAGATAGTTCACTTTTCTGTTTCCTAGGTGCCACAGCGTGCGTTGCTAATGAACAGGGGCATCTGGAAGTCTGTTGGTAGTCTGTGACCTCTGACAGCTGCAGGTGGGTTTGTTGTTTATTGTTGTGGTGGTGGTTTGTTGTTTGTTGTTTCCGTATTAATCAACATAAGAGCAGGCAAAGATGACAGCAGCTTGGCTATTGGTGTGGAACAAACCGAGCAGACAATGGGGTTTCTTAAAGGGTCGCTTCCTTGTTCTTTAGACACGTGTGGGAAGAGCGACCGGATGAAGAGTACTCTGCATTCAGGCTTGCCTTTCTACTTTTCTGGTTTCCCCTTGTCTCCCCTTTAAAGGGAAGGAGCCCAGGTTTGTTCAGCAGCCCCTGCTACCCACCTCACCCCCAGTCCCCCTTTTAATGCACGCAGAAACTTCCTCCCTCTGGACACTTCTACAGGCTGGCAGCTGGACCACAACTTTTTCCTGTGCTAATTAAAACCAAGATGATCACTCTCCCCTCATTGCCCACAGTGATTTCCCCAAAGTTTCCAGCTCATTAGTTATAGTCTAATTGGAATTCTCAGGTTCCTTTCAAGACTCTTCATACGGTAAACTGGCCCAAGTGAGCCTCCTTACCTGAACAAGCTGTCCCTACCTAAACCGTTGATCAGCCACACCCTGGCCCTGGGATACAGGAGAAGGGCCAAAGTAGGCCAAACCTGGCAGACACTGAAAATATATGAGTCTCAAATTGGTTGGTACATTCCTTGGGCTCAGTATACATTTCCATTAGAAAAGACTTAAGGCCAAAATCACCTCCCCCATAAAACAGTATACAACAGAAGGCCAGCAAAATGGCCCACTGGTAAAGTTACTTGCCTCCAAACCTGACCACTAGTGCCTGATCCTTGGAACTCACATAGTCAAAGTAATGAACTAATTCCTGTTAACCATTCTCTCATGTCCATGTGCATGCTATGAGGCACACTCACGTTTACACACATGCACAGAGAGAGGGGGGAACGGGAGAGGGAGAGGGAGAGGGAGAGGGAGAGGGAGAGGGAGAGGGAGAGGGAGAGGGAGAGGGAGAGGGAGAGGGAGAGGGAGAGGGAGAGGGAGAGGGAGAGGGAGAGGGAGAGGGAGAGGGAGAGGGAGAGGGAGAGGGAGAGATTATGTTTTAAAGAAGAGAACTATAAATGGTGTTTTCCAGAAGCAGAAATTGCCTCAGTCTCTCCTTAAACCATCCAGTGGCCCCTCCAGCATCATCTGTCCTTCTACATTGAGAGGGCTGCAAAACAATCCACATGTATTCAATGGCCCTGGCTCCTTTCCAGCATCAGGCTGGGGTAGTTGGTCTTGGAAAGGCTGGGGAGAGGGGAAAGTGGCTGTGGTACTGAGATTTCTTTGTTGGCCTTCTCAATAACTGTGTCTGTGCCTCAACACAAGCCTGAGGAACTTTCCTTAAGTCCAAGAATTAACATTTAAAACTCAGACATCCATAACATAAGTCAGCAAAGGACAGGTACTGTCCCGCCCCACCATGGGTTAACGAGCCTTCAGAATGTATTCATTCCCATAGGAGCAAAACCTGAACTTTTGCAACCAGCGGTCTCCTCTAGGTTCTTCCTAGCTAATACCTACAACCTAGATCCCCCTGAAAACTATTATCAGGGTGACTTACAAGAGACTAGTGGCTGCTGTGCCTTCTGTCCTCCCACATATGAAGTCCCCATCTGTGTCCCCATTCTGTTATCACCATCGTCATCTAGAGGGTCCCAGAAGCCACGAGACACCTCCCCCAACCACCACTTCTTTTTGCTCTCTCACTACCCTAACTTTGCTGACTGTCGCTTTGAGCATCTCCAGTGTTGTCCAAAACCATGACTTACTCAGAATTCATCAGAGACCCTCAGGGTCAATATTATCATCACCTGTCCCTGAGTGGACTAGAGACACTCAGAATATAGGCACAGCATGAGAGTATTCCTGACTGCCAGGAGTAGATATCATTAGGCCTTTGCCCAGCTCTCACCAGCCATTTAGAAAGAGACTCTTCCTAGAAACGGAGGAACCTCACATTCAGAAGGAGCCTTGGAAATCACAGACTTGTGTCATTCATTTCTAAAGCTGTAACAAAAACAGAAGTCAGGAGAGAGAGTTTGGTGAGTAAAGTGCTTGCCACACAAGTATGAGGTCCTGAGTTCGGATCTCTAGCAGCCACATAAAATCCAGTCATGGTGATATGTTCTGGTGCTGGGAGGTAGAGTGAAATGCAGATACCAGGAGGATTTCTGGACAGACAATAAAGTCAAAACAAACAAACAAACCAGGAGGGGTAAGCCCCAAATTGAGCCTCCCTCAATTAAGGTAGATAGCTGATTGAGTAAAACATCTGGCATCAGCCTATGGCCTCCAAGCACTCTGCATTGAGCAAAGATACACACACACACACACACACACACACACACACACACACTCCATAAACTGGACAAACTTGGACCAGATCTTCAGGCCCCAGGCTTTGCTCAAAGAGTGCAATCTGTGGGGAAAGGAGGGATTAGGGGCCCCTGCTTCCACTTTGTTGTTCTGCACACCCACACGGCCCTGCAGAAAGAGGGTTGGAGCATGACCATGCAGCTCAGGAACCCCTGAGCTCTGCTGTATGTAGCCTTTATCCTAGAGGGCCATATATGGGGCTGTGGCCAAGCTCTAGAGGGGCAGAACCCATCCAGCTTCCACAGGATCTGTCACCCACGCCTACCCATTGTCTTCTCACTCTTTCATTAGCCTGGAAAATGGGAAGCCCTAGAAGTATCTTTGAATAACCCCAGAGCATCATCCCTACCTTCTGTAGGTGTGTCTACAGGTAGAAACTTACAATGGGTGAGGGGCATTTATTTGCTTGTAAATGCATTTAAAACCTTCCCAGACTCTTCAGCAAATGTACCTGTGTCTACAGTCACTTTCAGAGCAAGCCTGGGTTTTCAAATCTGTTACCTATTCTAAGCTGGGCATTCTCAATGGGACTTAAAAGAAATACATGAGACAAAGTTCATAAGCACACAAACTAAAAAAGCGAAATGATCGAAGCCCAAAGAGAACACAAAAGGCTGTTTATGCAGATGTCAGCAGAGTATCACAGTTAACGCACTAAGCTTTCTTTTCTCCAGCCCCACCCAGCCTGGACCTAATGAGTCCTGATACTCAGATGATAAAAAAAAAAAAAAAAAGAAAGAAAAAGAAAAAGAAAAAAAATCTTTACGAATCTGTTGGGAGATTCAGTAATGCCTCCCTAAGTAATGTGGCGTCCTCTGGTGGCATCTTCTGGTAGACCACTATTTGATGACTATTCAAAAGGAGGCTGATTCATTCACTTGAGACAGGAAAATCCTGAGGAACATTTCACCATCAAACAAACAATGTAACCATAGGAAAGGATAGTCGTTAGAGGACACACACTGACTACAGATAATGTATAGTATACTTGAAGAGACACTAAGGGTTCTGACCACAGATACATACAAGAAAAAGGTAATACATAATTGTCTTGACTTCACTGATTATCCATTCCACAAATAGTCCAAATAATGCTGTGCAACATATATAAATGCGATTTTGTCCGTTTAGAAACGTTAAAGCTGGAGAGATGTGTCTGTGGTTAAAGGCACTTGTTGCTCCTAAGAGACCTTGCTTTATTTCCCAGCACCCATATAATGGTTCACAACCATTTGAAACTCCAGTTCCAAGAAATCTGGTACCCTCCTCTGATCCCTTAAGGCATCAACCACTCATGTGGTTCACATATATGTATGCAGACAAAACATGCACTCATAAAATGAATAGATTAAATGTTTTTTTAGCAAAAGTAAAGAGAAAACTCATATCGAGGATGATATCAACTATCCACCATTAAAACTGTTGGTATGAAGGTAGATGGCACAGTTCGTGTTCTTTCCATGATACAATCTAATGCTCCATCTTAGCTATGACTGCCATTGGTGTCTCCACACTTCCTTAAATTATCAGTATGTGGAAAGCTGGAGAGAGCTGACAACATGCCTCCCTTCCAAGCACAGGAACCTGAGATTGGCCTTCAGAACTCATGTGCATTTAAAAAAAAAAAAAAACTGGACATAAGGCTCACTTAAAACCTTAGATCTGGGCAGTCAAGAGCAGGCAGATCCCTGGGATTCACTGGCCAGTCACACTGGACCACTAGATGAGTGTCAGGGAGTAAGAAAACTCACAGAGGAAAGTGACACAATGTCTGATGAAGGACACTTGAGGTTGTCCTCTGACCCATACAAGTGTAGCCACCCAAGCATATGTGTAATATTTTATTATTTGTATGCACAAATATTGTATGCACACATGCACACAAGCACATGTATACATATACATACATACAATACACAAGCACATGTGTGCCCATACACATGCAGATACACATACACAATTACCATGGTGCACCCCTGCCCGCTCACCTTCTTATAATCTATTTGTGGTGGAAGAAGGAAAAGTAGCTACTCTGCCTCCTTACAGCTCCAAGAAACAGAGGCTGAGTTCTCCCATCGAATTACTTGACATGCCAAGAGTCCTCTGTCTCTGGAACAATTTCTGATGTATAACAAAGGAGGATGACCACAGAGGCCCAACCCTCAAAACTATATCCAAGGGCCTTTGAGTTTCAAAAGGTGCATTGGTGGAAAGAGGGACTAAGAAAGCAGGTCTGGGTGGGTTAGGTTTTCTTTTCATAACTAATTAATATTTGTTTTGCATTTATTTCTGTTTCTATGATTAATTCAGACTTATTACAAAGAATTAGACTATAGAATCTTCATAAGAGGACATTGACTCTTCCTAGAATCCCACCACCCACAGATTACCTAACCACTTAACATTTTATATATTTAGATTTTTGCCGTGGGTGTATTTTTGCAAGGTTAAAACTACACTGAACATGTATCATTCACCCTACTTTCCTTTCTTTGTTGCTAAAGAGCCTGGAAGACACCGGGAAGAACAACTGAGTAGCAGACCAGCAGATGGCATACTACTGACATGTGGCTTATCCTAAAATTTGATATATTTAAAAACAAGCTCTAAAACTGTGTGCAAATCTATTACAGTAATTGAGCGATGTCAGAAGGCCTCCACTGATATTCCTGCATCCTGGCCTCAGTAGATGTCTATCTGAGACCAGTTGGCCACAGGGTCCTTTCTAGCTCCTTACTACATCACAGACCTCAGATCAGCCCATGCCTAGCAAAGAACTTGAGTCAGGGTGTGAGAGTCTCAAAGTAATTGCATCCTTTTCTAACACATCCAAACTATTGCCTTAGCCAGGCATAGTTGGTGCACACCCTTAATCCTAGCATTCAGGAGGCAAAGATAGCCAGATCTCTGAGTCCCAAGCAAGCCTGGTCTACAGAGTGAGTTCCAGGATAACCAAGGCTACATAGAGAAACCCTGTCTTTCAGAGAGTGAAACCATTGCCTTTGGAGAAGAGTGGATGCTCTTGCAGGTCCTTAGTCAGAGACCCTTCTGCACTCCAGATGCAAACTAACTCTTCTTTGTTAAAGATGGTGCCAATGTCTGGGTTATGGCTGGTGGAGTCAACTCAGGGGCCATGTCCTGGCTGGAAGGCACCTTCCACTTCCGTTTTGCTGGACTGTCAGAAGACAATTCTGTTCATCCCTCTGTCCCTGTCAACTCTGCCAGGATTGTCTCTAGCAGACTACCAGTGTCTTGAGCCTTGACTCTGAGAGGCTTCCAGAGCCAGAGTCTGCTTTCTTCTATGGTGCTGAGAGAAAACCAAAGGAAGAGCCTCTCTGTGCTTCCTGTGTGTTTCAGGCTTCCAGACCAAAGCACTGGCTACTCTCCTGCCCCCTCCCCCTTCAGGGTTTCTAGTTTAATCTGTGCAGAAGCCCTGCTTCCAGTGCTGAGGAGTCCAGCACTCAATTCCTTGTCCTGAATAAATAAGGACTTTGGGACACAAGACAGCATATAGATGGTGAGGAGGACTTACTCCTGCTCCTCAGATACGAATGATGCTGAGAGCAACCTCCCTGCTTAGAAACCCTCTTGTGAATAAGAAGCCATAAAGTTGAACATGTTGATGGTGGCCAGGGATGAGCTTCCTGGCTTCCAATTCTGATTTGTGCATGCTGCACCTTGTTTTGTGATAACAGAGTCTGAAGAGCTTGGAAGGTAGTTCAGTAGGTAAAGTGCATGCAGCACAAGCATAGGGCATGAGCAAGTTCTGATTCTCTGCATCTACATAGAAAGCTATAAGTACATGCCTGTAATCCCAAAGCTATAGAGGCTGAGACAGAGAGATCCATGGGGCTCACTGGTCAGTTTGTCTAGGCAAACTCGGGAATGCCAAGTTCACTGAGATACCCTATCTTAAAAAATAAGGTGGCCTGCAATGCTGGAAGACACTAAATGTCAGCCTCTGACCACATGCTTGCATACATACACACATGTACATTCACCTGCAGACATACATGTATACACACACACACACACACACACACACACACACACACATCTGTAACAGCTCCCTCCCATCCTTGGCTTCAGTATCCTCACAGTTACCAAATGTCCTATTTTCCAAAAAGAAGTACAATTCTAGTGGATCAAAAAGATTATGAGCCATAGTATTTTATGAGGGGTGAGCATGTTTGTATGAAACCAAGAAACACAGCTTTGCTTATATGTTTCTAAAACAAACCAAACAAAATTTCAATCTAGCAGTACCCTGGGAGACTTAAGAGAATGAGCCATAAAAGAAGACACACAGCAATAAACTGGTCTCTGAGTTCAAGAGGAAAGTTCATCAAATATGTTTATGCAAGGAGCTGGCCATGTTTCTACAGAAGAATGCTATGAACATTCCGAATGTATTCAACTTAAAGCTAAGGTTGATCCCTGTGCACAAGAATCTTAGAGGTGGTCTCACCTTTGTCCCAGATTTTCATTCTTAAATCTAGCATTGGGGGCATTTTCCAGGGCATACAGTATGGTTATCCTATGAATCCAAAGGACAGCTAAAGATAGAGGTGACACAGTCAATTGTCTAGACATGAGAGAGAGAGAGAGAGAGAGAGAGAGAGAGAGAGAGACAGAGAGACAGAGAGATAGAAACAGAGACAAAGAGTTAAAGACAGAGAGACAAAGACATAGACAGAGAGACAGAGACAAAGAGAAACAGATGGAGAGGTGTAAACTCTGCCTATTCCAGGAGCTAAAACCTTGACTTTTGGCAACATCTATAGAGAGTGTAATCAGCTTTGTCTCTCTGGGGACCCATTTGACCACAAACATTAGGTACGTCCAGAAAGATACCTTAAGCACTGCACAAGCAGAGTTAGAGACAGAAGCTGCCCAGCATGCTGTAGTGCTCCCTGTTAGGAACAGCCTTTATGGGCGCTAAGAACACTGGGTAATACCGGTTTTCCAGAGGATGCTCAGCTGAAGAAAAACATGCAGACGCTTCCTTTTGGTCATCTATCAATCTCATTTTGTTCTCTCCTTATCACAAAATTGAAAGCTGTAAGTTGAGCAAACTAAGCCACAGACTGCCCTAGCTGCCCTGGGAAATCTTGGAGTGATGGATAGTCGTGGACTTAAAGCTTTTTATCTGACTTGCTCTCAGCTCTTCTATCAAGTCCTGTCTTGGTGACACTGTACGGAGACAGATTGGCAAGTATGCGTTCATGGCTTTTTATTTCAAGACATATTCTGTCTAAAGTCCAATGGTTCAGATGGGAATTCCAGCCCCGCTGTTATGTGTTTAGAAGCCCAGTGCTTCTTAATCTGCTAGCCTATCGAGATGGCTGTCCATTAAATCCAATGGACCATCATAGGGTGGGACCTTCTGAAATGGCTTTCCATTAAAGTCATGGGAGTACTTGAGTCCATTTGAGAACCAATCTAAAGACTATAGAATTTATCTTTTCCATCATACAGTCCAGAGGGCTCTGCCCCCTCTTTCCTAGCTTCCTCCACAGAGACTTGTGTGAGAACTCCCAGAGCAGAGTTGGCAGGCAGAGAAATCATATGGAGATCCAGGCCAGCACAAACATGGCTAATAGCCCACCAGTGAGGTTAGACACCACCATGGACTCTTCATGGACTCCAGGATTGGATGTAAACAGTTCCTAGAGACCACTCTCTTCTGTTTTCCCCCATTGCTTGGTTCACACTGGTTCTCAGCCAACACCCTTAATTCACTTCAGAAGAGATTCCTGGACACCACAGCTTAGACGACCAGCACTACCACACATAGAAGTTAAAAGGCTATGGATGGCCAGGCAGTGGTGACACATGCCTTTAATCCCAGCATTTGGGAGGCAGAGGCAGGAGTATTTCAGAGTTTGAGGCCAGCCTGGTCTACAGAGTGAGTTCCAGGACAGCCAGGGCTTCACAGAGAAACCCTGTCTCAAAAAACCAAAACCAAAAAAAAAAAAAAAAAAAAAAAAAAAAGGCTATGGATGTTGTATGGATGTTATGCAAACAAAAGTCCATGATAGGAATATGAAAGCTGACATAATGAAGGAGAATGATGTCATTGCATCAGAACTCGTGTTGAGCACAAGACCCTGTAACCTGAAGCAAAGACCAACTCGGGGGCAACTGAGTTTGGGAGAACTGAATGGGGTGTGTTGTTTTTATTTGGTGCCAAGATGGGAACATACAATGAAATTTTCCTTCATGTGTTGGCTCTGGGGAGAAGTTGAACTTTTCTACTGGGTTGAATTCTTACCGGGTCTACTCTACAGATGTAAATGCAAGGCATGGGTGTGTAAAGCAAACACCTCATCTGGACTCAGAGAGAGCTGCTGCTCTCAGAAGTGCTTCCCCTGAGGTCAGTGCACAACATGACTGGTGGTCACCAGGACATCTGCTCTCTACTTCACCAAGACCTCCTCAGTATGGTAGTGAGGCTTTTGTCTGACATGTTCTTTTTTAGACTTGAGACAGCACTATTTGAAGGTGATTGACAGTCTGCCCAAAGCCTCTTTGCTGCCATGCCTAAACTGAAGTTAGAAACCTTTCCTGTACCCTTTGTGCTCTCTCTAATGCTACCTGGGTAGCAGATGGGCCTGCTGGGGCCCATGCAATGAGTCTTCCTCTCTCCCTTCCTGTTCCCAGCCGGTCTCTGAGTTCCTTTCTTGTTTTCTTTAAAATGCTAATCTGGGTCTCTAGGACTCAGGGAGCCTTTTGCCCCCACAGAACCCCAGTGTGGCTACACCCAGCTGTGCACCATCATGCAGAGCCTCATAAGTCCCCAGGTTGGCAGCAGGCATGCAGTGAGTCCTTTCCCATGTCATCTGGGACTCTGAGCACCTGCTGAGGCCAGGGACCCAGGCACCTTAGGACACTGGGCTTTAAACACAGTGGGTACAGCTGGCCACTCAGCTCTGAGCCTCTCTCTGGAACTGGGTCAAATGCATCATCAGACCAAAGCAGGAGCTTTGAAGCACCTCTGTGGGTGGGTCCTGGGGAGATAGGAAAATCAGGCTCTTCTCTAGGTTGGGGTGGCTGATAATGATGAGGGAGGTGTCCCACTGTACCTTTGGAGGAAAGTGGTGGGAAGGGGCAACATCCTAGAACAGAGAGGAGGAGGAGGAAGTGACAGGGAGGGGAGAACATTCTAGAACAGAAAGGAAGAGAAAGAAAAGTGAAAAGTGAAATGAAACATGCAGAGAGAACTAAAGAGACCCAAAAAAAAAACAAGAAAAGGTGACATAGAATCCCAGGGTTGACAACCTTCTCCTGGTATCCTTTTCTCTAGCACAGATAGGTGTGGCTAGAATAGAAACCCCCAAAGCTTCCAAACAATGAAAAATGTATACACGGTAAATCACAGAATACTGCTGGCAGATTCCTAACATATTTCTCTACCCATCCATCCATCTATCCATCTACCCATCCATCCATCTATCCATCCATCCACCTACCCATCCATCCATCCATCCATCCACCCATCCATCCATTATTTGCTTGCTTTCACTGCTCAATCTCACTCTTCTCACTCTCTCTTTCCTTTCTCAGGAAGAATGCATGCTTGAGATGTGGGGTGTGCTTGTGAAGCACATCCTGGGGTACCCTTACAGCACAGGCAGCTTCAGGGTTGTTCTGGCTATGGGCAAGGGATGGGGAATCCCGGGCTGTGTGTTAGGAGGTAGGGACATGCCAAGAATTCTCTTTATTGTGTTCCCATCACCAGGATGAGGATTGATTGGTAAGAGCAAGAGCCAGAATAAACAACATCCAGAAAAGACAGCCCAGGCAGGCTTTGAGCAGCCAGGCAGGCTTCAGGCCAGCATCAGTGGCCTCAAGTGTGACACCTTTCCTGGGAATCCCACCTGCCTGGGTCTCCTTGACAAAAAAGTGACCAGAACATTGGTCTCTCTAGGTTAGTGGGCAGTGCTTTACGAGGGAAGAAGAGGAGGCCAGTGTCTCCATACATCCTGTTCTGCTGCTCCAGCATCAAGTCCTCAGATCTACAAAGGAAAATATTTATTAGGAATAGATTTATTAAATACTTTACACTGGTCCTCAGACTTGGCACTAACAGTTTCCTGAAATGGGGTCTTCTGTCTGCAGCTGTTGCCCCCACCATTACAAGGGGCCCCAAGCCTTGTGAAGTAAAATACATGACATCATAACCCAACTGAAGCCTATATGTTTCTGCACACAGCTGTATTCAGACTCATTGCTGCTCCTCTCTCTAGTTATAGGTATGGATCAGGTTTCTTGCTTCCTCACATTTCAGTGTCTTCTTCGGAGCAGGGACAATAAAATGACCTCCTTGAGGTACTAGTGAGAGGACCGGCTGGAAGAACCCAGGTGCAGCTCTCAGTGTAGTGTTTGGTATGTGGCCTTTCACTGCCCTTGACCACTGCTAGTAAAAGCAGACTAGTGGTTCTATAAATCTAGTGCCATAATCTCTACATTTCCACTCTCTGGTACATGCAGAAGAGTGATACCTTCTACCCAATGGACTGTAGTGCTGACTTTCTGCCTCACCTCATGAGTGGCAGTCTTCACCCATGTGCGTTTGTTGCTCAGTGTTGTTTTTCTCTTCTGTGACTACAGGCTTTTGAGATTCTTTTGTCTTCTTTTACAGAATGTTTTCTCCCTTCTCTTCTTCCCAGCCCATCTAGCTTTTGTGTATAGAGCATAGGTCTCACCAACAATGAAACTCCTACAGAACCCAAAGCAATGGCAAAGTCCGGCTCCGTGAGATGGAACCCATACCTGGCACTGTTATAGTGCCATGAACCTGCATCTAGATAGGCTGTAGGCCGGTTATTACCACTTTGCTAAATGGATATAGCATTAGAATGAATCCTAATGGTAACTTTGGTTCCAAAGGAATCCTCTGACCTCTGATGGTATCTACAAGCATATGGTCCACATAAATGTACACATTCATAAGCATATAAATAAAATTTTACAAAAAGAAATCTGTAGTGCTTGGGAATGACTCTGTGGGTAAAGAATTGCTGGAGCAGAAGGAGGCCCTGAACTCAGACCTCAAGCCCCATATGAAAGAAAGGCATGGCTGCAAGTAACCCTGGTACTGGCAGCAGGGTGGAGATCCCAGAGGCTTACTGGCCTGAGTCTACCTGAATTGGTAAACTCCAGATTCAATGAAGAGGCTCTGTCTCAAAAGATAAAGTGGAGCACCATAAAAGAAGACACCAACATTAACCTCTGACCTCCACACATATTCACAAACACATACACACACATAAACCATACACATATGCACATATACTATGCAAATGCATGCATGTATATCATATACATATGCACAGGTACCACATACATATATACTATACACATGTGCCTGTACCATACCAATATATCATATACACATGTACATGTGCACATGTACACACATACCACACACATACACATATGTGCACATGAATATTCACATATATCACACATACACACAAATATACCACACACATGCACACATGTATATCAAACACATATATCATGTACACATACAAACACACAAACATGGACACACACATATACCACACACACAAACACATATCACACACATACACACATGCACACATGTTTACACACACGAGGATATAGAATGGACAAACATGTAATGATGGGTGGGAAAGAAGGAATTGATGAGAGAAGAGCAAATCTTATGAACAAAGACTCTAGTAAAAGAAGGGGCCTAACATCTCAAAATTCTAAGTCGGCTGAGAGGGCAGCTCTACCTCACTGTACCACCATGTGTGGGTTTAGTGGTGGTGGCTTTGTTTGTAGTTTGTTTGGGGTTTTGTTTTGTTTTGTTTTTTGTTTTGTGTGTGAAATAGGTATTTGGTATACACCACAGGCTACTTTCAAATTTCACAATCCTTTTGGTTCAGTATGCTATTTTTTTCCTCTTGTGTGTATATTTTGTGTGTATGTTTGTGTGTGTGTGTGTGTGTGTGTGTGTGTGTGTGTGTGTGTGTGTGTGTACATGCACATGTGCGCATACACACTATATGCATGTGTGCTCCTATGGGCTACAGGTTCCTACTTACACAGAGAGACCAGAAGAGATAGTGTCTTCTATCACACTCCATCATATTCTCTTGAGACAGGGTGGCTCAGTAAAACCAGAGCTTACTGTGTTTTCTAAGCTACTGACTGACCAGTGAGACTCAAGAGATTCTGTCTCCCAGCCCCACCCCTTACAATGGGGTTAAAGATGTATACATCTATACCCAGCTTTTCCACGAGACTGGAGATCCCAATTCAGGTCCTCAGGCATGTGTAGCAAGCACTCTTACCCACAGAGTCATCTCCCCAGCCCCACTGTGGATTTCTTTAAGTGTCTAGTTTTGTGTATGTAGATTGCAGATATCACGACAGCTATCCTATATATAGCCAACCCTCAGAATCCACGGAGGTTGTGTTCCAAATTCACCTAGAACACCAAGCTTCACAGATGCTCAATTCCCTTAAATAAAATGGCATAATATTTGCATACAACACACCCTATTTTAAATCCTTTCCAAATTAATTCACAATGCTGAGTGCTATTTAAATAGTCATAGGGTATGGTAATTGTCTGGGGACTAATGACAAGGAAAAATATCTGTACATGTTTGGTACAGAGACCTTTTTATAAAGAAAAAATTAATGTGTAGTTGATTGAATTTGCATACACAGAACCCAAACATATGAAAATGCTGACTGCATCTTCATGCTATCACTAAAGTAAACCACACCTTGCAGGTGTTCTGTGCTCTATATAATTTTTATGGATGACAGAGACCCACTTCCAATCAGTCTGAGTTATGAGTAAAGACAGAGATGCCAGTTGCTCCTAAGAGAAACCCTGATGACAAACACTGTTGAGCCATGTTGTGGTTATATGCTGGCCCACTTTCTGGTCCTGTGCTGAATTCAGAAGGCTCAATCACTGGCCCAGTATAGATCAAACGCCTTTTCAGCCTAGAGTTTGAGGTGTCACAATCAAAACCCACAATCAATCAACTTTTGGTAGTATTAGAGGAGCCACTTCTACTGGAGAAAGAGATTACTCAAAACCACAAGAGACTTTTCTAGTCTCCTTTACAAATGAGGTTTTAGAGGTCAGGGGACTTGCCTGAAGTTCCCAATGCTCCTGACTCCACAGAACTGGTGGAAAGCCACATTTGTTTACTCCTCCTTCAAATGCTGCATTCTTTCTGCAAGTATCAAACTCAGAATGTCATTAGAGCAAGTTCCTTAAGATACATACAAATTAATGATGCTCAAGTCACCGCAGTATGTGGAGAAAATTGACCATTTTTCTTCATAGTCATTAAAATCCTTGGAACAAGAACTTGAGAGCCGATAACCTTTCATTTAGCACGCATGTGTGTGTGTGTGTGTGCACACGCATGTGCGCGTGTGTAATTTTTATCTTATAATGACTCCATGTGTGCATTAAATTTTGGTCATTTTTACTCCCTACTATCCTTTCCCATCCCCTTCTCTCCCACTGAAATCTTTCTTCCCAACAAGCTACTTACTCTGAAATCCTTTCATTTTTTTCTAATCTCCTAGATTTAGTCATGACTGCCAGCATGAGCTTGAGTGAGGAGCTATTTTCTGGAACGCTGGCATCTTACCAGTAGCTACACCACTGAAGAAGATAACACTCTCTCCCCCAACTCCCATTAATGTCCACAGTTCCTCAGTGAGGGATGGGGCCCTGTAAGTCCCTCCCCCATCCATGGTGACATGGTAATGTGCCCAGTCTTAGGCAGATCCTGTTAAAAGTAACCACATCTTCAGTGGGTTCCTGAGTGCCATGACCATGTCGTGATCAGGTGTTACTCTGAAGCACTCTGGGCCGTCTTCTGGCTCTTACATGCTTTCTGCGCCTCTTCCACAATGGCCCTTGAGTCTTGAAGGGGGTGAGATACATGTTCTGTTTAGGACTGGGTGAGCACTCTGCAGACACTTATTCTCTGCACCCCGACCAGTCATGAGTCTCTGCATTAACCACTACCCACTGCACAGGGAACGCCTCTCTGATGAAGGCTGAGGTTTGATAGCACTCCATTTGGCAAGACAGCAGCAGGAGGATCTCTTCTGTAGTCTATGACCCTGCCCCCAGCCATCGAGCTCTTGACCAGGTTTACAGACCAGGCATGAGTTCTCTCCTGCAGAGTGGACTGTATATCTATTCAGAAAGCAGGTAGTTACCCCAATAATATACCACCATTGCACCGCTGGGTGCATCTTTCCAGGCTGGTTATTACTATAGTTCACATGGTCCGTCATTAGGTATGACAACTGTTGACTTTCCTCTCCCCGCAGCTGCATAGTGTACCTTCTAGCACTATGAAAGCTTGCCAATAGGCAGAAGATTCCCAACTCAGATCTACCTTGATTCAATGGCTTGTAACCCACAGTTACAAGTTATGTGGTCTCTTTAGCAATGGGGTCTCATGCTCTATCTCTGGTGGCAACTCAGGACATTGCAATGTTTTAGGGGCCTTTGGGGTCTTCCTAACCAACAGCTTGTAGGGAGGCACTGCACACCTGGTACTGGAATTTTCATTTAATAACGTTAAGCTTTTGGGAAGAACATTATCCACTCATGCAAGGTGCCTCTGTTCGAACATTTTAAATTAATATTTTTAACTAGTTTTCAAAGTAATGAATTTTCACAAAGAAGGGATTTTTATTTTTTGAGGCAAGGTCTCTTAGTAAACCTGGAACACAGTATTTTTGCTAGGCTGTCTGGAGAGTAAGACCCCAGGATCTACTTTTCTCTGCCCACCCTTGAGCCCTGGGGTTACAGATGTCCAATTCTGATGCTCAGCCTCCACATGAATGCTAGAGATCCAGCTTCAGGTCCTCCTGTTTGTAGAGTAAGGACTTTCCCCACTGAGGCATCTTCCTAGCTCCAGGCTTTTTTTTTTTTTTTTTTTTTTCCCTGATCAGTTCAGAAAGATTGAGGCTCCTTCATATTCAACCATCTTAAGTAGCCAGGATGTGCCAGCTTTTCAGAGAGCACACATTCCATAGTCTGCTTTAGCTATGTAGGTCTCCTGCTCAGGACCAATTAAGAAATGCCACCTGGGTATAGCTATATGCCATGTACTGAATTGGTCCCTGGGGATGCTTGCTAGAGTGAAGTTTTGTCCTGGATCCTTGGAAGCTCAAAACAGACTCATCAGTTGAAGCTTCAGTCAAATCTCCTTGTGGCTGCTGAGGTGGAGTGAAGCAAAGGTTCAGAGGGGACATCAGCAAGAGAGGACATGAAAGAGAGGGGTTCCAGAAGAGAAGGTCTCAGTGGAAGGAAGGTGAGACTTCTCTGACCAAGGACAGGGAGGAAGAAAGCACGTGCGGTGGAAGCACCAAGAGTAAAGGCTAAACTTTTGTCCATCAACACACGTGGGCATCCCATCAGAGCATCACTGAAACACTGGTTCTCAACCCAGTTTCAACCTGTCGCTGTGTGGAGATATTTTTGCTTGCCAGGTTATTGCTGCTGCTGGGATCTTGCGGGGAGACACAGAGATTCGCTGCTAAACAACATTCAAAACCTAAAGGACCCCCTCTTCCCAAGGATACCACAAGAAAACACACAGAGCCAATTAACCTAAGTTCATAGGTGCTCACAGAGACTGAACTGACAATCAGCATGCCTGCATGGGTCTGACATGGGTCCTCTGCACATATGTTACAGTTGCATAGCTTGGTCTCCTTGGGGGACTCCTAACAGTGGGAGCGGGGATGGGGCTGTCTCTAGCTCTTTTGTCAGCTTTTGGGACCTTTGTCCTCATACTGGGTTACCTTTTCCAACCTTAATACAAGGGGAGGAGCCTAGTCTTACTGCAACTTAATATGCCATGTTTGGTAGATATACATGGGAGCCCTGCCCTTTTCTGAAGAGAGGGGAGGAGGGGTAAATGGGGCAGGGCTGGAAGGAGAAGTGGGAGGGGAAATTACAGTCAAGATGTAAAAAAACTAATTAAAAATAATTAAAAGAATATAATACATTTTTTAAAAGGGACTCATGACTTTTTGAAACAGTGTTGACAAGCTTGAATTCAAGGACTGCAGAGAAACAGGGGACAAAGGCTCACAGTAGGAGACCAACACTGCTATGTATCCTTGGGCTTCTCCCAGCAGCCTCTGCCTTCCCTGCCACAGTGACAGCAGTGCAGCTGCACTGGATGAGCAGAAGGAACTGGGAGAGGTGGGCCCTGACCCAGAGAGAACACCAATTGGTTCTCCCAGGCAGTTTGCCAAGTCTGTACCCATCTGCCATTTATGCTTATGGAACCCAGCTCTGCATCCCTGGTCCCAAACTAGATGATCTGCATCCTCAGGAAGCAACACAGCCAGCAGTCTTTGTGGAATCTGATTTATCTGGATAGCCAATAGTGGGACACAAGAAAGAAGTTGGAGGTGTTACCAAACACTGTTGCAATCGGATACGATCACCAAGTTCCTCTTACAAGCCCAAAAGCATTTTCCCAGTAGTGAGCTACAGATAGAACACTGTCTGTGCAGCTGTTTCATTTCCCATCTTTAAGAGGCCATATTCCCTGAGAGAGATTCCAGGAGCTGGAGGGGAACAAGATTGAGAACCTTTGATGTCACAGGTTCAGCACTGTGCTGGGGGTTTGCTGACGGTTGCCATAGTAAAGAGAAATGGCCCACAGCACAAGCCAATAGGAACCATGTTCTCTACCCTGGGGGACCTCTGAGCCTTAGTGACAGACCAGAACAGGAACAGAGTGAGCCAGGACTCCCAACGCTTCTGGTGAAAATCCCCAGTGGAATATGCAGATAGAATGTCTTGTTTAATCAGAGTCCTTCCTGTCCCCATCATAGCCTTTGAGAATATTGTTGGCAATAAGAAATAGATATTTCATCCCCAAAGTGGTTTCCTGGCTCCTATTCCACCTTCTCCAAAATGAAGCCCTTTTGTACGCTAATGAGATGAATTGTGGCTAGGGGTCCTGGAAAGCCTTAATGGCTGGCTGATTGCCAAGGGAAATGACAGTGGAGTTAGAAGGTGGGCAGTTTCTACTCCACTCCCTGACCTCCCGGGAAGAAGCTATATGGGGCTGCTGGGTCTCCACTGTCCAGTGATTTAACCATTTGTGCTTTTCACATGAGGCCTGGAGTTCAGAGAGCTTCCACATTACTGAACACTAGGAGGTGACAGGCAGGTGGCATTTTTATTGTGGAGGACTCTGGAGTTCTATACCACATTTCTCATATCCCAATTCTACATGCCTTGTCTTTCTATGTACATCTCCTCCATCTGGGGATTCTTCCTCCCTCTCTCCCTCTCTCCCTCTCTCCCTCCCTCCCTCCCTCCCTCCCTCCCTTCCTTCCTCTCTCCCTTCCTTCCTTCTCCCCTGCCTCCCTTCCTTCCTCCCTTCCTTCTTTCCTCCCTTCCTTCTTTCCTCCCTTCCTCCCTCCCTCCCTTCCTTCTTTCCTCCCTTCCTTCCTCCCTTCCTTCTTTCCTCCCTTCCTTCTTTCCTCCCTTCCTCCCTCCCTCCCTTCCTTCCTCCCTCCCTTCCTCCCTTCCTTCCTTCTTTCCTTCCTTCCTTCCTTTCTCCCTTTCTTCCTCCTTCCTTCCTTCCCTCCCTCCCTCCCTTCCTTCTTTCCTTCCTTCATCTTTCCTTCCTTCCTTTCTTTCTTTGTCTTTTCATTCCTTATATCAAAGTCCTTTATAATAAGTGGAAAACTAGAAAGTACATCCCTGAATTCTGTGAGGTGTCTAGCAAAGTACTGAACTCACAGAGGGGCTTTGGAACCTCCAAATCTGTAGCCAGTGGGTTGGACAGAGGTCATAACATGGGTCATAGCAACTGGTATCTGAAGCGGGGCCATTCTGGAGGGACTGGTATCTGGTAGATAACTCTTAACTCCAAACAGTGTCAGAACCGAATTGAACTACAGCACACTCAGTTGGTGTCAGAGATCTGGTTGGTATAAGGGCAAAAAAATCAATATACATTTTGGCATCTAGAGATTGAAATATTTGGTGTCCAGGGAGGATGAAGAAAGAAAAAAAGTTGATTTGTCCTATTACAGAGTTACCATTGACATCTTTGTAGAACATATCATTGAGTCTCAAGATAGCCGTCACCAAGAGGAAAAGTCAACTTACCCAGGAACAGATCTCATCAGAAAGTTCCTTCCTTATGAAGGTTTGATTTAGACTGCCTGGCTGGACTGTGATTCTTTTCATTCTCATCCTGGGGGAAGGGAGAGTTCTGCTCCAGGGAAAGATGACATTTCAGGATACTTCAGCTGCTGACTTTGTCCCAAAGAAATGCACACCCTTTTCTTCTACCCTTAAAGCTACACCTGTGCCAGTCTGGCTGTGAGAAACTGGCTGAGGTGCAGGCTATGTAGCACAATAGAGACATTTGTCCTGAAACAAACTGGCCCTTCAGCTTCCAAAAGACATCCCATAACTTTCCTCTACAGGACTCGTTAGCATCCCAGGTGCCCTGGTCTATGGTCACACGTGCAGGGAAGCACGCAGCCACTGCAGTTCACAGCCCCACAGAATCTTTAGAAAAGGGTTCACCTCCTCTGGAAACCCCGCCAGCAATAGGCTTATGCCCCAGACATGGATTTTGCTATCTCTATCCCTAAATTCAATACTGTTTTTTTTTTCCTTCTCAGCTTGTTCTCAACTTGGAATCCTCCCTCTGAAGGCAGAATAGTCTGTGGCTGTGCCCTGGGGACCACATTTTTAAATAGCCTGAAATCTAATTATTTTTATGACCAAATTTTTATTAGACTGTGGAGCCACCTCTGGGATTCTGTAATTACCCAACTCTAGTTGTAGTTTTGAGGACCTGGCTCTGAGATCACCAAACACAAGAAAATGTTGTGCATTTACATGTGCATGCATGTGTGCATGCGTGCATGTGTGCATGTGTGCATGCATCATGCATGTGTGTGTGCATGCGTGTGTATGTGTGTGTACACACATATGTATTTGAAATGTTTCATGCTGAGGTATTATTAAATCATTACCATGTTTTAAAGATGTGTTCCTGTAGCATCATCTTCTGGGCCCCATGCAGTGTATTGGAGCCAGCATGGTAATAGATGGGTATTTGAGGAGGGCCTAGAGCAACCACAAGCCACACTGTACCCTAATCATACACTTATCCAGATATTTTAGAAAAATGATCATAAACACCTCCTGAAAATAGAATGATCACAAGGCCTGTGGCAGACTGACCGTGCTGTTGAGGCAGTTGCTTTTCCAAGAATGCTACAAGGGAAGAGAAGACTCCAAAAGAGGTATGCTTTCCTGGAAAATTTCCTTGTCAAGTCAGAGAAGTTCTATCAAATATAAAGCAAACTAAAACTAATTCCCCTATAAAATATGCTTTTGGAGAATAGTATAGATGGAAGGATAGGAGAGCCAAGAGCATGTACTTATAGCCAGATAAATCTAGGTTCAAACCCCACCCAGCACAGAGGGTCTTCTAGAGGTAAGACCCTGGACAACTTAATGAACTAGTGCGTCCCCATCTGTATCTAGAAGGATGAAGATCATTATGTCCTTAGGGTTATGTAAAGGAGAAGACAATGGAAGGATGTACCACAGCAACTAGGGTCTAGTAAGCCCTTGAGAGTAGTGACTGGTAGTACAGTCAACCACAATGGAGTGATATTTCAGCCAATAATGGACCACATCCATGATAATGATCCTGTTATGAGATACTGCCTAGTGATCTCGAAGTTATGTTCCTGCAACAACCAAATCACCTGAGGCAATTTAGGACTTCTAAAAGACTCTTCCAACAGGACCCAGAGAGCCCTGGGCTAGAACTGATCTGAATGTCTCATCCCTGGGGACTAGCTTTCATGGTCTTAGAAGGCCATGCAACCTACAGTCCTACCCAGCTATGACCTCAATGAACCCAGCTATGAACTCAATGACCAACATGGCAAGATAACTCTGAGGATGCAATAGTGACACACATGCCTTGGCAGTAACCAACAGCTCTCTAATTGGACTTTAGACCTGTTCAACAAAAAGGAAACTATGCCTGCTACTGAAACCCTAGCTAACTACTCAGTACTAGTTAAGTCTAGAGGAGAGTCTAAAATCACTAATTTACTAAACAAGCATAATCCCTAAGCATTTGTCCTTATACCCACAAATGAGTGTGGTCTGCATCCCCCATCAAGGAGACATCTCATTGCAGCAGATGGGAGGACCAGTACAGAAAACCACACCAAATCAAGTTCAGAGTTGTGAAGCCCAGTCCCAATCTACACCTCTACAAAACTCTCCCGCACCTAAGCCTCAGGGAACATTGTGGAAGAGAGGATGGAAAGATTCTAACAGCCAAAGGAACAGGGAGTTTGCTGTGAGATTGTGTCTCCTAGTAACATCAGAAGCTGCACCTATGAAGTCTCATCAACATGACCACCCAAATGTGAGCAGAACAAAGAGAACACCAATAGTTATGCCAAAGTGGGTGGGGAAAGTCATCCACAAGGCCTCAGCCCTCCATGAAGAATCATAGGTAACTGAGGAAAGCTGGGAAGGGAAGAGGTGCTTAGAGCACCTCAAAGAGCAAAAGATTGCTTCTCCAGTGACAAATAGTCAGCTCTGAGACCATACTTACAAGTAACACTGTACAAACTGAACAGGCTGTATTTAAGAATGTATAGGTGTATTCCCATACATATATGCCTGATAACAATTGGTAAGAAAAGAGGCCATAAATTTGAAGGAGAGCAGGGAAGGTTGGTATGAGGGAGGTTTTACAGGGAAGAAAGGAAGGGGAGAAATGTAATTGGATTGTGATCTCAAAAATAAATCTTAAAAGAGGCTATTCTCATTTTTTCAGAAATTCCATATATGTGATTATGCAGTGAGAGTCTAGCTCACCCCACACTTCTGCCAGCATACACCTCCCCCTCCTCCCTATTCTCCTTGCAGTGCCTGCTGCCTTCACTTCTTATCATCCAGTGTTCCTTTCTGCAGACATTCACGTTCAATGTGTCTCTCTTTCATATGGGAAAAAGGAATCCTAACTGAGGGATTGCCTCCATCAGATTGTCTGTAGGCAAGTCTGTGGCACATTTCCTTTCTTACTGACCATTGTCAGAAGGCCCAGGCCAGTGTGGGTGGCACCATGCCTAGGCAAGTGGTCCTGAAAGTAGGCTGACCAAGCCAGTAAGACGCACTCTTCCATGGTCACTGCTTCAGTTCCTCTCTCTAGGCTGTTGTCTTGAATCTGCCCAGGGTTCCTTCCATGGTGGACTATAATTGGCACTTGGAACCCAAAGAAACCTTTCATTTTCCAAGTCGATTTCAGTCATGGTGTACATCAGAGACAGAAAAGCGAGCTAATACCCTGTCAAGCACCATCTAAGGAAACAATTTAAAGATTCTTCATTGTTGTTTCCACTAACCAACCTCCCTTCACATCAACAGATGCTAACTTTAGCCACTGTTTCTTCTCTTTCCTTTTGTCTTCGGCATGATATATTGTTGAAGCATCATCCCCATCTTCTTCCTGACTGTTTTCACCTTCCCAGGCTAAGACTCATACTCATTGTCCTTTGCTCCCCACCCTCAGCTCACTCTGATTTATTCTGGCACGTGCTCAGGTAGCGAGACTAAAAGGGAACAGAACCTTCTGATATCCTTCCTCCCGTAACCTCGGCTTGCACTCTGAACCATAACAATCATTCAATAAGAACAAAGACCTCCATTGAAGGATGAGATAGCAGGCTTGAATGAAAAGAACTCTCCTGAAAGAGGACTGGGAAATGCAGTTTCACATAAACTTGTGAATGACTCCCTTCTGCATATATATAGCTTTCTGTGTGGGCTGGGGGAGGATGCTGGAAGGGGTAGCAGTGGTGGGCTGTCTCATGGTGTGTGGGGTCAAGGGGTTCAGAAGGCACCATGGGACCAAATAAATTATTTTATCCTCTTCCTTGACTAAGGATAAGTCTAGATGGCAGATATAGCATAGAGAATTTATTTTTGCAACCAGAAAATCCTTTATCTTTTAAGCCCAGCAGTTCATTACGCACACCCTCACCCTCAGTGCCCTCTTCTCAGACCTTTCCGTCTTGTGAAGGCTCTTTTCCCTAAGCTCCTGAGACTCACAAGCTATTGGGGTGGAGGATGGGGAGAAGGAGCTTGGGAGGGAGAATAAGGTGTCAGTAAGTGGACAGGACACTGATAGAGACAGTGAGGATGATTAGAAAGAGCAGGTGCTCAGAGACACTACAGCAGGTGGGGAAGACAGTGGCAGTGGTGCTGTGGGTGACAGAGTCTAGAGACAATCACTTGAAAGGCTCCTTGACTCCTAACATTGGAGCTGTTTGTGTCTTTATTCTGACCTAGAAGCTGCCATCCTTCAGTTCCCATCTGTGGGTTTTAATTCTATTCCTTGCCACCCCCATGTGCTCCTCCAGCTATACACACACCAGCCACGTCCTGGTGTTTCCTCTCCTCTGATCTGAATATCCTATCATCTTTCATGAAACCTGGCTACTAGACCCTCATTGCTTATTGTGATGGGTGGAAATGAGGGGTACAGGGAGAGAGCAGTATCTTGCCTCTGGAGATGAGATGGGATGTAGGTGAGGGGCAAGCAGACAATGATGGGCCTTGACTTGAAGAACAGGATAAGAAATGAGTGAGTGTTTAGGTCAGAAGCTCAGGGGATGAGTTCCTCAGGTCTCTGTTCTGACAATGATTATGGGAATCAGTGGCCAACTATTGGCTGGGTTATCTCAAGGGATGCCAGGGCCTGTTAGGTTTCTATGGTAAAATCATCAGAAGTCCTATTTAACTCCATAAAGACCCACCCAAGTAGGGTATGAAGGAGGTGTCACAATGCCCACGTAAAGTGACCTTCTGTACCTGTAGGTTGTGAGTCACACTGTGATATGGAGACTTTAGCCTCCGGGTTCCAGGTGCCAAGTCTCACCCTGGAGCAAGAATGGTTCCTGCCCATTTTCTGTGACAATTTGTAGGTTGTATAGGACAGAGCAGAGGGTCAGTATGCAATAGACTGAGGAGAAAGAACAGTAAATATGGTACTACTCCCTTTTCATGTCTGTGTGTGTCCCCAAAACTATAGAGAGCCATGGTGCCTTCACCAAAAACTAACTGATAGAAGTTAACAGACCCTAACCATTACCCTGATTACTATTCTGGCGGCAGCTCCCTGCTATTGACCCCAATTATACATATTGGTGTGGGATATTTGGTTTGGGTTTTTTGTTTTTAGTTTTGGGTTGGTTGGTTGGTTGGTTGGTTGGTTGGTTGGTTGGTTGGTTTTTGGTTTTGGGTTTTGGGGGAGCTAAGTCTGTGCTTAGTGCTGCAACTCAGCAATTGAAGTTTCTAAGTATACATGCCTTCATCTCTACTGAGAAACTCTCTATCCAGTAACCTCCATCCTTATACTGTTCTGTGTGTGCTCAAACCACCCTAGAGCAAATGCCATTCCTCCTGACATCCTCTACCGGATAGCCTTGCAACAGTTTCATGAGTTAGGGGTTAGAGTTACTGATACCTCTTTGATACTCAAAGCAAAATGCTGAGGAAGAAAAGTATGGAGCCACTGGTAGCCCCTTCTCAGAGGACCACCACACAGCAGTGAACATAATGCTAGTCACTGTCTCCCTATGTTCCCTGTTTGCTGGGCACAAGATGTCTGGATGGAAGACTCGGGGCCTGGCTCTATGGCCTGGTTATTTCTGCCTGACAGCAGAGATCCAAGCGGCCCTCCCTGGGATGGGAAAGGATTCATCTTCACAGTGTATGGATAGATGCCCAAGCCCATCTCCTTGTGAAGTGTTGTGTATGGCTGCCAGTTGTCCTCTCCTAGGATATGGCTGCGCACTCTTCCTAGCAAAGCTTGTCTTCACTGATACTCTGCAATTTCTCCCCTATCCACCTGATTTTCTTCTCCTTCTTCTTCTTCTTCTTCTTCTTCTTCTTCTTCTTCTTCTTCTTCTTCTTCTTCTTCTTCTTCTTCTTCTTCTTCTTCTTCTGTAAGACTGTAGTGCCTGCCTTGGTTGGCTCTTACAAGTCAGGTCTACCTACTTTGGTCAAACTCTCCTCCTGCTTGGTCCTCTTCCAAGACAAATGCAAAAGCCACAGGGGGCTGGAGAATTGCCTGGGAAGAGAATTACCCAACAGAAGTTCAATTAATTTCTCAGGTTTCTGTCAGGACCTTGTGCAGCCAAGCCTAGCAGGGACCCTGGCTGGCCTTCTGGGTAGACATTAAGGATGTTGGAGGGTCTCTACTTGAGCCTTTTGACCTGAGGACCAGTTCTAGACTCTAAGACTCTCATATGCATAATGGGGGTAAAACTGTGACATTGTTCAGTTTAAGAAGGAAAGCAAAGTGGAGAGAGCCAGTGCAGTAAACGAAGACATAGAGCAGAGCCAAAGATAAGAACACAAGCTACACAACAAAGACAGCTTTACCCAGGACTGGCCCTGGCCACCCCTCTGACTCTGACCATCTTCAGATCTGCACATCCCATTCCTCTTCCACTTCCCTGCATCTACAGTGGCCGTAGGGTTGTTACATAAGTGGACAATGGGCAATTGCAGCCTGAAGAACAGCTCCAAGCCTCGTTCCCCGTGCCATATCTCACTCACCATGTGTTCAAGACCAGGTAACTGTGCTCAGCGGCTGCTCGTGCCCGTTTAATTGTCCCCAAATTGCTCCAAGTGGCCTTTCTAGGCAGGAACTCTTTGCAATTAGCCCTCATGGGGAGATGTTGAAAGATCCGTGATTATTTGGGGGGAATCACTTGTCGGCAAGCAGACAGGACTCTGATAGAGGCCATGTGTTAATTATAGTCTGCAAGACGCTCTCACATCATTTCTTCAGCACAGCTCATTAGCATTCCAGCCTCAGATCCATCATTACTGTGGGCTTGTTACTGTGCAAAAGAAGGGGCATTCCAAATGAGGATGATTTAAGGACTGTGTAGACATGCCTACACACAGGTGGTCGGCAAACATTTTAATGAGCCTAATTTTACCTTGGATCCAAAGAGCCATATGTATACTTCTGAGAGCAAGCACACATGTGTACCTACCACATACATACCTCCAACACATATACTACACATATACCACATAGACATACATCTCTGTCCCATACACACACTACAAAACATACACATACCACATAACACACACATGCACACACTACACACAGAAAACGCACACACACGTTACACCACACCATATACATACACACATGCACATGCGAGCAGAACTTTCTATCAACACCTTATAACCCATATCCCAATGCTTCCTGCTTACATTTTTTCTGTTTCACTTTCTTTTTATTTCTTTTTTTAATCAATTAGAAATGACCTCTTAAAACCAGAATTCTCAGCAAAGTATTGGTTAGCATTTCCTGAGGGCCTGTGTGTGTTCCAAGCCTAAACCATGTGTCCAAGGAAGGCAAGAGAGAAGAACCAGTTCTCAAGAATATGCATATTCCCCCTTAGAAAAAAAAAAGGGGTCAGTGCTCACAGGGAAAAAATGAGCTAAAGAAATAGCAGTGGGAGAAATGAGAGGTGCTCATCTCTGAATGCTCCATGTACACTGAGAAGAGAGCAGCCTGGACATATGACAGGGTTATTTGGGCAAGAAAAAAGTAAGAGAATGAACAAGAAAAAAAAGATACAATGAGAAGACAAAAAAGACAACGAGGAAGAAGGATGTTGGAGGGTCTTTCCTTGTGCCTTCCAACCTGAGGACCAATTCTAGACTCTAAGACTCTCACAAGCACAATGGGAGCAAAAATGTGGCATTCTTCAATTTAAGAAGGAAAGCAAGGTGGAAAAAGGAGGAGAGAGAGAGAAGGGGGAGGGAGAGTAGGCTAAAGAAGGGAGGGGAGAAGAGGAAGGTGGTATGGTAATTGTTCTCACGGTCTGCTTAACAAGGTTTGAAATCACCTAGGAGACACACCTGTCTGTGCATGTCTGTGCTGTTGTCCAGAGAGGACTTTCTAAGGAGGAAGGACCTGCTCTGCCTGTGGGTGGCACCAGTCTATAGGTTGAATAAAAAGAAGAAAGCCATTTTCCCCTTGAGCTGAGCACCAGCTTCCCCCACACTCCCAGGTGAGAAAGAGAAAGACCCTGCTGTCTCCCCGAACTGTGAGCCAAGGCAGAGCTTCCCTCCTTCCCTTAAACTGCTTCTTATCTGGCATTTGGTCACAACAAGAAAATTCACTAATACAAGGGGGAGAGAGGAGTCAGAGAAAAGATGAGGATGATGGTGGTATGAAAGAGGAAAAAGAGGGAAAGGAGGGGGAGAGGGGGAGAGAAGGAGAGACAGAAGAGGGAAGAAAACAGCAGTGTCCAAAGGGGGGGAGGGGTACAAAGCAGTAGAGAGATAGAGACGATCCTGCATATTACATAAACTCTTTGGGTGACAAGAAGAAGTGCTATTTTTGGTTTTTCAAGCTGAGTGTAAGGTGACAGCAGGCATTAACTGAAGTTCTTCTGAAGGTCAGGTCAGGGACTATGCCCATCTGTCAGAACCTTGTCCCTCTGGATAAACTACCCAGCAAGCATAGCCTCACAGGGTCGTCATCTGTCTCAGAAGTAAAAAGAAAGCTGACTGGGGAAGTGACGGGCAGGTCCATATGTGTAGGGTATATGCACACAAGTGCAGGCATGCGTGTACAGGTACATACATGTATGTACATGTAATAGGGCTTCATAATGCTTGTGTGAGCTTCTTTTGTGTGTGTGTGATGGGGTTGAACAGAGGCTGGGTGAGATGTCTCAGCAGATAAGGTTAAGTGCCTGGTGAACAAGCATGAGAACCTGAGCTCAAACCCCCAGTGCCCACAGAAAAAGCTAGGCACATGGTTTTCCTCTGTGACTCTACCATTGAGGGGAGGGAGACAGGTAGATCCTGGTGGTGGGGTCTCACTGACCAGCAAATCCAGCTGAAAAGAGGGGGCTCAGGTTCAGTGAAAGACCCTGGAAATGAGAGAGGGAGACATCCTGATGTCAACCTCTAGTCTACACGGGTGCCTTCATGGGCCAGAGCACACATGAATTAAAGGCAAGGGGCTGCCGAGAGGGAGTTCCTACCACCCTTGACCTCAGGAAACTTGAGGGTCGTTGACTCACACATTATCATTCTATCATCTTCAGCCTGAGACTTCCAGTCTGGCAGGGCCCTTTCCTGTCACAATGCTCCCTGACAGGGGTTTCACCTTTTCCAAGGCCTGTGTGTAGTTTGTAGATCACTTGTCACCTAGTTTAAAAGGATCCAGATTCCTAAGGGCAGCGGTTTCCCATTCAGTCCTTTCATCCCTTGGTAGGTATGAACTGCTACTTTCGGGCCAAGTCATTTTCAGATCTAGCCACAGGAGGCCTGTGCTAGGTCAGCTCTGAGCAGGGCAGGAGACTAACAGGGATTAGGACCAGGCGGCTGACACCAGGTTCAGGTTCACAGCGACATTCACCAGGATATTGGATTGCGTGTTAAAGAGCTACTGATAGAGATGGGAATGGAAGGCAGCCAGAGCCTTTGGAAAGTCTGAGCCCTGCAAGATTTTCCAGTCTGATAGTGACATTGAACCATGTAACAGAGGGCTTCGAGGCAGGGTGGTCACTCCATTTAGCTCCCTCGAGAGGAGTTGGTGGTACAGGAAGGTCTTATACCAGGACCAAGGAAACTCAAAGCCACCAGTAAGGCTCTCTCTGTATCTTCCCAGACCTGCAGGTTTCTAGGATGCTGGGAGACCTTCCTGCCAGATGCCCACATTAATGATCTCTGCTTCACGGACCGTTGGGTGAGCTCTGGGAACTTCTAAGGACACATAATCCTGCAGAGGCACACAAGGAGTCAGGGTCGGGCATAAGCTTGACAGGGTCTAGGGGAAGAAGTAGGCTGGGGAATAAGAGGAGAGGGTAAACACTAGTTAGTGAAAAGCCCTGCGAGATCAGAATCCAGCCTGGCCCCAAGTGGCCAGTGACACGTAGGCTAAATTTTATTGGCATCGTCATTTGCCAAGGTCACCCCTCAAGGAGCACGGCCTTCAGTGTTGCTGACTCAGAAGCTAGCCTTAATGCAGAGCCTTGGTTTAATCCCTCTCATCTCTCCTTACAGTCAGACAAAACTGTTTACCCTTTCCTTGGTGAGCTAGCTCTCTTTCTGGTGCCTTTCCTAACACCTCTTTCTTCCCATTAACCTTGAGCGGGTAGCCTCCCCTCATTTTGTCCTGTTAGAATCCAGATACCACCCTGGACTGGCTCCCTGTTGTATTTAGCCATGAGCACTATGGAGAGCATGGGCATCGGAAAGATTCTGACACTATATATAGGAAGAACCTTGTAACCCCCTGCATCTCCGAGGCTCCAGTTCTGAAGGTCATTAGAGCCAACTTGTGCCATAGGTTAGAGAACAACTGAAATGGGGGTGTGGTGACACATCAGGCGCTGCTATTGCTCTCTTGAGAACACAGGCCCCTGAAGAGATAGGCTGGTTGTCTCTTAATCTCTGTTAGAACAACCAAACAGCTACAACAGAGCTGTGAGTGCAGGGAGGGTTACCAAGTACCCAGTGAGCAGTGTGCCAGGTCAGAGTCACTTCCTACAATGTCACCAAATCTGTACCACTGTTTCCAGAGGTACCAGCAGTGAAGGCCTGCATTCCAGGCCTGCTTGCTGCATGCCCTGTCTCTGTCACACTACCACCTTGCAGGCAAAGGCTAAGAGCACCTTCTGGGAATAAGATGTTTCTCCTTCTGGCCCCTCAGCCAGCATTTCTAAAGAAAAGTCATGGTCCATTATCAAGTGGAAAATCTTCACAGCTGCTGCACTTAGGAACAATCAATTAAGAAGCAGCACAGCCCAGTGGAAAGAACCATAAGCCAATGGTGCAATCCAACTCTCCCATTCATGAGCTGAGCCCGTTTCTTAACCTCTCCAGATTTCCTTTTCCATATGTGCATAGTGACAATGGGAAAGACACAGTCACAGGGATCTAGATGAAAGGGTGAGGGTCCTGAGCTGACAGGAGACACTCTTGGACAGGAAGGCTGTGGAAGATGATGGACAGGTATTGCAAAGAGCACCTTCCAAATGAGGCAGTCTAAGGAGATCTGTAAGCCTGTTTTTTCACTGACCTGTGTGACAGACCATGCACAGGCTGAGGGAAACAGCAGAGGGAGAGGGCAGGGCTCTACCTTGGAAGAGCTCATAGCATCACTGTCAGGGAAGTGGATGTTGGTAATGTCATGGGTTATATTAATATAGTGAAAAAGAGAGACCATCCTTCCTCAGTGTTCATGAAGGGCCTGCCATTGTTGCAGGATTTTCTGTGAACATCAAAACTTTGAGTGATGTATCCCATAACAAGGTGAGGGGTGTGTGTGTGTGTGTGTGTGTGTGTGTGTGTGTGTGTGTACAGAACCTGTATGTTTGAACTTATGTCTAGATAGTTTACTGTGCCTAGACACAATGCTATAAAAGTGAAAAGTCAAGAAAATGTCTATGTTCAGTACAGATACAAATTTATAGAGAATATGTTTAACCTTCAGTCAACTCTTAGATGCAGAGCTTAAAGACACATGTGGCAATTTCAGGCGAGGGTCACAGATGATGTGGCAAACAGGATGAGGGTTCAGGAAAAGTCTTTTTAAAAGGAAGATGTGTTTGCTGAGGATATGGCTTAGTGGTTAAAAGCACTGGCTGCTCTTCTGGAGGACCCAGCTTCAATCCCAGCAGTAGCTCACAACTATCTGTAAATCCAGTTCTAGGGGGTCTGACACCTTCAGTTGGCTTCTGTTGCCACTGTACATGGTACCCATAGATATATACAGGCAAAATCATATACATAAAACTAAATGTTAAAACAGTATTTATTTTATGTGTGTGTGTATTCCTGAGTGGCTAGCCCACAGAGGCCATAAGAGGGCATCAGACCCCCGGGGAACTCGGGTTCCAGGTAGTAACCAAATCGTGTTATGGGTTCAGACCACCCAACCTGGGTCCTCTACAAGTGCTCGTAACTGTTGAGCCATCTCCCCAGCTCCTAGAAAAGACCTTCCTGGCTAGGGCTGCTGCATTTCCCCAGAAGACTCCTGTAGCAAGCTCTGCCGCCTTCACTGAAAGGGTTGGACGGCAACCAGCTCTTAACTGTCAAACACTGTTCTAGAAGCACAAGCCAATGCAATTAGACAAAGAAAAAATAAGAGGAAAGTGTATTAGAAAGGAGGAAGCAAATTTAGCTTGATTTGCAAGTGATTTGATCATATGCCCAAAAAAAACTTTAGAGGAAAAAAATTTCATTTGAATAGATTCTTGTACAAACCACAGAGAATTAAGAAAATATTCTGGAAGAAAAAAAATGTCATTTGTAGTAAGAATTAGAAAGATTTAAAAAGAAACCCATCTAAGAATAAATTTACAAGTACAGTGCAAGATTGTTCTAAAAAGAAAACAATGTTAATAAGACTCTGCTTAGAAATCACCATGATGCTTAGATAAGTTAAAAGATACATAGTCCTGAACATGAACTTTTGGTGTTACAGAGGTTTCATAATTCTCATTCAAAATAATTCTGACCAAAGTGTCAGCACAGTTTCTTTTGACTAAATGAACTTATTCTGTAGTTTATATGGGAGAAAAAAAAAAACAAATGAAAATAGCCTGGAATATTATGGAGAAGGCAAAGAACGGGGCCCTACAAGACTTTTAAATGTATCTGTTCTAAGCCTACGGTAACTAGAGCAGCTCAGTGCATTATAGGCAAACATTCACAAAGCAGAATAGAACCCATGGGTGAACCTGGATACATACTGAAATGTATATATCACATTGAAATGTATAGACTTTAAAGGTGTGTCTTAGTCCAGTAATAAAAAAAAAAAAAAAAAAAAAAAAAAAAAAAAAAGTCATTCTATAAGTGCAATTGGAGTAGGGGTAAGAGGGACTAAGTTGAAAGCCCATGTCACCGGTTACATCAAAATATATTCCAGAAAGACTTAAAATTTCAATGTAAGCCTATTTTTTTAAAAGTTCTTGGGGATGGAAAATGTCTCCGTAGTTAAGAGTGGTTCCAGCTCTTGCAGAGAACCTAACCTGTGTTTGGCTCAGTACTCAAGTGGGGAGGCTTTAAACCACCTATAACCCATCTCCAAGGGATCTGATGCCCTCTTCTGGCCTTGAAGGGTATACACACATATACACATGTAGCATACATTCTCTGTCTCTGTGTCTCTGTCTCTGTTCCTCTCTCTTTTTCTCCCTCTCTCTGTCCCTCCCTCTTTCTCCCTCTCTGTCTCCGTCTCTGTCTCTCTGTCTCTGTCTCTCTCTCTCTGTCTGTCTTATACACACACACACACACACACAGAGAGAGAGAGAGAGAGAGAGAGAGAGAGAGAGAGAGAGAGAGAGTTAAGAAACCAAACATCTAGAAAGACCTAGAAGGAGGGGCTAGAGATTCAGCTCTGTGGTAAAGAAGTTGCCCAGCATGCTCAAAGAACTGGGTTTGACAATACCTAACACCAAGATAAAAGAAGTTCCCCATGATGCTTTACAAATAATCTTCAGATAGTGATTCTCTCAAAATGTAACATAAGACCTACAAATCCCTGAAAGAGTGGTCATGTTTTTAAAAGGGCACTGACAGGTAGAAATGATAATAACAGAGAATACCAAAAACAAACACTAAATATATCTAGACTACAAATTCAATGAGGCTGGAAAGAAGGCTCAGTGCTTCAGAGAGGTGAGCGGTGCTTACTGCTCGTGCAGAGAACCCTGCTTCAGTTCCCAGCTCCTACATAGATGCTCACAACTGCCTGTAACTCCAGTTGTAAAGGATCTGATGCTTTTTCTGGCTTCTGTGAGCATTTTTATGGTGTACATAAACTCATGCAAAGGCACACATACACATAAAAGTAAGAAATATATGAATTATTTTTTAAAATCTTATAGAATATAGATTTAAGTAGGCAATTTTTACTTACTCAATAAAAGGGCCTAAAATGTTTAAGACTCAAGTGCAGTGGTGATGTTGAATGAACAGTCTAAACAAGACATTTTCATCCCTACTTCACAGACCAGGTTTACATAGCCCTTCTCTGGGCACCATGGAGGAGAGGTGATGAGAAGTCCTAATGGGCCAGGCTTAGCAATAGTGTTTATCATCTCTGCTCAAAGCCCCTTGGCTGGGATGTTAGATGCATGGCTTCACCCGCTCTAATGGAGTCCCCACTGGCAGCCTCTCCTTGGATGATTCCACACAACATAAAAGAGAGTACACATTTCCTGTGAATAGTGAGCTGTCTTGGCTACACTGTGAATTTCTCGCCCATGTAGAAAAACTGAGGACAAATATTAAAGTCCAAAATATCCGGTCCGTCTCACAGTTTTGTTTCATTGTATACGAAAGCCTTGTTTTTGTTTTACTTTTGCTTTGCTTTGTTTTGCTTTGAGTAAGTGGCACCCAGGATCATCCAGAAATGGGCACTAATAGATCTTAAGAGAGCTGAGTAATCAAAAATGGCAGGTGTAAAGAGGCTGGCTTGAAGTGCCTGGCTAGTGATGGTCTTCAATAAATCATAGCCCTTACTGTTGCTGTCCCCATCCCCTCCTCCCATGAAAGCATTTCACACTGCAAGGGTTGGCTGGCTCCCCTCTGCCTCTCAGCTCAGAGATCCATTGTAGACTAATTAGCAAATGTGCCTGGAGCTCAGAGCCAGGGGAGGGCAGGGATTTGGTGCATGGCTTTCCCTAGGAGACACATCCCATGGACACCTGCCACCTGAAGCCTGAAGCCGCAGAAAGAACCCCACCTCTAAAGTTCACAGCAGAGGCCAGGTCTGGTTTTCTGGTTCTCATATCTGTTAGCTATAAATACTAGCTCAGGCCAAATTACATCTTCCCTGACCCTTATTGGTTCCTCCATGTAAAATTAAAGGACTGGGGACTGGAAAGGTGACTTTGTGGTTCAGGGTGTGTACTGCTCTTGCAGAAGACTTAAGTTCAGTACCTGTCACTCCACCACTAGAGACTCAGACACCCTCTTTTGGTCTCCATTAGCACCTGCACCTCCATACACATACCCACACACAGAAACACAATCATACCACATCATTAAAAAGCAAAAAGTCCACTTTTTTTTTCAATGAAAGCACTAGATAGAATTTCCTTTCTGTTCCACTGGAGAGCCAATGTGCATGCTTCCATAGCTTAGGCAGTAGTCAGAAATAAACTATACCAACTCCTTTTTACAGCTTAGCTGAAAGCTTTAGTAGTCTTGGAGTTTAATAGTAAAGTTCCTTGCATAGTAGTAAATTTTCTACTTCTATTACAGTTTATCTGGAATGGGTACGTTATTTAATTTTTTAAAATTATTTAACTCTGTTCTGAGAATTCAAGGGTAGAGCACTGTGAAACCCTCACAGTGGGTATTACCTCAGTGGCTCATTGGAGAATGAGCAGTATCATTGAAATACAGAAAACAGAAGGAGGAGGGCATCAGTGAGTTCCCCCTAAACTTTAAAGGACCCCCCACTTCTCAACACCCCCACATTAAGGACCATGCTACCAACATATGAACTCTTGCTGGGCAAATTGAATCTAAACCATTGCAATGTGCTGCACCTCTCCTGGGGTCCTGGCACCCGACTCCCAGAAGCTTTTCCAGTTTCTGTTTTTACATGTCTCCAAACAGCCACACAGAGTTCAGGGCTGTAGCAATGCATGTGAACACAAAGTCCCTTAGGAGAAGGGTAGTACAGGAGCTGGAAGAGAGACCTAGGTTCAAGGGAATAAGGTAATGGGCCACACAGGATGAAGATGACCAAGTGTGTCCCTAAAGACTCTTCTTTGTCTTTACTCTGATTGCCTGGCTTGCTTGTGGCCAAATCAGGTATTTCAGGCTCACACCAAGCCTAGCAGATCTTTTGAATAAATTCTGTGCCAGCCAACCTTTATGTCACATAAGTCAACTCATGCAAAATTCACATAGACAGGGGCCATAGTATAGTGGTTAGACACAAGAGTGCTGTAGTATGTGCCTGGCTTCACTTTCCAGCTTCCCCAACAAGATATGTGATAATGGATTGATAGTTAAATACTTGCATGGATATGTGTGTGGGATAGGATGGACAGAGAAATGGATAGATGAATGGATAGATGGATGGATAGATGAATACATAGGTGGATGGGTGAATGAATAGATTGTTAAATATTTGTGTGAATAGATAGATAGATAGATAGATAGATAGATAGATAGATAGATAGGACACATGGGTGGCAGGATATATGGATGATGTGTTTATAGATGTATAAATGAATGGATGCATGCATGCATGCATAGATACCTTCAACAAACATTAATCTATAATCCAAGCACTAAGAACTCAGAAATTTAAAAAGAAATATTACTTGCCCTCTGGGACTAAAATTGACACTTCATCTGTAAAATAATGAAATGCAATTGTTCTGTGAATTACAATTACCCAGGATAGCCATAGACTCAGTGCAGATTTTGCCCCAACCATGTTGAGGGACCAGACCTAAGCCAACTAGAGCTGGCTGCACATCAGCCTTTTGGGAAGGGCCAGAAGGAGGAATGAATGAGCCCTTCAGAACCACTGTGCTTATTTACATTCTCAGCAGTATGCATACACACTATCTCTTGGACACTGTAGGAGTCCTCCTTACCTGAGATGCTGCTTCCCCTGGTTTTACTTTCCATTATTCAACTGTAGTCTGAAAGTAATAAATAAAAAAATTCTAGAAATAAATAGCTCACAGGCTTTAAGTTATGTGCTGTTCTGACTGGCATGGTGTGATCTCCTTTCATCTTTTTCTATCCTGTCCAGGACCTGCATGATCTCTTCATTCAATGTATTCTTGCTATATGTACTTACTCCCTCATCAGCCCCCCAGAAGCCAAGTTTTCAGATCAACTGCCCTGGTACTAGGACAGTGTTTCTGTTCTAGTAACCTCTCTATAGTAGCCTAGTGCCGAATAAAGGATACACATCATCCACCCCACTGTATCACATAACATAAGCTTCCTCTCTCCTACACTATCCCAAAATAGGGAATAGGGGCAAGTACAGAGTATGAAGATGCTCTAAGAGATGAGGAGCTGCATTTACGTGTCATGATTTCATGGTATCAGCATAAATGTTTCTATTATTAGATACTGTTATTAATTTCTTACTATGTTTAATTTACAAATTAAACTTTATCATACGTATATACACATAGGAGAAACCACAGTGCATATAATATCTGGTACAGTTCAAACCATTGGAGCAAGGGTGGAAATACAGAAACATGAATTTTGCTTCATTTTTATTAGTGCATTTTAATGGGTCTGAATTTCTATGACATCCTCTCTGCCGGGGTGTTTTGTATTATCTAAACATGCTCTCCTGTCCCTTTACCTTAAATGTAATGTTTACAAAGTGAACCTCTCTCCCTTTGGCCTTAGTAGGAATGAACATTGGACAATTCCTCTCCCCCAGATTAGGACTCTTCATCTCTGTCCTTTGATGTGTGGACAAAGCAAAGACTGGGGGATCAGGAGAACTGAGAAGACCCAGATGCACACTTGAAAAATGCAAATCAAATCCACAAGAAGACATCATTTCCCAGACAGCAAGATGACAAGATGAATTAGCGCATGTTGCAGTGCCAGGGTAGAGGGACAGGAGGCGGGAGACTAGGACCCTCAATTGCATTCTAATGGGATGGTGGATGCAACTGCTATGAAAAATGTTTTGAGTTTTTGCTATATTTTGTTTTTAAATTGAACACAGAATTACCCTACGACTTAGCAATTCCAATTCTAGGTACATAGCCCAAAAAATTAAAACACAGATTTTCAGAGATGCAAGCACAAATAGAAATGACAGTATCATTCCCCCCCCAAAAAAAAAAAACAGGAAGCAATGAAAATATCAGTGAATCAACATACAAATGAAAATCCTTGACATCTTGACAGCGTGCCATGGAATGCGACTCTTCAGCCATATAAGTGAGTGGAAGGCTGAAGTTGGGGTGAACCTTGAAAGTATGATTCTAAGTAGAAGAAACCAGACATGAGGGCCACATATTGAATAACTTTGTTTCTATAAAAGAGAGGAAAGGGGAGGGAAAGGGAAAGGAGAGGAGGAGAAGGGAGGGGAAGGGAAGAGAAGGGAGAGGAGGGGAGGGGGATAGTAAGGTGGAGCGATAGCTTCATGGTTAAAAACACTGTTGCTCTTACAGGGGACCTATGTTTGGTTCCCAACACCCACATGGTGGCTCAAAACCCTTGACTCCAGTGTCAGAGGATCTGCCATCCGCTCCTGGCCTTCACAGACACACATGTGGTATGCAAACTCACATTTAGGCAAAAATACTCATACACAAAAAACTAAAGATAATTTTTTAAAGGCTAAGAAGGGGCCAAGCTGTACAGGCAGACAGCAGTTTGCAGTTTAACAATGAATCCTATCCCAGCAATACATCTGGTAGAAACCAAGTGTCTTCTCATCAAGTCCTTACCACACCTGGAGTTGGGGAGGATTTATGGAATTTCATTCAGACCTTGCCAGGTGTCTGCTTAAAGGACTCCTTGCAGCATTGCTTCTTGTACACAGCACATAATCACCTACTAATTTACCTTTTGCACCTCTGGCCTCATCTTCACAACATGAACTTGCTTCAGGCCAGGCACTGCTGGACTCTGGCGCAGGTGATATGCTTAACTCAGACATCTCCCCTGCTGACCACCTGCCTGTGGGAACATTTCAGAGCACACTGCCAAGTTATCCGAAAAGCCCCAAATAAAACCAGCTTCCTGATCATCTCATTCATGGTGATAAATGGATACTCCCTTCCCCATTCCTTAGAAAGTGGCCCGGAACCAAATCAAATAAGTCTAGACTCCATCTCACAGCCTGAGTAAGGAGGCAGACAGTGATCTTTTAATGGAATCCTATTTTTCAAACTGACAGTTATCCTATGTGAAGCTCTCAGTGGGGGCTAGACTGGAGCCAGGAAGGTGGGGAAAATGGGAAGGTTTGAGAAGGTCTTAAGGCATGTGCTCAGCGGGTGCTTTGGGTGGAAGAAGCAGTTGGCTGCACCAAGCACTAACTCACCCAAGTAGGCAGGTGAAGGTTTATGCCTAAGAAATGGGCAAGTGAAACTTCTGGAGTCAAGTTGGGGAAAATGTTAGAGATACTAATGCTGGCAACCATTGCTATCCAATCAAAAGTCTTACTTTACAGCTGGAGGGGTGGGACTGCAGAGGGAAGGATACACTAAGGCACAGGTGGTCCACTGGTAACCCAGAGACCTATGGGAAAACCAAATACTACTATTCTAAAAACAAACAAAAAATGTAGCAAAAATAAATTACTCCTATATTCTGCTATACTCATAGAGCAGTGTCTTAATCAGCCATCGTCAGAGAAGCTTCCTTCTGCAGTAGAGGGCAACACAGACAGAGACCCACAGACAGACATGCAGAGTGAGAGATCTTGGAACACTCAGCCCTAGACTGGACATCTCTTGACAAATCCCTCCCCTCAGGGATCAGGATCCAGGGTTCAGGGAATCCTCTGGAAAAAGAGGCAGAAAGAGTATAAGAGCCAGGGGGATGGAGGACATTAGGAAAACGAGGCCCATCTAATTCAACAAGATAGATAGATGTACATATGAACTCACAGAGACTGAGGCAGCATGCACAGGGTCTGCCCAGGTCTGAACCAGATGAGGCCCTAGAACTGAGAGAAGTGAACAGTGCCCTCTTCCCTATCCCAGAAGCTACATATATTTTGTAACCACTTTCAAATGCAAATTTGGCTTCTTTCAAGGGAGTCTTCCTAGAGAAACAAGCTACTCTCAGGGATCCACATCCTTGGAGGCTCCTTGTCTCATGTTATGTCAGGACTTTTCTTTTTTAAAGAAAAAAAAACTTATCTTGTTTTTATTTTTATTTATGTGCTGGATGGCTTTATATCAACTTGACACAAGATAAAGTCATTTGAGAGGAGGGAACCTCCATAAGATTAATAAAATGCCTCCTTGAGATTGGGCTATCGGCAAGCCTGGAGGCCATTTTCTTAATTAGTGACTGATGAGGAAGGACCCAACTCAGTGTGGATGGAGCCATCCTTGCGATGGTGGTCCTGGGTTCTATAAGAAAGCAGGATGAGCAAATCATGAGAGCAATGGCATCTGCATCAGTTCCTACTTTGGGGTTCCTACCCTGTTTTTGAGTTCCTGTCCTGATTGTTTTGATGATGATGTGGAAGCGTGAACCAAATAAACCCTTTCCTCCACAAGTTCTGGTCATGTGTTTCATCACAGTAATAGTAACCCCAACTAAGACAATTCATATTATTTTCTTTGCTTCTTTTATCCTAAAGTATTATGACTTCCAGTTGAGTGTTTTTATGGGACTCCTGAGTGTGCAGACAAGTGGATTTCTGTTTCTTGTGCCTTCTCATGGGCTCTTCTTCTTCTGTTTGTTGTTTGTTTGTTTGTTTATTTGTTTTGTTATTGGGTCTGCTTAGATCCAACACAACTCACACACCAGGTCAATGCAGATAACAAAAAAATAAAATAAAATAAAATAAAATAAAATAAAGCTGCTATTGGCCAATCAGGACAGCCAGACTCAGGAGCTGAACTATGACTCAAGCAAGAATGTTACAGAGCTTTTAGGCTTGAAAACCACAAATATCTGTGCCAAGTTACAGTTACATTTTTTCACCTTTAGGGATAGGTGACTTCCTTAGGAACACATCTTCGTGGCACACTTATCCTGTGCCCATTGTTTGGTTAATTCACCTGTGGCAGAGCGACTTGCCTAGCATTCCTGTCTCAACATGCCAGCCAGCATGTCAGTTACCCACATACATGTCTCTTTCTGCCAAGCAGAATGTCAGCTATCCAGGGAGGGCTTGGGAATTTAAACTGTATTTTACCCCCATTAAAAATAAAAGTTTTATTCAAAATGGCTTCAGTTTGGTTCCTTCTTACAGTTTTGCCCAATTCTGGTGTTAGTTTTTGTTTTATCTAATTTTATTTTATTATCCCTTAGAAGCCTATTGGTTTCCTAATGAGAGACAGAAAGGGGGTGGGTCTGGATGGGATGGGGGGAGGAAACTGGAAAGAATAGAGAGGGGAGGGAAACAAGGATAAAATAAATCCAGATACAATATATGAAAACCATGTATAATGTTTTTTATATATTTTTTACCTTAATAAAAGGTAAAAAAGATTTCAAATTCTAGTTGGACAAGTTTCATGATAGCCAAAAGTTTCCAGCTACAAGGAACCTGCTTTATCTATTTCTGACCCTGTAGATTTAGTCAGAGTGAGGTGAGAGAGGATGACACAGGCCAACCACTGTGGTAACCTGCCTTTGTGCTGTGAATTTCAAGTTACAATTATTCTGGCTTTCCTTCATAATATATGTTTCAGTTTTTCTGAAACATTTATTTTATCCAAAAGAGTGTATTCTTAAAGATTAATTATTGTCATTATATATGTAAAAGATATGTGATATATAATGTTGTTATTACATATTAGATATATGTAATATATATTGTATTATTATACCATTATTTTTTATTATTAATGGTACATAATCAGGTCACCACTCCACTACAGACTGGAACAGCATTACCAGCACTGGTGGGTGCCACTGCTGCCTTGCTCTTCAGTCCAACCTAGAGAAACCTTCTGGTAAATGCTGAGAACAGATTCCCTCCACAGGAAGGTTTTTATTTTTTCCAAATAAGACTTCTCTATTCTTCCAGGCAGTGGTGGCGCATGCCTTTAATTCCAGCACTTGGGAGGCAAAGACAGGTGGATTTCTGAGTTTGAGGCCAGCCTGGTCTACAGAGTGAGTTCCAGAACAGCCAGGACTACACAGAGAAACCCTGTCTCGAACAACAAAACATAACAAGACTTCTCTATCCTATCAGAATGATCTGGAATGAGCTGAGAGGTGAATGGCCCGTTAACCCGTGTGTGACCACCATGTGTTCTGGTCTTTTTCTCTGTTTCTGTGATAAATGACATGGCCAAAGCAACAAGAGGAGGAGGCTCACACCATCTTACAGGTTACAATCCACCATCAAGAGAAGCCACAGTAGGAACTCAAGCCATGGGTGGATGCTGCCTACTAGCTTGCCCTCTCTGTATGCTCAGCTACCTTTGTTAGACAGCCCAAGCCCACCTGCAGAGAGGTGGCACAGTTCACAGTGCAACAGGCCCTCCTACAACAGTTAGCAATTAAGACAGTGCCTCACAGACATGGCCACAGGCCAGTCTGAGACAGGCAGTTCTTCAGGTGAGTTTCTTCTTCCCCAGGTGTATCAGGATGACAAAAACTAGCCACCATCATGCCAGTTTGCCACTGGACCACTTGCTCTTTGGATCCCCACCAGTCTGCCGCCAACACTTTCTCTAGCTGCACAGCGTGGCCTCTGGCTGGAGGAGTACCAGGGCCCTTAGCATTTCTACCTCCCTCCCAACCCGACTCAGAAATCTTCACTTCCTGGAGAATTTCTCAGAGGTGGCTTTCAGCCACTGTTACAGAGTCCTGGCCCCAACTCCTATCCATAGCACCTGCTAGCCCAGGAGAAAAGTCCAAAATGGGCAGCGACAATCTGAAACTCCTGAACACACTCCTCAGGCATCCTAACTTTTGGTGTGAACCTTTGTCTTAGATGAAGTTTCTAACACCCTAATCAAAACCACATGGGGGAGGAAAGGGCACACTTCATCTTAACAGTTGGTACTCCATCATCCGGGAAAATTAAGAGAGGAACTGAAGGCAGGAATCTGGAGACAGAAGCTGAAGCAGAAGCCATGGAGGAGTGCTGCTTACTGGCTTGCTCCTCATGGCTTGCTCAGTCTGCTTTCTTATGGCCCTGGGGCCACCAGTCAAAGGGTAGCAACTGCCCAGTGACCTCCCACACCATCAAGAAAAATGCCCCACAAGCCGATCTGATATGTGTATGGGGGTGGGGAGGGTCAAGTTTTAATTGGAGTTCCTTCTTTCCAAATGACTCTAGCCTATACCAAGTTGATGTACAAAATAACAACCATGGGCTGTGGTATCTAGGTCTGTAACAGCTCAGGCCAGCTCCTGCATGCCATACACATGGCCCTGTTCAATGGGCCCAGAAGGACCCCCTTGCTACATATGCCTCATGAGAAAAATGCCTGCCTTGCTAACGACTGACTTATAGTTTCAAGAGCATCTGTAGTCCTCAGGTACTAGGTGACTTTTTAGACCTTGCCCCATCCCACCCAACTCCTTCCCATCAACCTCAGGGGTCCTACCTACTATCTCTAGCAGCAGTTGGCATCTCTCTCCCAGCTGTGCCCCTGCAGGACTTCTTCCTGGCTGCAGTGTCCTCAACTGCCCCTTGTCTTTTGCTTTCATCCTGTTCAGCTGTCAATCAGTGCACATCAAAGTTAGCATACTCAAGGCAGGGGGCACAATAGACTCCAGGATTTGCAGATGAGTTCTATCCTGCTGGGCATTGAAGCCATCCTCCATCCTTTTTGATGGCTCAGGACGTCTCCAGCCTTGAGCTATGACATTTATCCTTGTCCCCTGTCCCCACCTCTATCCCAGCAGTGTGCCTTCCCTCACCCATTGAAAGGCAGTTAAGGCTGTAGGAAGCACAACTGTTCTTGTGCTCACAGATAAACACTAGCAGAACCCAGAATGTTAAAGGCACAGGGTCGTTCCTCAAAGAGAAGGATATGTACCCTGTTATCTGCCCAGAAGGCTGGAAGCTGATGTGGTTAATAGCCTGGTGACCTTGAGATGAGAGACCATACCAGATCCTCTCTCAGCCCCTTAGCAGATCTTATCATTCTATAGACTCTACCTCATGGAAGGTGCCATTCGTAGTCAATCTATGGAACCCCTTTTTATGGAAGACGTCACATGTACTTTACAAAGAGTTTTGATGTAGTCTTAAGTTTTATTGTGCACATGAGATTGAGTTTTTAACCAGAAATTTTTTTTGTCAAATTATGCTGTGCTTAAATATGCCTAAATAAACTACTCAGGGTCAGACTGTCAGAGTTTGAACCACCAGCAGCTGCTGAGCCATGCTGAATCAAACTGCTGCCTTCTTGCTCTGAGGAATCCTTCCTCTGCTGACTGGGGTGGTAGATGAGACCCCTGCATAAGGTCACTGTCAACTAGGTCAGAGAGGCCCTGCAGTCACAATCTCTGTCATCTAGGCCCTCAACATGAGCTAGACTGTGTGTGTGTGTGTGTGTGTGTGTGTGTGAATGGTGTGAGTGTGTGTGAGAGTGCTGCATGCATGTGTAGGTAGAGGCCAGATCTTGATATCAGGATTCCCCTCTCTCCCTATCTTTTGAGAAATAGTTTCTCCCTGAACCCACAGCTCATTGACTGACTAGAGCTCTGAGAATCCACCTGCTGCCACCACTGTCCTTTGTGCTCAGTTACACATGTTCATAGCCACACCCTGGTTTTATGTGAGTCTCATGTCCTCATGCTTGTATAGAAAGGTCCTTTACTGCCTGAATCATCTCTCTAGCCCCACCCCTTTCAGAATTTTGAGCAAAAAGAAGCCCATAGTTTCCCAATTTTTTTGCTGTTCAGGCTTGATCCAACTTTTTTTACAGCGTAAAAAAGCATAATGCACGCTGTAAGATCAAGGCTATCAGCAAACATCAGGGTAGGTCTGTGCTATTGATTGGATGTTGAATACAGAATATGTCTGCAAAGACCAATGTAGTTTTCTTTTAAAGGGTGGGGGGAATGGGGTAAGGGGATAAAATCTGAAATGTAAATATAATATCCAATTAAAAACAAAAAGCTTCCAGTATGGTTTCCAGTCTGGTACTGTTGAGAAGTCGTGTAGAAGTTTTTAGGTCATTGGAAGCAGGGTCAAGCCCTCTCCTTTTCCTCCCTTTTGCTTCATGGCTAATGAAGTGATCAGTTTTCCTCCACATGATCCCACCATGTTGAGATATCACAGGTCCACAGCAACAGAGCCAATCCATAGTGGACCCAAAACAAGCCATTCTATGTTAATGACCTCAAGGATCTGGCAAAGCTGACACCTCAGGGCTCTAGGCAGTGTCTCAGGGACAGTCCTTAGAGCAGGCAGCCTCTGCTGTCTCTGCCCACTGTCACCTGGCCCTGCTGCAGTGGGTGGAAGAAAGCCTGCCTTGAGAATACCAAGCAGACAACCCGAGAAAGAGACATGGCTAGAAATACATCCACCAGATCCCCAACAGTCAAATCTAAGCAAAGGGAAGCAGAAGTGACTGGACCCCAAAGGCACTCCTCCCTTAGGTGCCCAGGGCTGGGCGTATCACTTGCTGTTTGTATCTCTATCCTTAAGCAGAGAAAACACAAAGTAAGACTTGCTCATACTCCTGACAGAAGTGAAAAGGGCACCTGCTTTCAGGAGGCCTTGGTGATGCCACTCAAAGTCCTTCATAAACAGGCAAAAATAATCAAGGGGGCTGGAGAGAAGAGTGTCTCCAGTAAAGTGCCTACTGTGTAAGTGTAGGGACCTGAGTTCGGAAGGCTAGCACTTGAATTAAAACTGGGTGTGACTGAAGGAAAGGCAATCCAGAGACTGCCCCACCTAAGGATCCATCCCATATAGAGTCCCCTAACCCAGATACTATTGTGGATGCCAAGAAGTGCTTGCTGACAGGAGCCTGACAGAGCTGTTTCCTGAGAGGCTGTGCCAGAGCTTGACAAATACAGAGGTGGATGCTCACAGCCAACCATTGGACTGAATACAGGGTCCCCAATGGAGGAGTTAGAGAAAGAACTGAAGGAGCTGAAGGGGTTTGCAACCCCACAGGAAGAACAACAATATCAACCATCAGACTCCCCTCCCCCTCCCCAGAGCTCCCAGGGACTAAACCACCAACCAAAGAGTACATATAGAGAGACTCATGGCTCCAGATGCATATGTAGCAGAGGATGGCCTTATTGGGGGCATCAAAGAGAGGAGAGGCCCTTGGTTCTGTGAAAGCTCAATGTCCCAGTGTAGGGACATTGCCAGGGCGGGGAGGTGGGAATGGGTGGGTGGGTGGGGAAACACCTTCATAGAAGCAGGGGGATGGAGGGTGGGATAGGAAGTTTCCAGAGGGGAAAGAAAGCAGGGAAAGGGGATAATGTTGAAATGTAAATTTAAAAATATCTAATAAAAGAAGAAAAACTGGGTGTGATAGCACACTATAGCTGGAACCCCAGTGAAGTGGGAGTGGGGAGAGTGGGGGAGTGGTTGAGGAGGGAGCAGAGAAGGAACAGAGCAGAGAAACAGCAGAGACAGGTAGGATCCCTGGAGCTCTAGCCAACCTAGCCAATCAGTGAGATCCAGGGCCACTGGAAGACCCTATCTCCAAACCTAAGGAAGAGCACTACTGAGAAAGACACGACACTGACCTCTGACCGCATGCACATGTGCGCACACACAAATACATACCTATACCACACACATACACACTAATAATAAAGTAGCGGATGCCTCTGGACAGGCGGCTGCATCCTGACACTGGGCTGGGCTTGAGGAAACTTTCTAGAGTGATGCTAAGATTTCTTTCCCAGAATTGTGTGCAAACTTTACCTCCAAAGATTAAAAAAGTTAAATATTGAATTCTGGGCCCCTTCTTGTCCTTCTACAAAGAGCCATTTGCTAAAATTCTCCAAGCCTCAGTTTCCATATTGTAAAATGAAGTAGTTGTCATATCCAGAAGAAACTCAAGACAAATGACTAGCTGTGGTGCCTAGCATGCCAAATGAAGGTTGGCCTCTAGGCTCTCTCAGCAAATACCTGTTACAGAGTCCCAGACTGGAGTCTTAGCTTCTTTCAGCTCTTCTTACCCCCACCCCAACCCTAACCTTCTCCAGGCTATGGCTTCCCTTCCCCCAGCTTCTCATTCCTATGCAACTCTGCCATTTGGCCGTGTATTCTCTTGGCTCTTGTCTCTCTCTTGGTCTTCTCTGTCTCCTTTGACCCCTCTCTAGCCTCTTCCTCTCTTTCCCCCTCCCCAGCCCCTCACAACCCAAATTCAATATACTATCCTTGTTTAGGCTACTTTCTCTCCCTGCTCTGGACTCTTCCAGATGCTTCTGGCTATACTCTCATATTTACTATAAAAAACATTGACCAGACCTTGGAGAAGTCATCTCATTTCATTCAGTACTCACATCTCTTCCATAGAGTGGCTTTAAAGATGACATGTGTGGCTAATCAGAAAGTATACACACACAAAACTTAGATTTGGGAAGATTTGGAAGGTTAGCCATGACTTAAGAGTAATGTCTCACAAGAGGTGGGTGGTAACTGAAGATGCAAACAGTGAGAGCCAGCCACTTTGTTAAAGTTTAAAGGGTGAACACCACCAGCTTCCTGTGTTGAAAACAGAGATGAACAGAGAGGTAAAAGAACCAACAACCTACAAATACCGTGTCTTACTTAGTGTTGCTATTGCTACAATAAAACACCATGACCAAAAAGCAAGTTGGAGAGGAAGGAGTTTATTCTGCTTACATTTCCACATTGTCGTTCACAACCAAAGAAGTCAAGACAGGAACTCAAGCAGGGCAGGAACCTGGAGGCAGGAGCTGATGCAGAAGCCATGAAGGCTGATGCTTACTGGCTCGCTTTTCATGGCTTGCTAAGCCTGCTTTTTTATAGATCCCAGGACCACCAGCCCAGGGATGACACCACCCACCATGCACTGGGCCCTCCCTCACAGATCACTAATTGAGAATATACCTTACAGCTGGATCTCATGGAGGCATTTCCTCCACTGAGGCTCCTTTTTCTCTGATGACTCTAGCTTGTGTCAAGTTGATACACAAAATCAACCAGTACACACCGGGACTTTCTTCTTTATGTAGTTGAAGCATCATCTTATATACTCTTATGCTCTTCCTGCCTGCTACCATATCCACCCTTTACACCATTTAGGAATGACTGGTCAAGCAGCAGTGTCCTGGGAAACAGGAAAAGGGTACCTCTTCCAGGGAGAGGGCTGTTGATGCTCCAAGGAGCTTTTCCTATCTTGTTTGCCCAGCTTCTTCCTTGACTCCTCCCCGACTCTGTAATGGAGAATATTACAGTGTCTATGAGGAGCTGTGACTTGGGAGAGAGTTGACCAAGTAGAGACTCTCAGAGATCACATGTGTTAAGAGGCATCAATAGTGCTAGGACTGGAAAGACATTAAAGGTTCTTTGTATACTCTGGGGCACTTCATGCTGATGTTGCATTCACTCGAGTTCTTGACCAATCCAGAGGGAATCTGAAGCCAATGATGATAAAAACTGACACTCCCATTCCACAGCTACTGGGTCAAGGTAGAGGGCAGCCTCGCCAGCTTGTGTCCTTTGCCTCTGCCAGTGCTTCCCTCTCAATCATTGTAGCAGAGCAGGCCATAAACTCAGAATGAGTAGCTAAATGAATATTCGTCTATCTGTGACTGAGTTATGGCTTTCTGATGACATGCCAAGCAATAGTTGCTAACAGACTTACAAACTGTCAAACTAAACCTATAAAAAATAATCTTATAAAACAGAGGCTTTGATCAGAAGTCATGTCCTAGCTTGATTTCTATTGCTCTGATTAAAAAAAAAAAATTAAAAAAAAAAAAAAAAAAACCACTGATCGAAAACAACAACTCTGGGAGGAAAGCTTTCAACTTACAGTCTGCCATCAAGGGAAACCAAGGCAGAAACACTGGAGCCAGAAACTGAAGCAGGGCCTCATTAGGCTGGAAGCTCACCATTTTGGCTGTGCTGGTTGATCAATAAGCTCCAGGAGCCTGCCTCTCCACCCCATCACTGGACTTGCTTGTCGCTGTGCACAGCTTAAACAGGAGGCCAGGGATTTGCACTCAGGTTCTCATGCTTGCACGGCAAGTGCTCTTACCCACGGAACATCTCCCCGTTCCCAGTGAAGTCTCTTCTAATCAAAGTGCCATAAGCCAAAGCTCCTAGTCCCAGACAATACTTTACTGTGCTCCACTATATCAAACATATCTGTTAAGATGTAGGTGACCAAAGAAAATTCAGAATGTCTGCAGAGTGCTCAAGGGAGGGGAAAAAAAAATCCTTTCCTGAGCCTTAGATCGATTGACAGGGGTGGGTTGACCCACAAATATGTCAGATCCGAATCTACCAGAGGAAACAATTTTCTGAGAATGCCTTGCCAGGGCTTGAGAAATAGCCACATCAAGTTGTGCCACTTGACCTGGAAATTCTAAGGGACTTAAAAGACATGACCACTTTGATGTGTGTCACCTCCTAAACCACTGTATTCGGCTCTGTCCTCTTGTCATCCTGAAAGAATGTTAAGCTGAATGTGTCTGCTTCTTTTAAAAACAAAAATAAAAACAAAAATCCATATATGTGTGTGTTGTATACAGAGAGAGAGAGAGAGAGAGAGAGAGAGCGTCCAGGCCTGAGATAGCTTAATGGATAAAGTATTTGCAGAGCAATCATGAGGGTTTAAGTTTAGAGCCTCAAGCTCCACAGAAAAGTAAAACATGGTAGTATGCACCTGTAACCCCAGGCAGACTGGTGATGCTGGGGACTCAATATCCTTTCTCTATACATAAAGCCAGCTGTTGTAGCACACAACCCACAACCCCAGTTGCTGATACGTCATCCTGTATCTACAGTCAGAAAGAAGAAAGGTATAAATATTGGTGCCCTGCTGCCTTTCTCCTTGACATTTGGCCCAGAACTTGAGCCCATATTATGGTGCTGCCCACCATTAAAGCAGGGTGTCTTAGTTCAATTAACCCAATCTAGATAATCCTTCACAGCCATGCCTGGAGGCTAGCCTAATCTTCATGATCACTCCCTCACAGGTGACCCCAGAGGCTTACCTCCTACGTAATTCCTGCCAATATTTGAATTCTTCATATTAACTTTCACGAAGAGTTAGTGAAAACTATCGCCATTCATTTTGGATGACACATCTAAAATAAAAGCATATCAGGATAGCCCCCCCCCCAATACCCCATTTCTCCCACCCGTCTCCCCTCTTGCTTTTCTGTTTTATCTGAAAACTTTTGGTTTCACAACATTCTGTGGACATATGGACATATTTCTACGCCAGTTCACATAATGTCTCCAACCCTCTCACAAAGGTACACTCGTTTATTAACTTAGCCACTATGAGATACTTAAAGGCTTTTGTTACTAAAGTGCTACTGTAATTACACTGGTAAACATTATACCTTATGGATTCACAGAGGCTCCGTTTTAGATTTTTATTCTCTGAAATGTTATAATTGCACTGTCAGGCAGGTGGCTGTCTAGGATAGCTATCCGTCCAGTGTGTCATGGCAATCATAGCGTTCCCACTTTCTGTTTAACAATAGATATCAATTACACTACTGTCTATTAAAGTTTTTTTAAATAAAGGTTATGCTGTGAGTCAACAATGACACAAGAAGTTATTGTGTATTTCAGAATCCATGGAAACAAAGAGGCAAGATGTTAGTTAAGCCAACTATCAGCAGCAGAATGGGGGTCAGTGGCTCCCAATCAGCTGAAAGTCCAGTTCCAGGGGATCTGACACCATCTGCTGGCACACTCGAGCATTTGCATGCATGCGGTTCATCATTCATATTCCTCAACATGCACATATTCACATAAAATTAAAAATAAATCTTAAAAAAATTAACATTCACAATTAGGCAAGCTATATCTTTCTGAGGAACGTGAAAGGCTGTCTCTGTGGTGCTGGCAATGCATGACCATGGCTCGTGGCTGCTTTGCCACACTTCACTGAGCTGTATGAGTTTTCTTAGGGCACTTTTATGAATGTGTGCCAGTTGTCAAAACAAGCAAACTCGACAGGGCTAACTGGCTTGGCCATGAGAGCTAGCTTTTCCAGCTACAGTACTGGGTGGACATTTTCCAAGGCTTGGGTGAAATATGAAAAAGGCGTCCGCTTGCATTCTAGAGTATCATTTTTAAAATACTACGCAAATATAGCAAATAGAAATTCATGTTCCACACGAAGAAACCCTGTCTCAAACCATCCCCAAAAGAAATTCATGTTTCAAGTTTTCCCAACTATTTTTTTCATATGTGTGAATAACAGTCTAAACCAGTGCTCTTTTGTGAAGGAAAACAGGGGCAACTGAAAGCCATCTGACAGAACATAGTGAACAGTGTACAGTCTTTTTGATATCCTACCCAGAAATTGAGAGTGTGAAGTACTCTAATGACTGGCTCATAACTGCCTTGTAAGTCAGTGATTTTCTTGCTAAAACAAAAGTGAAGAGCCTAATCAAATTATTGACTGGTGCAGTATTAAAAATGGGGCTGGAGAGATTGCTCAGTGGTTAGGCACACTGTCTCTTCTTCCAGGGGACCTAGGTTCAATCCCCAGCAATATATGGCAGCTCATAACTGTAACTCCAGTTCCCTTATACCATTGCACATGAAATTAAATTATCCTACAAAGGCCTATACTCAACAAAACTGTAAAATCTGGATAAAATGGACAATTTTCTAGACAAACACCAGGTACCAAAATTAAATCAGGAACAAATAAGCCATCTAAACAGTCCCATAACCCCTAAAGAAATAGCAGCAGTCATTAAAAGTCTCCCCACCAAAAAAGGCCAGGACCAGATGGTTTTAGTGCAGAATTCTATCAGACCTTCAAGGAAGACCTAATACCAATTCTCTTCAAACTATTCCATGAAATAGAAACAGAAGGAACACTGCCCAATTCATTCTATGAAGCTACAGTCACGCTTATATCTAAACCTCACAAAGACCCAACAAAGAAAGAGAACTTCAGACCAATCTCCCTTATAAATATTGATACAAAAATACTCAATACAATTCTCACAAACTGAATCCAAGAACGCATCAAAACAATCATCCATCATGATCAAGTAGGCTTTATCCGAGGAATGCAGGGATTGTTCAATATTTGGAAACCCATCAATGTAATCCACTATATAAACAAACTCTTCATGCTTTTGTCTATAAAATAATAGAGAGAAAAGGCTGGACTCTGCCTTAGTCTGGCAACAGGTAATATTCCACTATGAGTAAATGAACTGATCACTTGGAAAAGGTCCCTAATTCTTCTGATTAGCTAATGCATTTCCTAACTTGGCCACTTCGGAGGATTTTTTTGTACTTAGAAAATTTTATTTATATATTTGTGCAAACTTAATCATGCATTCATAACAAGGAAAATTACCTGGGGAAATTTTTGAAAGGGACATAGAGAAAACTCAGGGGAAAACTGACCTAATGTATTTTAATAAAAATATATAATTGTCTTTTTTTGTTTTTTTTTAATTAATTTAAAATAATTTCTTTTGATTTAATAAGCAACTAGATAAATTATTTTAGCACACTAAAATATCAATCACCTCTTGTGCATTAATTTTATCATTATTTCCTGTATATTGCTGTTCTATATTTAGCAAAGTAGTTTTGTAAGTTCTAAATTGCCTACGAAAAACACTTATTTTGGCTTCTCTCTCTTTTTTTTTCCTAGTATCTTTAATAGGTTCTGACTTCTTTTTTTTTTCTAGTAACTTTTCTTAAAATGTTAATCAAAGGCTTTATAAGTTTGGTAATGCTCAATAACAAGATGCCCATACACTCAGAAGTGTAACCCAACCTAGATATACCAACTACCTTTGACTGGCAGAGACATGTAAACATCCGCCTCCATGTTTCTCTCTCTCTCTCTCTCTCTCTCTCTCTCTCTCTCTCTCATCTCCTAGCTCTTCCTCTCTTTACTCCTCCTCTTCCTCTCCTTACTCCTTCCACCTTAGCTCCTCCTACATATCACCCTTCCTGTTAAAATAAAACTTCTCTCAAAATATAATTAGAGCATAACTATACCAAATTGTATCAGTAAGGTACAAGATAGACCTAGTACTGAGTTTATCATTTTGTTGACTAACCAGAACCTCTGTCATCTCTCCTAAGTAAAAGACTAAGTTATGAACCTGGCTTTTTTTTTTTTTCTTGGCTTTAGAATGAATGTCAACTGAAAACCGCCCTCTCAAATCTTTTCTCTCAAAGTAAGTAGCCTGGATAGGCTATGAGACTATAAGTCTTCAAACCCGTCAGAAATCCAGAATGACTGAGTTAACTGAAATTATGGGAAGCACAAAGCATAGCTTCTAAAACTTAGTCAATTTATAGAGACCTCTGAACACCTGGACAGTCCCTGTGCTACAAAACGTTGGAGCATCCGATCTTCAGCCTTTTGGCCCAGGATCATCTGACAGACCTAGTGATGCAGAATTATTAAAGGCTGATTACTCTGTCTTGGCAGAGTGTCCTTTTCTGGACAGTAATTTGTCTGTAGATGAAAAGAGGCAATTCTTGCCTAGTGGCTGTCTCATCACAACTGGAGTAACTCCAAAGATGCTCAATTTCTTCTTACAATCCAAGACAGGAAGCTATCAGGAGCAGACAGGTCTCTAATCAAAATGAACATTAATACAGAAATGTTTGTAACGTCAATTCTGTGGATTTCTGATGTTTTGAAAACCAACTATCCATGTAAGACAATCTGGACTGTTGTCTTAACTCCTCTCAGCTATTTCTAAATAAAACATAGAAAACACCCTAACTATAAACTCAGAGCCATGAATTTGCTATAGGTCCTTAACTCACAGGCTACCCATCTCAAATCAGTTAAAAAAAAGTTAAAGAACGACTGAGTCTAAGCCTTGTATTCCTAAATGTGCTATACAGGCACAAGGCCTATGAGAGTAACAATAGTCATCTCACTTTTATATCAATAAGAAACTCATACCAATGAAAACCTTAAATTTGAAATCAAAGTAAATTTTGTACCATTTAAGAAATTATAACTTCATCTTAATAACAATTATACAGATTTCTACCAATGGGTTATGGCTACGTAATAAATCCTAGCTATTTCTCCCTGTTCCAACAAAACCACTACTTTTTCCTAGAAAGACAGCTCAGTATTAACCACCTCAGTCCCCAAGCCCTGGGAATAGGGTCGCCAACTCTTCCTTAACTTCTTCAAGCTGATTACAGGTGTTGAAATATTAGAAGAGGGGCAGGGGGAAGAGTAAATTGATAAGCCTCTGACAATGTGCCTTCACTGCATCCAGCTGGAATTTCAGGACATCAGAGGTTCGAGCAGGTCTGCTCAATTTGCTTGATGAGTAGATACACCAAGGCTGTATATTCTGCAATATACAATTCTCAAAACAAATTTTAGTATCACGATAATTTTTTGTTTGAATTCTGGAATCTAGTCTTCTGGTGGCCTGCCTCTGTCATGTCTAATCCGTATAATTCTGGTAGTTTCTATGAGGGTGTGCTCCCACCATCCTCCCATTCCCACATCCCTGCTCTCAAATTCCCCAACACTAGGGAATCCAAACTTTCCTCCACTTCCACTGATGCTTGACAAGGCCACCCTCAACTACCTATACAGGTGGAGCCATGAGTCCTTCCCTTTGTGTTCTCAGGTTGGAGGTTTTAGAATGGCTACTCCCGCTTGTTTCTTAGGATCATTTGCTTGAAAATTTGTTTTCCAGCCTTTTACTTTAAGGTAAAGTCTTTGTCACTGAGGTGGGTTTCTTGTATGCAGCAAAATGCTGGGTCCTGTTTACATATCCAGTCCATTAGCCTATGTCTTTTTATTGGGGGAATTAAGTCCACTGATGTTAAGAGATATTAAGGAACAGTGATTGTTGCTTCCTGTTATTTTTGTTATTAGAGGTGGAATTATCTTTGTGTGGCTATCTTCTTTTGGATTTGTTGGAAGAGGATTACTTTCTTGCTCTTTCTAGGGTATAATTTTCCTCCTTGTATTAGAGCTTTCTGGCTATTATCCTTTGTAATGCTGGGTTTGTGGAAAGATATTGTATAAATTTGGTTTTGTCATGGAATATCTTGGTTTCTCCATCTATGGTAATTAAAGAGTTTTGCTGGGTATAGTAGCCTGGGCTGGCATTTGTGTTCTCTTAGGGTCTGTATGACATATGTCCAGGATCTTCTCAATTTTATAGTATCTGGTGAGAAGTCTGGTGTAATTCTAATAGGTCTGCCTTGATATGTTACTTGGCCTTTTTCCCTTACTGCATTTAATATTCTTTGTTTTATGCATTTGGTGTTTTTTATTATGTGACTTCCTGTCACATAATAATCACAAATCATATTTCTTTTCTGGTCTAGTCTATTTGGCGTTCTGTAGGCTTCTTGTATGTTTATGGGCATCTCGTTATTTAGGTTAGGGAAGTTTTCTTCTATAATTTTGTTGAAGATATTTAGTGGCCCTTTAAGTTGGGAATCTTCACTCTCATCTATACCTATTATCCTTAGGTTTGGTCTCCTCATTGTGTCCTGGATTTCCTGGATGTTTTGTGTTAAGAACTTTTTGCATTTTGCGTTTTCTTTGACAGTTGTGTCAATATTTTCTATGGTATCTTCTGCAGCTGAGATTCTCTCTTCTATCTCTTGTATTCTGTTTGTGATGCTTGTGTCTATGACTCCTGATCCTTTTCCTAGGTTTTCTATCTCCAGGGTAGTCTCCCTTTGTGATTTATTGTTTCTACTTCCATTTTTATGTCCTGGATGGTTTTGTTCAATTCCTTCACCTGTTTGGTTGTGTGTTTTCTTGTAGTTCTTTAAGGGATTTTTATGTTTCCTCTTTAAGGGCTTCTACCTGTTTACCTGTGTTCTCAATTTCTTTGAGAGTGTTATTTATGTCCTTCTTAAGTCTTCTATCGTCATCATTAGAAGTGATTTTAAATCTGAATCTTGTTTTCCTAGTGATATGGGGAATTCAGGACTTTCTTGTGTGGGAGAGCTAGGTTCTAATGATACCAAGTACCCTGGGTTGCTGATGCTTATGTTCTTGCATTTCCCTTTCGCCACCTGGATCTCCTTAGTGCTACCTGCACTCACTGTCTCTGACTGGAGCCTGTCTTTCCTATTATCTTGGTTGTGTCAGAATTGTGTGGGGTGGGTGTTACTACTGGGGGTAGAGCTGGGGCCCAAGATCTGCTCAGTGCTCAGGCAAAGACAGAAAGGAACCAGTGCTCCGGGCCAGGAGTGAATTCCTGGGTCCTAGTGGGTACCAGTTACTCCCTGTTTGGGGCAGGTATTGCTGTCTCCTTACCTAAGATACCACCCAGGCTAGAGCTCCTGGGAGGCCCACTTTCTCTGGGTTTTGTGAGTGAGATTGAGTGCAGAGCTGCCGCCTGGTATCTGCTCAGTGCTCAGGCCCAGACCGGAAGGCTTTTTTGTTTGTTTGGTTGGTTGGTTGGTTGGTTGGTTGGCTGGTTTGGTTTGGGGTTTTTTGGTGTTTTGTTTTGTTTTGTTTTGTTTTGTTTTGTTTTGTTTTGTTTTGTTTTTCGAGACAGTGTTTTTCTGTGTAGCCCTGGCTGCCCTGGAACTCAACTCACTCTGTAGACCAAGCTGGCCTCCAACTCAGATACCCGCCTGCCTCTGCCTCCCAAGTGCTGGGATTAAAGGCATCTGCCTTTGGGTTTGTTTTTGTTTTTGTTTTTGTTTTTGTTTTTGTTTTTAATAAAGTTTTAATATATCCTTATCCTATTTTGATTATGTATATTCATGTTGTAATATACCTCGATCTAAGACACATTCTTTTTAAAAAAAATAAATTGAATTTTTTGTTTGTGTATGTGTGTACACACATGCAGTGGTGCACAGGTGGAGGTCAAAGGTCAATTTGCGGGAATCAGTTCTCTCTTCCCACCATGTGAATCCCAAGGATCGAACTCATGCGGTCCAGTTTGGCAGCAAGTGTGCACATGTTTACCCACTGAGCCATCTTGCTGATCTCCTGAGAAACAGTCTTAATTCTTCAAGATTATGGCTTCAAAAATTAGAGAAGTGTTTTAATATTTACTATGCCAGCTAATATGTGCTAAGAGAATCCTGTAAGACACCGAGGCTGAGTACCAGGGAGTTGGCTCAATCAGTAGAGTGCATGAGGACCAGAGTTCAGGTTTTCAACACTTACATAAAGGTCTGCTTGTCCCAGTGCTGGGAAGGCAGGGACAGATGGATCACTGGAGCTTGCTGGCCATCCATTCTAGCCAAATCAATGAGTTCCAGCTCAGCAAGAGACCGACCTTCTCACAAAGTAAGACCTAGAGTGTTTAAGACATCAAACATCAGCTCCTGCTTCTGCCCCTGCCCCCACCTCCTGCAAACACATGCACACTTCCTCCTAAAATACCCAGCTATACAAAGACAATAAAGCAGTTTACAAAGAAAAGTATTCACAAAGTAGCTGCTGAAAGAGACATTGTACATTTTTAAGTATCCAGTGCTCCATAGCAGCTTGCTGTAAATTTTATATCCCTTTGAATCCTTTGTGTACTCCAATGTGCACAGGCGCTTGTGCACACGTGTGTGTCCTGAGAGGACAACTTTTTGTGCCATTCATCAACTATCATCTATGTTTTTTAATTAAACACTTCAATAACAGGTTTGGATCTGATCCACCCCTTGTCTCCCCTATCCTCACCACTACTTTTTCTTCCCAACTTCTGGTCTAGATTTATTTCCACACATACACGTCTCCTTCTCTCCCTCCCACCCTCCGTCTCTCCACTGAGATGTTGCTGTATGATCATGAGTGTGAGACCATCTACTGGAGCTTGGGAGGCCTCTCAGGGACTGTGTCCCTGAAGAAAACTGACTTTCCCTCTCCAGCAGCCATCAACTGTCAATAACTTTGAGACAGGTCCTTTCACTGACTTGGTACTTGCCAATCATGCCTGGCCAGAGGGTACCAGGGATCCTCCTGCCTCTGCCCCCAGTAGAATAACAGGTATACACTACTTTACTTGACCTTTTTAAAAATCTATGTTCTCAGGAATCAAACTTATGTCCTGTCGCGAACCCCCCACGCTTGGGCACCAAACTGTTGCGTTTACTGGAGCCTGATGTTGGACGCCAAACTGTTGCAGCCCGTACTGCCCGTTCCGGTCCGAGGGTCAGGGTCTAGCGAGAGAGAGAGTGGGGATAAAGGGGAAGAGACGCGAAGAATGGAGACAAGACAGAGATTCTGATCAAGTCTCTTTTATTGAAGGGAATTCTGAGCTATTTATAGGCTTTTGCCACGTGCCTTGTAGGCGCGTGGATATCACGTGCCTTGCAGGTGTTGATATGACGTAAGCCTTACAGGTGTCTATAGCGTGGACAGCACGTGCACCGCAATGCCTTGCAGACGTGGATAGCACGTGTGCCTTACAGGCATGTATGGCGTAGATAGCACGTGGACAGCACATGAACTGCATGCCTTGCAGGCGTGGCCACCACGTGCACCTTGCAGCTGGGGCCAGTAAACAGCAACACAAAATATGTGGGATATCAGAGTGTGCTTCAGCTGTTGTAGGCTATTGAAAACCAAATCTTTCGTCAGGGTATATGGTTCCAGATGGCTGCAAAGTTGATCTAGCCGCTTTCTGCTAAAGTCGACTCCCAACAATGTCCTTATGCCTCCCCAGAAAGAGCATCTTCCCTGGGCTCCTGGATAGATTTTAAAGATCAGGGTGATCGCTTTGGGGTGTTAATAGTCTCAAGAAGTCAGAGTTATATTCTGCAGCTATTTAAACTTTTTTTTTAATAAGATATTGCTGGCTGTGGTAGCACTTATCTATTACCCTAGTACTTGGAGGCTGAGACAGAAAGATGGTGAATTCAAGGCCAGCTTTGACTACACAATGAGACCCTCTCTCAAAACAATAACAAAGTTTTCAGGTGTTAACAGAAAATATACATATTTTAAATGAACTAATGGTTCATTCTCTTGCATAAAATAGACACAAGTTTGTCTCCGTTCCTTGAACTCTCCAAAGGTTCCAGATCATTGTGTCCCTCTGTCCCACCACTTGCAAGGCCCAGTTACGGCTACTAGAAATCCAGCCTGACCTGGGGAAAACTACAGTCAAAAGCCTGTCACAGGTGTGAAAATCAGGGCAAAGGTGCAGGCCACCAGGATGCTGAGGGTGACAAGGGAGAAGGGGACCTCCAGTATCAGGAGCAGACTCTCAATGGGGACTCTGGCAGCATGGGAAATCCCAGGGAACATCCCAGCAAAGGCTGCAGGAGCCTCTTCTACTATAAATGCTGTCAGTCATTCTTACCAGTTAAGGAACCTTGACAATGATTTTTTTTCTCTTGGGCACATTGCCATGAGTCCTGTTATCAAGAAGAATGAGAACACAAGATTGATGGTAGCAGACTGCCACAGATTCTGTGACATCTCTATTAAACAGCTAACAGACACCTTTGGGCATTGTTACCCTGGAAAGACACTTGCCAGTGATTTTTCATTGGGTGGAGAATCTCAGGTTTTCATTTGGACATTGATTTGACGATATAGTTAAGTGTTTTCCCCTGTTGTTTGCCTACTTGCTTTGAAATGGAGTCTCAAAAGGTAACCTAAGCTGAGTTCAAACTTACCATCCACCTGCCTCAGCCTCTCAAGTGCTAAGAGCACAAGTGCTAGCCACTACACTTGACTGTTACCAAAAAAAAAAAAAAAAAAAAAAAAAGAGGCACACTGGGGAAAGTGAGCAAAAGCCAAAGAACAAACTTGAATTTCAATTCCTGTTTCAGGAAGACACTGACAGCTGTCACCCAGCTGAGGAGTGAGTGACTCTGCCTCGGGTTGGTTCCCGTAGGATCAGGAAAAGGCTCATTTGCAGCAGTGTCAGGGGTGATTCTGAGGCACATGTAAGGGCTGTTGAGAGCAGCTGCCCTCTTCCCATCACCCCCCACTGGCCCCTTGGCCTGCCCCTCTTTCCTTCCTTCTGCTCCCAGCAGACCTCCCACTCATTCTTCCCAGGCCACTTCACTGATGCAGTGACAAGAAGCAACTTTAGGGAGGAGGGGTTCGGTGGGGTATGTGGTTTGATGGGAAGGCATGGCAGCAGGTGACTGCATAGCGGTGGGAGCATGCAAATGGAATCTATGCACCTCAGGGGACTGGGAAGCAGAGATATGGAAATGGCCACACTTACCTGGGTTTCTCCTCTTTCCCTTTCTGTCCAGTCCAGAACCCCAGAGCATTCCTCTATGAAAGCAAGTCTTTCTCAGTCAGTCATCTCTGGAGTGACCCTAACAGACAAAGGTGCCCATCACTAACGACTCCCCTCCCGTTTCTCTCAATGAGTCACGCAAGATATTGACAACCAAACTAATTAAGCCAATTAAAAGTTTTAAGTCTTTTATATTGATGGCCAGACCAAGAGCAGGCTTAAGCTTCCAAAATGTCTCTTGGTGACCAAGCACAGTAATACAGAATTTGTTAAGGGCAAAAACCATTGAGTTACATCAAAGTTAGACCAGGGTCAGAGTAACACTGAAACCATTTTCAGAGCAGAGCAGTTATTTTAGATGTAACTTGCCAAGAATTTTGGTTAATACATCTGGACCATAGTCAGGGCCATGAAAATGTCAAATGTATTACCAAGGAAGACGTGACTGTTGGGAGAAAGAGGGGCTGAGAAGTGTATAACCAAACACAAAATAAAATCAGAACAGGATGATGTTACCTTAAATCATTTCATGTGTGTGTGTGTGTCTGTCTGTCTGTCTGTCTGTCTGTCTGTCTCTGTGCCTCTGGGTGTCTGTGTATGCTTGTGTGTGCATATATCTGTGTGTCTGTGTGTGACTGTACACATCTTTGTGTGCATCTGTGTATATCTATGTGTGGGCTTGTGTGTATGTGTCTGTGTGCATCTGTGTGCCTATGACTGTGTTTGCCTGTGTTCATTTGTTGTGTGTCCATATGCATCTCCATGTGTGTGGTGTTGTGTATGTGTGCACAGAGGTCAAAAGAGGATGGCAGTGTTCTCTTAAGTGTCCCTGCCTTCTTCTCTTAAAACAGGGGTCTCTCACTGAATCAGGTGTTCACCATTAGTTTTCAGATAGGCTGGCAGGCATTATGTCCTAAAAATCCTCCTGTCTGCCTGTCATTCCCACTACTGAAGCTTTGGGGTTAAAGGTTTGTATGGCCATGCTTGGCATTTTGCTTGGGTGTTAGAAATATGAGCATGGGCCTCATATTGCAAGTGTTCTTAGCCATTGAACTTGTCTCTAGCCCCTGAGATGTTTTTAAAATCTTATCCAGTCAAGAAATGATATGAGTTATCACATACATCATGTAAGCTGATCCCCTCATTGGAGGATCACTGAGGACCAGAGAAGATACTTGGGGTGATAATGCAAGCCCGGACATCAGACAAGGACTATGTGTGAGTGCTGAGTCTGTCCAGCTGCTTCATCGGAGTCCCCACATAACAGCAGCAGACACAGGTCACCTCAGCCATTGTCATCCACCAGGGCATCCTGGAAACACGAGGACAGTGACAGAGGGAGCTGTGTGTCTCACACAGAGACAGAAACGAAGAGACCAGAAGGAGAGTAGGCCAACTTACGAGAAGCATAGAGAGGACCAAGGGCACAGTTCACTCTCCTGGGCAGCTCTATCCCAGCCAGTTCAGGCACACGGGTCAGCAGAGATACAGCTAGAGGGGTGGTGGCTCAGAAGAGGTGATTCTTGCCTAGAGACAGTATGACCACCTGCCTCTAACCTACAGGTTCCCACCCAACCTCCCCATGTGCCTAGCTAACCTGTGTCTATGAGCAGCAATAGCTTGGCTCTGTTGCTTATTTGGTCCTATTTGTGAATTCTTTATCATTAGTATGCCCCTCAGTTGCGGCTCACACAGGATCAGTACAGTCTGTCTGTTGGGTCCTTTGATTTGTCTTTAGGACCAGCAAGGTGCCATGCTGAGGTGCTCAACTGATCCTGAAAGAAGAAATGGGTAGATCCACGACTGCTCTTGGATTACCAGTGTCACTGAGGAGAGGGTTAGCTTTCTCTTTTTGCTGCTGTTGCTGTCTAGAATTCCGTCCTTAAGGCAATGGAGCTGAAGAGGAGCTTAGATGCCACAGCAATGAATTTACAGATGACAGGAGCTACAATCCCCAGGAAAGACAAAGATGCTGGCCAACACTGGGCCTTGACTTTTCTTCTGGAGAACAAGGGACAGCCAGCAGAGGGCGCTAGCACCACAAGGCTCAGAGAGGCAACTGGAGGCTCAGGCCTCTTGTCTTCCAAGGCACCCTGCTAATACAAAAAACAAAGAAACAAGTCTTAACTGCTGTTATAGGTAGGCTTCTGTTGCTGTGATAGACAGCATGATCAGAAGCAACTCAGGAATGGAAAATGTTGATCTGGTTCACAGCTTTCAGCGTATCATCAAGGGAGCCAAGGCACATGCTTGTCATTATAGAGGAACACTCCTTGCTGCCTTGTTTGGATACTTTTCTTATACAGACCAGGCCCACTTGCCTAGGGATGGCACTGCCCACAGTGGGCAGGCCGACATGCTCATAAGCTGATATGATGGAGGCAACTCCCCAACTGAAGTTCCCCCTTCCCAGGGGCCCAAGGTTTGTGTCAAGCTGAAGCTAATATGACAACTGGCTAACTAAAATATTGCATCCCTTCCATTTTTCTGTATGGAGGGGAGGGGCGGGGGGGGGGGAGTTAGGGTCTAGAACCAAGGGCTTCACATGTCCTACACATACGCTCTAGCACTGACCACAGCCAGTTCCCATGCTGCATCCTAAATGCCTATGTTTTGACAGGTGAAATTGTGTTAGCCTTGGCATCTCATATTTCATCCTGGGTTGCACTCATACTATGGTTTGGAAACTATATTCAATGTTTAAGTCTGAATCCTTTTGTAGCTGTGGTCCTGTCTGAAGAGCTTCTCCTGCCTCCCAGGCTGTGAGAAGCCACAGCTGCTGGGTTGTTTTTTAACTATCGTCATATAAAGTACTGACTGTGATACAGTTTCAGAAAAGTGACTAGTATAGGGCAGCCCAGCCCGGAGTCCTGCTGATGAGGGCATTCCCAGTCACCCTGCATATCCCAAGAAAGCAAGTCCCTTGCCTCCTTGGTGCATTTCTAGGCAAAGCTCTTGACTACCTATAGGTCATAACTACCTCTTCTTCTGATTTTTGTCATACTGATTGCGGTAGAAACTGGCCAGCCTGCCTACAGCTGCCACCAGGCCTATAAGCTGGTGCCCCCATCTGGTAGAAAGACATCCTTCTGTCCTGAGGCTCTGGGCCTCACTTCCCAGTCACTTGGCCCACCACAAATAATGGAAACATCTCAAACATGAATCCCAATGAATTCTCCCTAAAGCTGTCACAGTGATAGATGTCTACTTAATGACCTTGTGAAGTACACGTTGCCCCAGCTCAGCTTATATAATCTCAGTGCCCTATAACAAGTTAAAATTAAAAAAAAAAAAAAAACTAACAACAACAAAACCTCCTAACTTTAAACTTCCCTCAAAATAAATCTCCATGCCCAGATGTTGTCCCCACTGAATTCTGCTAAGGATGTCATGGAGAATTTATAGCAGTTTAACACAAATATTCTATTCCAGAAAACAGTAAAACCTGGGCTGCCTTGGTATTATAAGGAGGAGGAGGAAGGAGAGAAAGAAAGAGAGAGAGAGAGGGGGGGGAGGAGAGGTAGAATCAGATTGACTATGATGTTTAACTCACAGTACTACAGCAAGGTCTGTGTGGGTGGCACCATGTCCCACAGGCTGGGCATGTAGATCTCAAAGCAGCCCAGACAGCTACCTTTTGGTCATGTTGTTGCATAGGATAGGAAAAAAAAACCCACAACAAAAAAACATAACAAAATGAATTAAATAATGTTAAAACAGGTACACTGCATCATCCCATACGGAGTGATTCTACCAAAGCAAAAGCTGATCTATATGTGAAGGTGAGACCACATGATCCGCTGTTTTGAGACCAGCCACAGAAGTCATCGTTACATCCGTTGGAGGGAGACAACACTTTTCAAAATTCAAAATTCCCCCTTAGTATACACTCTCAAGTACTTGAAGGGAACTTCCTCAGTGAAGGGTATCTACAAATCGCCTTTAGCTATTTGCACAAACTTAAAGCAGGTCATAAATTTAAAACTCAAAAAAACCAATGAACAACAAAACTTGTGGGAGAAAACATTGAAGAAAACATAACTGAAGGTGGAGTAAAGAGTCTTTAGATCTGTCAGTAAACGTATAATTCCGGGGAGGGGCCTGGAAAGATGGCCCGGAGGTTAAGAGCCCTCGCTGTGGCTTCAGCCCAGGGAACCCTGCGCCCTCTTGTGGACTGTAAGACTCTTCTCTAACAAGGACACAAGGCTCAGGCATCCAGTGTGCCAGGCAGGCTTTTCCCTCAGGCTTGCCCTCCCCCCCCCCGCCCCCCCCCCCCCCCCCCCCCCCCCACACACACACACGGAGTGGGAAAGAAGCTGAAATCGTGCTGGGTACACTGCCCTCCCTCTCCCCTCCCCCCTTTCTCCTCTCCTCTTCCCCTAACTCCCCTCCCCCTTCCAATCCTCCTCCTCTCTCCTCTTCCTCCTCCCCATACCTTCCTCATTATCTCGCTCTTGCTTCGAGTCTGTCGAGACCCATCTCATGGACAAAAGAATATTCTCAGCAGGAAAATACTGGAAAGCAGGCTAGACAGATGACAAAACAACACAACCAAACGGTGTCTGTCTGTCCAGCCTGCCTTGAAAGCCACCTACCCAGCCTGTAGGACACAGAGCCATCCACTCAGACCTTGGAGTAGCACTGTGAATTCAGTGTCTTCAGATGCCACTCCCTCCTGGCCTGGCAGGTGTTCAGGGATGAGTTGTTTGCATGTGAATTCCCAGTGCCTTCTTTGACTGACTCAGATCTTATGTTCCAAACCTACAGCTTCTGTTTAAATGAGCTCTAATGGCAAGGATAAGGGGTTACACTAGACACATTCATTTTTATGCTGTTCCTTTTGGCGGGCTTCTTGTAAAGAAGCTGTGGTGTACAGCTGGCTCTGGTTTTGGAAAACTGAAAGATCAGCCGATCCATGTGTCCTAGGGTCATTTCTGTTACTGAGATAAAATATTCCCAGCAAAAGGCAACTTAGGGAAGGATTCGTTCATTTTAGATTGCAATTTCAGGTCCATCACTGCAGGGTAGTCATATCTGCTGGAGCTTGGAGCAGCTAATTACATCATGCCCACAGTCAAGAGCAGTGAGAAACGACCTCATGTGTGCTTCTTAGCTTGCTCTTAGCACTGTAATGCATGTGCATCAAGGTTCCACTGATGAAAACATGCACCCCACATTCAGGGTGGGCCTTTCACCTCAATTACCCCAATGAAAGAAGAAAAAAACAAAACAAAACAAAAAAAACTCTCAGACAGCTGTCCACAGGCCAACCTGACCCAAACAATCATTCTTGAAACTCCCTTCCCAGGTGGATTCTACACTGTCGACAACTAAAACCAACCACCACACTTTGTTATGAACATTGGCTTACAATTGTAAGTATGTCGATTCCTGTTATAAAAAATAACTCAACAGAGCATTTCATTTTGCAATATAGAGCCAGTCTGACTGCCTGCCTCGGTTTACAGGCAGGTGGGTTAGAGTAAAACAGACTTGGGCATAGAAATTGCGCACAAGACTTTACTGGCAGCAGATGACCAAGGTTGAACAGCTTGTCTGCTGCCTCGGTAAACTGTGGTCATGTGCTGCTGACTGTCTCCAATCATCTCCTGTGCTTCAAGTTGGAAATTGTCTACCTGTTTGATGAGCCACCTCTACCTGCCATTCAGGGCCACCCTGAAGATAGACGACTGACAAATTCCTCAGAGGGCCTGAACTGTTGTGAGTCCATCTGAAACCTTAGGTTCTTAAGTGACTGAAATGGTCATTAGGTCTATTTGATACAAAATAAAACAGAACAGATTCTAGCTGATAAAGACTTGAGTCTTACAGTAGATTCTTGGCATTGTTCCAGTTTGTTAGTTTGAAACAGAGCCCTGACTTTTGAAGGTATTTGGGGGAGTTTAGCTGATTTTAATAAATGTGTGTTTCACTCAGCACAAAGATTAGACACTCTGTGTCTCCTGTGACACTTTGATTTTAGGAATTTGTGTTGGTTATTAAAATCAAAGATTATGTGTGCAGAATGATTTCCACTTAAGCTGGCACATTATTAAAATAGGTCAATGTTCATGTTCTTTTGGCTCTAAGAATGGAGAGTGGTCTCATTCCACTGGATAAGATAAATTCTGCACCATTTAAGAAAGGTTATTTTGTGATGGGGTGGGGGCCTGGAGAGATGGCTCAGTGGCTAAGAGTACTTGTTGCTCAGGTAGAGGAACTGAATTCAGGTCTGAGCTTCCATGTTACACCACTTACAATTACCTGTAAATCCAGCTCCAGGGAACCCTAGAGCCCCTTTGGGCCTCTGCAGGCACCTGCATACACATACACACACAGAGAAATGCACACATAAGTGAAATATATACATTTTCTCTAAAATTATCATCACAAGTTCTGTGGGTACAGATGTGTGCACATGTTGCTCCCACAAAGCCCAAGTAGGATCATCGGATGCCACCCACAGCATTACTTTCCTAGCCAAAGCCATGCAGGCAGGTAGGTTTCAACACATACCAGGAGCCTGGCCAAAGAAAGATGCTATAAGGAGAGTCACAGTAGCTAAGGAGAAAGTGCACAAACAGGGCACAGGTGGGTGACTTTTGATGGCACAAGTGGATCTCAGGAAGAAGGCCACAAGCTGATGCTTGACACGTGAGGGCAGTGAGATACCTCAGTGGTTAAAGTGCTTGGTGGAGAGGTTGAAGGACAGGGACAAGCCGGCTGGTCTGAGCTGCATGTTGCAACACCAACTGAAGGGAAAGGACCAATACAAAAACTTGTCTTCTGACTTGCCATCCACACTGTGATGCTAGTGTCCCATCCTACGACGACAACAGTAATAATACTTTTTTAAAGAGAAGAAAGGCAAAAATAAGAAGTGTGACTCAGGGGTGAGCACTGTGGGCAACAGCTCCCCACTGGGGTGACAGACATGTATACAGTCAACAGTGGCAGAGTGACAGAGGACATGGCTAGCCCTGTCAAATAGGGAAGCAGCAGCAATTGCAGCCCTGATCCAGAGCCCAGTGCAGCTGCACCCAGAGATGGCACCAAACCCAGGCAGACTACATATGTACCAAAGGGGAGAATGTGCTTCTGGAGCCATCTATGAGCTTTCTTCCCTGCCAGGGTCCTCTCCAGAGATGCCCCTCCACCCCCACTCCAGTATCCCCCTTACCTTCAATTCCACTCGAGAATTAAGACCTTTCAGTAGCTCAGCCAGAGGGTGGGGAGGGATCCTAAGCTGCCAGGTTCTATGACTTAAAGGGCTCCTGGGGCAAGCTACCTCCAAGATCTCCAAGGTAGATCAGCTACACATTCTGCAAAGTGTTGTGCCTATAACCTATGTCTCAGAAGCCTGCTGACTGACTCTCAAGAGGGTAGTGGTGATGACTCCCACTATCAACTGGTGTTATGGTATGGAATGTTCACTATCATAGGGTACCCAGTCAGAAGCATAAGACCCTTTTTTTTTTTTTTTTTTTTTTTTTTTTTTTTTTTTTTTTTTTTACTGTGACCTACTTTTCTCCTTTCAGATTTTTTTGGTGTGTTGTACAGCAGTATAATTTTTTACTTATTCCATTAGTGGATGTAGTTTTATAGGGTATACAATGGTTCCATGGTGATATCATGATGTTAACGTATTGACATCTGTACCCTTGACAGGATGCACTGAGAGGAGCACAGACTATTTTTGTGGTGCTCTTGCCCACACTACATAATCTCAGTCTAATCACGAAAATTCCAGACAAGCCCACATTAAAGAACAGAAGAATGCGCCACCCAGGTCAAAGTGAAAGGATGCTAAAGAAAAGCAATGACTGAATACAGTGTGGGATTATAGACTGGGACTCTGAGCATGAAAAATACCAGGCTAATTCCACTGTACTGTGGTGAGACATGGAAAGCCCTAGAGGCAACACCACACATTGATGAAAGAGTGCTCCCTTCCCTGAGGCTGGGAGGAGGTCCTCAGTTCTATCTGCATCCTACTGAAGGTAGGTCCTGGCCAGTACAATAGGTCATGAAAATAGGAAAGGGAACCAGATTAGAAAGAGATGCAACTGTCTGTACTCATCACTGATGTACTTTGTCAGGGGCAGCCCTGCTTATACACTGAAGACCTAAAATCAGCAATAGGCCTAAGTCAGCCTGCTAACACAAAGCCTTGGTCTCCGTGAAAAAAAAAAAAAACAAAAAACAAAACAAACAAACAAACAACAAAAAAAAAAAACACTGAGACAGATAGCTATAAGATATTGTAAACAGGCAGCTTTGGTGGAAATTTGCCAGCCTGGATAAGAACAAGTAGTCATAGGTCTTGTGGATAGTCATAGACCTTGGGTAGCCTTGGTGGATACTACCAACTTAGATAAGGACAAGTGAATCATAGGTGGAGTCATAGTGACCTGTCCCCTAAACCTTCACCCAGCTGACACTCTGTTCTGGAAGATATCTGTACTCCCCCTGAACACCTACACTCCTGCATCTTCCTCTTCCCCATATCCTGCCTTTTTGTGTATATAACCCCTGTGTGAAAAAGTAAAATCAGCTGTTTGATCAGACTATAGACAAGCCACTGTTCTTTGTGTTCACCTGTGTCCCCCATCCTCTCTTTCAGGTGACCTCCCCAGATCCCTGTTCAATGCCCTGTTGGATAGGACAGAAGTAGAAATCCCAAGGGACATGCATGGGGCAGCCACAGCTAACAAAGTTACAGGACACAAGACCAACATACAAAAAGCAACCACACTTCTATGGGTTATACACATTTAATAATAAGTAATTGTGTCCAAAGGCATGGCAGCAGCCAAACGGGAACTAGTCCTGAATGATTTAAAATACAGGCAAGATCTGTACACTGGACTCCTAACCTCCATGAAATTTTTTTAAATGTTAGATACATTTAGATATATATTTATGGACCAAAGTATCAAATTTTTTATTTGTTCCAAACTGACCTATGGATTCAATGTTATACCTATCAAAACATTAGCACGTTGGCTTTTTAAAAAAAAAAATGTAGAAATAAAACAATCCAACTCTCAAAATCATATGAAAGTGTAAAAAACCTAGAACATCATTTGGAAGATATATACTGATTTTTTTTTTTTGAGATAAGTTCTGTGAAACCAAGGCTAGCCTAGACTCTATGTACCCTGAGCTGGTTTCAAACTTATGACTGCTGCCCCAGCCTTCCAAGTACACATGTGAGCTCCCTTGCTCTGCTATTCACAACCTGCTCTTCAGATTTTCTGTAAAGCTAGAGTGGGGAGTTGACTGAGGGTAGCCATGCAGTTAGTGGGATGCACAGTCCCCAGTGGCCCCCAACTATGTATGATCGCTTGATACCAAAGTACCAAGATAATTCAGTGACTGATACTGGAATACCATATGGGAAATGGTTCAGGGGAGAAAATGCTCTCAACCTTTATTTACTTCACATGAGCGTTAACTTGATAAGGCTTATAGAATGTTTCTAACCCTATTCATAATCACCCACCAGAGAAACAAACCCAAGCCACAATAAGTGAACAGATAAAATTGCCATGTGTAGGAGCAACAGAATGTCACTTAGCAAACAAAGGGGTGAACTATCATGAACAACATGAAAGTCAGGCTTCTGAACTAGAGGAGTGGATCAGAAGTTAGGAGCACCAGCTGCTCTTACAGTAGACCTGAGTCTATGTGGGACTACTCACCACCACCTGTAATAGTAACATCAGATCCAAGAAACCTAATGCCCTTTCCTGGCCTCCAAGGGCACCAGACTCGTGCCTTGTATATAAACACACATGCAGGCAAAAATGCCCATACACATAGATTTAATTGAAAATGTAAAATGCACACACATTTTTTTTTAAAAGTTCTGACCAATGAAACCCAGTATTTATAGGTTAAGTTTCAAATGATATGCTAAAATTTTAGTTTCTGTGTCTAGGCATTTCATATGGATGTGTGTTTAAGGTATTACTTTCATGCTTTGTGCCTACAGAGGCCAAAAGAAAGTGACTAATTCTCTGGAACTAAAATTACAGGTGGTTACAGGTCACCACAGAGGTGCTGGTAAACAAACCTGGGTCCTCTGGAAGAGTAGCCAGTGCTCTTAACCTCTGAGTCATCTATCTCTTCGGCCCCCCAAAATGGTGCATTTGTTGATGAATATAATTTGCTATATGTAAATTATATCTAGATAAAGAAATTGGCCAGGCATGGTAGGCACATGCCTACTCAATAGGCTGGGGCAGGAGGGTCCTAAATTGGAGGTTAGCGTGGACAATATATAGAAACTCTCTAAAAATAAATGAGAGTGTGGTATGTAGCTCAATAGAATTTAGCCCCCAACAAATAGATAAAACAAAAGTTAACTACATATTAATTTCTCTTTATATCACTCCATAAGAGACCTGTTTCAAAGCTCATCTTAGACTTAATACCTTTCCTTCACAAACTTATGTAGAAGGGCCTGGGACTCAGCATTTTATACAAATATTTTGGAGGAGTCTGGCTCAGGTTCGCTAAGCGCATTTTGGAAAAATGTGTCCTATGCCCTACCATTATTAGATCTCCTTCCAGGGCTGGAAGCAAGTCATGTTTGTGCAATCGGTCTGGGCTCTGAGATTCCCTCAAACCCACCGTTTCCAAGTTAGGAATGAGAGCGGTACTGGAGCTGGGTCTGGCAGAGAATAGAGTGAAGACCGCAAATGAGTTCAGAGAAAGGATCTCCAGTGCCACTTTAAACGACGCCCAAGCCAGGCTCCTCAACTAAAGGCTGCAGTTAAACAGTCACTGCTCACTCTCCTCGCGAAGACAGGTGACCAGCAACTGAAAGTTCTTGAGTGACTTGACTGTTAATGACTCATTGGCAGTTAGGAGGCTTAGCCACACCTCCGTTGCTAGGCAACCTGGATGGCCAGCACCAGGCTCCACCTCCTGGAATCATAAGCAAAGCAGCTTGGGTGTGGAAAAGAGCAGAGGACAAGAAAGCTACCGAAGGGAGTGTGTGGTTGCTGCTTCCTTCCCTGAGTCAGGCAAGATGCTTAGCTAGGAGCAGGAGTCCCTCTTCTTCAAGGGCTTAGGGCATCTGACCTCAACAGCTATCCAGTTAAATACAGGAGCCTTATGGGACATCTTTCAGAGGACTCTGGGCTAAAGCTGCTAAGCCTGAAAAGAGATGGCTCACAGTCACAATTGAGGACAGCCTTGGAGGGAATGCTGGTCCACAACAGTTGGTTCTTGACATGGAGATTCAGCAGTGCTTGAATATGACCTATATGAATAGTCTTAAGATACAGTGGAACCAAAGTTTGTTACAGAAAATCAGGACGGGGGAACAAAGTCCGGGAGTGCAAAGGGGGAAGGGAAATGCAGTTGAAGCACTAGCTTCGAGAGATGGCAGTTACTGTACACAGTGCAGCTCAGGTGTCCTGGCAGCCAGGGAGTGTGTCAGATGAGTAACACTGGACAATTTGATTAGTGGGATAAAAAGCCTCTGCATCGTTTTTTGTTGTTGTTGTGTTTTTGTTTTTTGTTTTTTGTTTTTTGTTTTTTTAGGAAAAGAGACTACCCTCCTGAGCTCTAAGCAAAGTGTGAACCCCAGCTTCTTCCTGTGCATCTCCCCACCTGACATAGCAGCAGTCAGCATCCATAGCAAAGGGTACACTGGCTGCACAGTGACAGTGGGGTCTGGTACCAACAGAAAACGCAAAACAGTATGACTGACCAAAAGTCAAGGCCCCATTTCTAATATCAAACTGTAGACTGGAGAGTACCCCCCCCTCCCCCCCACACACACACACGCTAGAGTTTCCTCCCTCTTTCTGCCTGTCCCTGGGGCAAACTCTATATATTTAAAGCTTTTTTCTTTTGGTTGAATTTTCAAACTTAAACTAAGTTTACCCACATGGCTGGGGGATTTAAAACAGTGAATGCTCTACCCAATGCATTACATGTGAAAAAATAGGTTGAGAGGTATTTTGACCCCTTTTAAGTTGCTGGTCTCCTTTCACAATTATTGGTACCTAACACTCCCAAAAAGTGTGTCTTGATACCAAGGGCCAAGCTCTCCCTGCTTCTGCATCCGGAAGCTCTTAAATCTTGCACAAGATACACACTCAATGAACCACTGGGAATTTGATCCCAATGGCAAGAGAAGTTAGAAGTGATAGCCATCCTATGCTATCTATCTTCAGGAGCAACTATGGGGAGCAGGGGTGGGCACAAGTTTTTGTGGAATTGCTCATATACTAGAAGATCTGGAGAGAGTGGGGTGGATTTGAAGCCTAAAATAATATACATATGATATAAATAAAGTCCAGCCAAGGCTTGGCAAGTGTGGGACCCTCCCTGGCAGTTGATACAATAAGGTTCAGTGTAAATTAGTCTTAGCAGGTGACCCATATAGGTGTCAAAGTAGATCCAATCTAGATAAATTCTGGAAGACCTAGAGGATTTGGAAAGACTAAATAAATAAAAAGGACAGTTATGGCAGAGAAAGTGCACAGCTTAAAGAGCAACGGAGACTTGCAGGGGGAGATGGTGAGCACAGTAGACCGAGTGGAAATGTCACAAGGAACAGATATTCCAAGGAAAGCTGGGTGGTCCAGACATCCACTGAACATTCTGGTGATGATAGGAGCCATGGACCTTGCTTTTAAGTGTAGTCATGTGATTTGAATTTCCAGTTTTAAACATGATTAACCTAGGCTAACTTTATGGTTCAAGGCACTGAAGCAAGATGTGTTTACAAGAGTCAGGAGAGGGCCTGAGCTCAGGTAGCATAGGAAATCCAGGTTGTGGCCAGTGGGATTGGGGGGTTTGGGGACTGAGGCGGGGTAGGGGAAAGGACTCCAAGAGCATGGGGGATTAAGATGACTTAAGACATTTGGACATTTGATTGACATGGCTATCTGGTGCCCGAGAACACAGGTCTAGAGGAGAAACATTAGATACTTCATTTATTCATTCAACACACACTTGTTGGTAACCTCTGGCATAACCAGCTTTATGTTGGGTATCAAAAAGGACATAAAAGATGGGTGGTGCTTCCCTTTGAAGAATTAAATGTAGGCTCTCAAATGAGGAAAGACAGAAGCAAACGTAGTGGAACTGGCCCAAGGCTAGCCGCTGGACAAATGAACTATGGATCCAGGAGAGGGTGTGGGCTCTGTGACTCACCATCTTTTCAATGTCTATATGGCTGTCCTGATTGAGCACATGGTAATAGATTACTCTTCCCTCCTATTCTGTGTCCCTCTGCAAACAGCAGACTCATCTGAAGAGAATAGCGTCCTTAGAGGTCACGTGCATCCTCTGGTCAGACAGCCTTGAGGAAAACGAGTGGTCCAGACAACAGCTATGATGCAGCTCATGGAATGGAGGGGCAGTGGGGACAATTCCCAAATTCTTAGAAGAGGTGGAATGGGTTAGAACCCTAAACCATGTTTTCATTGGTGGTGTTAATGGGGAGGATGTAGAGCATGTCTGGTCTTAGAGAGTAGATCTGGACCTACTACGATCATCTTCGTGCTACATACTCTGTCTGGGATTAATTTTTTTTATACTGAGCATCGGAAGCTGAAGAGGAGGGTGGGGATAAGGCTGGGAGCAGAGGTGGATGGAAGAGAGTGGGTGGCAGGACCAGGAGAGAAACAGACAACTAGTCCATGACATTACACGCAATTGAAGCAAAAGCACACATTCCCACTTGCAAATAAATGCTTTCTAAGCAATCAGCTAAGGAGAACACTTTTTGTCAAACCTTCCCAATGACCTTATCTCACAGTGTGTGTGTGTGTGTGTGTGTGTGTGTGTGTGTGTGTGTGTGTGTGTGTATGTGTGTGTGTCTATCACTGAAGTATATTTTGAGGGAAATTGTGTGCTTCAGAATATCCCTTTTGAACTTGCTTGAATGCACATAATACAGTCTGTACTGTGTAGTGTTCATTTTAGGCATCTCAGAGGAAAAAGTCATCACCATCAAGGGTGATTCTGAAATCCCACAAGGCTTGATAACCTTTTAAACTGACAGCAAACAGTAGGTCACACACTTAAGCCTGCAGTCTTTCCCAGCACTTAACTTAGAGATGGTCATTGCCCTGCAGAAACTGAATCTGCACTGCTGTAACTTTTACTCTTTTTGATGTCTGTAGAAATTTTCTTTGACTTTGACTTTATAAATTGAAAACACAATGAACCAACTAACTTGGCTGCTTAGTCCCACTTGGCCACCAACATCAGTAGGACGTGGAGGCCACAAATAGGATGTGTGGTTTATATGTATGAATGGTCACGTTCTCCTTCCCCCAACTCTGTTGTATTCATGGATAAGATGGCCCATCTGGCAAGAACTGGTTTGCTTTTGGGGACCTGGGACTCCCGACATCAACTGCTGAATATGCTCACAGGCATCCAGTCTCTAAATAAGGGACTGTAGTTCCCCTTAGGTTGTTAACTTACTGTTCATTATCAATGGATCAGAACTCATGTCTTGATCACTGAAAAGGTCTCACTCTAAAAAACTCCCATCTTGCCCCTCTTCAGATGTAAATAAAGCCAAACTCTTAAGGCTATCTTCAACCAGAAGCAGAAAAGGATCTTGGTCATGAAGTTAGGTTGCTAATGAAGTACTTAGTGACTGAAACTTTGAACCAAAATATTTAAGTAAACTGAATGAACGGCCACGAGGCCCTCTATGTAGCTCTGGCTAGTGCTACTTGTTTACCAAGGGGAAAGATGAGAGGATCAGACCCACTCCAGAAAGTGGATGAACTGATGCCACCTAGATGGCCTTGTCCCTCTGCTGTCTCAGTATCCTGTCCACTTTGGCAGATGCTGGCTCTCCTCCCCCAGCTGCTCCTGGTGGCTGACGTCTGAGTTGTACATGGCGGCCATGTCAATATGTCTCTTTGGATACATCAGATGATTGAACCTCATCACAGAGGTTGAAGATCTTATCGATCATCCTTTTGCTTCTGTGCCTAGAGACCAGAGGGATCCTGTTTGCTGCTGGGCAGGGTGAATGTGTCAGATCTCCTCTTCCCTGCCTGAGAGGATGACTAGCTACAAGGCAGAAGTCATCTCTGGCCCTCGAGGTGTCTTGGGGAATAGGGTTCCCTTTTCCCAGTACTGAATAAGCTCACAGGCATCTAGCCCCAAGTAAATGAGGGAAGTGCCCCAGCGCTCTGGTGAATAAAGCCTTGTCCAGCATCTGTGCAGCGAGGCTCTTCATCCAAACATCAAAGAATGCCACCTTCCTCTGGTGAAGACAGACAGACATTTGTCTCAACATGTAGTAGGGTTCTTCTCAACTGACAACAGAGAAGGACCTCAGTTGAAAACATACCCTTTGGTTTCCTGCATATGAAAGTCTGGGGGAGGCAAGTGCCCAGCTTCCCAATGTAGCCTAACCAAAAGTCACTAGTTTTCCTTTCTAGTTTGGAATCCTTTCTTAAAAAAAAAAAATGTCCAGTGTCCCCCAACATTTGTGAGGAAGTTCAACCAATCTTACAGTGACACTAAGGGGAAGGGGCAGAGTGAGCAGGGACTCAAAGGTACATCTCCTCCTGCTTTGGATCAGAATTAGTATGCTAGCTCCAGCTGGTGTGAAGAAGCTGTGGGCAGACACTGAGTCTCCTGGCCTGATTGCACACTAAGGATTGCCAACAGTTCATCCTCTGAGCAACTGTCCCCAGGATCCTATAAGTAGGCCCAGGTGAGGCTATAAAGCATCACCACCTTCCCACTGAGTGTCAGTGACCCCCACATAGGTCGAGCAGCCTGGAGCTGGCGGGCACCCTGATGTCATCTTACTAATATTTTTCAGCAAACCTCATGTGGCTGAGGCTGATAGACAAGGCCTCTGGGGTGCTCTTCTGAACACACAAGAGCATTAGATCTATGGAGCCAAGAACCTAGTCTTGGGATCTTGTTCACAGAGAATCAGTCTGAGATATCAGTGATTTCAAAATAGTCTGATTTCTTGAGTATGTGTTGGAATGTGATAAGTACCTGTGTATATCTTCTGTAGGCCTTCTTAAAAGAACAGTGGGCCAACACACTCTCCCCTTTTTCCCTCTGGCGAAAGATGCCAAGCCTAGAGAGTGTCTCATGAACCACTGAACATTTGCCCTACATTGAGAAGCCTCTTCTCCAACTTGAGCCTTCCTGTGCAGCCTCCTGGGCCCTCTGGGACTAGTTTCCCTGCTAAAACACTGCTTACTTTGCCAGGGGCACCCATCTCCTTGGTGACCATTTTCCTTTGAGACATGCTGCTCTTATGTTAGAATTAGCCGGTTCTACCTCCATCTTCTGTGTGAACTGAGAGAACATGATGCTACTAGCCCATAGTTTGTTTACACTTGCTGTCTACATTCTCTGGCTAGGCCTTTTATTTCTCTGTTTTTGTTTGGTTTGTTTTTTGTTTGTTTTGTTTTGTTTTTGTTTTCTGCCTACTCAGTCCTCGTTCAGTCTGTTCAGACTACAGTAGCATCTAACCACGGGCTACTGTTGTGGGTTGCGTCCTGAATTTCTGATGAATGTTCTAAAACCCAGGGGGAAAAGTGGCCAGGGTGTGAGAGAGGCAGGGTCTGCCCTGTCAGCTTCTACCTCCAACAAGCTCCACAGTGCCAGATAGCCAAAAATGATCTTTTAGCTGGAGTCTATACCCTGAAGGGGGATTGGCCATAGTGTCCTGGATCTGGAATGTTTCTCAGCAGCTCATACATGCCAGAAGTATGACTGAGGGTGACATGCCCTCTTCCACTAGAACAGCACATTTCTCCCAGAGTCCAGCTTAATTATTTTGAAAAGCATTAGCCTAAACAATAAATCAAAATAGTTAACCACATACTGCGCCTTCAGCTACAGTCCTTCCTGTATGTCACATTCCCAAAAGGCCCAGTTATATGGGTCCTTAGCTACATCTGGCCTGTGGAGGGTTTCCTGCAACTCTGGGCACAACACCTTGCACTGCTCTCCCAAGATTTCCAGAAACTGATTGCTGGTTCTCCTGGGGGCCTGCTGCCACACTGCCCTTGATCCCCACCCCATGTCTGCATGACATCTGGCGTGGAGGAAACCCCACAGCACTAGTCCTTAGGAGCTATACATGTGTCTCTCTTGTCCCTTCTCTGCTCCATGCAGTTTTTCCTCAAAGAAACCCCGCTCATGCTTCAAGTTCTAGCTCAAATGGTACCCTCAAATGAAGAAAAGCTCACATCCACCTTGGACGTGGTCTTGATGTCTTCCCAGCAGGGATGATGATGATCCCCACCCATTCAAGTCTGCATTCCCAGGTGCCAAGGCTGAGAGAAATGGAAAGCACTGAGTTTCTGTCCTGAACAGCCAGAGTGAAAACAGCGAGGCTGTGAGGCCCAGAGAGAAGGCACAAGCACTGTGAATCCCTGGCAAAGAATTGTCTCCTTCATTATAGCCAGTGAAGAGCATAAAGCCAGAGTTCCTGGGGCCTCTGTGAGTCTCCTGGACTTGAAAGACCCTACCAGAACTGTAGGAGGGAGAAGGGGATCAGGTGGGCCTTTGGGTATTTGTAGTGGTTATCTCATTCCCACCCACAGGGTCTGTCCCAGGGTGTAGGTGGTTCAAAGCCTCTGGGGGAAGGGGTGATCTCCAGGCCCCTGGAACTTCATTGCTGATGCCCCATGCTGCACTCTGCATTGAGGGGTATATTATGTTGGATTTAAACCCACTGGCCTTTCTGCATCCTCAATTAGTACAAAGGTCCAAAATCATTCCTGGAGACTCCCGTCTCCACGTCAATTGTCCAAGGACCCCCCAAATGTTTTTTTTCCTGGGAGCAGGGGGAGCAGCCCTTTCCACAATGAGAAAGTTGAGCAGTCCAGAGATGTCAGCAGCCATGATCATTCAATGATCATTCACATGACCTACAGCTGCTTCTTAGGCAGTTTCTGGCTCACTATCAACAATGAGCAGCAAGCACCAACTCTTACAAGTAGGATGGTGTTCTTGATAGTTCAGACCCCCAATAATCATTGTAGACGGGCACAAAGATCCCCTTTATATTGTAGGTAACAATGTGGCCCCTATAATAGTCCTCACTATATTTGGGGAACTGCAAGTCTATGGTCACCCAGCACACCCATGTCAGATGCTGTCATGCTCTGCCACAGTTTTGTCCCCCTCCCAAAAGAGTCAGTTGCACCAGCACCTGAGTGTAGCCACTTTTTGATGGGGAGGCTCTTCAGCTCCAGGCACAGTGCCTTACACTGTTTTTGTTTTTAAGGTTTTCACTTCCTTTAGACTTGCCCAGGGTTCACATTAATATTGTCTTTGATTCCCCCTTCCCCACTGTACCACTTATCCAACTTTGAGATAACCTGGTCACACTCACTCACAATGATCTTCTACTTGCTGCATGCAGCATGCTGCTTCTCCTTGTAACCCATGAGTCCTGCCTGGGATTGTTTTTTTCCTGGCTTGGTCTTAACTTCCGTGAGCTCTGACTGCAGTAGGTCCTTGTTAGGGGGCTATGGCCTTACTCAGATGGTATATTATATCAAACTTGGTCCAGGAAGCAGTCAAGGCATGGGAAGGGTAGAGGCTGGCCACATGAGCTCTGGGGCTGCTGTCTCCCAGATTTTAAGCCAAGGGCAGTGACATACACTTGGAATCTTGGTTACTGGAGTCTGAGTCAAAAAGGTTTTTTAAGCTTGTCTCAAACACAACACACACAGACACAGACACACACACACACACACTTGCTCTCTGAAAAAGAAATCACAGTTGCTCAATTTTTAGAGAACTATCACAGGCATTCATAAATTGTAGAACACATAAGAGATGTTCATTGTCAATCTGTGTGTGGCTGTAATAGAAACGATTCTTGCTTCCTTCCTAGATTTTGTTGTTCTTCCTTTCTGTAGCATTAATCACTATGATATTTAATCACCATCAGAGACACACTTTTTTTTTTTTTAGGAAAAAGTTTATTTAGAGCAATGCTCATGAATGGGGGGGGGAGGGGTCGTCATAAAAATTATGTCCATGACTGCTTGTTCAAGGTTCCCTGTCTACACATGGCAGACAGCTTGTCCTGCCCTAGAAGACTCATCACAACCATATTGTCTCCCATAATAAAGAAGTTTTAGAAGCAAGATTTTGGTCACTATAATGGCAGTATCCATGCTATTCTCCAGCCTGTCTGACCGGCTCATTTTGCAGACAACAGTAGTACTGCTTTGTAACAAAGTCAAGAGGCCATGTCATGAAACTAGCTTAGTCCTCCTACCTGGAGGTCCCTCACACCAGGCAACATGTTAGAGCCTATGACTCTAGCACAGCATTTCATGAGATGTGTGCATGAGAACATTGGTCCTTAAAGGGCTCCAGCACCAAACATAACCAGACATGTTCCCTTAGGACATGAGTCCTGGTCCTCTCAGAACACTACTATGGTGAAGGCACTGATGAGCCCTGCAGGAGGGACATGTGCCTGGGTTCAACCTGGTGATTCCCAAACTTACTTATACAAAGAATGCTTCTCACTGGAGACTGACAAATACTGCAGAAAGTCTGTGCTCTACAAGGATTGCTGCAATATTGTCTGAGGGTGGGGGATCGCCTCTAAAGAAGGTGGTCCAGAATCAAAATGAAACTTCAGTGGACACTTCTGCTCACCTGCTAGGTGCGCAGCCCCAACAAGGAAGACCTGAAAGATGGGATACTCAGAACACATCAAAGAGCTCAAAATGGAGAAGAGACACAATTTCCCAAACTACATATCAAACATATTATTTCCTACACAGAAGCTCTTGTTGACTGAACCAGTGCAATACTCTGAGGTGTTCTTTTCCTGGCTGTGACTGGGGACCTAACAGAGATGACCTAAAGCCCACAAAAATGACAAGGGCTTCAGGCAGAGAAGATCCATTTGATGCCCTCTTCCTTTTCTAGGCCTCTCTTACATCCTCAGGGAGAGGACACACTGATGTTTCAGCTGGATGGCTTGTCCCTCTGCCTGGTCAGCACCTCTGCCTGGCCTAGGGAGCTCAGATCTGTGAATCGTGTGCTGCAAACTTCTTCAGCAGAGCATCATAGTCTATCCTGACCATCTCCAGCTTGCCCATGGCTCTGTACAGCTCTCTGATGACCCCTTGTGCCTTATCACCTGGAAACAGAGAAGGTCATGCTTATCAGTGGGCCAGGTGACCAGGGTGAACCTCTTTCCTCTCACATCTATATCTAGAGATTGAACTGGTTGTGGCAAGGTAGAAGTCACCTTGTGCCCTCAGGGGATTCTTGAGAAATGTCATTCCCTATGCCAAGTGTTGGATAAGCTCAATGACATATGGCCTAAAGTAAGAGGCTACAGCTCCCTGGAGATTTGGTGGGTGACTTTATTGCCCAGCATCAGTGAAGTCAGAACACAAAAGAATCTTCTTACCTTTTCTGTGCATAGATGGAAATGTGTGCAAATACTTATAGCTGTTCTCAACTGGAAACAGAGAAAAAAGACCCTAGTCAGACAGCAAGGTTCTTTTCTATTTATTGAACATTGAACATGAAGATTGTGGAAACCGAGTGCTCATGAACACACATACCCCAAATAGCTCAAGAGAAGTTCACTAGTTTTTTTCTTCAGTTTTGGATCATTTTCCAACAGCCTGGTGCTCTTGTAACCCAGAAAGCTGCTGTTCTGCCATCAGGGCAGGCATAGTAACCTGATACTATCTAACAAAACACTGCAAAATGTTGGGATATTTTTTAAACCTAACTTTAATGCATAGCTGAGCCTGCAAGGGAATCCACCACCACCATCACCATCACCACCACCACCACTTAGTAACCTACTCAGGAGCTAGACAGGAAAAGGAATGAGGACTATGGACAGTTCGTTGTAAGCAGCTGTTGACAGCTGCTTTAAAAGGGGGGTGGGGGGAGTGTGCAGGATTGGAGATGTCATTATAGAGGCCTTGCCCTTGAATAGACCCAGGGAGGGAACTTAAAGCCTCCTGCATGGCTGAGGCCTGTTGGAACTAAGATGTTCCTCACATCAACAAAAGAAACTGGAGCTCAATAAGCAATACTTTGATACAGAATGAGCTTTTAAAGGTTCACACGGGGAAATAAGAATTTGTCCGTCTTAGTCTGGGTTCTGAGTAGAGAAGCCTCTCCCAGAGAGTATTTGGAATTTTAATTCCATCTAGCCTTATCTATTGGGGTATCTCTGAGGTTATAATATTCCTAGAGAGCCAGATATAAGTGAACAGAAACCTCTCTAGGACCCACCTATATACCTGGTCTCACAGGAGTCACACAGATAAAGCCCAAGGAGGGAAAAGCTACCCTTGATTTTTTTTTCCCTATATAAATACTGTTGCTTAATACTAAACACTCATGTAACAAAGCAGAATTCCATTTGTAAGAATTTTATTCCCTTCTTTCCTGAGAGGGGCCACATGTTCTTGCATTTGGGTACCACACAGGGTCATTACATAAGCAACAGACTCTCATTTGCTTGCGGTCTCGTGGTTGTTGATGTTTCTCGCAACCAAAGCCTATGAACCAGCTCACACCAGAGTCCATACTAAGGCACAAGCCTCCTGGATCCTGCTCTTATGACTTATTTGTGCTTCTTTTTTTTTTTTAGCCAACATTGGCAATGTATTTAGGCATTTGCTTCTCTGACAGGACACCAACTGTGTCTGAGAGAAAGCATCTGGGGAGAAGCTGATTTGTTTAAAGCTATGATTGATGCCCAAGACAGATAATGCCTCAATAGATGGTTCTCATTTGACTGCTCATTGGATCTAAGGTTCAGGTAGCGAACCTAAACCATAGGGGACAGGGACCAAATCCTGGGCTTCAAAATGTGCATAAAAAGGGTCAATGAGAATCTATCACCCAGAATCTGAAAAGCCCAAGAGTGGTGAACATGAAGTGTACAGGAAAAACAATAGAAAAGAAGGTTCCTTCTCTCTCTCTCTCTCTCTCTCTCTCTCTCTCTCTCTCTCTCTCTCTCCCCTCCCCCCTCCTCCTCTCATCCTTATTTTCCTGGTAGCCTTTTGTTAAATGGAGTGCATTTTTTTTGACACTCTGGAATGAGACTGAATGTTGTCCCTCACCTCTTGCTCCGAGTGTGAAATGACTTGCCTCCTAGAGGGCATTGGTATCACTAGATAACGATCAGCATCTGGAGGGCAGAACTTATATCTGATTCCTGAGCACTTGGTGCTGGTCGGCATTGTCAGATGGTCAAGGTGTATCCCAAGCAATTAAACCAAGTCTGAGGAGAGGCACCAGGAGTGTGGGCCATCACTCTCTGGACCCAGTATGGCCCATACATATAGCTCAGCAAACCCACATCCAAGGAAACAGGAATGAGGAGAAGAAAGCTAACGGATACACAACGGGGCACTGAATGCCACAATAATGGGTTTCCAGGGCCAACAGCGTCTTGGGAGACCCTGGAATTTGGTAATACTGTGACCGCATCCACCTGTCTCATGGCTCACACATCCACAAGGCTCTTCTGAGGTAGGATTTACTGGTGCTGTGACACTAGCATTCCCAAGCCTGATCCACTGAAGTGCCTACACATGCATTTCCAGTCATGGATATAATTGCCGGGCTGATACCAAATGGTTAAAGAAACATGGAGAAGACTACCAAAGCGCAACTACAACAGGGCCAAGAGAGGGACTGGACCACTGTCTCTTGTTGATACACACATCCATGCCCACAGGACCTTGGATGCCCTCAAGGAGTTCTGCAGAGTTCTGTGACAATAGTTGCCCTGTAACCCAAATAGTACACAGACCTTTAAAAAAAATTAATACTGGGGACTGAAAAGAAGGGGTCAGCACAGCAGGGAGGGAAAAGGAGGAGCATTTATGAGCTGTGAAATCTCAATATACATGAGCATTTGTTCCCACCACTGGGAGCTCTCCAAATCTCCTACCTCCTTGTATAAAGTTGTTGCTGTCAAATTCTATGCCCACTTTCAGGAAAAGGAAAAGGAGTAAGAGAAGCACTGTTTTCCCTGCTTTCTGGCACCCATCCCTACTCAGGAAACTAATGACTTAGACTCCCTTTGTTCTTTTTGGTCATGATAGTCAGGTATCCCATTCATACAAAACTTATAACTGGAGGATCCTGTTGCAACTATAAATACAGACACAAGTCAATGTTGCCTTGGCAGCTGGCCTTTCTAAAGGCTTCAGAATGCTTCAAAGGCTGCCACTAACCAAGACTCAAGTAACAGTAAGACCCACTGTCCCTTTGCAGCCAAGCAACTCAATTACTGCTCTCCATGTCAGCCCTTACACACCTGCTGTTCTAGCCACCACAGAGGATGATAACAAATGGAGGGCTTTGTGGAGGGGATCAATCATTCCCCAACCACTCTATTGGCCCCTTGTTTTTAAGGTCTTTTGTCTGGTTCTATGACTGAAGCCTATGCCAATAAGAGTTATTGTTAATAATAACTAGGGGGAGCCCACTCCCACAAGCCCCAAAGTTAACTACCTTGGACTTTGGCTACTTGTCCCATGTCTAGAATAAACACAACAGAAAAAAAATCCTAGAATAAAAATGAGCCTCCTATTCCTATCTCTTCTTGGAAAGAGGAAGAAGCTTCTAAACATAGACAGAATATGCCAAGCTAAAGAGCTCTGAAATTAAGGAGATGAGGCCTGGGGGGCTTGGACAGATGCTGGACCTTGGAAGACAGCCAATTGCTGGTGTGTATCACACCATATCCAAGACCACAAACCTCTTAGGATGGAGACTATGTCTTATTCACTTTTGTCCCTCTGTGCCTGGTACACAGAACAGGTGTTTAATGAGGAGAAGCAGCAATTGATGCCCAAGGTCCAGGAGTAGTCAGAATAAATGAACGTAACCCAGATTGCCCCCATCTCCTGGTGTAAGTACCAGACTACACTTACTTACCTAGCCAGGGTCTTCTGACTATGGTCAGAGGGAATGAAAACCAGGCTGGTGTTGGAGGGGGGTCTCAGAAAGACTGAGGCTTTGAAAAAGTTTATTGCAAGCAATTAGACATTTTATAACCTTATCAGAAACAGAATACAATGGTGGCTTCCAGGATACAATGATGTCTAAGACAAATTGGCCTGCCAAACTTTAATATGCTGACTTCCCTGAGTTGTAGGGAATGCAGAGATACACAGGTGGTCTTGAATGTTTCACTGCCTAGGGGAATGCTTCAGTTTCTCAGGAACCAGAAGGCACACAGTGCCCCAGGGGCCATGGATTCTAATCTGAAAACCCAGGATATATGCCTCTCAAGGACACTGAACCAAGCCAACAGCATGGCTTCCAGAATCCTGGGGTAGGAATTTGGCTCAGTATGAAGCCAGGGTATCTAGGAGCTCAAGAAGAAGACAGAGTCCCCATTCTGACCTCTTGTCTGAGAGGAGCTTGTGGGGGAAAGACTTTGAATCTTTTTTGCTTGCTTGGTGCTAGAGACCTTGAACCACTGTCTACATCTTCAGTAAGGACACAGGATCTTTCACTGGGAAACAATGACAATGTAATCTGATAGCCAACAGGTATTAAGTGACCTCATATTTTCTGTGGGTATGTCCTGTCTTCACAGCTGATTTGGGGGATTTGGGAGATTAAGAAAACTGTGATTTTCAACATACCACCACCACCCCAGCCTATGGCACAGGACAGGGCACAGGCAAGTCTACCACTGTCTCTGTAATAAAGAGAGAATCCTAGGCTTCTGTTTACAGAGTCTGGGTCTATGAGAGGTCTCCCACCTGGAGGCCTCAGTCCTGATCCCTGCCTCCCAAACCATAGTGCTAGCACAGGAGAAACCTATACTAGCCTTGGAGTTCATGTTTCTCTCATACTTTCCTAAGAAATGATGTAGGATCAAGTTAACTTTGTGCCCATATGTTTGATTTATTAAAGTATAATAAAGAACAGTTATTTTTCAAAGCTATTGTGGGGCTACAGTAATATTTTTACAATGCCTTAGCACATGATGAACCCTGAATAGACAAAACAGAACAGGCAATAACTAGCTTGTCATTAGACCAAATAAAGGCAGCCATGCATACTCAATGCCACTGCCCACACTGACTTCCCAAATTGTATCATTCCTACCACAAGTAAGATGGGAACAGGCAGGAGGACTTCCACAGGCCAGAGAGCCAAATTGTGTCTCTAGGCTGCATTCTGTCTACAGTGCTGTTGTAGAGCAGGGAATGGGAACCTGAAACAGTCCTTGCCAATCTCTCACCCAACTCTGTGGGAAATGAGACACATGGACAGTGATGAACATGAGCATCAAAGGCTATCCAAGGCCTGGGAGGGCATCTACATGCAATGTCCCATCTAACAAGAGGGTTCTTCTCGGTGTCCATCTTCAAGCCTTAAAAATCATTCTTTTCCAATTCCTTTTGATTACTCCAGATAATTCAGTCTGTGTTTGACAAGAAAATTTAAACAAATGAAGTGTCACTACATATCCTCAGATGATATATAACTAAGACATTCTATGATTTCTTTTTAAAAATTTGAATAACTGTATCCAGCATTTTGCTGCATAGAGGAAAACCACCTCAGTGACACAGACTTTACCTTAGAGTAAAAGGCTGGAAAACAATTTTTTAAGCAAATGATCCTAAGAAACAAGCGGGAGTAGCCATTCTAAAACTTCCAGCCTGAGAACACAAAGGGAGGGACTCATGGCTCCACCTGTATAGGTAGTTGAGGGTGGCCTTGTCAGGCATCAGTGAAAGTGGAGGGCCTTGGTGCCTGAAAATTTGGATTCCCTAGTGTTGGGGAATTTGAGAGCAGGGATGTGGGAATAGGAGGATGGTGGGAGCACACCCTCATAGAAACTACCAGAATTATATGGATTAGACATGACAGAGGCAGGCCACCAGAAGACTATATTTCAGAATTCGAACAAAAAATTATCTTGATACTAAAATTTGTTTTGAGAATTGTATATTGCAGAATACACACCCTTGGGTGTATCTACTCATCAAGCAAACTGAGCAGACCTGCTCGAACCTCTGATGTCCTGGAATTCCAGCTGGATGCAGTGAAGACACATTGTCAGAGGCTTATCAATTTACTCTTCCCCCTGCCCCTCTTCTAATATCTCAACACCTGTAATCAGCTTGAAGAAGTTAAGGAAGAGTTGGCGACCCTATTCCCTGGGCTTGGGGACTGAGGTGGTTAATATTGAGCTGTCTTTCTAAGAAAAAGTAGTGGTTTTGTTGGAACAGGGAGAAATAGCTAGGATTTATTGCATAGCCATAACCTATTGGTAGAAATCTGTATAATTGTTAATTAAGATGAAGTTATAATTTCTTAAATGGTACAAAATTTACTTTGATTTCAAATTTAAGGTTTTCATTGGTATGAGTTTCTTATTGATATAAAAGTAAGATTAATATTAATGTTACTCTCATAGGCATTGTCCTTGTCTACACCAGTGTGTTGACAAGGATTTCAAAGCTTCAAGAAGGGCAATAAGACAGGCTGAAGACATGGAACGAAAGTAGGGGGGGGGGATCTACATGCATTTCCCCTTTTTGTGTACATTTTAATCAGGTATTTATTATTTGACATATTAAAATTGAAATATTAAAACTTTTAAAAACTAAGACTAAAAAGGTATTTTTAAAAGAAGAAAAACCAAACCTCGTTAAATTGAAATTTAGTGTTTATTTAAACTGTGGATATTTATCCTAAAATTCTCCTTCAGGACATTTTAAAGTCACACATAGGTAAAATGTTGAATATCAGTATTGTAGCATCTTGTGCTAGGTACATCCAGTAGCAGGGGAACCACTAAGTAGACTACAACACATTCAACTACTGGCATTGTAGTCAGCAATGAAACAACACATTGAATTCTAGGTCCTACCAAAGTTGGGTCTGCCACCCTAGGAAGAACAGCAGGAAGTGGCCTGCCCATGGCCAATCACAAACAGGAAACAGAGATTGGTTACCATGGGCAAGAAGAGCAGAAATACGGAGGGGGTGGAGGAGAGAAAGACTACTCCAAAGACATATACACACATAAGGCCTGCCTAAGACCAGAAGGACTGGGACAATAGTGGAGCCCACTACCATTGCCAACACTGAACAGAAGCAAGAAGCAATAGCTGTCCACCACTGAAGGAGAAGTGGAAGCAGGGACAGAGGGCCTATCTATGGTGCAGGCTAAATAAGGCTGCCGGTGAAGCAGGAGCAGAATGACCCTCTTGGCTCCCAGTGTCCCTCAAAGCTAACAGCAGTCTGCTCCTGTTGACTTTTAAGCCTGCAGTCTACTGAGGGAAACACACTGGGGGAAGCTATCCCCATATATAGATATATGGGTGGACCCTGGGACTGCCTAATCTTGATATACAATGCTTTTTGTTGACAAATTATCTACAATACAATTTCAATTTTTTATTTTTAAAAAAATAATAAACAAAATTGAACTTAGAGGTGACACAGACTTTGTAAGTAGCAGTCAAGAGATATACAAATGCTGGGGCTGAGTATGTTAAGTGATCTAGTTGAGTCTAGCATTAGTAGCATACACCTTTAGTCTCTGGAGCTCCAGGCCAGCCTGGTCTACAGAGTGATTTTTAGGACAGCCAGGGCTACACAGAGACATTGTGTCTCAAAAAAAACCGACAAAACAAAATCCACTTGCAAAAGATTGGAAGCAAGCTTCTTTGGGAGCTCAGAGATGGAAAGAAAACCAAACAAAAAATACTAGATGTCATAAATTTAATCTCTGATATGAATTTTTTGACAGACTCATCACAGCAAAGGGCCAGAAAGTAAGGAGACAATCAGTAAGCTCAAAGACTAGATCAATAGGAATGATCGAATTTGTGGAGTTGGGATGTAGTGTAGTGAAAGAACTTAACATTCAAAAACACTCTGGTGTCTGTCCCTAACACACACATACACACACACACACACACACACACACACACACACATACACACACAGAAAAAGAGCTAAATTGATATACAAAACAACCCAATAATTTACAAAAGAATACCAAAGAGTTGGCAGAACACACACACACACACACACACACACACACACACACACACGTGCACGTATATATAATGGTAGGGTCTCTTTATGCTTCCCTAGATGACCTAGAACTCTCCACATAGATAGACTGACCTGGAACTCCAGAAATCCACCCATCTCTGCTCCACCCATCTCTGCTTCCATAGTGCTAGATTAAAGGCACTCACCACCATGCCTGATGGCCTAAAACATTTGGAGCTTCAAAAGAGAGAGAGTTTAAACAGAAATATTCAAAGAACTAGTAGTGGTCAGTTTTGTTTTGTTTTCTTTTTCAAATACATAATACAAACCACACACTCTGAGACCTCCTGCAACTCAGAAGATGACCAGATTCTGTCTTTGCAGTAACAAAAGAAAATTCACCCAAAAGCCTGGGGAGACTTAACAAGAAAGATGTCTTTGGAAAAGGAAGGTGAAACTCCTCCAAAAGTCAAACCTTGGAGAATTCTCTCTATCCTTAGTGACATAAGAAACTAAAACCCATGAAGACAAGAACTCAATCAAGGCAGTGCCCAGTGGGTGGAATAGCACTCACCTAACATGCTTTGAGGAAGACTCAGGTTTAGTCTCCAGACTACTCAAAGTAAATGAATAATGAAGAAAGAGACATTCTCCACTGCCCATTGAATTGTTTTGAAGTTTTGACTTCCTCCAGCCCCCTCCCTGGACATCTCTTCTATGGTATCCTCAAGCAATAAAACAGAGATGGTTCTTTCCAGCCAGCACACCCATGGCCTGGGGCCTCCTCTACTACAGAGACCTACTTGTACTTCTCAGAAATAATCTCCCAGCCAGGCAACAGCCTGTGATCCTCAGGAATGCTTTAGTTTGAACTTACCATTTTCCCTTGGGGGAGAGGGGGAGGTGGGCTGGGAGCCAGTCACTCTGAGCAAATGTCACATAGGCCACTGCAACCTAAAGGGGTGGTAAAAAGGACCCTAATTAGCACAGAGCAAACACCCTCTAATACTTACTGAATTCTTTCCTTGATCTAGACTCTTAACTCTGGTTCCCAAGCCACAACAAAAGAGAGTCTCTCCCCTGATAGAGTGGGGTCAGCATGTGGCCCTAAAGCATCACTTTAGGAATTTATTTGGGGTTATTTTTTAGTTAGCACACACACACAAAAAAAAAACCCAACATATTTCATTATGACATTTTCATATATATATGGACATATGCATATAAATGTAGGCAGATTGTTTCTTAAACACACCAATCCCTATTACCCTCCTCCTTCTGTTTCCCTGGTCCCTTTATTCCTCTCAAATAGTGCCTCATCTGCTTTTATGTCACACACACATATATATTTATATGTATTTATATGTGTTAATATATGTAATATGCACATATATATCTCTATTACATAACACACAGATTCTGCATAGAAGACACTTGTCTTTCTGCGTCTGGCTTATTTCACTTAACATGATGGTGTCCAGTTCCATGCATTGTCCTGAAAATGACATAATTGCATTCTCCTTTGCAGCTGAATAAAATTCCATTCTTGTGGATGGATGTATACCACAGGGTGCTTTTTGTGAGCACAAGATATAGAATGGCCTGGAACATTTTTCATTCTGTCACTGCAGCGACCTTAAAAATTGCAGCCTACGCAAAACAAAAAACCAAAAAAAAAACCTTCCCCTGCCATCACCGCCTGACTTTGACTGCACCTTTTCTCCTCCAGCCCTTCAATCTGTTCATTTATTCTGTCCTGGTAGGTGTAGGGGAGGGGAGACAGTCAGATCAGACATTCAGAGCTTGCTTTCTTGATAGACATATGCTCTGGACCTCTCGTGTGAAGGTTACATCAGCTATAAACTACTTCATTCCACTGTCTCAGTTTTGGAATGAAATCTATATGGGGAGGGGGAATACTCACTGATTATAGCACTATACTCAAGGACAAAAAGGTGATACCTCATCACCTGTTGCTAGATGGATGGTGTGCTACACCTACACAATGGACCTTAAAAATGTACAAATGCTACAATGCATATGGACTTTTAAAATGTGAAAGAGACCAGACAACAAAATGCATACAGTTCCATTATTTGAACTATCCAAAATTGGTAAACCCCATAGAGCCTGAAAATTTATGGTTGCTAAGGCCTAGGATTGGGGAAGGGGTCTGGGGTGGAAGGTGGAGAAGTCTTAGGACCAGACAGAGGCGATGGGCTACAGGTGCTGTGAATGTATACAATGTGCCTGAGCTGTAACTCGGAGATGCCTAATTCCATGTGGTGAGCTTTACCTCAATTGGGGTGTGTAGAAAGTCGTGGGCAGAAACTACTAGTAACTTCCTGCTTTCAAGCTAACCACTGAAATTCTATGGGAATACACAGCCATGTGCTGTCATCAGAGGTGGCTTAAGAAATAGTGGTTGGTTTTTAAATGCCTACAAAGAAAACTTAACAGCAAAATTTACTTAAGTGATTTTTTTTTTAGAAAAATTTTTAAATTTTCCATTATGTGTATGTGTGTGCCTTTATGTGGATATATGCATGTGAGCACAGGGGCCTGTGGATGCCTAAAAAAAGGTGTTAGATCTGCTGGAGCTGGAGTTACAGGCAGCCATGAGTCACTCAACATTGGTTCAGAGAGCCAAATCCGTGTCTCCAGTGAGAGAGCCGTGTGTGCTCTTAACTTCTAAGCCATCTCTCTAGTCCTGAAATGCTTTCTTAAAAGGATAAAGAGAGAAGCTTTCTAATAACCAAAGGCTGAGCAAAGTCATTGTCCAAGACCTATGCTGTAGGAAAGACAGCAGAAAATTGTTTAAGCGGAAAGAACCTCATATCACATGGAAACAGGGATCTGCACGCAAGAACAAGATCCTGTAAGGTGTGAACAGGAGAGGAACAGTGATGCCATTTCTTCAGATCATTGGCTCACACGCCTGAGCAAGCCATTTGCTTACCCAGACCCACTACAGCACTGCTTCTGCTGACCAATTCTAAACCACACTCTTCAGACCTTTGCTAGGCACACATTTGAACCCAGACCCCCAAAGCTCCAGCCTCATTCTGTCTCTCACCGTCTGAGACACCAAAATGTTGCCACAGTGATACTCTTACTGCAGTAAGTTTACATAAACTTAAGTTTTGCCTTCTAAAAAAAAATAGCCAAGTACAGTACACACTTAATTCAGTGTTTGTATAAAAAGATATGTCTGCCTACACTGAGAAAGATCTGGGCAGGTCCCTACAGTGCCCTTACTAAGGAGGGCTTTCTTTTTTTTTTTTTTTTTTTTTTTGAAAGGTTCTGGAACTTAACTTCTTCCCTTTGACTCTTTTCATTCTTTTATATTGTCTGGGTGCCCCACAACAGGTATCTATCTATTACCCCTATGGTCTAAAAATTCCAGCTTCAAAAAACCAAAACAAAAAAACCTATGGCTCAGACTATGCTACCATGGTTCAGAGAGAAATGTTCAGAGAGAAACATTTGACATAAACTGTCTTTTGGTCAATGATTATTCTTTGCTAGGCTGGACAGAATAATTTTAGGCTAGGTGAAGAAATTTCATTATAAATACACAACATTCTTATCTTAGTCATTAAGAAAAGTCAAGAGTCATGCTTCTATTCAGCCTAAGGGGCCTCCCCGCTGGAGCAGAAGTCCCATCATGGTACATGAAGGTTACAGGACGAGTCTCTTGCAGAAGCAATTGGGGTCAGGGGTGGCTAATGGTGTATTCAGTTCGCTGGGGCAGAGTATGAGACAGTGGACTTAGTTGGGGTGCTAAAGCAGATGCTGAGCTTCTTGCCTGACTGCACACTGAGAATGCTGCTGGCTTATCTCTAGGCAACTATTCCCATAAATCTACCTCAGCCAGGCCCAGGCCAGACTTTGAGTCTGAGCATCACTGCCTTCCCACTGAATGTCAGTGACTCAGGCACAGGTCAAGCAGCCTGAGCTGGAAGCAGCCTGATGACACCTCCCACACGTTCCTGAGTGAACTCCATGAAGCCTTCAATACCATAAAGTAGACACTCTCCTTGGGACCATTTCTGGGCCTTTCCACACCCTAAATAAAAACATTCTTTGCTTTGTTTTTATGGATGGGATCCCTGAGACGATGGAGCTAGGTGATTCCTTCTAGGTCACAGGAAGAACCCCCTCATTACTGACTCTTTAGTGAGAAAAAAAGATCTAGTACCGGAAGGGAATTCTGTCCTCAGAGCAATAACATTTGCTGCATCCAAAGCAGTAAATGTAGTTGGTTCCTATGAGACATGCCCTGGGCACAGTCAGAACCCCTCGAACCTCACAGGCTGGCTTACAAAGTTACTGAGGAAACCACAGTGTGGCTTTATAGTTCTCTCAAGCAGGCAGCCTTGGGAGGAAGCTCACCAAGTGCACTTTCTGCTATCATTTCTCCTACTTTTTGATAGCTTCATTGAGAAATAAAAATTAAGTTAGAACTTAAGATAATGTTTGAGTTGTAATGCGTATGATGTTCAGTGACCATCTTAGGACATGGTCTTGATCTCTTCGCAGCAGGGCTGAGATCCACCCACTCAAACCCATATTTCTAGAAGCCAAGGCTGGAAGAACTGGAATGTCCTGTGTTTCTTCCTTGGAAGGCCAGGATAGCATGACAGTAGAACTGTGAGGCACAAGGAAAAAGAACAGTCCCATGTATCCCTGACATAAGAGTTGCCTACTTGAAAATAGCCAATGAGGGGCATTCAGGCAGGGTACCCCTGGGTCTTTGTGATTTTCCTAGAGTAGTCCTATGTGGAAGTGAAACCCAAAAATCCAGATAGGAACTGATCAGAGTTGGGAAGGGGCTCTAATGGGCCTTTGGGTATTTGTAGTGTTTACTTTGTCTTCCTAAATGCTTTGGGATGTTGCATTACTTGGGGGTCAGTTGTGCTTTGAGTGTAGGCTCACAGCACACTTTGTGTTTGATTTAAACCCATAGGGCCTCCTTCTGGGTCCAAAATTAGCACACAGATCCAGGGAGATTCCTAGAGAGTCCCTCTTCAGTCCAAAGATACCTCAGCCTTGTTTTTCCTGAGGAAGTAATTGAGCCTCTTAGCATCCCCTGGCAAGAAAGTTAAATGGTGAAAAGATTTCAGCTGCCGTGCCTTAAGCCACTAACATGACCTAGAGATGCTTCAGAGCCATGTTCCTGGCCCACCATCAACCACAAGCAGCAATCTGCTAATGTTTCCTAGCTAATAGGATGGCGTTCAGATCCCCCAACAAGATTACAAAGCTCACTCGAAGTCCCTTTTATACTGAGTCACTCCAGTTTCTTCTCAGCTCTTTTGTGGTACCAAAGCCTCTTTAACACATCACCTCCCTGGGTAACATTTTCTTTGCTGTGCTACTCAGCTATAAGGTCTAGGACTCAACCCAAGGGAACCTTGTCTCCCAGGAAGAATCATAGTGCCCTGTCTCTGTGAGCTCAGAGCTTTGTCCAAGTCTTTTGATTGACATGCAAGCTGAGGGTGCTCTCTCCTTTCACATGGAGATTTCTAAGAGAGGCTTTTTTTCCCCCTCCAGACATTCTCCTATAGTCAAAGATCTTGAATCAGGTTCCAACCTATACTCAGAAGTAGCACAGTGTTGGAATACTAGAACTTTGTTGATAAAAATGTTTGAGAAAACCATCTGCACAGCCAGAAAGCCAGCTGCCTGTGTGGATAGCTAAGTTATCTTGGCACAGTAAAGTCTAACATAGACTTCTAGAATTAAGCCCATGGAGACTATTTAGAACCCTAGTTAACCAACAGTCAGTGGTGGTCACTGAAGAAACACATACCATTGGGGGATGGTACTGAAGTGACAGAAGAGAAGAGGGTGTCAGCCCAGCAAGCTGCCCAAAGCTCAGGCCCTGCAGTAAAACATTTGAACTCAAATTGTAATCCTAACTGCACCACTGTCCTAATTGAGATTGCCTCTCACACTGCAGGATGCTAACGGCACCAACATCACCAGTACACTGGCTCACAGTGCAGTGCCATACTAACTCCCTAATGGCAACCCCGCCTCCTCCGTGTTGCAGACAGCATTACTAGAGCTGCTAACCCCTGACCTCTGACCTTGACATTAGCCAGCCAGCACAGAAACTACCTTGACAGACTAGGACTGTGCTTCCTAGCTGCAAAGGCAACTAGCACTGTCCTAAGGACCAGTCATAAGTATGCTTCAGAATCTGTGTCCCTCATTGAGACTAGCTGAGGTCCCTGGTTCAAGGACAGGTCCTGATGGATAGCTCCTTCTCCTGTGACTTCTTCAAGTAGTCGCCACTGGGGATCCGCACACCTGACCCGTTCTGAAGATGCTGCTACCCCTCTAGGCTCAGCACTGCTATCTAAGAATAGCCACCTTCTTAGCACCCCTGACAGGCATCCTAGGAAAGCAGTGAAATGCTACTGTCTATATGACCTAAGGCAAGTTCCTCAACCAACCTCTTTGTGCCTCAGTATCTCCAACAAAGCCTTTAGAGCTGGGGTGAAGGTTGAGACAGTGCATGGCATAATAAAGGTCACATGGCTATTTTTTAAATCCCTGATTCCTCAGGACATCATATAGAGTTCAGTGTCTCCTGCAGTTGTCCTTAGCTGTGCTATATAACTTCCCTTCAAGTTTAGATTCAATACCTATGAGCTCTTCTTACCTAGGACCTCGCCTCTCTTAAACTTTCTCTTATGTAGAAGTATTGAAAAGGAATGCAGACACTGTATGCTGGCCTCCAGAAGCTGGATCTTAAGTCATGGTGCCAGCAAAAGCCTGGAATGTCTCTGTCAAAGAAGAGAAGACGTACCAAGAGCACAAGGAGGCTGGTATACAATGCCTCTTGGAGTGTACTTTTGCCATGGGCCACCAAGTCTATAAAGCCGAGAACTGAGCCTTGGGATCTTGGTCACAGAGAGTCAATTTGAGATATCACTTAGTTTCACTCAGTACAAGATGACCTATGATTCCTGAAGTGTAGGTTTCAATGTACTAAGCAGTTATGTATGTCCTCTGATGCTCTTCCTAAAAGTCCAGGACCATAGCTGGACACTCAGCCACTTCCCCTCTGGAACCCATACTAAAGCCAGGCATGAAACACTAGGTCAGAAGAGACCTAGGTAAGGCCTCTCAGCCAACAATAAGAAGCTCCTGCCCTAACTCAGGCCTTCTCACACAGTCCTGCCACTGAGGGACTGCCTAGAACTCAACACCTCCATCTCCTCACTGGCTGACTTTTTTCAGATGTTCTGCTCTGAAGATGGAACTTGGTTAGCTCTGCTGTTGTCTGTAGTTTGTCCAGCTCTGAGAGGACTTGGTCTGGCTAGCCACTCACTCGTTGGCATTTGCTGTACACATTCTCCAGCTACACTTTGCATTTCTCTGCCAGTTTTTCTCCAGCCTGGTCATCAGTTCAGCCCTTTCCAACCCCAGCAGTGCCACCTCCAACTTCAGAATGTTGTTTGGTTGTGAACTTACTCACTCTCTTGATGGATTGTCTCCAACCAGAGGAAGGTTAGCTGAGACATGAAAAGTGCAGGCACCTACCTAAAAGGTAGCCATACCTGATAACTGTGGCAGTCAAAAGGAATCTTGTTATGTACACACACGTGCACAGAGACTAGGTTATGCTCATAGATGGCCAGATCTGCCTCCTACAGGGCTTCCCGCAGCTCCTAACACAATTCTTATGTTTTCAAAGGGTTTCCAAAGCCTTCTTGTTCATTCTTCTCAGGCCTCACTGTCTTTGATCTCCACTGCCAGCTGCAGCCTGTCCAGCTAGGGTATGACCTAGTCACATTGGTTTTTTTTTTGTGTGTGTGTGTGTGTTTGTTTGTTTGGCTAGTTTGGTTTTTTTGTTTTGCTTTTTTTTTTTTTTTTTTTTTTTTTTTTTTTTTTTTTTTTTTTGCTGTTTTAGTTTTCTTCTTTTTTGGTTGCTTGTTTTGTTTTTACAAGCTTGTGCTTACTGGTCTCATATATATCTGGCTCTTCTTTGTACTTTTATGACTCCCAAATAGTTTTTACTTACTTGCTCTTCCACAGAACACCCAAGCCTGCTTCAAGTTCTAGCTCAAATGGCATCTATTGTTGAGAATCCTCTTCTCATGCTGAGGGCATGGCACATCCAACCTTAGCCTTTGCTAGGAACCCTGGACATCACTTTTTTTTTTTTTTCACCAGTTATCTTATTCTTTGGCCCAGTACTCCTCATAAGTATCGTATACTTACTGGGGCCTCTTCCAAACTTTTGTTGCATAGGGACCTAAGATATTGGCACACTAGGTGCTCAGTAAACAAATATCCTTCCTGTGTGTCATTCTCTTGTGGGACACCTTCAAAGAAATGTGGCTTTGACTTGGATACAGCACAAACTCAGCATGCTTAGACACAAAACACAATGGGAAACTCTAAAGCCAAGAGGCCAGGGAAATATCACTAGGGGACAGAAGGTAGGAACTATGGTCACTGCCTCCTTACTTGAACACATGGCCAATTGTGATGCTCCCAACAGACACAGGCCTACAGCTGCCTATGGGCACCTGTACCACAGGTCGTCACAATTTGCAACAATCATATCACCCTTCTGAAAGTCCCAGTCTTTGTACTGGGCCATATTCACCTCTAGGTGGGATAGGGGCTTTCTTCAGTCCACAGCATAGTATCTTGCACTGCTGTTGGACACATTTCCAGAATCTTCCATTTGGTTGTTCTAGGATCTATTGTCATGTTATCATTGATTCTCCATCTCTGTCTGCAGCTTGTCTGGCTCAAGAATAACGTGGTGATTCTGGTTCATTCTGAGCTTGCATTTGATGCATACACATGTGTCTGTATCTCTTTGTATTTCTCTGTCTGTACTGATATTTGAAGTGTTGAAGTTCCGTGCCCCGCTCTGTCCGTTCTGACTGCAGTAGCTCCAGCTCCCATAGCAGGTCCTTATTTTTACTCTAGGCTATGGCCTTGGTCAGTTCTTGGTGGATTGTCTCTAAGCTGGGTGAAGAAGTGGTCTGCATATGTATGGAACAAGGGTCTGCCTATCTTCTATGGATCTGCTGCCTCCTGTCAGACCCTGAAGTTGGGTGGAGTGATGCACACCTGTGGTTCTAGCTACTCAGGAATCTGAGGCAGGAAGATTGCTTGAGCTCAAGAGTTTGAATATAGCCTGAGAGACATAGTGAGAACTTGTCTCAAACACATACACATACACACACATGATTGAAAAAAACAAATCTCACAGATACTACTTCTTGGAAAACCCACCTGTTATAGGCATTCACACATTGAGAAGTGCCTAAGAGATGCTTAAGTGCTGTGGGTGAGCAAGAGCAACAGGAACGATGCTCACTCCCTTCCTAGACTTCTCTGTTATTCCTTGTTTTCTAGAGTACCAAGTCAGTATCTCAGCATTTATCAGCAAAAATCTTTTTTCAAAAGTCCCCACAGTATAAAACCCATGACTTCTTGCTCAAGGTTGCCTGTCTACATATGGCAGACGGTGTGTTCTGTCTTGGCACAGCAGCTTGCACTGCTATCATAGGATTTCCAGAAACTTCCATTGGATATCCTACTCCCCATGGCACGTGTTCCCTTTTTGGCAGCATCTGCTCTATTTTCCAGATTTACTCTCCAACCTCGCTCTCTCTCATATTCATATATATATATATATATATATATATATATATATATCCTTACAACCTGGGCAATTGGCCAAAGGTATAGGTCTTTTGGTTAGTTCTCCTATGGGGCTCCAAGCACCAAAGCAACATGGAAGATTAGACTGCGACACTTAGAACAGCATTTTCCCGAAGGTGTGCTTGAGAACACTGATCCTGCATGAAGTCCAGCACCAAACAAAACCAGTAGTATTTCCTGAAGACTTGAGTTTGAGAAACTGCATCTTGGCCTTTTTTGGGAATCAGCTACACAACACTCCAATGAAGGCTCTAAGAAAGAATTCAAGTCCCCAAACCTACTCCTACCCAAAGAACACCTCTCAGCAGGGAAACTAATAAGCTTTCTGAGGGGAGAGTCAGGGATACCCAGGAATCCAGGGTAGGTAGGACTGCCTGAGGCTGGCACCACGAGCCAATGAAATCCTAGGGATCACAGTACTCTGACAAATGAACTTTCCCACCTACTAGGTGAACAGCCACCGCAGAAAGGAAGGTTTATGGGAGATATAAGTGGTAGAATGCTCAGGACACACAGAGAGCCCAGCTTAGAGAAACGGCACATAAATACAAGATGGAACAAGTATCAAACTGTTTCCTGGACAGAAGTTCTTGATGATTGAACCAACACAATATTCTGAGGTGTTTTTCCTCCATGGCTGTGACTGGGAGCCTTGAAGAAGACCAGAAGACATAAAGGATAAAGGTCCTGGGCAAAGAAGACCTATTAGGCTTCCTTCCTCTTCTTCTTTCACCTCACCTGGGCTCCTACCTCCTCTGAAAGAGTTCATAGCAGTGTGCCATGTCTCTCTGCTGGGTCTGTGTGCTTCTGCAGGCTCTAGCTTTCTCCCAGTTGCTCCAAGAAATTCAGATCTGAGGTGTACATGGTGACCTTCCTGCTGTGCCTTTTCCACCAAGCAATGGAGTCCTTGGCTACCCCCAGCTTGCCCATGGCTGTGCCATGCCACTTGTTGAGGTTGTCTGATGATTCCTTATGCTTCAGCTTCTGGGAACAGGAAGAGATCATGCTTACCAAGAAGCAAGGTAGGCAGAGAAAACCTCCTTCGCCTTACTTTATATATAGGGTAGGATGAATGATATGGTGGAGAGGCTCTCAGGCAGGTAGAGGGTTATAAAGTCTGACTTATAGGCCCAGCCATTATCCCGGGATGGCGTGTTGATGGGAATTCCTTCTCAGATATCTACCATGAATTCTATAGACAGCCTGTAAGCAATACAAGAATGTGCTATGCAGAGAAAAGCCATGGCTGACTGGAAACTTACATGGCTGGACAGTCTAGAAACTCAGGGACCAACAGTTCTCTCTGGAGGTAGTAATCTTCACCAGAATGATAAGACAGGCCTAGACTACCCAATGTGGCTACTGCTGAACACCTGCTTTCTTCCTGCAGTCTGGAACTTCTGGTCCTGCTAGCCAGCAGGTACCTGTTGCTACTTCTAAACATGGTTTACCTCTCCACTAGGCCAGGCAGGCTATAGGTCCTGGAAAAAAAATCCCATGGGATGTAAAAGTGATATGCTGAGCATGACCCCCATGGGATGCTGGGAGGACCCAAACTGTAGGCACCAGGGTCTTGTTTCCAACAAATAGTACTTTCCAGATATGGATGCTTTGGCTTCCAAGCCCCTGCCATCAATCTAGTGTGCTATTTAATGTCTGAAGCCAGATACATCCATGCATACTTGGCTTGCCATTTTTCTCTGCTTCCCCTTGGGGGTGGAGGGTGGTAAATGTAAGACATACCAATTCTGAACAGTGTTGAGGTTGAGGGCTGAGGCTGGTGAGATGAGGACAGGATATTGATGCTCAGGGGTGACAGAAGTTATGAATTTGAGTTGTGATGGGGTAGAGGTTGGAGGAGCACTGTTGAATCTGCTATCTGCACATGGGTGTCCCGCGCAACCTCCCGCCAGCAGGAACGACGCGGCACACACACAGGATCCTTCTGCAGTAAAACTTTTATGTGTCTTGAAAGGGAGAGCATAAGCTTACAGATGAAGAGGACCCCGAGGGGGCAAAATCCCAGCCCTTATATATGAAACTGCTCCCCGCCTAGGACGTGGCACCCAACGGTTGGCTGTAGCCCGTCGACCGGTATTGTGTCACAGGTGAGGCAGTGCACAAGGAATGAAAAAAACATCCTAGCACACGCACAAACCACCTGATTGTCAGTTGGTTGAGCGGATGTCAGCGCCATCTTGCAATGGCGAATGTGAGGGCGGCTCCTCACATCTCCCCCTTTTCTTTTAATCATCAAGCAATAGGATACCCAATGCTGAGAGCAGAGATAGAGGTCAAATCCCCAGTAAGCAAATTAGAGTAAGGCAAGATCACCCGATCGCATGCAATGGGCAACGCCCCAGCGATGTGCAAGGGCTGATATAGCCTACAACTCTCTCTGTGCCATTTTTCCTGGGGGAAGGTTATTTTAGGCACTCAACCTTCATGCAAGATGACATATCTCCTCAGAATAGGCCCATTTAACACCGCAGGGCCATTCTGCTGCAGTGCTTAACCATGCAACTCTCCTGGGCTGCTGAAGCACGTTCACTCTCCCAGTGCAGTGAGGGCAGCCTCTTGGGGTGCAAGAGCTGAGCGGCCAGCGATCTATTGCCTAAGCATAGAGAGCCAAATATCGGGGGATGCACCTTGTTCTAGTGCCGTGAGTGCCTGGGTGATAACCACCTTGTCTCTTTTTATTTGTGCCTTAAACTTGCAAACCAACCAGAGGAGTAACACACCCCCACAGCAGAGTGCAGCTCCGAACAGGCCAACCCCCATCCACTCTTTGAAGAAGGAGACGGCTGAATGGATCCATAACGACAACCCCTCCGTCAAGAATAAATCAAGGCAGGTCAAATTCACCTCAATTATGGCAAAGCGCAATTGACGAAGCGTTTCTTCGAATTCTAGGGTCCAATTCTGCAATAAAAACTGAGAAAAAACTTTTGACAAATTAGCGGTGCAGGTATAATTATCATAAGGTATGGATGTTATACATAACCCAGGCATCTTCTGTTCGCATCCCAATTGAGCCAACTGCCATAAAATATCAATTTGCTCTTGAACCAGGTCAATCCTGATTCACTAGCATCAATCCTCCCATGATTTGCGAATTGGCGGAGGCTTGTACATCCAATGCTGGAGTGACTGATGCAGACAGTTGGTTTATAGAATCTGCCGCCTGCACCAAGGAGGATAATGCAAGGGCAGAGGCCATAACCGATTCTATTACAGCGGCCCCTGCAATAATGCCCACTATAATGGCAGAAATTCCAAAATCTCTCCTAATTCTAAAATGGGCTAAAGTGTTGGGTGCCTCTACTGGCACAGGAACAAATCTCGGCAAGCGGGTAACCATGGCAAAAGGGAACATTGTAGCATTCCGGCAGAGAACAAAAAAGCAGGTATTAGGTGTGCATGTCAAGGTCTCATTCCAGATAGAACTATCATTGCTCACTATCCAAACAAAAGGTGGCCATACACAGACCGGAGTAGATCCAAATGTGATGCTCTTAAACTCAGTATACTTGGTGTTAGCAGATTGCCAACTAAAGCTACCCCCCGATTTTCTTTTACCAAGGGAGCCACCAAGGGTACCCCTCCAGTCAAATGACAATTGTCCCTTAGCGGTGGCCCCCTTCCCTAGCATAACAAGGGGTGACAGATTGGTGCAACTTCCGTTGACCCCACAAAGGAGCCATTGGTCAAACGGATTCGCATCTGCCTTTCTCGGATTCATGTATGTGAAATTAAATCCCATAAAGTTATCATTATAATATGTGCTAATATCTGGGGAGAAAGTAAAATATAAAACATAAACTTCCTAACAGGTGGTAGCTGTTATTGGTGGGCACGCTCTGAATCTGATCATCATAAGGGATATAGGCCAAGCCCAAAGACTTATTGGTCACCGGCATGGGAATTGGGAAGGTTGTCATAATCCCCCACCATGGTGTCCCTGTTACCATCCTCAGGCTTATCAACATCTTCATCATGATGATCAACTGTAGACTTTGGCAGCATCGGTTTTTCATGTTCAAAGATCTTGTGGGTCAGTCTCTCTGGTACCCAGAAGGGATTCTCGTCCTCCTGTGGGAAGACACAAACAGCTCCCCTGGATCTTATCAAAATAGGATCCGGGCCTTTCCATTTTCCTGTTAGCACATCTTTCCATTTTACCATTTCTTTTGGCCTGTCAGGCTCTATACAATGACGCTCAGCCGCAGTGTGGCCTTGAGCATCAAGATTCAAAAAATTAAGGGTAAAGAGTGCCATGGAAACAGCTACTCTTGGTACTGGGGGGAGAGCCTCCTCAACTCCCCCTTTCTGTTTTATTAAATATGATTTAAGTGTGTGATGGGCACGTTCTACAATGCCTTGTCCTTGAGGGTTGTATGGAAGTCCAGTCAAGTGAGTTACTGCCATTTGGTGACAGAACTGTTGAAATTTTTGAGAGGTATAAGCTGTTCCATTGTCTGTTTTGAGGAGTTTAGGTTTCCCCCAGGCACTCCATGCTTCCAGACAATGTTGGATCACATGTGAGGCCTTTTCACCTGTTAGAGGTGTGGCAACAATGATACCAGAACATGTATCAATAGAGACATGTAAGTATTGAAGCCTTCCAAAGGAAGGGACATGAGTAACATCCATCTGCCAGACCTGTAAAGGCCTTATGCCACGTAGGTTTATTCCCACATGAGGAGCAGGCAAGAATTCACAGCAATTTTGGCATTGGATAACAATCTCCCTGGCTTCTTTTCTGGTAAGTGAGTGACAGCGACGCAAGGTCTCCGCCGTCACATGAAAATGTTTGTGGAACTCCCTTGCTGCTTCTGTTTGAGATGATAACGCAACGGCCACGAGCTTGGTAGCTTTATCTGCTAGCTCATTTCCCAAAGTCATAGGGCCAGGGAGTCCTGAATGGGCTCTGATATGAGTAATATACATAGGAGATTTTCTATTCAACAAAACAAGCTATATTTGTTGAAAGGTGCCATGAACTCTGCTAGAGGGCTTTATGATTCCAGCCACTTCAAGAAGATTAAATGCATTAACCATGTAAAAGGAATCTGACACAATGTTAAGAGGCCCTGGAAAGGTTTTAAGGACCTCCAGTACCACCAAACATTCTACAAGTTGAGGTGATGTTTCACTGAACTGTTTTGACACCACTTTATTATTTACTACATAAGTACCCAGACCAGTCTTTGACCCATCTGTATATATAACAATCCCATCCTTAAGAGGTTGCCTAGCTGTAATTTGTGGAAATACTATAGCCTGATTCAAGGCAAATTGTAAAACAGGATGTTTAGGATAATGATTATCAATCTGTCCTGAAAAGGAGGTAACCAAGATTGCCCAATCATTAGAGGTGGCCGCCAGAACTTGTACTTGCGCAGCAGTATAAGGTGTAATGAGTTAGGCTCTCGTCCAAAATGAGTAATGGCCGCCTTTATTCCGCGAAGCGCAAGCTGGGCAATTGCATTGGGATACCAGTCTATAATTTTGGCAGGAGAGGCGTTCGGATGAACCCATAATAAGGGCCCTTTCTGCCACAACACGGCAGTTGGCAGCCGAATGGTTTTCATAACACACAGGATAAAAGGTTGTGATTCATCAATGCGCTGCAGCTGAGCTCTTTGCAAGGCAGCCTCTACCTTCTTTAAGGCCTGACTTGCGGCAGGAGTAAGGGCCCTAGGAGAGGAGATATGGGGGTCTCCTTCTAAAACATTAAATAAAGGTTTCAACTCAGCTGAAGAAATTTTCAAAAAGGGTCTGAGCCAATTTATATCTCCCAATAATTTCTGAAAATCATTGAGGGTATGCAGATGGTCTCTACAGATTTCCAATTTTGGGGGAATTATATTGGTAGGAGAAATAACAGTCCCCAAGAAGGTGCCCACTTCAGAGATCTGAACCTTCTCCACTGCTATTTGTAACCCCCATTGTGCCAAAGTTTGTATCAAACAGGGATAGGCTTCTTGTAATATTTTTAACTCTTTATGTGACAAAAGTATGTCATCCATATAATGGATGACAAGTAAGGTGGGAAACAGTTGTCTTAGCGGTCCCAAGGCTGTTTGAACAAAAATTTGACACATGGTGGGGCTATTGGCCATGCCCTGGGGTAAGACTTTCCATTGATACCTCTTGTCTGGTTCCATATGATTAATGGAAGGAACAGTAAAAGCAAATCTAGGCCTATCTTTAGGGCACAAGAGTATGGAGAAAAAGTAATCTTTAATATCTATAATGAGGAGCTTCCAGCCACAAGGGAGAGCAGAGAGCACAGGAAGGACCCTCTGGACTGGGCCCAACAATTTCATCTGTTCATTAATAGCTCTGAGGTCATGGAATAATCTCCATTTTCCCGACTTCTTTTTGATCATGAAGATGGAAGTATTCCAAGGTGAGGTAGAAGACTCAATATGATCGAGCTCTAATTGTTCCTTTACCAATTTTGTTACAGCTTCTAGTTTTTCAGAGGATAAAGGCCATTGGGGAACCCACACCGGGTCCTCTGTTTTCCACGGTATAGGCTGTACTACCCCAACGGCCCCTAGGAAAAACCCAACCCTTTTTTATCTTGTTTTCTACTAGGGGATATAGGCTCCACCCTGCCCTGTTCCAACTTTCCCAGTCCTTTTCCTTCCCTGTAGCCCATCTTAATCATCATGTCTCTTGCCTGGGCCGAATATGGTTTTATAAGAATAGGTTCATTTGACAGGGTGAGACCCATACCCTGTAAGACATCTCTTCCCCAGAGGTTAACGGGGAGAGGAAGAACATAAGGTATAAATTTTCCCTGCTGTCCTTCGGGGGATTCCCAGGTCAAGGTTGTGGAGCTGATGGTGGGGCAAGACTGATATCCTAGGCCTTGTAACGAATGTGATGACTCAATGGTGGGCCATGCTTTAGGCCACCAGTGTGAGGAGATGATACTCTTATCAGCCCCGGTATCTAGAATACCCTCAAAATCTTTTCCTTTTACTTTTAAACGCAGTTTAGGGCTTTCATTCAAGGGAATCATTAAGTAAGCTAGATCACTACCTGAGGAGCCCATCTGTTCTGTTCCCATTCTATTGACCCTTCCCACCTCAGGGAGGAATAGCAACTGGGCTATTCGATCTCCCTTTGTAATAGAAAAAACTCCTCTAGGGCTAGAACATAAGACTTGTATTTCAGGAGAATGCTGGCCATCCACTACCCCGGGGTACATTATTAAACCTTGCAGGGTGAGTGATCCTCGGCCGAGGATAAGGCCCATGATTCTGGGAAGCAAGGGTGTTATAGGCTCCACCGGAATTGGCTGAATATTCATTTGTGGCATTAGTAAGAAGTTGGAGGTGGCACGCAAATCCACCCTTGTGGGTCTTCCTGGGTTATTTCCTGAATTCTCTTTCTGTTGGCTTCCTGGGTTCTGACTAGTCGGTTCCCATATCTTTGAGGGCCCTGGGACCGGGGGCCCGATGTCCCGTTTTTTGGCATCTCGTCTGACTGATTATCCAGCAGGGGGAGGAGTCTGCCCCTAATATCTCTTACTGAATGGCATGCACTAGCTTTATGATATCCCTTGCCTCATCTGTCACAAAGAGTGGGAGTCTCTACCTTTCTATTCAAATTTGTACAATCCTTTTTAAAATGACCTGGCTTCCCACAATTATAGCAGAACTTTGGACAGGGTCTCATGGGGGGCGCCTCTGTGATTGAAGAATAGCAGCTGCCAGCCCAGCATTAGTAAGGGGCCCTCCGAGCTCTCGGCAGACCCTAAGCCAATCTTGTAAGCCCTTGTTTTTATGTGGAGCAATGGTTGCTCGGCACTCCTAAGTGGCTTGTTCAAAAATTATCTGTTGGATTAGGGGTTCGACTGGACCTACGTCTCCGAAAATACGCCCAGCTGCCTCTGTCATTCTGGCCACAAAATCTGAAAAGGACTCTTGGGGTCCTTGAATTATCTTTGTGAGTTGTCCACTCACTTCCCCTTTTCGGGAAAGTGCCTTCCATGCCCTAATGGCCGTGGCAGAGACCTGGGTATAGGCTCCCCAATGATAGTTAGCTTGATCAGCAGTATAAGCCCCTTGACCTGTTAACAGGTCTAAAGTCCAATCTTTCTGTTCCGGGGTCAAGGCAGTAGCGTTGACCTGGGCTTGCGCTTGTGCGGCCTCATACCACAGTGCTTTCCATTCCATATATTGGCCCATATTAGGGAGGGCGGCTTTTGCAATCATTTGCCAATCAGCTGGTGTTAATGCTGAATTGGCGAGTCTATCAAGCTGTACCAGGGTAAAATTAGCATTGGTCCCATACTTGCGAACAGATTCGGCCAGTTCCTTAAGCTGGTTGAAATCTACTGGCGCATGAATTCGCCCTCCATTTTCTGTTTCAAAAACAGGGAATACAGTCCTGATCTTTCTCCTCACATTTTCTGGTACAAGCGAGTAACCTGATGGAGGATGCACCTCATAAGGCGGAGGTGCAGAGGGCACCGTCTTTTGAGGAGGAATTCTAGGTAATTTTTTATATTTTTTGTTATCATCTGGGTGATATCTCTCTGCCTCATATCTAGCTGCTTCTTCATCTAACTCAGCCTCCCCCTCCAAGTTAAGAGTATCCTTACCAGAGGTGTCATCATCACTGGAGCTTTCCGAACTGTCAAGGGTCAGTGCCTCCAGCTCCAAAGAGGGGTAGAGCCCACCCTTTCCTTACGAGGGATACTGGACTCCATCGGGGGTATCTCTCCTGTCTTAGAAGGGTGCCTATCCTTCTTTTTTGGGACGTCCTTTTTCTTGCGCGCGCCCAACCTCTCACTCCGTTCGGTTTCTGACATGCTGTCCTGAACTCCCTCAAGAGTAACCTGCCCTTCACTTACTGCTTCCTTACAGTTTTCATCTTCTAAACAGTTTTTAACAACTAGAACAAGGACCATGAAAATCACAGTGAAGATCAGGCCACAAATTTCAGGGGCAGACATACCTCTCCAAACGTACCTCCCTGCAGTTCTGAATCCTCCTCTGAATCGAGGGGTCCTCTGAGGTGCTGACGATGACCAGGTCGAGATTCCCGGGTTTCGGCACCAGATGTCCCTCGCAACCTCCCGCCAGCAGGAATGATGAGGCACACACAGGATCCTTCTGCAGTAAAGCTTTTATGTGTCTTGAGAGGGAAAGCATAAGCTTACAGATGAAGAGGACCCCGAGGGGGCAAAATCCCAGCCCTTATATATGAAACTGCTCCCCGCCTAGGACGTGGCACCCAACAGTTGGCTGTAGCCCGTCGACCGGTATTGTGTCACAGGTGAGGCAGTGCACAAGGAATGAAAAAACGTCCTAGCACACACACAAACCACCTGTTTGTCAGTTGGTCGAGTAGATGTCAGCGCCATCTTGCAATGGTGAATGTGAGGGCAGCTCCTCACACATGGGCTCTGAATGGACCTCATCATATGGCTTATACTTTTTGACACTGGGCTCCATATGTCCTCACAGCAACTGGTGAGGGCTGGGGGTTCAGCAAACAATCACCCACTGACTAGCTATGCCCAGGGGACTGGAGGGAGGCTAGGGTCTGGGGGCTTGGGGATGTGCCTTGTTGTTAACATGGTTGGAGTGCAAGATAGTCATGGGTTATCTTGGCATTAACAGGATTTTAATAAGACTATGCCAGAACTGTTCCAAGACAAGTATATATGCCTCACTTCCAGACCAAAACTTTATAATAACACCAGTGATGCAGGCTACTGCTCTCTCTTCTGTCCTTGACCCATGAAGAGTTCCCCCAAGGGTCTTACTACCAGGCATCATGAATGTTTTCATGGATATACTTTCTTGAACTAAACAGCCAGTGACCACCCAGAATGACTGAATATCTCAGGGACAGGAAGAAAGAGTATGTCCAAGGGGTCATTTAGAATAATTGCACAGCTATCATGAGGCTTCCAGTAAAAAGTGGCAGCTTTGAGCACAGTTTAAATATGACAGAATAAGAAGCATCTAACTTCTGAGTGGCTAGGTAGGGGCTAAATTCAGCCCATGGAGAAAGAGGAACCACCATGAGGGCATTGGGATATGGGTACCTGTGTTAGTCACCAAGGTGGGTGCTGGAGGGGGTGTGAGCTGGAGTGGAGGGAGGCTCTCATGTCAGAGTAATCTCTTCAGGTCTGTGGCTCAGGTCCAGGCTGTGGGGGTTCTTTGGTGCTGGATGATACAAGCAAACTAGAGAGGTGAGGGGCTCGGTAGCAGAGCAGGGGGTTGGTGGTGGGAAGAACAGATCTGGCCATTGGAGAGAAACATAGTAGGCCTAGGCCTTCCTGATTCTAGGTTAGCAGACTGACCCTAGCCCCTAACAAGGACCTTTGAGCAGTAAAAGGTCCACATACAGGGCAGTCAAGGTGAGTGCCATGTTGAGGCCATAGAGCCCTAGGAAAGGAGAAAGGAAGAGTGATGACCCTCTCCTTCTCTATTTGCTTTTTGTTATTGCTGTTGTTCCCTGCAATAAGTTTTAATTTACCCCCAAATATGTCACTGTCTCGCTATTAAACACCAGAAAGGAAGGGAGAATAGTGGACGTGAGAGAGTTGGTATTCTAACCTAACAAATCAGCAGTTGTTTATGTAACCGTATAACTTTTCCATGTTCCTGGATAAAAGTGAGAGACCCAATCCCTATATTGGTGGGGGGAGAAACATGAGCATCTTAGGACCAATAGGAGAGAGGAAGAAAATCTAATTAGAATAGACCCCACCCTCTTTTACAGCTCAGGGAAAACTCTTTCTCAGCCAGAGAAGTCTGTAGTACCTGCCAATAACTTTGAGTTTGCCTTCAATCCTTTTCTTGTTTTATTAGTTGTGATGGAGCATAAGAATGCAGCTGCTATCCAGTGGCGTCTTGACACTCAACATGGGGCCTGAGATGTTTACCTAGGATACTTTATCGAACCCTCTTCACCTCCAAGGTCAGGAATGATTGATTGAGCCTAACTGACACAGAATAAGGAGAAAGAACCAGGAGTGCCCAGCATTTTCTTTGTGGGTTCCAGATCCAAAGAGGAAAACTGTGATCAGCCCAGCAGAACTCACAGGCTGATTCTTTTTCTCTTTTCTCTCATAATGAGCTATAAGGAATTTAAGGCCTACCAACTTGAGATCTTTGATACAGCTTCCCACTTCTTAAATGTATCCCAGCTGAACTCCTAAGCAGACTTTTTTTCCCTCTTTCTTATGATTGAAAAATATTGTTTCTTCTAATGACTTTCCTCAGGAGGCCAGCCATGGAGACTTGGCTATCTGTCCTCCTTAGGTCCCTGTCCTTTCTGTACAGTAGTCAATTCCAGTACCAGAAGAGACACATGGCAATCCCAGTGTGGGCAACTTCTATCCCTTTAGGGGGCCCCTGCTGACTCCATTTGTATCCTCCTCACACCGTGTCCAGAGACAACCCCCCCAACTCCTGCAAGCAAGCTGTGACCCTACTCCTTGCTCCAGGTCCTCACTTCTCTTAAAGGGGATATACCCTGCTAAGGAGACTGATTCTGGGGCCCAAACAAAACCATATCTCATTTTTCTGTATTTAAACTCAAATAAAGACCTAAGAAATTTCACTGATAACCCTGGCCAATATGTCCAAACAACTATTAGCACCATGTATCCAGTGGCTAGTGAGAAGCATGACAGTATTTCCATGGGCCAGCAGTCAAGTTGCCTTTGAAGATACCAGTTGGAACCTGCCATGAACCACTCCAGTACCTATGACAACTAGAGATGAGTCATTTCTTTTGTTTGTTTGTTTGTTTTTCTTGAGACAGTGTCTTTTGGTGTAACCCTGGCTGTCCTAGAACTCACCCTGTAGACCATACTAGTCTCAAACTCAGAGATCTAATCATCCTGCCTCTGCCTCCCAAGCGCTGGGATTAAAGACTGCACTACCACTTCCCAGTGTCATGTCTTATATTACATTATATAAGGGATAAGAGAATAGAAGATCAAGACCATTAACCATGCCTAACTTGTGACAATGTATCTGGAGAAAAAGGAACCAAGGGTGATTTTCCTCCAGAGATTTCTAAAAGCTATGTTGTTAGATATGGCATGATAGAATCAGGAACACTGGTCTGAGATGTGTTCTTCAGACATTTGTGATGGCTAAAGAAACTCCCTTTTATTCTAGGCATCCATCTTGATACCCATTAGCTATTTGTCTCTGACTCCAGTCCTTGGAAGATAAGTTCCCAGTAACCCTGACTCAGTGACCCCCATTCAAAAATGTATAGTGGTGACTATGTACTTGTTATATGACTGATTTTTTTTTGCCTATGTAACATCCTTACACAGATACCCAAAGATTATTTTGAGTTGCCTTAATCAATGAACTTGGCAAAACAAAATTATTTTTCCTTGCTTGCACAGATATTAAAGGTCTCCACGTGGTTTTTCCCTTTAAAAGTCCTTACCCATACCCCTTGTGTTAGGGTTTTATTACTGTGAAGATACACCATGACTAAGTCAACTCTTATAAAGGACAACACTTAATTGGGGTCTGGCTTACAGTTTCAGAAGTTCAGTCCATTATCATCATAGCAGGAAGCATGGCACCTTGTAGGCAGATATGGTGCTGGAGGAACCATGAGTTCTATATCTTGACCCAAAGGCAGCCAGGGGAAGACTGTCTCTTTGCAGGCAGCTAGGAGAGTCGCTTCTTCCCTGGGCTGAACTTAAGCATAGGATCTCATAGCCCACCCCAACAGTGACTCACTTCATCCAACAATGCCGCATCTCTTAATAGTGACACTTTCCATAGACCAAGCATATACAAAACACCATACTTCTCTTTCACAAAAACCCCAAATCTTTTCATTATAATTGGATTGAGTCTCTGATCATTTACCAGAAATCACAAACTCCATAGCATATTCTTAACCTAGTCTGCCTCAGCATTCACAGAAAGCTCAGCACCAAAAACCAATGGTTAAACCAAGGAAATCAATCATTGGATGATTGGCTCCAAGCTGCTATGAAGTTTTCTCTAGTTAGGACCAGAAAAGGTGAAAATTTAGGTGGGGTGGGGTAAGCAGCATAGGGAACTCTTGACCACTGTGTAGACAAAACCTGCTAGATGAGGTCCTTCCCAACCAAGGTATTGTGTCCAACCCAAGAATGTACTTCCATTGCATATTGGAAGGTCACTTTACTTCTGACAGCTGAAAGTAGAGAGAGGCCTGACCTTATATCCTGTATGACGTATAAGAGTCATTAGAAGGCTAGACAGATGTGTCCGCAGTCTTTCTGAAGGACAATAACGAGTCCTGGGGCCTCAACTCCAGGCTTCAGTCTCTCCCATCTATCTTGAAGACTTTCATACAGTCTTAACAACAAGAGAACATCATACCACACCTCTTATAGATCTTGGAGACCTATTTTTGGCTCTCCTGTCCTCTCCTAAACCTGATTAAAATGTAAGGCCATTGCTTGAGGACCCCTGAAGCATCATATCCCTTGGTATTTTACCTGCTTCCAGGGAAATGTCACTTTAGTCATTCCTTTCTTGAAGTTTTGCAGACATAACTAGAAGTCAGAGTCCCACTCCTTCCCTTAAAAGATCTTTCCCTCAAAGATAAATGAGATAGTGGGACTGATGGGGGACATTTCTCTGGGTCCAGGTTTGTTTTTGGTTGATTTTTTTTTTTTTTTTTTTTTTTTTTTTTTTTTTTTTTTTTGTCACTAAGTAAAAAGGGATAACCCCAGGTGCATTGGTTAATATCAGGCTTTAAGGCCATAGCCGGTCCACATCTTAGGTTAAGATACAGATCCTTCCTGGGACTCAAAAAATAATTTACTGAATGTTGGACAAGCACCCACCATGAGAGGGCTGTGGTGACAGGATCAACCTATTCAGACAGGAGAAAGACTAAAGCTACCAGTTTCACTATGATCTGATATTTTTTTCTCTCTGCCCAATGTCTCCAGTCCTGCTTTTACTTTGACTAAAATTGTACATCTATCCCTATCCTAGTTTGCTTTTTATTGCTATGATAAATTATCATGACCTAGAGAAACTTGGGAAGAAAAGGGTTATTTCATCGTCCAATTCTCAGGTCATGTTTAATCACTGAGGGAAGAAGTCAGGGCAGGAACTCTAGCCTAGAACCTGGGGGCAAGAACTGTAACAGATTGCTTACTGTGCCAGATTGGTGCTTACTGGCTTGCTCTTCATGGCTTCTGGCTTCCTTAATCTGCTTTCTTACAGCTCTTAAGACATCTATCCAGGGGTACCAAGGCTGACAGTAGATTGGGACATTCCACATCAATCATTAATCAAGAAAACATTCCACAGACTTGCTTACACAGTACAGGACATATGACTGAGGCATTGCCTCAGTTCAGGTTCCCTCTTCCCAAATGACTCTAGCTTGCATTAAGTTGACCAAAATCTAATTGGCATGGTCCCCTTTGAGATGGGAGCCTTGTTACCCACTCTTCTCTCCACTCCATCACACCTTAAGTACCCTTGCTTTTACAAATTCACTTTCAATGCTGTGATATGGACCGGCTAAGAGAACATTCTGATACCACTTCTACCCAAGTTCTCATGGGAGTTTTTTGTTTTCTATGCTTATGTTTTCTTTGCTAGATTACAGGATTTTGAATCCAAGATAAAAATGGTAAATTATGAAGAGGCTCTCCTAAGCCACGCAGCCCAACAGATAGCTCCTCTTTAATGTCTCTGGTGGGACATTCACCCTAAGCCCTGATGTGATTGCATCCTAGCTAGACTGAGAAATATGACATGGACTAACAGACAATAAGTTTGAAAGAAAGAACCAAGGGAACATTTGGGAATATTGAAGGGTCGACCTACAAGGAAGCTTAAGATTCCCCCATCTAATCATTAATGATTGATTGACACCCTGACACTTGAGGTCTAAAATTTACTTCAGAGATTTTGAATGCATTGATACTACTTGAGGTCTAATATTTACTCCAGAGATTTTGAATGGATGGTGGGTCCTACACAGGCAAATAAGAACTAACCAGGCAAAATGCAAAGAGAATCAATTAAAGCCAACTTAAACTACAAATGAAAATAGCAGGGACCTGGATCTTGAGACAAGGCTATTCCCAACACTCAGTAGGGGTCGCCCAGGGAGATGTGTTAGGCCACACCTAGAGCAATCTCCTCCAACTCAGGACATGCAGGCAAGAAAATAGATCCAGGACTGAAGGGAGTGCCCATAGTTCCATCTCTCTTTATTTTTTAAAGTTGTATGTGTATGGGCGTTTTGCACTCTGTGTGTGACTGGTGATGGAGGAGGCCAGAGGAGATGATCTGTCCAGTTCTTTTGAACTTATAGATAGTTGTGCTGGGAATCAAACCAGTGCCTTCTGCTCTTAGCCAATGTTCTTTTAACTGCTGAGCCATCTCTCCAGGCCCATCTCTTCATTTCCTCTTACAGATGGATTCTAATGAACCTAACACACTCTTTGCTTATATCTTTAAGAATTAGACTATCCTGAGCTATATCAGTTTGATCCATGATAGGGCCTTCAAAGAAAAGGCCTGACATTTTTTGTTCCTCTGCACTTGAGCCTAATATAAATTTGAAGAGGGGGAAAAAAAAGAGGAAAATGACTTTTAGAGGATATCGACAATGATGTTATCCATTCTAGAACTCGATCTCTTTATAAAAAAGGAGGGTATTAGTCAAATTTTCTTGGTCTTCCTTCTCCCCTTAACAGGCACATGTTGATTGTAGTTACCAGTTTTCAAACAAACAAGTGTAGCTGGTGGGTAGACACAGTTTCTAAAGGCAGATGATACCTCTGTAAATTTGATCCTTCTTGATTATGGAATCCATCCATACCCATGACCTCATTAGAGATGAAGCTCTCAAAAGATAACCCTCCAAAATCAAGAGTTCCCTCCCTGAGAGCACCCTGAGTCAGGTAGGGAGACCATTATTGACATTCTTGCCAATTTCTTTTTTTTCCAAAGAAGACCTAGCAAATAATAGGACACATCTGGACAAATCTATTCTGTAGCCTTGGCTGGCCTACAACTCATTATGTAGATCAGGCTGGCCTCAAACTCACAGACATCCACTTGCCTCTCTTTTTTTCATACAATATATTCTGCTCATATCTTCTCCCACTTCCCCACTCACCTAACTCTGTGTCCTCTCTCTCAAATAAGTAAATAAATTTTTGATATTTTTTACATTGTGCATATAATGTACAAGCAAAAGACCAGTAAGACACACACACACACACACACACACACACACACAGAGAGAGAGAGAGAGAGAGAGAGAGAGAGAGAGAGAGAGAGAGAGCTCAAAGCAACATGGGACAAAAAAGTCTTTAAAGCACCACTGAATTGTGTGCTAGTCATCTACTCTTAGATGTGAGCCTACCTTTAAAGTGTGGTTAATATCCAGTGAGACACCACTGGAAAAAAATGAATTTTTGCAAGTTGATGGCAGTTGGAGATAGCTTCATGATTAGGAAGCAAGAGCTCATGCCCACTTCTCCCTCTCGGGACTGGGCCCCCCATCCAGCTTGAACCTCTTCAGGCCCTGTGCTTGCTGTCATAGTCTCAGTGAGTTCATACGTGTGTTAGTCCTGAACATGATTTCCTTGGCCTCATCCATGCCCTATGGCTCTTACAATTCTTCTGCCACGTCTTGTACAGAGCTCCCAAGTGGAGCGGGGTTTGGTGAGGACAGCCCATTTAGAACGGAATGTTTCAAAAGCCATCACACTGCACATTTTCCAGAGTTGGGCATCTGTCTCCTTGTTAATTTCTAGCTACAGCAAGAGGGAGCGTCTCTGGTGATGGCTGAGTAAGGCACTGGCTCTGTGGCCACAGCAGAATGCTGTCAGGAGTCATTTTATTGCCAGCCTGGTCTACAGAGTAAGTTCTAGGACAGCCAGGGCTACACAGAGAACTCTGTCTCAAAAAAAAAAAAAAAAAAAAAAAAAAAAAAAAAAAAAAAAAAAAAAAAAGAACTGAATGATAATGATACCAATAGACATGCTAACATGGAAGGATGGAGTCCCATAGGATCCCACAACTAGACAAAGAACTACAGGCAATGAATGACTGCTAAGAGGGAGAACTGATTTTTCCCAGGGAAGAGTCCTCTAACTGGTTATCCAATACTGAGATAATATATAAACCAATTACACTATGTTAACTTGGCAGGCTGTATTTATATATTTATGCATTTATATACACATATATAACAAGAAAAGGAGGCTATCAATCTGAGAGGGAGCAAAGAGAGACATATGGGAGGGGCTGAAGAGAGGAGATATGGGAGAAAAGGGAAGGGGACAAGTGATTTATTAAAACATTTTAAAGGTTTAAACTGTTATTCTGTAAACATTCTCCCCCCAAGAGATGTAACTTTTTGTGCCAGTTGCTCTGGCCACTGCAATGCAGCAGAGCAATGAATGTTTGGTTTCTCAGGTCCAGCTTCTCTCATCTACTCAAACCTACCCTGTGGCATCCTCTATCACCTGGAAATCTCCCTTATAAAGAACTGTGCTGAGTATCCTGCTTTTGTTGATATTTGGTTCCTGTCTCCTTAATCATTCTGCAAACATTTTATCCATCAGAATGGAGTGTGTGGAGTTGGAAAAGGAGGCACCATAAGAGGCCCTTCTGCCAGGGACCCACAAATCTTCTTTCTCCCAACTGTACCTCTAGCTGCAGGCTCCCTCCTCAATATCTATGACAACATTAAGTAGATAAAACACAATGATAAAGATTTTAAAGTCAAGAAATGAGGCTAGAGCATAAAGGGGAGATGCCATGGTCCATTCACCTTCCCTGACAAATGACTCTGACCCTCCCAAATGACCTCAGTGCACAGGGAAAGATACAGACCCATGACTACACAAAGGCATCAGCACTAGATGCTTTGGCAGTCTACCACAATCTGATCTTGTACAAGCCCTAGGTCCCATCCCTAGGCAGAGGGTGGGCAGGGATAGAATGGCCCTGTAAGATCAAAATGTCAACTCATTTACAAAGGCAAAACATCAGAATAACATCAGACCTCTATCAGAAACTCTACAAGTCAACACAGAATGGAATGGTATATTTCAAGCCCTGCAAGCAAATAAATGCCTATCAAGGTTGTTGTGCCTTGCAAAGCTGTTTTTATAATTGAGAAATGGAAATGTCTCAAGACAAGCAGAGATCAAAGCCACTAGTGACCTACAGTACTGCAAAAGATGCTTAAAAGGACACTGTCCACACACACACACACACACACACACACACACATACACACACACACGGAAAGAAGGCTGTATAAAATCAGATCAGCAAAGGCATGTGAGAGACAGGTAAACTAAAGAGAGCTCGGAAGGAATCCATCATGCCTGGCACATACAGTAAGCCTTCCAAACCCCAGGACTAATGGGCAAAGAACAAAAAGAATCCAACAAGGAAAACAACCAGCAAAATGACAGATGCAGACTAGCTGAGTGGATTATAAAACACAATCCAACTATCTGTTGCTGCCAAAACCATATCTAACTGGAAACAATAACTGCAAACTTTAGGGATCGAGGCAAATAAAAGCTGAAGACAAGTTGAGGTGGCCATTCCAGCCTTTGGCGAAACAGACTTCAAAAGGAGACATGATTAGAAGTACAGCTGCAGGACCACAGAGATGGTTCAGCAGTCAAGAGAGCTTGCTGCTGTAGCATAGGACCTGAGTTTGGTTTTCAGCATCCACAGCATAGCTTATGACAACCCATAATTCCAATTCCAGGGGACCCAGCACCCTCTTCTGGCCTCTACAGTGACTAGGCACAGTGCACACACAGATGTAGGCAAAATGCTCCTGTACATTAGAACAACAATAACACCGATGCTTTTAAACACCAGGGCTTCTGATTTCATAAACACCAATGGGCATAAAAGGCCAATAGGCACTGAGTGACACGAATACCCATTCTCATTACTAGTTAGCTATCCAAATTAAAAATTAACAAAGAAGCTTCAGAATTAAACTACACAATAGATCAAATGGTCTTAACAGATGTCTATAGGATATTCCATCCAACATATACAGAATATAGATACTTTTCTGCAGACCACAAATCCCTCTCTAAAATAGTCAAGGAGTTGGAGAGATGGTTCAGCAGTTAAAAACACATTCTTCTCTTCTAGGAGACCCAGGTTGAATTCCCAGCTTCCACATGTGGCAGCTCATAACCATCTGAAATTTTGGTCTTCAGTGTAACATCTTTAATGAGACATGGCAGCCTCTTCAGGCCCTCATGGGTACCCCATGCATGTGGGACACAGACATTCACACAGGCAAAACATACATATAAAATAGGCAACATTCTGGGCTTCAAAGCAAGTTTTAACAGATATAAAATAATCAAAATAATGTTTTCTAACCATAAGACTATAGGGAAATAAAACAGAAGGGAATCACAAGGGAAACCAGAGTAAGTGTGTAAATACCCAGAAGTCTGTGGATACACTCTTGAATGAATAATGTGTCATTGAGGAAACCTGGTAGAAAATTTAAAGATTCCTAGAGTCAAACAACAATGAAAACACAATTTACTAGAACTCTTGTGACCCAACAAGAGCATTCTAAGAATAAAGCTTACTGTGTGCTTAAAAACAAAGCAAAACAAAACAATAAAACACCATCTCAGGGCTAGGCTAGCTCAGGTGGTGCACACCTGTGGGGAGCCGAAAGAAGGTGGCTATCATCCTTGCAGCCATCTTGAGCCATATACCCTGACAAGAGACTTGATTATAATAGCCTACAACAGCTGAGCACACTCTGATAACATCTTGGTTTAGATACCCAGGATCTTTCCTTGGGTGTATGAGATTAAAGATGTGTGAAAGGCATGACTTAGAGATCAGATTTAGAGACAAGGCCTAAGGGCATGACTTAAAGGCGTGACTTAGAGGTGTGGCTTAGAAGTGAGACATATAAAAGGCGAGAGGCAGACAGAAGAAAGCAACAGATTATTAGGCACTTGGAGGTACAACTTGGAACTAGGAGTTAGGTTAGAGAGTACAACTTAGAGTACAACTTGGAGTAGAAATTAAGCATTGAGAAAGAAGACACTTGGACTAGAGAACTCAGAAGAATTATTAGTTATTTGGCACTTGGCACTTGGAGAAAGAACTTGGAACTTGGAGGCACTAGGGACTAGGAACTAGGGACTAGGAACTGAAGACTTGGGACTTGGAGAGAAGAAGAGAGACTGAAGAATAAACGGGATTGGATCACACTCTGTTTGGTCTCCATTCCTCGAGTCCATCCTCATTCTCTCTCTTACTGAACCCTAACCCGCAGACCGGAGCAGACAGAGCAGTCTGAGACATTTTGGCCCCCAAGTGTGGGGCAGAGCGGCTCCCAACATTTCTGGGCCCCAAACATAGAGCAGAGTGGTCCCCAACATTTTTGGCACCCAATGTGTGGCAGCTCGGGCCGCAACATTTTTGGTCCCCAAACATGGGCCAGCACTGTCCCCAACACACGCCGTTAATCCCAGCACTTAGAAGGGAGAGACAGGTAGATCCCTGTGAATTTGAGGCCAGCTCTGTCTACATAGTGAGTTTCATGTGACCTGGAGCTGCATAGTAGAGGAGGAAGAGGAGGAGAAGGAAGAGGAGCAGGAGGAAGAGGAGGAAGAGGAGGAATAGGAGGAAGAAGATGATGATGAGGAGGAGGACCAGGGGAATTCAATCTGAGGCTAGAGAGGTGGTGCAGTAGGGAAAGTGTTTGCTGTACAAGTGTGACGGTCTGAGTCTGGATTGTTAGCACCCACATAAAACCCAGGAATGGAGTCACAAGTTTATAACCCCAGAGCTGAGGATGCAATCTTGTGGATCCCAGGAACTTCTCAGCCAGCCAGTCCAGTCCAAATACTGAGCTCCATGTTCAGCAACAGACTCTGTCTCAAAAAATTAGTGGGGATCGGTGTCAGAGGATGACTCTTAGCATCAGTCTGGCCTCTACACATGCAGGCAAAAGAGAGTGACACACACACTCACACACTCACTCACACACACACACACACACACACACACACACACACACACACACACCACTTCCACCACCAGTACCACCATCAATCTCAAATGACATTGCATATATTTCAAGGTCTTAAATAAAAAAAGAACAAGTCAAATCTCAAAGTGAACCTGTAACCAGGATTATATGCTTAACGGGGAAAACCAAAGTATTTCTTCTATAATAAAAATGAGGAAGAAGGGAGTGTTACTCTCTTCACTCTAATTTAACAATGCTTGAGCTCTTACCTAGAACAAAGCAAGAAAGTGACATAAAGAATATTTTTAGGAAAGAATTCAAATTGTCTCCATTTATAGACACCATGGTCCCTTACTTAAAAGACACTAGAGATCACCAGAGGTTAAGAATGCTTGACCCTCTTACAGTAGACCCAGGATTGGCTCCCAGCACCCACACGGTGAATTGCAACCATCTGTAACTCCAGTTCCAGGGGACTTGAAGCCTGTTTGCTGACCTCTGTAGATAACACACACATACACGCACACACACGTACACACCCTAACACACATGCATATAAGCAAACTCCCAAACATAAAATTAAATCTTAAAAAAAAAAAAAAACTAAAAACTTCAGAAAACCTCATCTGATAAACACTTTTAGCAAGGATACAAAATGAACAAACAAAAATCAATAGCTTTTCTAGACACCAATAATAAACTTGCCAAGGGAGAAATTAGGAAGAAAAAAAAGATGCCATTCACAGGATCTTCTAAAATAAAGAAATTAATCCTGCAACAATAGCTATCTTACCTAACGTGGTGCATAGATTCTATGTGGTCCCTTTAAAATTCCAGTGACACTTTCTCAAAGAACTAAAAAGATAAAATAAAATAAAAAATAATCTAAAATCCACATGGAAGTAAAAAATGAAATAAAAATAAAATAAATCTGGGTAGTCAAAGCAATGCTGAATGCTAAGCTGAAGGAGGGATGCTATGGAGATCACAGTGTCCACTCCCAAGTTACACCACAGTGCTCTAATAGTAAAAACAGTATGGCTATGGTAGAAAAGCAAAGGGCCCAGGAACAAACTCACACACTTAAAACCATGTCATCTTTAACAGAGGTGTCAGGAATAAACATTGGAAAAAAATCCCCTTCTATAAGTAAATGGTGTTGGGGGAAACTGGATAAAAGGTCTTACACAAACTGGGTAGTGGTGGTGGCACACTTGGGAGTCAGAGGCAGAAGGATCTCTGAATTTGAGGCCAGCCTGGTCTACAGAGTGAGTTCCAGGACAACACAGTCATCAGGGCTGTTACATAGAGAAATCCTGCCTTGAAAAAACAAGACAACAAAAAGCAAAAAGCAAAAAGCAAAAAATAAATAAACCTATTCTGAGATAGCACCTTACTCTTGTCGGAATGGCTCTCATCACACCTGGCAGCCATTGTGGAAATTCGCTTTAAAACATTAAAAGTAGAACTACTAGAAGATCCAAATAGTTTCATCCCTGCCATAGAAATTTAACCATGGAGGTGTTAACCATGTTTTCTGCTTTACTCACTATAGTAAAGAGTGGAAATCAATGGAGTTGTCTGTTAAAAGATGAGGGACAAAAAAAAAAAAAAAAAAAAAAAAAAAAAAAAATTGAGGTACTTTTGTTATTACATTTTTCTTTTCTTCTCTTTTAAACTTTTCTGTTTTGTTTTTAAGACAGGCTTTCTCAGCCAGGCGGTGGTAGTGCACACCTTTAATTCCAGCACTTGGGAGGCAGAGGCAGGCGGATTTCTGAGTTTGAGGCCAGCCTGGTCTACAAAGTGAGTTCCAGGACAGCCAAGGCTATACAGAGAAACCCTGTCTCAAAAAATAAAAAATAAAAAAAACAACAAAAACAAACAAACAAACAAACAAGACAGGCTTTCTCTGTGTAACTCTGGGTGTCTTGGAACCTACTCTGTAGACCAGGCTGGCCTCAAACTCAGAGATACAGCATAAGACAGAAAAGAAAACACAAAAGGAATGGTGAGTGCAGATAGTAGTAGCTAAATGTGTTTGCAGTTCTAACTTATTGGTCTTTTGGTTTGAGTAGTGGATAAGTGCATAAAATATATTTGTTAGTGAAAATGTAAAATCCAGTGTGAAATCCCACAGCTTTAGAACAGCTGTTCTAATGATAAAAAGTTCATTGAGGTGGATAGACCCTCGGTCTGGTTAATTTTGGTGTGTTATCTTTTCTACTTGCATGGCTTTCATAAAATCTATTTTTTAAACACACACACACACACCTCTTTAAAAAGTGATGCTATGAAATAAAAAGTGAAGGTAGACCCTTACCTCTTACCCTAAAAAAGATCAGTTTGAACCGGATCAAAGACCTTGATGTAAGGCTTGAAAAACAATTCTGAACCTGCTGGAGGAACACAGGCAAAACACTTCGTATCCTTCATGGGCAAAATGATCCCAAGAATTAACAAGTGAGACTGCATGGATTTTAAAAGGCTCCACTTAGGGTGAAACAGTTACTCAAGTGAATGAAGGGAGACTAAGAAATGGGAAAAAGTCCTTGCCAACTCTAGATCTGACATATGTAAAAAAAATTAATAAATCATTCTATAAATGAGCTAATGAACCAAATAGGTTGTTCTCAGAAGAAAAATATAAATGCCCAATAAATGATTGAAATAGTATTCAACATCTTCAACATGTTTAGCCAACAAAAAAAAAAAAAAAAGAAAAGAAAAAAGTCAATAAAAGCTGTTGTGACAATCTGTCTCACTCTAGTCAGAATTGTTACCAAAAAAACACAAAATGATGCTGGGAAAGAGAAATGTCTTACACACTCTGGTGGGAGTGCACACTGGTGCAGCCACTTTGGAAATCAGTGTGGAGGTTTCTCAAAAAGGAAAACAGAACTAACACACGCTCCAGATATTACTGTCCTGGGCATAGATCCAAAAGACTGATTGAGTTAGTGTGCCACAGAGATATTTGTTACACAATTCACAATAGCCCAGAATTGTAACCAGACTAGATGCCCATCAACAGAGGAATGAGTTGAAAAAATGTGCCCCCTCCTGCACACAATACAGTTTGAATGTTAAAAAAAAAAAAAAAAAAAGAGTGAAACTGCAACATTTGCAAGAAAGTGGGTGGAATGAGAGATAATATATTACAAGAAATAAGCCAGACTTGGAAAGAGCATCTTCTCTCATATGTGGAGTTTAGATTTACATTTATATATGTGTGTGTGCATGGATAGACAGACAGACAATAGATAATATATAGTTGGATTATGAAGGTGGAAGATGATGCCCTAGATAGGAAGATGAAAGATAGGTAGATGGATAGATGATAAAGATGGATGAATGGATGGATAGATAGATAGATAGATATAAATGATCAATATGGATAGATAGGTAGATAGGTAGATAGATAGATAGATAGATAGATAGATATGAAGGATAGGTAAATTAAAGGACTACAAAAGGTGAGAAAGACACCCAACAGTTAATGGCAGGAAGCAGTGAAGAAGGACATCGCCTACCCATGTTCCTGCCCCTGGAGGCCTGCCCTGAGAACCGTTCCTCTAGTGCTGTCCCTGTACCCTTTTTGTGGACCCCCCCACCCCCCGTTCTTCCAGCACCTGCGACGTGCCTCCTCTGCAGGCTGCTTCTGAGGCCTTGTGGTTCTGGATGTAACAATGTGATTCTCTGAGGTGTTTTCACAACAGGGTCCCAAGCCAGGTAGGGCATTTCCAACCTGAGGCTTCATATAGCACACCAAATGTGGACACTCTGGGTCAAACCCCCTCCCCGTTCCCCCGAAATGCTCCTTCCTCTTTGCTTCTCATAGCACAGCTTGACACCTGGAGGCTTGAACATAAGGACCTGAGGGTTGGTCAAGCTGCAACCATCACCCATTGTACCACTGGGCAGATGACAGATGGCAGGGCACAACAGGAGTCAGCAGAGGTGGGTGCATCAGGTAATAGACTACCGGTTGTCAGTGGACCTCATTCATCAGCCAGAGGATGGCAGCCTCCAGCACTGCATAGGTCCCGGTGGAGAGCAGCTGCTCAAGGCTTCCATTCACAGAGCTGCACTGGAGTAAAAGGCCAGGAGAGAGAAACTACAAACAGGCTGAGTAGAAAGGAGGATCTGCATCCACCAGGATCTGCACACACAGGTTACACAAACTGACCTTTATTTGTTGTACTGAAGTCTGTTTTGTTTTGATACAAAGTAACATTTTAGTACAGCATGTCCCACATGTCAGGTCCATACCTGGCTGCTGCTCGCTGAACACTGGACAGGGCCTAGGAACAGGGAAATAGCCCCTGTTCTGCAACTGTGCAGAGTAAGACCTTGAGAGTGGTCTTCGGCTTTTCTCAGTTGTCTGAGTTAGAAAATGTGTGCCTGTAAGGCACAGAACAGCCTTGAGGGCTGCAACTGTCTCTTTCACGCTCCTTAAACAGCTGTGCAAGAAAATATATCCCTTTTAAAAAAAATGTCAATAATGGTCAAACTACAATCTAATGTCTAGAATTACAAAGAATAAAATGAAATCAAAGATTTCTTGCTAGTAAAATGAAATGTTAGGAACAGTATTAAAATATAGGTCCTACCCCAATGACACACGGAACCCAGTACAGTACCTATAAACAGGACACACAGTTGAAGAAGGGACTGAATCAGCGCTTTAGCAGATAGTGTGGTGGGGGGAGGGGATGAGAAAAATAGATTGAAAAGCAAAAGCAAAAAAACAGAAAACCCAACAAAGAATGGGAACGTCCTCGTGGAATCAGGCTGAGAATGTTGTAATCAAGATGAAAAGGCTCCCAGGTTCTCTTCTTCCAAATCTGACCATTGTACCCACTAGAAGCTCTCATTTCAAAGTCTGTGACATGAACAATTTTGTGCCAGAAAGAGCTGCTACACCCATGCCAGTGTAATGGTTACCTTGCAAGCTTGCACTGACAAAGGCTGCCTGCCTCGCAACTCAGAGCCTATGGGGAATCAATGGCACGCCCATGCCTCCTGCTGAGGAAATCTAGGACTGACAAGCCTGTGATGCTTAAATATGAACTGCAGCTGGAGAAGAAACAAGAGGCCAGGGAGGCAGGAGAAAGGCAGAGAGGTGAATCTGCAAGAACGCCAAAGCTGCCTTCCCTGTGAGGGAGTGCTGCCGTGGCAAGATGGCCCCAGCAAGGCACTGGTTCTGGTACCAACAGTGGTCTGAGCACCTGCAGTTGTGATGTCTTCCAGGGGAGGGGCCACCAAGGAGCAGGAAGTCTGTCAAAGCTCTGGTCCCACTGACAGGAACCTCCTGTAGCAAAGCATCCCCCTACCCTACATCAAGGTTTCAGAATTGTCCTGCCCAAGACAGTAACATCAAACCAACAGGGAGTGACAGAGGGGTTGGGATCAGGGGCTGGGCACCGACAACATGGAGCCATTCAAGTAAACATAGACAACAAATACTTAGAAAAGGCTTGTAAACTTGTGATCAGGGAGGTCCTGGGCACAGCAGCACCTCTGCTGGGCTGGCTATGAGAGGGCCAAGTCTTTTGTGTTTCTGCTTTTTCTGTTTTAAAGCGCATGTGTGAGTAGTGCTGTCCATCAGCTGGGCCCAAATCTTGTGACTCTCCATCTAACAAAGGAATTGTTCCTGGAGTCCTGGTTCTGGTCCTTCCCAGCTTGTCCACAGACAGACAGACACAGACCTCTACTGGCTGGAAAAGAGCCAGCCAGCTATCCACACCATCCAGTCATGAAGGTGCCTCTGGCACAGCTTTCTGCTAGGGTGGGCAAGCGGGGATCCACAGGACTTTACTTTGCTCTTGACTGACCATTGTCAGGATCTGAGTGCAAATGCTGGACAGGGCTCCACCCTGGACGACCCCTGCAGAGAAGTCCACCAAACATAAGCAGGTTAGGTCAGCACCAAACACAAACGGGTTAGGTCAGCTCTAAGGAAGACATACCCGCCCACTAAGGGAAATGGACACGGCCCATGCTATCGTGCTTGCTTGTCTGTGGGCTTCTTGACTCTCCCCCACATGACCCTCCTGCTTCCAGCAGGAAACTGGGCAAAGAAGAAACCCCAGTCACCTGGATTACACTCACTACTCACAAACTGCCTACCACAATGTCTGTGTAGGAGAGGCAGTGGCTGGTTTGCCCTGTACTGGGGACTGGAGAAACAGCCTGGGGGGCATGCTAATAGGTGGTAGGGTGGGGGGACAGCAATAGGACAGGCTAGAGGTGAGAGAGGACCTGGTTAGCAAGCTAGTGCTACTCCAAAATACAGTGGACATACCCTGAGAGCCAGGTACATTCAGAAAGTAACAAAGTTAATGTAATTTTGTTTCTGGTTAACTTAAATTAAAAACAAATCAGTATATGTACAGTTTGGGCTTTTTTGTTTCTGTTGGTCTGTGATAAGCTGGAAATGAAAATGAGACAAGGCTAGGTCCCCTGAAAGTGCTCAACTAGACCTGAACCCACACTGCTGGTCCTCCTGGGCTCTTGCAGTTCCCAACCTGTTTGGGGTCACCGTGGTTATGTTGCTGGGCCCTACTGTATGTTGTGGTCAGACCATGCCCAAAGGCTGGTTTGTGGAGCCCTGCCACCTGGAACAGCTCTGACCCTGGCCTGGGCCTTTGGGCCAAATGTCTATGTAACGAAGGGTATAGAGCAGCTGAGCTGGGCCTATCTGCAAAAGTTGCATTGTTGTCATTCTTAGGAATGTCACCTGAGAAAAGCCCCAGCTCTGGGCTGGCTGGACCCGCATCCACTTACCTGTGAAGTACCTGCTGTACTCCTGATCGATTTTCTGTGCTGTCTCGAATTGCTCCTTGGAGTGCCTCTGTGTCACCTTGTCCCTCAGGTAGACAGGGTCTCTCTGTTCCCTGCAGGGGCAGGCAGAGAACTAGGATGAGTTTGAAACCTACCTTGGCCAAGGGTGTCAGGGGCCTCCATGAAGACAGGTATTGGCTAGGTAGGGCAGAGGATCCAGGGAGCAATTCCCCTAAATCAACAGCCTCGAGGCTGTATGGGGAACTGTGGACTGATGGGGAAATAGGCACCTCACTACCCAGGATATGAACAAAGCTGGCAGACACACTAACTGGCTCCAAACACAGGCACTAGAAGCTCACCAGCATAGAAAAGCCAAACAGAGAGGTGCCTCAGTGAGTGCAGCTGAGCCAGGAACTGTGGCTGTGCCCAAACAGGAAGGAGGTGCAAAGCCTGGCTAACAGGTCCTGGGTCTGAGGGCAGTGCTGTTGTTCCAGCATCAGGCCCACCCCGGCAGGAAAGCAGTGGGCCCAGACACCTACTTGATGTGCTTGGCGCTCTTGTAGCGGATGAAGATGACAATGGGGTAGATGTGCATGTGGTGTAGCCTCTCGATGGCATGTGGGGCGACATCCAGAAGACAGTGCCGGTTCTGAAGGACAGTGGCAGAGAGTACAGAGGCCCCCTGAGGACCCACCCTGCCCCACACAACTCTACCTTCCTCTACATTCAAAAATAGCAGACATCACAAGGTTTCTGGAAGACCACTTAAGAAAGGAAGGGACAATTCACAAGGGGATTTATCTTTCCCCGCCCACTGATGGCTGCTGAGGTGTGAGTGGGAGCCAGCTAGCAAGCCACACCTCAGTGTGGACACTTTCTTGGAGCCCCACCCTACTCTGGCCTCACAAATCTGTTTCATTGAACAAGAATAGGAAACTGTGGTGGGAGAGGGGAGCACACAGCTTTGCATGGCTATAACAGAAATATAACCCATGAGTCCCTCAGCCTCCAGGAAGGGGGTCAGCCTAAGAAAGACTACAGGGACCCTGCATGTGGCTCTCCCCACTGATGAACATGTTTCCTAACTGAAGCTTGTCTGCATCAAAAAAGTACTGGGCATTTCTAACTTCCAGCAGCTCACACTGTGGAAGAGGGAGCAGCAGACCAGAGACGCGGCTGGAGAAGACAAAAGGCCAAAGGCTGAGGAGCAGTCAGGAGTGTCTACTTCATTAGCACACCTTGCAGTTAACAGTCCCTGGCAAATGGACTCCGGGATGTCAAAGGCATCAAGAGACACTCTTGGCCTTTATGGAGTCAGGGACTGGGTGGGCGGCTCTCTATACCCATGTGTTCAGGGACCCATCCAAGAACGGTCTAGGAGAAGGCCTTCCCAGAGCTGCATGTACCCACAATGCTGGTGATACCTAGGTCCTTCTCAGGGATCTGTGTGTTAGTGGTGAAGGCAAAGACTCATAGTATCCAGGAAGATGAGACCAAGAGCAGAAGGCCTAGACAGGTGAGCTAACCAAGGCTTAATTAAGAGCCAGGGCAGAGGGTTCCAGATACCACAGGAGCTCAACCCTTGGGACAAAGTCCTAGGTACCTTTTCTGTGATTTCCTTTATTGAAGCCACAGTGGTAACGTCAAAATGGCCACTCCTCCGCTTGTAGTCCACAAACAGGCAGTCTTTGACACCCCGCTCAATGGCTTGCTGGGAGGCCTTCATCACCTCTGTATGGTAAGATGCAGAAGTCAAGGTGCTGGGTACAGAGAAGGGCCCCAATGCAGACAGAGCAACTGATCATCAGCAAAGAGACCCAAACTACTATCTGCTTGCTTGTGGAAAACAGAGGGCTACAGGTCGGGGTCTGTATGCATCAGTAGGACCCTTAGCCTCTTTATGTCAATTACTCTGCATGGCCAAAAAGGTAGATAAATAGGGACAGAGCACAGGGGCATCCCTTACCAAGTGGGCATCTGCAGAACTTGCCAGGTGCCTCATTTACCAGCATCTCTTTCACCACATCCAGTAAAGGCCCCAGGATGAGGACAGGCCGAAGAGAGGTACAGTCCACTTTCTGGACCCGCTGATAGGCCAGGCTCACTGAGTCTAAGAGACAGAGGGGGGCAAGGTCATGGGCCCAGCCTAGACAGAAGAAAGCAGAGCTGAGCAGCCATGCCCTGACCTTGCTCATCTACAGAGGCCCAACTGACCTTACTTACCTGGGCATGTCTGTCTTCTTTATCTCTCAAAACTAGGCCAGTGATAGTGGCGGCTATCAGGACCTAGCTTTATCAGGACCAGGTCTACATCTCAGGCACACCAGAGCATAGCCACTCATGGAGTCATTCAAGACACTGCAGGAGTTCCTCTGCCTCTGAGGACACTGGGAACAACTGATGTCCATTTACCCTTCATTCTACTCCAGGTCTTCCTCAGTCATCCCATGCCCGCTACACCCACTTCATTTCTTCTGCTCACTCAAGACACAGCTCCAAGGTTTGGAACCCATAGGACATGGACAAGAAGGATAGAGGTGATGAGGCACAACTCTGGCCTCAGCCCATGGACCAGAAGATGTGGTGCTCCGAGCCAGCTCTGCCCATACAGATGGGAAATGTCTGAGCCAGAAGACAGAAGGGACCTGGTTTTAGAACATAGGGCCACTTCCCCTGGGCTGCCCAACCAGCTCAGACTGTACGTTGCAGATGGATGAACCTTCTGTGAGGCTTCAGCTGCTGCTCTGGTTTAGCTTTAGTGATCAAGCCACCGTCCTAGTTAACACAATATGAACCCCGCCCACAGTGCACAAAGTTCTCACAGGAAGAGATGGTCGGAAAGCTGGCAGGCAACTGGCTTCCTAGAGACTCCCGGATGGTGTGCACTAGCTTCTCAGAACACAGAAAGACACAGCATCCATCCACCCTCTACCCTTTGGAAGCTCATGCTAACTGGGGCCTCAAGGCAGCAACACCAGACACCAGGACAAATGCTGCATGAGGGTTCCAGGTATGCGAGTGAAAAGTTAGGGGAGTGCTGGGGTGAGCTGCCTCAAGCTGGATGAGGTCAGGCTTAAGATGGGGTAGGGAAGAGCAGGCTGGAAGAGGGCATGAGGTGACTGACAGGTAGATGTAGGGAGGCCAGGACTCTGTGGGGTTACAGGTAAAAGACAGTGGCACAGCAACCTGGAAACACAGACACCCATGTGCAGAGACCAACCCCACGGGCAGAATAAAGGGAGTGGATGCCATCTTGCCGCAAAATGCCTATCTATGTGCTTGCATCTGAGGATCAATTGTTTCCTGACCTGGGGACCAATTAGTCTGTAGTCTATATTCATGACCTCCGAACACCCATGCACTTTCTCTTTTAAACAATTAGAGATATGGATATAACCAATATTTTTGATGAATCTATCCCTCCACACTAGCCTCCTCAGATACTGCCATTATATTGAGCTGGAAGTATGTCTTTCCAAATGACACTTATTATTATAGGTTTGTTTTTATAGATTGAGAAAAAAAAAAAAAAAAACTCTAGTGAATATCACCCCCGTCTCTGTCTCTGTCTCTGTGTGTGTTTTGCTAACATCCAACAATAATGACATAATAGCATAAATGGCTTGTGGCTCCATCTCCCCTTCAGACTATTTCTGAAAGGAATCACAGGAAGTCATGTCCTTCTCTTGGGGACTCTGCAATATTCCATGATTCCACGCACAGGTAAAATGTAAACCTGGACAGAGAGCTGCTGTCAAGACATTGGCACTCAGGCAGAGTGTGCAGGAACTATCCACAGCAAGTGAGACCAAACTGGAGTTTCGGGTATTCACAGCAGCCACGCCCAAAGAGCCAGAAATGCAGTAGGAAGGGAGGGGCAAGAACTTGAGTCTAGGAAGCTGAGTAAGAGTGCTCACTGTGCAAGCATGGGTACCTGAGCTTAAATCCCCAGCGCCCATGTAAAAAGCCATGGCCACCTGGCTATAACCCCAGCCATGTGGGTATAGAACGATAAGGGCTGCCAGCCTAGCTCCAGGTTCAGCAAGAGACCTTGTCTCAAATAACACAAGCCATTCTCTGGCCTCTTTGAGTGCATGTTCAACCATAAACACACAAGTGCACATACTATATATGCTTTACTGATGAAATGATTTCCCCAGCTCCTTGTATAACATTTTTTAAATTGTACATGATATGTGTGTATGGGGAGTGTATACCATGTGTGGGGGAAAGGGCATGTGTGGTGCACGTGCACACGTGTGTGTGTGTGTGTGTGTGTGTGTGTGTGTGTGTGTGTGTGTATGCTCATGTGCGTGTACAGGGAAGGCATGCATACCATGTATGTGCAAGCATAGAGATAATACCTATCCCCCCACTCACAAGTAAATAAATACAAAGAAAATTTAAAAATCTAAATCAGAGGTGTCCCCAAAAACATTTGCTAAATTCCAGAGCTCTAAGAAACAAGAAGCTAGTGTATAAGAAAAACATAAAACCGCAGAGCAGCGGGGCTGAGACCCAGATGCCAGCTCTAGGGGTCAGAGTGAACTGCACACGGCACAGAAGCTGCAGTCAGGCCCGAAGTCAGCTCAGCCTCTCCTTGGACCCAGGCGGCCACCAGTGCTGGCTCCTGAGGTACTGCTGGAAGGCTTAACTCTCAGTCTTAATATCCCCTGTTCTTGACGGCTCAACTGACAATTTCTAGGCATGTTTATGAAGCAAGACAGAAGCAGGATGGAGCAGAGAAAAGGTGACTCAGAGTCGCCTAGTCAGGACAGCTGCCAGACAATCCTCACAGGTGCCGAGTTTTATTATGACAGACAAGATCTGGGCAGTCTTGGCAGGAGAACGAAAGTCTATTACAAATAATCAAATGGAAACTCTGGCACTAGATAAGGCAATTTCTGAAATTAAGACATTGGCCAGCATGGAGAGAGCGCAGGGCAAAGTCATCAGGAAGCATCTCGGCAGACTGAAGCCATGAGAGAAAGGGGATGGAAAGAATAGGGAAAGCATGCAGAAGACACAAGACCAACAAGATCTCATCAGAGAATGAAGACGCCATAGAAGCAGCTTGATGCAAGCGATGGGCTAGAACTTTCTCTAACATCAAGTGGTAATTTTACAATAAGAAGGTAAACATACCTGGGCAGCAGAGCAAGGGCCTGATGCCGGGACCAGAGATAATGCCCAAACCCGCTGGGCCTAGGGGATGTTACCTTAGGCATAAAACCGTGAGTGGCAGCACTCACAGAAACATTATCTGGTAGGTCCAAATGTGCTCCAAAACTCTTGGTCCCAACAATCTATGACTATTACCTTTTCTAGAGAGGTAAAGTTCTCCTGAGTTGTGTGGGAGGAGCCTAAATGCCATCACAATGTCCCCATCAGAACATGGAATTTTGAGGCAGACAAAGGTGGAGAAGGGGATGTGAAGGAACAGAAAGAGGTTTCAAGACAATAGTGATGTGCCAACACTAGAACCAACAGAGGTTAGTTAGGAACAGACCTTCCTTCGCAGCTTTGCACACGGCTGCTGGCACCTTGACTTTGATGTGTCCACACTGGTCTTGGACATCTGGCTTTCAGAATGAATATACACTTTTAAAACTATCTTTACAGTGATTTGTTACAGCAGCCATAAACATATCCCCCTTTCAGTGTGTGTGTGTGTGTGTGTGTGTGTGTGTGTGTGTGTGTGTGTGTGTGTGTGTGTGTATACTAGAGGCTGACATCAGCTGTCTTCCTTGATGGTTCTCCCATGGCATTTACATAACACTGGGGATCTGAACTCTGGCCCTTGGCACTTGCCAGGTAAAGCACTTGCTTTACTCATGGAACAATCTTCCCTGCTTTGAAGAACATTTTTCGAGTTGTTCATGCCATCTGTATGTGTGAGCATGCATGGCATCTGTATGTGTGGGCATGCATGCCATGTGTGGAGGTCAGAAGAAAACATGTACAGAGTCAGTCCTTTCCTTTCACGTTTATGTGGGTCATGAAATCAAGCTCAAGTCTCCAGGCTTGCTCAGCAAGCTCCTTTATACACCGAGCCATCTCCTTTAGCTCTAAGAATGGTAATTAAAAGCTCTTAAGTAAAATGCAGTCAGCCCTCTGTATTCATAGTTTTGAGTTCATGGATTCAATCAACTAGAGATAGAAATATTCAAATCAGGTGTTATAATCTAGAGACACTTAAATATGTGGGAGATAAGCCATATGCAAACCCTATACCAGTGATTCATAAGTTACCAGAATACCTATAGATGTGGGTATCTAGAGGAGGCTTGGTACCAATTTTCTAACATACCACAGTGAGCTTGTGAACACCAATCTAAGATTCTATATAGAAGAGGAATTCTGGAAAGTAGTAAAACATTTGGACAAAATGGAGAAAATGCATTCCCGAGTACACTAAGCATTCTTAAGAAGTTTTGGAGAAAAGCAGATAGATGACAAGATGAGACAGACAGACAGGCAGGAGAGGTGAAGAGGACCTGTGAACACCACCAGCACACTAACTGGGGTGATAACAGGAATAATACAGAAGCTGGGGTGCTGCTGAGTGGGGGAGCGGAGGCCAGTGCTTCAGACTTCTTAGGAAACTGGTCCACATAATGGCCTGGGCCATCAGTCAGAGGCAGGTAAGGGCCACTGAAACCCCCAAAAGACAAGAAACTGTCAAGGTCATAGAAATACTTGATTATGCTCAAAGTAGAGGAGGGCAGACAAGGGAACACGGAAGAGGCAGAAGGGGCGATCACAAAGAAAAGACAGGGCAGGTAACGGACACTAAGTCCTGACTACATGGTAATGGCAGACTTGTGCTTTGCTCATGTGTGTGTCCTGCCACCCATCCACACTTGCCACGTAGAGCATACTCTGATACAATGTGTTAAAACACCGCCAGCCACAGTAAGTGAAATAAAAGCTGCCCTACCCGACACTACTCTTCCCGCCCGCCCTACCCTACCCCACCCTACGATATCCTACCCTACCCCAGGAACAGTAAACAAAACTACAAGGAAGTTCAAAGTATGAACTTCAGTGGCCAGAAGAGGTCAAGTGGGCGGAGACTAAGCAAGAGGAAAAGGGATTGGAAATAAAAAAAATCACACTTTACAGATCTTCCAAAGGGGACACCATTGGAAATAAGACAGGGAGTTTTTTTCAGTGACAGAAGGGTCATTGCAGGAAAACAGAACAATCCAGAAGGCATCTGGTGCTAAAAGCCAGTTTCAACATGAGTGGTGAGACTGGAGACATGGCTCAAAATGGTTACTAGCACAGGCTGTCCTTCCAGGTTCCTGGCACCCACATGGTGGCTGGCTCGTAACCATCAGTAACTCCAGCCCCCAGGGGAGATCTCACACTCTCTTCTGGTCTCTGTAGGCACGTCACACACCTGGTGCACATGCATACATGAGGGTAAAACACTCATGCACATACAAAATAAATATTAAAAAAAAAATTTTTTTTAATAAGCAGTGCCAAACTTCCATAGCACTGACACGGACACGCTCACCAGCCCCTCACTGAACACATGAGAGATAGCGCCTATGGAAGAAAGAAGTGGGTTTCTGAGAGAGCATAGCCCAAAAGAAGGAAGGGGGCGGGTGAGTGGTCCTGGTTAAGAAGCACAAGAGAAACCTCACAGTAACATGACAGTAACTTACTCTGTTAATTTCAGGATAGTGTTTCAGGCTTTAGAGGTAAAAAGGCAAATCAGAGCCAACAATATCACCAAAAGATAAACATATACACACACACATATGCATACTATAGGTTGTATAGAAACTGAGAGCAGACTAGGACTCCCCATGGGCTGTGTCTATCCTGCCTGCCTGATGGTAACAGGGAACATTCACTGTGCTTGCTTGCTTGCTTGCTTATTTATTTATTTATTTATTTATTTATTTATTTATTTATTTGAAGCAGTATTTCACTGAATAGCCCCAGCTGACCTGGTTATTTTTTATGTAGACCAGGCCATCCTTGAATTCATAGAGATCTACCTGCCTTTGCCTCCCAAGTGCTGAGATTACCGGTGTGTAGCACCTCGCCTGGTTTCAGTTAGGCTGTTGGCAATGAGCCCCCTCCATCTCTCTTCATTCTCAGTGCTGGGATCACAGACTCACCATGCTGGCTTTTGCTGTGTGGCTCTGAACTGGGTCCTTGAGCTTGTACAGCAAGCACTTTATGCAATGAGCCATCTCCCCGGCCTCCTAGCCCTTGCCACTTTTGCCTTGCTTTCTCCTGCCTGAAACAGGGCTGGAGGTACAAATATGGTGGCCGAGAAGAGACCTTGAGGATTAAAGCCACATGCTGCACTGGCAGACTTTCAGGACCATCCTACCAGCCTGAATGTCCACCTGCCCGGCAAGTATGGGAAAAGTGCTAACTAAGGCCGAAGTCCACCATGAAGGGAAAGCCTCTGGGCTTGGTGCAATATGGGAGACTACCTTCATTAGCAGGGCTTCTCCTTCACTGACCTTGTGGGGGGTGGGGTTCTAAGCCCCACCCTGCCCTACCTCCCACAAGTACGCCTCTGCTTGAGGAATGTCACATAGCCTCAGTAATCTAACAGGATCAATTTCCTTTCTCCTAATAAAACCTGTTCAGCCAGCACCTAAGATTCCTGAAATGTTTCCTCATGATAATGAGGTGCTAGGTACCCTAAGCCCCCAGCAAGTGACCTTTGCCCATCCTGGATGTTCCTACCCTCAGTCCCCTAAAGCTTTATAAGCCTTGAATCATCCTAAATAAAAGTTGACCTGCATCCTGATAGCTGGTCTCTGCGTGGTCATTCACAGTATGTACTCATTTCCAAACCCCCAGAAGACATCTGTTCCCTTTGCCTTTGTGGATCAAACCGGCCAACGAGGGCAGGAGACCCACAGACAAGTACCCAAAAGGCATGTACGTACGCTGTGTGAAGTCTCCAGGTGAAGCTTTGGTGCACCCATCCACCACCCTCATAGCCCATTGGAATGAGCCCAGCACTTGCCTTCAAAGAGAGGGATGGAGTCATTGGAAAAGGTATCCAGGGCAAGCAAGTCCTTGCCATCTTTGGACCCACTGCGTTTGTGTTTATGTTTCCTTCGGAAGAAGGAACGGCGTGCAGCTGCCGACAGTGTCTTGGCCGTGTTGTCGTCTTTGACCTCGGACATGCTGAGTCTCCTTGAGAACTCTTGGTCCATCCTGTAGTCACATAGAAAGACAATGCTGGGAGGACCACGGAGAGGGAGGAAGCTAGGTTCTCCCAACAACCCCAGGCCTCCTCAACTACCGGCTGTTCCCATGGCTCAGGGCCCTCAGGCATCACCATGGCAACAAGAAGTTGGGGGGGGGGGTTCAGCTTCAGAGCAGGTAAATTCCTACCAACACCAAGCTCAAGGCAGCAGTGCCAGTGACACTGCTAGCTGTGCTTTCTGCCATGGAAGGTACAGACACTACAGGTTGACCATGTACCACGTGACTGTATTTGCATGGAATGCCTAAAGAGAAACCTACAGATTTTAAGTGCAGATGAACAGCTTAGGGCTGGTGGGGTAAGCGATGGAGTGTGCGGTGATTTGGATATGGGTCCATATGCTGTAGGAGACTTGATCACCAGAGTTGTAGTGAGATGAAGTACTCTGAAGTGTCTTTAAGAGACTGTAGTGGAGATTGGTTAGGTCCCTACCCTCAGAAGGGATCAGTTACTTCCTCTGAAGGTAGGTTGTTAAAGAAAGAGCTAGTGTGGCTTTGTAGTAGTGCTTATTATAGTGGTTTGAATAAGAATGACCCCAGAGACTAGGTCATGGGGAGAGGTGCTACTTGAGAGGGATTAAGAGGTGTGGCTTTGTTGGAAGCAGTGTGTCACTGTGGTTGGGCTTTGGGGTTTCAAAAGCCAAAGCCAGTCTCTGAGTCCCTCTCTGTGATGCCTGTAGATCCAGATATAAAACTCTCAGCTACTTCTCCAGCACCATGTCTACCTGCATGTCACCATGTATCTCGACATGACGACAATGGAGTAAACCTCTGAAACGGTAAGTCAGCCCCAATTAAAGGCTTGCTTTTATAAGAGTGGATGTGGCCATGGTGTTTCTTCACAGCAATAGAACACTAAGACACTTCCTGTTTTGCCACAGGATCTCCTCCTTCTGCTCCCCTACCATATTATGAAGTGGCCAATGAGGGGCTTCACCAGATGCTGAACAGATGAGGCCACCTGACTTCACACTCTCAGCCTCCAGAATCAAGAGAAAAACAAACCTTTTTCTTGTGAATTTCTCAGCCTCAAATATTTTGTTATAGCAACCAAAGACAGATATGGGGTAACACAGGGTAACAGTTAATTGGGTTTCTCTCAGAGGCAATGAGCATGCTTTGACATTAACTCTGGAGTCACTGGAATTGTGATCTAGTGGGTAAAGCGCTTGCCGAGCTCACTCAAGGCACCACATAAAGTGAGTGGAGTAGTACATGCTCTTGATTTAAACACTCAAGAGATAAAGGTAAGAGAATCAGCTCAAGGTCATCTTGTCTGCATAGAAAATTTGAGGTCAACCTGAGCTACATGAGACCCTATCCAATCTCTGTGTGTGTGTGTGTGTGTGTGTGTGTGTGTGTGTGTGTGTGTCTGTCTGTCTGTCTGTCTGACTGACTGTCTGTCTGACTATAAGTAAATAAAATTATGGAGATGCCTGCACATATCTTGTGAAGATACAGGCCCCCATATGAGTTACTTGGACAGACTCATCTGATATAACAATTACAGCTTCCTAACTGTTTGGAAGAAGAGATTATGTATCCTGATTGGCTGTGGCACTGCTGTACACTGACTGCTACGAGGAGCAGCTTTCTGGACAGTGATCTGGGCCACATATGCTGGAACTGCAGCTCCTAATGAGTCAGTTCTCCAGCAGCTCAGGTAGGTGTCCCCTTGTGAGGTGCCCCTCCACACTGGTCGGCCCTGTGGTTCCTGCCTGGAGATGGAGAAGACTTACACGTATTTGCTGGGAATCTGCCCACGCTGGATCTTCTGGGCATTCTCATCCAGCTGCCAGGCCATCCAGGACCCAAACATGCCCTGGGGCAATGTGTCATCTACATATAGGATGTCATCTTTCTTAAAACTCAGTTCAGGCTCCACCTCTGCCAGACGGTCATACAGGGCCCTGGACCATGGAATGAAGGACACAGGTTGAAGAAGCCATACCACACACCTGCCTCTTAAGACAGCTGTCTGTGTTGTGTCCAGACATCAGGAAGAAAAGGATTTGAGAGCATCCTGAAGAGGCCCCTCACATACATGACAGAGCAGGATAGTTACCCCCTTCCTTCCCTAATGCTAAGAGCTCATCCGCATTGGAGAAAGACTTCCTGCACACTGTCCTTTCAAACAGACATTTTCTATCTGCCTGTCTCTGAATCAAAGCCACTGCTTCCTGTAGACTGTCACCTTCCTAGGATGAAAAACAAGTCACTTTCCACCTGCTGAGTGAGAAGAGTATCACTCATACAAGTTTTCGTCGACTCTGTGTCTCATGTCATGGAGGACATGACAGGAGCCCTGAGCCATTCGGAGAGAAGATTCCTGATGCCATCCCATATCATGACGCCCACATGACTTACAGACACCAGGGGCACCCTGGGATCCATGCATACTGCAGAGGGCTCTGAGAGACTCAGGAGTGATTGCAGGAGGAACACAACCCACAAGGTAAGAGGCTTCAGGTCTCAAAATTCCTACAGTCTTAATCCCTCCCCACCAAAACAAAACAAAACAAAACGGGGGGGAGGGGGAGGCATCTCCCATAGGCAAAAGCAATGCTGATGGTGGCCTGAGCCCTGGAGGCAGATGGTGTAGGGGATGCCTCACCCTATGAACTTTCCACAAAGAGCCCCTCCCTTGGCCCTAACCCTTACTGCTGGCACCTGATGTAGAAGCTATCTCCGGGCAGGCCTTTGACCCTGGTGAACTCCTCGTGGCGGTGCTGCACCTTCAGGCGGACACTATCCTTAGGTTTTAGCATCTCCACGTAGACGTCCTCCACGGTCCTGCTGCGCATGTCCAGGTGGCCATACTGTCAAGGGATAGGGTGCCAGGGTCAGAAAGACAGTGGCAGGGATCACCTGGGTACTAAGAAGGTTGCAGGATGGTGCCTGGTCTGAGACTCTGCCTGCCTCCCTATTCTAGGCCTCCCCAGTGTCCTGCCTTATATGACTTCATGGCTACTAGAGCCAATGGAACCACCTAGCAATGACGACCTATACTTACTGCTTATGAAACTGTATCTTAAGCATTGTGCTGGCTATTTTTATGTCAACTTAACCCAAGCTAGAGTCATCTGAGGGGAGAGAACACCAGCTGGGGAAATGCCTCCATAAGACTGGGAAGTAGGCAAACTTATTGAGCATTTTCTTAGTTAGTGATTGATGTGAAAAGGTGTAGTCCACTGTGGGAGGGGCCACCCAGTCCCTGCTGGACTTGGGTTCCATAAGAAAGCAGGCTGTGCAGGACACAGAGAGCAAGCCAGTAGGCAGCGCTCCTCCATAATCTCTGCATCAGCTCCTACCTCCAGGTTCCTGTTCTGTTTCAGTTCTGCCCTGACTTCCCTCAGTGATGGACTGTTTTGTTACCTAAAAAGGTAAGCTGAAATAAATCCTTTCCTCCTAAAGTTGCTTTGGCCATGGTGTTTGATCACAGCAACTATATATAGTGACTAACTAAGACAGCCATCTATGTGCCGTCTGCCCCAGGGCACGGGAGACCCAGACACTGAGAAAAAGAGCCAAACCAGTCACCTCAGAGACCTATGGCTCATGAGACTGGCACTTCCTTCTGGATGTCCCAGATCAGAGGCAAGACTGAGCCCTTGGGATGCCTCAGTGGCCCACCTCACTGCCCAGGGCTTGGTAGTACCCATCGTTTAGAACACAAATAACCTCCCTTGACAAGTTGCTGGGTGAAGAATTCCATATCCTGTGTCATGTTTAAGGACACAAGCTGACAACACATGAACATGGCCTGGCACACACAGTGGAAGAACTTACCTCTAGGATGAGGTCTCCTGGCACAAGGCCATCAGGACCCTTGGCAGGACTGTCATCTTCTACCTCGGCCACAAACACTCCGTGCAGGTTCCCACCACACAAGTGCACCCCTAGATCCAGCTGGGATTTCTTGATGAAAACAATGCGGGGTTCAGGGGTCTTCTTGCTGGTATCTCCCACAATCCTTTTGGGAAGGAAAATGAAGTCTTTAATACGTACAAGGAGAGAGGCAGACTGAGTCATGGCCAATGCCCTGCCTGCTTGCTTCACAGGTCTGGACTTCCAGAGAGCCAAAGGGTGGGCTGGTCACAGGCCCTCCTCTGTTGAGTCAGTATAGGGTTGGAGGCTGAGAGTAGCAATGTGAGAGACTGAAGAAAGAGGGCAACAAACCATTCAGAAAGAAAACAAGAAAGCCAGTAGGGGCCAGAGCTAAGGGCAACACCCATGCTTCTGGCCCAGCTGTGTCCCAGTGCCTAAGGAGACATGCCTTCCTGGACTGAGCTTGCCTGCCTTGGCCTCACTGTTTAGAGACAGCTCACTCAGGGACACACCTGAGCAGTTTCTATGCAGGGTTCTCCTCGTGGGCAAGAACTGAAGAGGCACAGGTGAGGCTGAGAACACAGTGAGGAAACCAGACACCCATGGACACCCAGAAGGGGTACAAAAGTAGAGTCCAACCCTGGTGACAATTTGCCTGCAGCTATGTGCCAGTGGGAGTGTCCCCAGGCAGAGCTGCCTCAATCTGCATGACACTGGGTAGATACAACCCTCCCATTAGAAAACCTTCTCCTGATACTATCCAGTTCCCTAGTTTCTCCAAGAGCCCCAGCAGGCTCACAGGAAAGGTCCATGCCTAGCTGACAACTCTCACAGAGCTCAGCCATGGCTGCCTCTCTCAGCACAGCAGCTCACCACCCTTGCCAGGGCCTGGCCATACATCAACATTACCCTGCTGGCCAGAGCCCCAAGGCGTTTCTGGTTGATAAAGTTGGGATGTCTGGAAACAGAATGGGAGAAGGAAAGATAGACAGAGGGAGGGAGTGGATGGGAGGGGAAGGAGGGAGGGAGGAGGGAAAAACCTGGTGTAGACTACCCTCCTGGAGCTGGAAGTCAAATGGACACTCAGCATGCCTATGCTGACCTGGAGCTGGAGGTGCTTTGCTTGGCTGGGGGGGTGCCGGGGCCTTCATCCTGCTCCATCAGTGGGTCAATGATTGAGGGATGTTCCGGGGTTGCAGCACTGCTGCCTTGGAGAGTAGAGTGAGGGGTGGCAGCAGGGTCCAGGTGGGAGCTGGGGATGGAAAACAGAAGGAATGTGATACACACATGCAGCTGGAGCCACCCCTCCTGCACTGGCAACAGGCCTGGACTGTGACTAGGAAACCCGGCTTCACACACGATGTCCTGGAAACTCGGAACTTTACCACCTGCCCCACAGGCTCTGCCTGACTCCAATGAGGGACCCTCTCCAAAGGTGTCCAGCCTGGAGGACACTCAAAGCCACTTTCCTTTCTCGTCTGCTTTTATTCTCTGCCAATCCATGCATGGTGGTTCTGCATAGGACATGTCACCCCTCCTGTCACCTACCCTGGGACCCACAGTTTAGGGGCAGGTACAGGCAGGTGTCCAGTGTTTGCTCACACAGAGTCAACCACTCAGTATAGATCCTGAGCCAGAGGTTCAATTTCTGGTTATGACAGCTCCTCCTTCCCCCGCACCCCCCAAGCCCCAGCCATCTACACTCTTAGTGCTTCAGAATCCTGTCTCTGGATATCCCTTGCTCCAAATTCAAGGTGATTCATTGTCCTTTACTAGAAGAATCTCAAACACTCGGAACTGGCATCAGGTAAGTAATCCCCGTCTCTCTCTACCCCCAGCCTGGATGCCAGCCCCCTGGGAAGCTCACCTGGAGCGGGAGTGGCTGTTGAGCTGGTGAATGTGTGGGTTGTACTGGGCCAGGATGGTGATGGTGTCACACTGCTGACCGATGATGAGCCGGGCCTGCTGCTCAGTGGCACTCCTCAGGTTGATGCCATTGAACTAGGAAGATGCCCAGGGTGGAGTCAATGATAGGCAATGACTGAGGCAGTGAACATGGACGTGGGAACAATGCTTTGTAGGAAGAAAGAGAGAAGGGAAGGAAAGAAGAGGCACTCCCTCTTACCTCAAGTAACTGGTCCCCATACTCAAGTCCAGCTTGGTGGGCGATGCTCCCCATGGTCACCTTGGAGACATAGATACCACCCTTCTCTCCACTCACAATGGAGATGCCCAGAGGCTCCGAACCCTTCTGCACCTTCACGTGGCGTGGCTCTTCCATGAAAGGCCTGGAAAAAAGAGCCAAAGGTTTAAGGGACTCAGAGGCAAAGCAGGCAGTAGAATGGGAAGGCAAGATCCAGCATGCAGTCAGCAATGTGAAGGATGGCCCGGAGCTCAGGTGTTCTGATAATGATAGAAAATGGAAAACCAGCTTTGGGCAAAGGTACACATTCCTGAAACTGCATGCAATACAAACACAGCACATCAAAACAAACATAGAAAAGACAGAGAATGGTTCATGTGAATTATAAATCACACACACACACACACACACACACACACATACACACACACACACTCATTTTTATTTGATGAAAAGATCCTATGGAATCTTTTCTGAAGGTTCTGAAGACACCCCCTGGGGAAACGTGATGGCTTTGCAGTTACAATCTCTCCCCCACAAATGATAGGAATAGCCAGTTCTTATACTTATGATAGGAATAGCTAGTTCTTATACTTATGGGTCCCTAGGATGAAGATGAAGCAGCTTTAAGCCATGAGAAGAGGGCTGAGGGACACTGGAGCAAGGATGCGTCCGTGCATTTACTGGCCAGAGAGCTGCCTCCCATATCCCAGGGCATGAAGGGGTGTGAGAACCTCATGTCAGGCCAACCTCAGACTCCTCAGCGAGGAGGACCTGGGCCTCACGGCCATGGGCAGCCTCAGAAGGATTCTGTGTGGAAGAGACACATTGATGGGTAAAAGTTAGGAGAGAAGCGGACAGACTACACACTTGAACAGACAGAAGACTGCCAACCTCTCCTCTAGCTGCAGCTTCACCAGCCTAGGGCCTCTTGATCTCCATCAAAGGCAGAGGAAGGAGGATTACCCTTCTACCAGGGGTTCCTTCTACAGCCCATGGAAAGTTCCAGGTTGAGACAGGCCTGTCACTTCCATGAGCCAAACAGAACACCCACAAGCTCAGAAGACCTTAGCCTAAGTCCCCACAGCTGTGTCTTAGAATAGCAAAGAGTAAAATACTTTTTTCCCCTAATTTAAAAAAATATATATTTATCTTTATATTCATTTATTTGTGTGTACATATGTGCATGCACACATATGCATGCCATGTGTATGTATGGGGATAAGAAGACAATTTTGGGGGTCAGGGTGGGGTCAGTTCTATCCTTCAACCATGTAGGTCCAGGGGATCAAACTCAGGTCAACAGGCCTGGCAACAAATGCCTTTATCTGCTGAGCCATCTCACCGTTCCACACTCCCATGACGTCCTTCTTACATTTTACTGACACTCTGCCAGGCAGTTTTACTTCCCAAACCCACCCCTCTACAAGTTTTCCCTCGACCTTCTAGCTCTACAGTAAGTTCTGCCATTGTACATGCATTAGAGTGTCAGGTAGTTACAAGGACCTTAGCAAACAACCATCTAAAGACCATCCTCATAGCCCAGCCTAAGAAGATAGAGCAGTAGAGTCACATCAAGGAGGAAGCAAGACTAGTTTCCACCCCAAGTTCATCCTCATCCAGTGACTACAGTTCTCTCTGTCCACATTAACATAGTGTGTTTTAGCTTGTAAAAGTGTGGTGGTGGTGCTTTTCATCCTAGCACTTGGGAGACAGAGGCAGGCAGATCTCTGAGATTGGGGACAGCCAGGGATACACAGAGAGACCCTGTCTCAAAAAAAGTGGGTATGTCACATAAAAGCTAAGAGGCTGGGGCTGAAGACATTAACACTCTTAATAGTGTGTACTGCTCTTTCAGGACCTGATTCAGTTGTCAGCAGTCATGTTGGGCCACCTGTAACTCCAATGTCATAAGATCTGATAGCCTCTTCTGACATCCAAGGGCACACCTGCATTCATGTGCATACCTCAACACAAACACACACAGACACACAGACATATACACAGACAAACTCATAGAAACACACATGGACACATACACACACACAGACAGACACAGCCAGACAGACAGAAACAGACACACACAGACACACAGACACAGACAGACAGACAGACACACCCACACACCCACACCCACACCCACACACACACACACACACACACACACACACACACACAAGAAACTTCCAAATGACCCTATGAATCAGTGTTTCCTGGCATGGAAAGACAGAGAAACTCTGGGCGGGAGAAACTCCTAGTGACCTATATGCAATGTTTATGTCAGTGGGTTTGTTTTTATTCAAGCTATGTCAGTGTGGTGGTTTAAGTATGTTTGGCCCATGGGAAATGTCACTATTAGGAGTGGCTTGTTGGTATAAGTGTGTGTCACTGTGTAGGCCGGCTTTGAGGTCTCCTGGTGCTCAAGTTCTGCCCAGTGTGGAGGAGAGTCTCCTCCTGGCTGCCTTTGGATCAAGGTATATAACTCTCAGTTCTTACAGCACCATGTCAGCCTGCATGCTGCCATGCTCCCACCATGATGATAATGGACTGAACCTCTGAAACTGTAAGCCAGCCCCAATTAAATGCTTGCCTTTATATTTTTAAGAGTTGCCTTGATCCTGGTGTCTCTTCACAACAATGAAACCCTAACTAAGCCAGTCCATATCTATGCATGGGCAGACTTTGACAGAGGGTCTTAAGAAGACTGTGAACAATGGCATCTGAAGGGAGAACAGCTGATGGCTACTTCCTCCATCTTCCCAGCATTCATGTCTAACTTTACTGGGAGCAGGGCAGGGCAGGAATCACTCACACCTACCTGGCTCTCTCCCATCAGGGTGCTGATGATGGGTGCATCACTCATGTGACAAGGCCCCTTCTACTTCTGAGGACACACATCATTTGGAGAAGGCAGAGCTAGAGCTGAGCAAATCCTTCCACATTCTCATGTGTGCCAGCCAGAAAGGTTCTGTTGCTGCTGCCCTGGGGTTGGATGCATCTGCTCCCCTGGGCTCTCGGGGTAATACTTGCTGAGTTTCTTTTCTTACAAGTTGAGATTTTCATATCAAATATGACCTATTTTATTTATTTATGTATTTAGGATTTGTTTTGCAACAGGTTCTTACTATGTGGTAAGACAGGGTCTGACTCGGCTATTTTGGAACTCATAGAGATCCACTTGCCTGTGGGCATTTCATTTCTCCAAATAAAATAAAATAAACTTTGGGGCAGAAAAGAACCAAAAAATGCAGCAAACTGTATGTGGGGGCCAAAGACCAGGGATAAGAATGAGTCTCAGTTCTAGTGCGGTCAGGCCAGTCACTACGTTTGCATCCACAGAACTCCTGCAGGTGGTTTGGATACAGCCCACTCTAGTGAAATGGACTTAATTGTAAGAACACTCATGCAACTAAGACTTTTAGAACAGTGTTGTAAATGGGCCTGGCAAGCAGTTAAGTAGCAAGCACTTCGATATACCTGTCACCACCAGACCATCTCCAGCATCTTGCTTAGTCACTGCTTGGGGAAGAGTCCACCTTTCTCTGTTCCCGTCATCTACACCTGACCTGCTGGGTCTCCAGCAGCCACTGTTTCTACAGTAGGCCTTAGGTGCTCTGGACTACCCCATCACTGGAGCAGATATGAAGTGCTCTGGGCTACCCCAGCCACAGGTATCCATTATACTCACCTGTCCTTCCTTCGCTCCCCATGAGAAGAGGGATTGACCGCAATTCTGGGCAAAGTGGAGGCTGAGGTCTGAGGCTGGCTACAGGAGGACAGGGTATCAATGTTCAGCGGGGACCGGGGAGGAGTGCTACATTCAGAATGTGACAATGAGCCTGCCAAGAGAGAAGAGGCAGATGTGACTGGCTCTGTCATCTACACACAGGCTGCATGCTGCGCCCGGGCCCTGACAAGGGTCTCCACATTGCCTACTGTCCCCACAGCAACAGGTGAGGGGCTAGGCTCAGTCATTTTTACCAGCCCACAGAGATGACTAGAAGGGGACCCAGGGGCAGCAGGCACAGGAGAGAATGCCCAATTCTTACCTCTGTCAGAGCCCATGACAGACCGGGGATATCTTGGTGTTAATGGAATCTTAATCCTCTCTGCCTTGAACTGCAGGTTACTGGAAGACCCTGTTGTTCCAGAAGACACGGTGTCAGGCCCTGTGACTAAACCACAGCCCTAGGTCCTCACATCCACTCAGCAGTCAGCACAGTAACAAAAAGCCTGCTGAATATCCTTGAGGGAAATGATCCATGCAGGACTACAAAGAAGCAGACCTGGAATATTCTAGAACAGCAGCACATGCCTTAAAATGCAACAGTCACCTAGGTGCTGCACTGGGTGTTCCATCTTCTCTCTGAAGCCCTAAACACCTCTCCCAGTGTCTTATACTGGGCAACTGGACACCTCCTCTGGGTTACATTTCCCCCAAGTATGTATCCATATAGGACACCCAGAATGACTAACTCAGGGTCAGGAAAGAGGAGGTCACCTGGAACTACCATGCAACCATCATAGACCCTGCAGGCAAAGGCAGCAGCTCAGTAAACACTGACATAACAGACAGCTCACAGGATATCAGTCATCCAGAGGAGGGAACTGGAGGGAAAGGAGTCACGTGGACAGCCCACCCAAAGCCCTGGTTACTAAAACTCAAGCACCAGTGGTAGTTACCAAGGCGGGCACTGGAGGGCAGAGAGTTGGAACCTTGGGAGGCTCTCATCTCAGAGTAGTCACTGCAGACCCTGTGGCTCAGGTCCAGGCTGAGGCGTCCCTGATGCTGGACACTGTGAGTGAATCAGAGAGATGAGGGGCCCTGGAGAAGGGCTAAGACCAGACATGACCACCAGGGAGAAACCCAGTAAGCAGCCTAAACCTCCTTAAGACAGAAGAAGAGTTAAGTGTCCTTGCTGTTTGCCTAGAAGAGGAGACTGACACTGGTTGCTTCTCACAGACAGCATCTATTCAGGACTGTCAGTAGCAGAGGGACCACACAAGGGCCAGTTCAGGGATGGGATGGACAGGGAGAACAAGACTCTGCCTTGAGGGGGCATGGTCTGGGGGAAGAGTCCTGGATAGAGCAGTGTCGTAGCTCACTCAGGACAGCACGTCCAGGAAGCTAGGCTAGGAGAGATCAGCCAGGGTCTATCCACGCTGACTGGCCTGCAGTCAGTCCCGACAAAGTGGTTTAGGTTGTGTAGTGATGACATCTCTTCCCCACTTAAAACTCTTCCTCCTGTGGTCTTCCCTGGAGGTCTTTCAGAGTTTGTGCCTTAGTGGGCCTCCTCCCGACTCACTGGCAAGCTTTGCCTATGCTTCCTCCCAGGCACCCAGCCCTCAGCCCTGCAGCTCTCCTTTCGGAACTTTTGTATGGGTACTGTTATTTATTTTTTTTCTCATTGAGGCATTAAACCCAGGGGCCTGTGCATGTAGGCATGTGTTCTACCACTGACCTACATCCCAGCTCCTATGGCTGCCATTATTGTTCTTCTAGTCACAACAGCTGCTCTTATGCCACAGTACACTCTGCAACCGCTCTGTCCTAGATACTCTCTTTCCAATCAGTCCAGCTGCCACCCTGTTCCACTGTCTCAGGGCCACTTATCACCACACCCTGTATAGATTCTCATCTGTCTGCCTTCTACATGAGTGAAAGGCTGCCTTTCAAGTTTACCACTGTTTGCCCTTGAAACCAGAACAACTATTGGGGCATAGTAAGTGCTCATTAAAAAATTTGCCAAACAAATGAATGGGGTGATCCTGAGCCCCTTCTCTCATTTTTCTTAATTTCGGGTTTCTTTGAATACCAGGGTGAGCTCACACAGCATCCTCTAAGCCCAGTTCTGCTTCCTCAGCCCTTTTCTAGGTAGCCAAGAGGCTTCTCTGTTCACAGGCCTCCGTGTGAATAGCTCTCTAACCAGGAGACTGGACAGCTGGTACTCAGGATAGGATAGGTGCCTTGACATACCTGGGTGACAAGCTCTGGGAGCCAGCATCACGGGGCACAGGTGGAGAGCCGCAAGGAACCACCCTGTGGCTGCGCACGGTATAAATGGGGTTCCTCAGAATGGAGCTCACAGTAGTGCTAGGAGTCATACTCCGGGGAACAGTGCCTAGAAATGGGCTGGGTCAGAACAGTGGTTCCAGAACACCCCGACAGCGCTGGGCTGGCACCCACCCTCCCACAAACACCAGACAGTCGCAGTCTTTAAGGAAAAGGATTCTAGGTAGACACTTTTAACCACCAAATTTGCTGTATGGCTTTGACCACTGGCCTTTCCCCAACCATAAAAGATGACTGAGCCATGACAATGAGCCAAGAACATATCCTTCAGAGACAGGACCAACAATCACAATTACGGGCTGAATATATGCGACAATATCCCCTCTTCCCAAAGACTGGACATCCCTCTGAGCCCATACCAACCCTGCTCCAAGTTCCTGTCCCAGCAGCTTACCCACAGATGGCCGGTTGGGGTAGAGCAGGGGGTTGCCATGCCGGCTAGCATGCCCTGGTGAGTACGGGGACCATTCCTGGCCCTCAGGGGAGAGCTCTCCACTGGCTGGAACACACGCCTGTTCCTGCAGAATCAAAGGCAAGAACGTCTGCTGGAGAAAGGAGTACTCAGCATGTTTGGAAGCTGACTTCTGCCCATGCACCAGCTCCTCCCACTCAAGCTAAGGAGAGACCAGTAGGAGGAGACACTGCCCATTCACACTGCCCGACATCTGCGTTGACAAAGGGTTTCCTCTCCAGACCCATCAGAAGACAAACGCAGAGAAAGAATCTATCTTTCAAATAAAGATTGTGGGAATGGCAGGTGGGAAGGCATGTCTGAGACAGGGGGAGCAGCGTTCACTGTGCCCCAGGAGTTTCAGCTCCAAGCAGTCTCCCCTTCTGGAAAGGAGCACACCCCGTTGGTCTGCCCAACTACCAGCTTCATGTGGACCATCCATCTCCCCCTAATGTCCTGAGGCAAATTGGTCACTTAGCTTTTTTTAAAAAAAAAAACAAGTTCAAAAACTTTTTTAGAAAGCAAAACAAACATTATGTTCAGGTAAGTGCTCTCTTGGTGCCATTTCCCACTGCTACGAATGCCCCATGGCCCTTTCCCACCTCCTAGAGAGGACTGTTGCTCGCGGCCATCCACCTGCCACCCTATGCACTCCTGGAGGCACACACCAACAACAAAGGCTCTGTACAAGCCTGGGAAACTGTGTGAGCTCCTATACAGGCTCCCATCCCAGCTGCTCCAGCCCCAGTCCAACCTCTACCTCCAGGAACTGAGCAGGAATCACTACTGGAGAAATCTTGGGCCGAAAACTGGGGGCAGACTTTGGCCGGCGCCGCTTCTGCCCCAGCTCATCTACTTTCTGGGAGGTGAGGTCTTCATCACAGGGCTTCTTGGCAGGCAGGTAAGAGGTGTCTCCGTCTCCTTCAGAGTGGTAGCTGGAGGCAATGCGGACCCTGGCCTTCCGAGGAGGTGAAGCATGCATGGGTTCACCGGGGTCCATACTGAGAGGTGGGGCACTTGGAGGGCTTGTGGAAGGTGAGCTGCCCACCAAAGTGGCTTCTGACTCAGAACTGGTCTCCAGCCTATGTTGGAACTTGATAGAGTCACTTCTCCTGGGGGGCTTTGGGGGTGTCAGAGACCCTACCCTCTTGGAGGGCTGGGGGGAATGAGTAAGGCCAGAGCCTGGAAGCAAGTAGTCTATTTTGGGGGGCGTCTGTGGGCGCTTGAAAGTATTTGGGTCAAAGATGGACTTTCTTTGCTTGGGTTTCTTATACACAGAGAGCTTCTCAGGCCCTGATGTGGAGCCAATCACAGCCTTGGGCCAGGTCCCACCACTATTGGAGCCCTCAGGATCTATCTTGTCCAGGGGAGCCTCTACTGCCCCACAGGGGCCCACCTCAGTCACAAAAGACAGCAGTGGCCGCTGGCTCTGCACGTCCACTAGCCCATAGCCACGTTCTGCAGAGGTATCAGAGCGGAATGAGTTCAGACTACGCTCAGAGGTACTAGGACAGGTCTGAGGGGAGGCTGGAGAGGAGGCTCCGGAGAAGGGCTTGTGCAGAAAAGAACTGCTGCCTCCAGAATGTGCCAGCTCCTTCCTGTCCTCCAGACGATCAGTGTAGAAAATGTCTGTCTGCGTGGAATTATTGTGCTGTAACAAGTTCCGTTTGTTATGCGACTGGACCTCTGGGCCATGGGCTCGGCAACTCAGCACCCTATCTGAGTCCTTGATATTTTCAAAGATGTTCTGGCCACTCCATGAGGAGCTCTGGGGAAACACCTGAGCCAGGGGTGCAGAGGGACAAGAGAGAGAGAGGGTGAGATACAGTTGCTTACAACTGCCATTGGAAACCATCTCCAGAATGGAGTGGTTGAAAAGAACAGCCACAGCTTCTCGGCAGAGACAGACAGACAGACAATGGGCACAAACAGATGCATGTACATACTAGTGTCTAAGTTTTCTAATGAGCCTAGCTATGCAAAACTCATAAGAGCAATAAAACCCTATTGGCTTTGAGCACTTGTCTGCAGCCACCTGCACACTGTGTAAGAATCATTAAGCATTAAGGTAAATTATTCATGGTAACCCAGGCAACGGAAAACTAACCAGGGCTAAGAGGAAAGCTCTCGTGTCACAAGAAGACTCAGAAACAAACAACTGTAAGTGAGCAAGCCTATGTGAAAGGGGGGCCCAGCTACACAGTACTCTAGGAAAGGCAGAGGTCTGGAGACAAGAAAAGGATTGGTGGTTCTTGGGTGCCTAAAAAGAAGTAGAAATGACCAAGAACACAGGAGACTTTCAGGGCAGTGAAAATACCTGTGGAATACTTTAAAGATGGCCACGTGTTAGTATACATGTGTCCAAACCAGCAGCTCTCAACTTGTGGGATTTACCTTAAAATCCACAACAGTAGCAAAACTACAGTAATAAAGTTATAAATTAGCAAGGAAAATAACTTTATGGTTGGGGGTCACCACAACATGAGGAACCATTTAAAGGGTTACAGCACTAGGAACGTTGAGAACCACTGGTACAAACCCACAGAATATACAACATCAACAGTGAAACCCCCATTAAGCTAGGCAGCAGTGACAGCGCATTGTCTGTACCAAATGTACCACACAAACGCAAGCTGTCAACACCAGGGGAAAGCTAAGCTGGAAGGCCCACATAAAGGAATACACAAGAACAGTCTGCCAGCCCAGATGTTCTGTAGACTTAAAACAGTCCCCAAACATCTATTAATTTAAAAGAGTAACTTAGAAAACATCTCATAGTGTACTGGACAGACTCATGTTTCTAAATTTCTATTGGTAACCTTTTCAACTGTGTAGGAAAGTTGATATATAAGTATAATGAGTGTCCATACACCCACTCACCAGATTCAATGATTTTACCAGATAGCTTTTATCATCTTTATCAATGCTGACATGAGGAACACGGGAAAGGTACATATATCTTGGTATTTCCTCAGCTAACAACTTCTGAGTGAACTATCACGGATGGCCATTCTCCACTAAATCCCAAGGTCACTGCCGGGCCTAAGAAACCTATCTCTAGGACCATCAGACTATCCAGTCCCGTGTGAAATGTGCCCAGCTGTTCTCAACAGTACTATTTTCCAATCAATCAGTTTTCTTATACCCTGCATTTGGAAATCAATATAATTTCCCCCAAGGATCCTGGTGCTCTTTAGAAACAGCTCAGGAACAAGGAGCCGAGGCTTCTTCTCACCCTCACAACTGTGGCAGAAGTGCCCAGTACCCACCTTCAAGAGGGAAAGGGTCAAGGAGTCTTGACAGCTGCGCAGCAGAGATTCACATTCATTCAGAGACTTATTGTCCAGTGCAATACCGTTGATCTAGGGCCAAAGAGAGAGCTGGTCAGGCCTATTGATGGGCAGCCTCAGTGATCCCAGGCTGCCTGGCCACGGGCTGGCCCACCTGCCAATCCTAGGACTGTTTATGTAAGGAGCCAAACTCAGGGATTAGTGGAAGAAAACAAGACCCTCCCCAGCAGCACCTGGGCCTAGATAAGTATCTTCTGAAGCAAGTGGAACACAATCCTAACATCACACTGGGTGGGACCAGAACATAGGGGACCCCGAGGAGACATCCTACTGTATGATACCAGTCCACTCCTTCATTCATGAGTGGCCAAGAAATACATCTGCCTCCTGAAAGTGGGTGGAGAATGAAAAGGAGAACACAGCTTTGAGAAGCATTTGTGACACAGAAAGTACCACATGAAAGGAAGCACTGCCATTGTCAAAGAGAATCAACACCCTCTCCTGGAATCTGTCCTTACCCCTCACAGACATAGTCAAACTTTCTCTAAAAAAAAGCACCTGGCATGATGAATGCCTATGTATTGTACATCCAAGCCATGGAAACACCTGGTAGTGGAAAGAACTGTTGGGACCCAGTACACTTGGAGGCCGTCATAGGTGATGTTGAGTGAATAGAGCCTTGATGGAGTCACATACTGTATGATGTCACTCACAGTACAACTTAACTGCCAGCGTGAAAGACTGTGTGTGCAGGAGGGGAGCTATGAAGAGGAGACAGAAGGGGAACCTGTCTGATAAAGAAACAGTTCTATGTGTCTGAAAGATAACTAAATGTTTTCTGATTGAATCTGAGGTCTGCTCCAGAGAAGGGAATTCAAGCCTGATATCATAAACCTGGTCAAAGCTCACTGCTTTGGAGGTTGTTTTGCTAAATAGTCACGTTGTCAAACTACCTTCTAAATACTTATGTTTGTATCTCTGGTTTTATGCTGCTTTCAACCTCAGCCAGAGAAGCCTCTTTCTGCAGGGGACACTGGTTAATGTATTGACCCATAGCTGACCAAAGTGGAGAGAATAAACAGCTCCTGAATGATCAGCCTTAAATTGATCATCTATATCAATTACCCAAGCCTCAGAGAACACAGAGAACTGGAGACAGAGAATTTAAGAGGGGAAGTTGTGGAGCAGTGCTGTGAAGCTCTGTCATCTGAACAAGACATGGCAGTTGTGGGTGGGAAGTTGTCGGGGGAAGCAGGAGGGGATCAAGGTAGATTGTATACATGTGTGAAATTGCCAATGAATAAGTAAAAGATATTTTTAAAAGTCTCACACAATACAAAGTCATATCAAAATGCTCAACTGTGCCAAGACAGTGCTACATTATGATATTATAGCTCCAATGTATGACATCGCAATGCTCCCATGTGCCAACAAAATACTAACTGGTACCCCTCACATCGCTGTTCTTAAATAATTTTACTTTCGACTGAGTTTCTAGTGGTTCACAGTGTTGTCATCGCTCCACTAGAATAGCACATTGCTTCAAAGTGGCATCACGATGCTCCATGATGCTGTCTAACCCTGCATATGACATTACGTGATATCAGAATGCTCTACTGTGAAGTGATATCAGAATGCTCTACTGTGTTTTCACAGTATGCTACCACAGTGCTATATAACACTGCTCAGTTGTGCTGACATGTATCATCATAGCACAATGTTCAGTAATGCTGACATGTCACGTTTTTATGACATCACAATGCTCCACTGTGCCCTCCCAATACTGCACATGATATCACTTTTTAAAAAAATTCAAAAACAAGAAAGGACAGATGATTCTTGAGGAGCAACTCTCAAGGGTGCCCTCTGGTCTCCACATGTTCTGAAACATGCATATGCACATCTGCATATACATGTACCCACACAAAGACACACACTGCCACCTCCACACATGAAAAACTAAAAAGAAAAGATCTACAGAATGTGATTACATTGGGAAGGGCAGTTAATGTGCATTTCCTGGCACCTTGTCTCCAGTTTTAAGACCTTTCCATGTGACCATGCTGTTTTTAAGCACTGGTTCTCCTCAAATCTGAGGAACATTGGCAAAGTTGTGTAGTGATGAGCTCTCTCCATTAGGTTCTGGTAAAGGCTGACAGGAGAGGTTACTGGTAGCCATCGAGCACTGTTTATAATTGAAAAGATGCCCACACTGGACTGGCTAGTAACATAAGCTGACATCCCTGAGGACCCACATGGGGGCTGAAGATGTGCTTTGTAGACAGCTTGCCTAACATGCATGAGAGTCTACATCCTAGGTTCCATCCCCAATACCACTGACTGATTAAGTATATCAATTTAGAAGGAGCCACAGAAGGATCCAAAGACATTAATCTCTCTAGGTCATGAGGTCAAAAAGAAAATGCAAGGGGAACAAATGAGGATGTTACAGTGCCAAATGAGCTATAAAAAAAAGCTATAAAACACAGTAAAACCAGAAGTGGGCATGCTTGAAACAGTGCTGAAATAAACACAGTAAACTGTTAACCATGGGAACCCATAGATGGCTCCAAGAAGCAGATGACCTGCTGTCACTACCACCTTGTACAGAACTAGAATTTTACATGTGTGCCATCAAAAAGGACATGTGCTTCCCACATAAGCAGGTTGGTCTGAAAATTGACACATGCAAGCCCTGATACTCAGAAAATGCTGACATTTCTCGTTTAGTGCTGAGATTAGGGTGTTCAGAAATAGCAGTACTACAGGTGAGGCTCACTGTGGGACCTGGGATAACAGCAGATGGTGATAACAACTACATGTCATCGAAAGGAGGCAGTTTTAAGGATGCATAGCTGAGCAGTCCAGCCTTGTGAGGTATGTACCATTAGTGAAGACTGACTTAGAAAGCACCCATGATGTAGAATGCAAACCGCAGATCCCACTGTTGTGTTTAAACACAAAGCTAGAACCCTATACACGCACCTGGGCTGGAGCACCTGCCATGTGAGGGCAAATCTCTAGATGTGGATTCAAAACAGAAGGGAACTACTACTTTTTGCTCTATGTGGTTGTTTTGTTTTGTTTTGTTTTGTTTTGTTTTAAATCATGGGACCATTTTATAGCAAACAAGTTTTATATTGGTAACTTATGTTCATTCTCGGAAAAGTGTCCATTATAGGCATGCACATATTAAGGAATGCTTAAGAAAGGCTTGATTGCCTTTGGTGTGCAGCAGCAAAAAAAAATGATTCTCTTCTTCCTTCTAGACTATTCTAATGTTCTACAACATTCACTGTCACAACAACTCAGCACTTTCGTTAGAAAAAAGGGATTATTTTTAATGTTCATACAGTACAATACCCATGACCTCTTATTCAAGGCTCCTGGCCTACGCATAGCAGACAGCTCACTCTGTTCTGCTGACTCACCGCAACAATCCTGTCTCCCACGGCGAGGGACCCCTCTTTGGCAGCCGGGCTTCCAGGCACCACAGCGGCAGCATACACTCCATTCTCCAAACTGATGCCACTGTCTGCAAGTCACAGGAGGGCACTGGATGACCTGATCTGGCTGCCCCATGCCAATTCTGCTGACTAAATTTATCAAAGGGACTGAAACCCATTCTGTGCCATCCCCACAGGGAGCTCATCACACCCCTATTTGGTGAGTCAGGCACCGAAGACCTCCCACCAGGAGAGCGCCTGGGCTGCATTAAGACACCATCAGCACGCATTCTTGGGAACAAGGTGATCCTGCAAACACAATCTCCCTCCAGCAGACAGGATGTCTGCCTCATCTTGAGGCCTACTACCTTTCTGTCCACTGAGGTTGATATGCAGAGGTGTGACGACCTTCCCACCAAGGGACTTCCTCCGCCTCACAACCATGTTGATGGCTCCCTCTCCATTGAGGAGTGCCTTGATGGCCTGTTTCTTGTCCTTGTTGATGAGGTCCACGTCGTTGATTCTCAGCAGCCAGTCGTTGACCCTGAGGAGGGACAAGGTCAGGCACGCACCCACTCAGAGCCTGGGACCGCTAGCTGCCCCTTACTACCATGCCCATTTCCGGGCTCACGTGTCAGCGAGTAGGTTCCCTGCATCCAAACTCATGAGGGTTGCAGCCTCCAGAGTACACAGCTATAAAACCCATGGATGCTGGCGTCAGGCAGATGATGACGTTAGGCAGCCTTGGCTTCAGATCCTGACTCTGCCACTTACTAGCTGTGGAACTTAGAGTTTCTGTGTCCTCATCTATAAGGTGGGGCAATATTTGTACTTGCTTCAAATTATAAAGATTAAAAGATACAGTGTGCACACCAGTACTTGGCAGTAGTTAGGACAGTGTATCACTTTATCCTTTTCAACATTTCACGGGACGAGCAGGCAGTGCTACATCCTGCTCTCATCACATACCCCTGAGCCCTGATCTCTCAGAGAAGCAAAATCACAGCTCCTGCTACCTGAAGAAAAGCCAGACTCAGGGGGCACCCAAGAGATGGTCTCCTTTAAGACCATTCCAGCTGAGCTTGTAGCTTCAGATAGCTCTGTGAGTCCCCTGATGCTTGGATATGTTCATTTTGCTGCTAGCTGTCCTCTTTGAAGTATTCTACATTGGGTGGCAGGGCCCCTCTTGCCCTCCAAGGGCTGGATCTCCTCAGCTCTTACCTTAAGCGACCATCAGCAATGCTTCCTTTGTCCACTTTAGTAACAAATATTCCACAATCCCCTGGGAAACAAGGCTCATTCACGCCTTCTGCCATGTCAAACCCAAGTGCTTTCAAGTCAATATCCTCCTGTCAAAATAGCACCAGCAGATCTTTACCAAGCAGAGAGTAGAAAGACCCTAAACCCCAAGCGAGGCACTCGGTCCTTGAGATAGACATGTCTGAAGAGCTACACCTGCCTGTTCTAGGCACTGCAAATATCCTCGTGAGTATTGCCCCTGGTCTTTCACTGGAGCCTCTGCCTTGGATTTGTCACACCACCATGAGACACAGAAGTAATGTAGCCCAGCGTGGATTGTGTGGTTAGTCTTATGTCAATTTGACATAGGACAGAATCACTTGGGAGATGGAAACCTCACTTGAGAAAACGTTTCCATAAGATCAGACCACAGGCAAGATTATAGGGCATTTTCTTAATTAGTGATTGATTGATGGGGAGGGTCCAGCCCATTTTGGGTGTGGCCGTCCCTGGATGGTAGTCCTGGGTTCTATAAGAAGGCAGGCTGAGCATGCACTCCTCCATGGCCTCTGCAACAGCTCCTGTCTCCAGGTTCCTGCCCTGTGTGAGTTCCTATTATGACTTCCTTTGATGATGAACCAAGATCTGGAAGCATAAGCCAAATAAGTCCGCTCTTCCCCAAGTTCTGGTCATGGTGATTCATCCCATCAATAGCAATCCCAACTGGGATGGATGGCTGCAAGGAAAAGATGCTTTCTACCTGGGGGAGGTAGCCAATGAAACAAGAACCAACAGGGCATCCTCTACTGCCCCAAAGACCTCACACCCAAGAGAGAGGACAAGCACAACCACCCAAGGCAGCTCACCGTCTCTCTCTCAAACTCCACAACTTCTGTTTCCCACTCCATGGAATCAGTGTCAATGGCTGAGTCGTGGGAACTGTGGGCCATCAGCTGCCGGAACCGGGCCTCCTTCTCCAGCTGGCATTCCATCTGCTCCCTGTGAACAGAAGAACTATGGCAGTGGCCCTTTTAAAAGAGAAACATCTCACCAAATCACAGCTCAAAACTAAGGCAGTCACTCCTGAAAGTGAAGCAGGGATCTTTCCCCTGGGTATTCAAGCTTCCTAATAAGCTAGGATAAAGCTTTTGTGAATTATCAGTGGGGTTCCATAGTAGTGTTTTTAAACACAGAAACTCTTCCCAAATTTATCTAGAGGTTTAAAGCAATTTAGGTCAAAGACCAGCAAGAGGCCTAGAAATGTAGCCCAGTGGTAGAATGTTTATCTAGCATCTACAAGGCTCAGAGGTAGAACTATGATGGTTAGTGTTTTGTTTTGTTTTGTTTTGGGGACAGTCTCATTGTATAGCCCTGGCTATCCTAGAACTTGCTCTGTAGACCACACTGGTTTGAACTCAGAGATCCTCCTGGCTATGCCTCCCAAGTGCTGGGACTAAAGGAGTGTGCCACCACTCACACCTGGCTGATTCATCTTTCTTAAAAAACAAATTATAAGTAGGGAGACACTCGAAGGTGCCCAGGGCAGCCAAAAGCACTGGATCCCCATGGAACTGGAGTTACAGGGATGATGAACTGCTGATAAGAGCACTCCACAAGAGCAGTGCATTCTCTTAATAGCCTACCCATTTCTCCAGCCGAGGCGTTAGTCTTGACTATCAACTTGATTCAACTGAGAAATGCCTTGACTAATCGAGTGTGGGCGTAGTATGAGGGCATCGCTAGAGACAATGAGATAATAAGGGCTCTAACTTAATCTACAGATCAACCCTTCTTTGATTCCTAATATGACAGCATTATTGGGAGGTGGTGGACAGTAGAAAGTGAGGACTCTAGAGAAGTGGAGTCACTGGGATCATGTCTTTGGGGTGAAACCATGCCATGCCCCAACTCGTTCTTGAAGTCCCTGTGCTCTCATAGTAGTGTTTTTTAAACACAGAAATTCTCCCCAAATTTATCTAGAGGGTTAAAGCAATTTAAGAACTTGCTCTGTAGACCACACTGGCCTTGAACTAGAGATCCTTCTGCCTCTGCCTAGAGGTTTTAGACCCCATTAAGTGAACAGCTATCTACCACCACATGCATTCCTAACACCATTGTGTTCTTCCCAGAAAACTTGGGGTCAGGCAACCATGGGCTAAGATCACCAAAACCATGAGCCAAAAAATATTCCTCCTCTGTTGGGTTGATTGTGGCAGGTTCTATGTCGCAGACACAAGAAAGGAACCAATTCAAGGACGTCCATCTAAAATTCAGGAGGAAGAGATTTAGGCTAGCTAATGCTATCTCAGAAAGGAAATACAAAGTGAGGGATGGTGACAAAGACATGTGGATAGACGAGCACACTGTGCAAGCCTGATGACAGAAGTCCCATCCCTGGAACCCCCATTAAGTAGCTCGATATGGCGCCATGTATCTGAATTTCAGGCACTCCTACAGTGAGATGGGAGGGTGAGACAGGAAAATCACCCAGAGGCTTGCAGCCAAGCCAGCCTTGAGTAGACTACATACAGAAAATAGAGAAACCTGTCACACACATGTTCTCTCTCTCTGTCACACACACACACACACACACACACACACACACACACACACACACACACACACACAAGGATAAAGTTTTAAAGAGATTTCCAGGAGAGGAGTTACTCAGTTGAAGACTCCCTTTCTCTAAAGCAGCTGCAATGGGGTTTGTGTGAAGACACACAGATCAAAGGTATGGAATAAGGGCCCTGCAAATGCCACCAAATGATGCAAAGGTACAAAAGTAATTCAAAAGGACAGACTTCTAGTTATGATTTGAGCAGGTCAACATCCACAGTTTACCAAGGGAGTAGGTGTGGCTGGAGAGATGGCTCATGGCTAAGAGCACTGATTGCTCTTACAGAGGTTCCAACTTCAATTCCCAGCATCTACATGGTGGCTCACATCCATCTTTAACTCTAGATACTGGGAATTGGACACCCTCTTCTGGCGTCTGCTGGCACTTGCATTCATACATATATATAAAATGTTAAAAAAACTCCCCTCAAGTAAACCTCATACCCTTTTAATTACCTCAAACTATATCATATATTCACCTGTAAGACAGAACACTATAAAACACTTGAATGAAGCCATGTGGCACATTCCAGTAACCCCAACACTGAAGAGGTTGAGGCAGGAGAATGGTGAGTTCAAGGCCCTGACCCGAAAAGTCAAAGGCTAAGGGTGTCGCTTGGTGGTAAAATGCTTGATTAGCATCAAGCTCTGGTTCAAATCCCAGGTCTAGGGCAACAAACAGCCTTAATGGTAAAGGTTAAATGAGAGGCTTTTTAGATACAATACGTAACAGATTTTTTTAAATTAACAACTTGAACTTCATGAAAATAAAAAAACTAACTATAGGGGAAACTCAGGAAAGAAGATGTGGAAAAAGACCAAGAATGCTTATTGGTCTATGACTTATTAAGTGACTGACACCACTTTCTAATATCTGGGCCCAAGCTGCCTTAAGTCTATCCACACTGGCTGCTGACATAAGGGACCTGCTTTTGTCTCCCTATGGATAGGCTACTAGGCTTGCACCTATGGATAGCTGCTCCCAGGCTATGAATGCTTATGTAGCCTCCTATTCCTCCTTCTCCCACCAAAACAGTGAGGTGCCACCCAATGCTCCACAGTGATGCTCAGGATATTCTGCCTGTCACCACAAGGGCTATCTATGCTTCTCCAGACTGAAGGTCCCTAGGGCAGCAGCAGGGACATCCTTAGTAGCAAGCCACCAGTGAGAGAATTTAACAGAGAAAAGCTGCAACTGCAAGCACGATAAACAGACAGAAGCCAGTGTTTTTTCTATGCTCTGGCTCAAGTAAAATGGAGACTCTCCTTCCATACCACTCTGGAGCTTCCAGAGTTTCCCTTAAAATGGGCGTTTCTGTCTTTTCTATTCAGTGCTAGATGAAGTGAAAGACTTGCAGGTGCCATGCTCTACTGATAAGTTATACTCCTGCCTGGTGGGATCCATGCCCAACTCCATCCCTTGTTCCTGGGCAAGGGCCTGCCAGGTTGCCTCTAAAGCCCTGGACTACTTAAGAGTCTCCAGCTCCCTCTGGTGTAGGTTATTTGATAAATGAAGCTATTGATCTTGGTAGATATCACCGAATGGAAAAAAGGGAAACTACTACCCGCTTCTGGAAGGGTCTGCTCACTGTGAGGTATCAATGACTTCTTTGCTTGCATATGTGAATGCCCCGGTGGCCTCTTATCATATCAGCTCTAGAAATGTCACATGATGAGCAGAGCCACTGCCTCCCAGGTAGTCTGAATCTAGACTAAAAGAGTCATTGGGCTCTGCCAATTTCAATTATAAACTCTGAACTTTATATTTTCCATCTGCAGCTAACTGGCCCTCTTGGAGGGTGCTGTGATTGAAAGGAAGGTGCCCAGTAATCCACACAGCCTTACAAATGGGCATCTACAGAACATGAGTAGAACAGACTACCAAGCCCCAGTGACAATTCCCTGGAAAACTGTTACTTCACTGCTAAGTGTGTCCCTCTCTGTCTGTCTCTGTTTCTCTGTCTCTCTGTCTCTGTTTCTCTGTCTCTCTCTGTCTGTGTGTGTGTGTGTCTCTCTCTCTGTCTCTCTGTCTCTCTCTCTGTCTCTCTCCCTGTCTCTCTGTGTAGCTCTCTCTGTTTCTCTCTCTCTCTCTCTCTCTCTCTCTCTCTCTCTCTCTCTCTCTCTCTCCCCATATGCACTCTTAATACAGTATGCAGTATGACGTGCTTGGTTAGTGCTGTTTGCTTTGTGCCTCTCCTGGGCCAGGAAAGAAGCTCAGTACACTTCTTGTTGAGTGAATAAAGGAAATAAGTGAACTATAAATGGTGCAGGCATGTCCACCCCAAATGCATTCCTTCCCATGTGCCTTGGCATTAGGTGCTTGTCCCGTCTCTATGAGCTTATCAATGGGCTGGTGCCATCTTCTGTGGACTACCAATATTCAAACCCATTCCATAGCCTAGCACAGTGAGGCAGAGTAAAGGGACATGGACAAGTCCCTACTCAGTGCACTCAAGGACGCCCCACCTGAAAGGGAGAGGGGATAGTCTAGACAGAAGCCCAGCCCAAGCAGGTAACACCCAAGCCTACTTGAGTTCCTTAAGCTCACGGCTGACGTCATTCTTCTGCTTCCGAGTGTCATCCAGGCTACGAAGGGCTTCTGCTAGCTCACTCACAGCTCTATCTCGCTCTCGCCTCAGGTTGTCACACAGGGTCCTGGTAGAGAAAGCAGAGGTCAAGGTTACTGTGAATGGCAAGAATGAAGAGCTTGTGGTCTGTAACTTACCACCTGTCAGCCCCAACCTCCTATACCACAATGTTCCTCCTATACGTATTTTTAACATCTATCTTTACCTCCCTGCTAAGGCACAAGCCTGTCCCTTTTACAGTCTCAGTGGTGTTCCAGAATCCCTCAATGACCATCTTACTGTACCTTTCCCACCATCTCTGGTTCTGACCCGGCACAGGATCTTACCCACACTCCTTTGCTTCCATTCAAGACCCTCAGAACTGAAACTCAGGGACATTGTCTGCCTATTCCTTGTAATTCTCCAGACCAAGGCCTGGCCACACCCAAATCCCTCTACAGAGAAGGCACCCAGGCACTACCCCTTCCATCCGCAATGCTCATACTTCCTTCCCTGCTGAAGAAACTGCTCAAATGGGCCTGGGAGACTTCCTTCCACCCTGAGTGGCCTGCATGTCCCATGACAGCCTGAGTCCCTGGATGTCACTTCCATGTACTGTCCTGCCCTCTGACCTAGAGCCCCTCCTAGGTCTAGACACACAGAAGCCTCCTCTGAGCTCTTGCTGCTTGGGAACCTAAGATGCTGGCACAGTAGATGTCTAGCAACAGACAGGAAACAACAAAACACATTTCACAAAAGTGGCTTCTAAAGACAAAGGTGGCTTTGACCTGAACACAGTTCACACCCAAGATGTCTAGAAGAGCTGGGCAGTGGTGGTGCACGCCTTTAATCCCAGCACTTGGGAGGCAGAGGCAGGTGGATTTCTGAGTTCGAGGCCAGCCTGGTCTACAGAGTGAGTTCCAGGACAGCCAGGGCTACACAGACAAACGTTGTCTCAAAAAAACCTAAAACCAAAACAGCAACAACAACAAAAAAGTCTAGAAATGAATCAAGAAGGAAAAACAATAGAAACCTTTAAAGCCAAGAGGTGAGGTGAGAATCAGTTGAGGAAGAGAAGGGAGGAACCACAGTCCCTGTCTCCTTCTCTGGACACATGGCCAATGAGTGTGACCCTGCCCACAGACCTCAGTACCCAAGAGCACCCTTACCAGATGCTGTCACGCCCAAGAGTGCCCTTACCGGATGCTGTCACGCTCTGCCACAATCTTGTCCCGCTCCTGAAAGGCCCAGTCCCGCCGGCACTTGGCCACATCTGCTTCCTGGAGGGCTTCCTTCAGCTCCTGGCACAATGCCTTACACTGCTTTCGAAGGATTTCCACCTCTTTGTTGGCTCTCCCAGCATCCATGGTCACCGTGTCTTTGATCTAAGGGAAAGAGGTCCGAATTGCAAAGCTTACCAGCTCAGAGGTGGGGCTGGGGGCTCAAGGGAAACACTAAGCCCAGGCACTTACAGCTGAAACACTCCAGCAGTTGTCTCCCTGTAGGGCTCTCACTGAGCATAGAGTACATCCACAGAGAACTATGCTGGAGAATGGAGTAACTCATCCATGTCTGCCTCTCTTTGGTTCCCACTGGGCTCCTCAAAATTCCTAGCCACTGAAAAAATTACCCTAAAAAACACTGTTCCCCAGACACTTCAGTGAGATGGGGCAGGGAGATTAAAGGCAGCTGTGGAACTAGAGAGCCAAGGCAGGCCGACTGACCTCTGCCAAAGCTCTCGATTTTGTTGATGACACACTGCAGGAATCTGGCAGTGACGCACTCACAGTCCTACCCTTGCTGAGAGACCACTCTCACCAGTCACCCTCTCTCTGACCTCTACACCAGTTCCCAGCCTCCAGGAACTCAGTTAGAGGTCTCACTTGGCCATCCTTAGTGGTTCAGAGGCCCCAGGTGCTGCTGAAGTCTGTGCTTGGGACAATATGGGCTGTTTTAGAAGCTCCTCACCTGAGAAGGGGCCACCAAGAAGACCTAGGGGTTACACTCCACTCCCCAACAGGTACACTGCCCAACCAAGGCCCCAGGGAGAGGGTATTAGAGGTGTGTGGCAGAAAATATGGCTTCCAGATCGGACAGTGTTGCTTCTTTTTGGACACCTTCCCTCTAAAGCACCATTGGCTGCACAGCCGAGCTGTGCTCTTCAGGGAGACACAACTGCAGCCAGGGACAGTGGGAAGGCACTGCCAGTCATGGTACTGCAGATAGCCCTTCTATGGCACAGTGTTCCACTTAGAGGAACAAGCAAGACCTGGGGAGAACTTCACAAAAGGAATCTCCATGAAGATACTCTACGATCGGGAAACCAAATGAACCAGAAGGCCTACCCAGCTAATCCCAAACAGGTGACCAAACAGCCATTCCCCAGAACCACATCACACCTAAGAAGCACAGGTCTGACTTCCTCTTGGCTAGTGTTAAGTCGGGGTATGAACCTAGAACAATGTGCAGAGGGGCTGAGAATGTCAACTCTGGTGGCAGCAGGTAGGAGTGGAGCCAGGGGATCTCCCCTGCTGCTTGCTGACTCAGAACACTGCCTGGAAAAGATTCCTGCCTCAGCTGACAAGCCGCCTGTCACTCAGCCAGCACCCCCTGCATAGCCTCAGAGGACTGACTCCAGACTAAAGGGCATGCTTGACTGCCTGAGTGCTGAGTACCAAGGGCTGAAGGCTGAGGCTCAGACGTCAAGCCTCCACATTAACCCACATTAACGGTGTTCACTGCTGGCGGCCAGCACCAGGGGGTCCTGGGTACTCTTCATACCTCTCTGTGTACATGACCACAGCCTCAGAAATCGGAAAAGTCCCACGGAGCAGGCTTGCTGTCTTATCACAAGCTCACCTTATAGGTATTCAACATTCCATGACCTTTTTAGTCTGGTGACCAATTTGGTCATTTTCCAAAGTGTTTTCTGTTTGTTTTGTTTTCTTGTCTTGTCACTGTGGTTTTCTGACTTGATATTTACATTCCCCTCTCCCGCCCCATTTGCAACAAGAATATACTCAGATACTAGGACACAAAAAAGATCAGATTGGGTTATCTAGGGCATTTACCAAACTCTAGTGCATTAAGTTGACTTATTGAAAGTTCCTTTGTAGATTGGCATGGTAGTGAATGCCTACAATCCCAGCACTTGCACTCAGGAAGCAGAGCCAGGCAGATCTTTGTGAGTTCAAGGGTAGCCTGGTCATTCCAGGTTCCAGGCTAGCCAGGGGGAGAAGGAAGGAAGGAAGGAAGGAAGGAAGGAAGGAAGGAAGGAAGGAAGGAAGGAAGGAAGGAAGGAAGGAAGGAAGGAAGACGGTTCCTTTATATAAAAGGTTCTCTTTTCTAAAATTTCAAAGTTGGGTGAGGCAGGTAAAGCAGATGATATTGCAAGCAAGGCCCTGTCCCCAACACACACACACACACACACACACACATTGTTGTACTACATGCTCTTCTTGGCAGTGGCCTTCACCTCACTGGTGGTCTAAGGAACACAAATCCCTCTGTATGGAACTGTCATTAATCCTTTGCCTATACAAACAGTTACATGGGCGTATGCTCATCCCAAATGGGCAATAATAAAATAGATTCCTGTCATCCCAACTCTGTGAAGACACAATTGCTAACTGTGATTTCTGTTTGTGTCACTTGAAAATCATCCCTCAAGGACAGATGTGACTATCGTAGTTTGTAGACTACAGAGGCAGAAAAAAAAGAGATGAGAAGTCATGTGACTGAGGGGGCTCAGACTCCAGTTCAGCCTCAGTCCCTCTCACTCTCCAGTGCCCCACCTCTACCTGGGTACAGAAGGAGCCATTGCAGGTAGAAAGGCCACTAGTGGGGTGACTAATCTTGGTTGTCAACTTGACACACATGAAAAGAGAAAAACACACAATTGAAGAATTGCCTTCATCAGATTGGTCTGTGGGCATGTCTATGGGACATTTGCTTCCTTTTTTAAATTATTTTTTTAGATTTATTTATTTTTTTTTTTTTTTGCTGTATGAGTGTGTGTGTGTGTGTGTGTGTGTGTGTGTGTGTGTGTGTGTTTACGTATTTGCCTGCATATGTGTATGTGCACTGCATGTGTCCCTTGTGCCCACAGAGCCAGAAGAGGACACTAGATCCCTTACAATTGGAGTTACAGATGGCTGTAGGCTGCCATGTGGGTGCTGGGTCCTCTGGAAGCCGGTGCTCTAAGTGCCGAACCATTCTCCAAGCCTTTGGGACATTTTCTTGATTGCTAATTGCTATTGAAGGGTCCAGCTCACTATGAACAGTGCCATCTAGGCAGGCGGTCCTGAACTATATGTGAGCCTGGGAACAAGCCAGCAAACATCATTTCTCAGGGGCTCCACTTCAAGCTCCCGTTCTGTTGGGGCTCCTGCTTCAACTTCATTCCCACAAGGAAGACTAACACCTGTAAGATGAAACCAACCCTTTCTTCAACAAGTTGTTTGGGGTCATGGTGTTTATCACAGTAACAGAAAGAAAACGAGACAGGTAGCCTGGCTGTCCACACCCCCATACCACCCACCCTGCCTCGTGCCTGGTACACAGTGATCTCCGCAGAGCGACCATGCTAATCTTCCTGACCTTGCTTCCACTTCTCACACACCACTTTGCTCACCCGCATCCTAACAGACTTTCACAGAAAACGAGAAGCATAGAAGCATGAATCAAGAACAGTTCTGAGAGGGGTAGGGGGATAATCTAGTATTCCTAAGTGTAGAGACTCTTTTCAAAGCCACAGCGTGACCAAAGGGCAGATGGCAATCTCCATGCCTGTCACCTGGCACACCTGGACCAGAAAGGACATTCATCAGTAGTGAGGTACAACTGGCCAGGCAGAAAGGCACATGGGAGTTAAGCTAAAAGGCCCAGTCCTGCTGCTACTGAACACCTCAGTCTCCAGCTCTTAAGGGACTATCCCAGAGAGCAAGGCTTTAGAACAAGGCGTAACGCTCAAGTCAGCAGAAAGCTGTGCACTCAGGAACTTGGAGTGTCCTGAGAAAAAGAACCAGACGCTCCTTTGAGTACACAAATGGCTGGTGGACAGAGGCCCTGAGGGTGTTCTCCTGAACCCACGAGGCTATCAGTTCTATGCAGCTAAGAACTCAAGAGGGTCTTGGGACCTTGTTCACAGAAAGTCAGTCTGAGACAATTGGAGATGCTCTCCACGTGACCAGAAAGAACAGCACATTCCTCCTATAATCAAGCTATGTTATTTTGAAACAAACAAACCAACCGACCAAAGTAGTGTCACAGCACAGGCGAGACAAACATAGCCTTGTGACTTACTATTCTATTATCATTTTATAGATAGACACAATATAGCCTTGTAACCTGGCACCTTGCCCCCATGTGCATGTCCTCTGATGTAGTCCTGTACCCAGGACAATGGCCAGACATTCTGACCCATTTCTCCTCTGGACCCCAGACTAATGTCAATGCCAAGCCTAAGCTCCGAAAAGACCCAAATGGTTATCTCACTACCCAGCCTGTGAAGAGAAGCCCCTGGCGCTCAGACCTTCTCCTCCAGCCCTCAAGAATTCTGTGGCCACCTTCCCTGCTGGACCACTGCCTACCTGCCGCAGGGCTTCCATCTCCTCGCTGGCCGCCTTCTTCTCGGATGTGCTGCTCTTGAGTTTAGACTCGGCCAGCTCTACCTCTGTCTGCAGCTTGTCCAGCTCAGAGATGACCTGGTCACGCTCACTCATGATGAGCTTGTACTCGCTGTACACAGCATCACGCTCCTCCTTGTACTTCTCTGACTCCTTGGCGGTTTTCACCTGCTTGCTCCTCAGCTCTGTGAGCTCAGACTGCAGCAGCTCCATCTCCCACTGTAGGTCCTTGTTCTGGGCTGTAGCCTTACTCAGCTCATGGTGGATTGTCTCAAACCTGGGGAGGAAAATGTGAGGTGGGAGGGGCGGGGACCTGCCATGTCAGCTGTGAGGCTGCTACCCCCAGCACCAGCCCTGCTGTGCGAGACAGTCAAGCATAAAATTTTGACTGAGGTCATTCTCACCCCCAGAGAGAATGGTCACGGAGTACTAGTGCCCTGGGCCTGGAATGTTTCTCAGCCTTTAACAAATGCCAGAAGTTGAACTGAGGACTACATGCTCTCTACTCTACTAGAAAGAAAGAACAGCACATTTCTCCTATAATGAGGCTACATTACTTTGGGGGAAAACACACACACACATATAGCCAGAATCACAGCACAGGAAAGACAAATGTGGCCTTATGATGGCTTATTAATAACAACCACCTCATTTTATATTATAGATAGACCTAATATAGCCTTGCAACATGGGCACCTGAACAAGGTCATATGGCTAGCTCAGACCTCCAACCTAGAAGGCACCTTGTACCCAGGCAATATGCAAGACACAGCCTGTCACACTAGAGCAGCATTTCCTGAGCTGTGTGCCTAAGAACACCAGTCCTTCAGGAGCTCCAGCAGCAAACAACAAAAGCCACATCCCCTGAATCCTGCAGCAGAGACACCATTCTGGGCTCAATCTGGTAATTTGTAAATCTACTTATATCCAGAGACTTTTCACAGGAAACTAATGAACACCACACAGAGAGCCCACACATGGTAGAAATGTGCTGCTTGCAATACTATCCAGGGTGGGAATCACATATCTAAAAACCAATGGTTCCTAATAAAAATGAAATTTCAAGGGACATACTGCCCAGAATAACTACCTTTCCCATTTGCAAGGTGCATGGCCACTATGGAGAAAGAGGTTTATAGGGAAATCCAAGAGTCAGGGTGCTCAGGACACAGCAGGATGCTCACACGAGGGGAAAAGAAATAATTTCAAGGCTAGTACAGTATCAAACATAATATTCTCATTGACTGGGGCACAATGTTCTGAGGTAGTTCTCTCCTGGAAGTTTTGTAGACAATAAGAAGCCCACAAAGGACAAGAGCCTCAGACAAAGAACCCAACTTACTACCCCTAACATACATTGCCCTGAGGCCAGCCTGGGCTCCTACCTCCTGAGAGAGAGAGCACACTGGTGCTGTAACTGGATGGCCGTGTCCCTCTGCTGGGTCAACATCTCCGTCTGCTTTTGCAGGCGCTGGTTCTCCTCCCCGAGCTGCTCCAGGCGGCTCAGGTCTGAGTTGTGCATGGCAACCTTCTCACTGTACCTCTTCCGCAGAGCATCGTAGTCCTTCTTGACTACCTCCAGCTTGTCCATGGCCGTGTCATACAGCTTGTTGAGGATCTCTGAGGAGCCATTGTGCTTCAGCACCTGAGGACACCAACGACACGTGATTACTGAGGATCAAGGTGGACAGAGCAGGTATCTCCTTTCTTCTAAGAAAGCAAGAGTCCATCTCAGCCCTCAGAGGGTGGTGGAGAGAGAGAGAGTGTGTGTGTGTGTGTGTGTGTGTGTGTGTGTGTGTGTGTGTGTGTGTGTCTGGTGCTGCACTCACAGGGGGCTGATCCATTTAGATTCATTCCTTCTAAACATTTGTGTTACAGAGAAGTCCCAAGTCCTATGAGGCAAACATTCTAGGCACAGGAAGGCTACAATGGCCAGCCCGAGACTTTTGTTTGAACCTGATGGTGATGGTGAACTGTTGTCAAGGTGAGACCAGCCCATAAGAAGTCTGCAACTTTGTTCCCTACTAAGCAGAAAGGAACTGTGACCAGCACCCAGGAAAATCTAGATAGATACTGCCTGTCTGCTGTGCACACCTCCATACTGAAGATCAAATGTATCTGGTGTGACTCCCCTGGCAAATGATATGGGAAACGGACCTGATTTCCCCTAAACTTACGTGTCCTTTTTTCTTCCCTCTGTTGATTTTGCCATGTGTCCTATGTCTACAATTTTAGCCAGTGGGAACCATTATATATTGAGTCTTGCTTTGGAGTCCTAGCAAGTCACAGAACCTCAGAGATGGCATTATGGACTTTCTAAAATGAGGGCATAAAATATCCAATATTGTTCTAGGCATTGTCAGTATAAAACAGGAGAGGAAGCAACTGTGTCTTATGGTCTGTTAATCTCAGTGCCAGCACCGGGGGAAATGGACCCACCTATGGAACAAGAACAATATCTTCCTATGTTAACATTGACTTTCAAGAAAATGGAAAAAAGAGAGAGTACCAAGTACAGGAGGATGCTTCTGAGCATCACAGAGTCAAAGAGGAAGGTTGTAAGGGAGGCTACCATTGGGGCCGGCTTTCTAAGAAAGTGATTTCTAAGTGAAGATAAGGGAGACAAAAAAATTGGCCAAAAAGCACAGATATAGCCAAAGGCAGGGATGCAAATGAAAAGGCTATAGGGCACACACACAGTGTTATGCAAAGAGAAGCAAGAAGAGGATGCAGACTAGGTAAACACAGCACACACAGAGGCTTACAGAAGCATGCCCAAGTCCAAGGCTCAGGAGGTAGGCTGAACCCTGAGGATACAGCAGACTGCAGGAGTCTAGAGAACATGGTAGAGCATGCCTGTCATCCCAGTACTCAAGCAGGCTGAGGCTGCAGCAGTGCTAAGTTTGAGACTGGACTGAGCTACACAGCAAATATGCCAGCCTGACTGTGTAGCCAAACTCTGTCTCAAAAACAATAACCAAAAAACAAAACACCAAACCAACCAAACAACCCCAACCAGAAAAACAGAGAATATGAGCACAAGAATCCATCCTACTGTGAATTATAGGAGCTGAGCTTCACTGGGGGTGCTGTGTAAGAAGAGAAAAACAAAACAAAACAAAACACTCTCAAACCTGAGAAGACTGGGTGTTTCAGGGGTTGCCTGTTGAGCACCACTCAAAGATCTTTAGCCCTTGGTGACTCACCACCTCTGTGGGTTTGCTTCCTTATTTCTCAAATAACAAGACAAAACTGGAAAGGCTTGCTTAGCCCCTGCACCTCCTCCAGCCCAGGAACAGCCTTGTTCACCGTGTGGGCCCTGAGTTATCGACACCATCTTTGCAGCTCAGACAGTCACAACCTTGAATTGTGGGACATTTCCTCCAGAGACAGACAGAACATCTACCCAGAAGGAACAAGTGATTCAAAAGTCAGACTCGAGAGGGAGAAATGGCTCTGTGATTAAGAGCACTTGCTGCTTTTGCGGAGGACCCAGGTTCAGTTCCCAGCACACACATGCTAATTCAGAACCATCTGTAGCTCCAGTTCCAACACCCTTTTCTGGCCTCCATAGGCACTGCATGTATATGGTATACATACATACATGTAGGCAAAACACTCATACACATAAAATAAAAACAAATAAATCTTTGAAAAAATCAGGGGACTTGAGAGATGGCTCTGAGGTTAAGAACATTCATGGCTCTTGTAGAATATCTGGGTTTAGTTCCCAGTACCACAGATGTCTGTAACTCCAGCTACCAGGGATCCAACACTCTTCTGGCCTCTGTGGACACCCACAGACACCTCCACGTGCACACATGCACGGAAATAAAAACTAAGTATTTTTTTAGAAAACAAAATCACAGAGACCACTGATTTCTGTCTGTCTCTGTGTCTGTGTTCTCTCTGTCCCCACCCTCCATACACTCTGTTCTCTCTCCCCCACCCAGGCTCAGAAGCCAGGGCTGCAAGCTAAAAGGCTGTCAGAAGCCAGCTCCACCCACCTCTCTGCATCTTTCATTTTTCCTCTATTTGTTATAACATATAGAGCCTAGGTATTGAACATATTCCAGTTTCCCTATTTCAACTTACTGAATTCTTGGATTACAGCATGTCCTATGACCCCCGGCTTTCTTTCCTGTTCTTTTCAGAAACTATTCCTTTCAAAAGGAAATCTTAGTGCATTGAAATATAAAACTTATTTACCAAGTAGAAGGTAAAAACTTCACTGTATTGTGGAAACACTTTACTCTCAGACATACACTGAGACACACACACACACACACACAAACTGGGAGCTGTTCAGACACTAAAATTCTCCTTAGAAGGAGGGAGGAGGGGCAAGGAGGGGAAGAGAGAAGGGAGAGGAGCAGATAGAGAGAGAAACTGTAGCTTCTGTCCTGGTGGTACAAGGCCTGTAATCCCAACACTTGAGAAATAGAAGCAGAAACGTCAGGAGTTCACAGTCATCCACAGCCTGTGTCACAGGAGACCCTGTCGCAAAAAAAAAACGAAAAGCTGAGCTGGAGAGAAAGGTCAATAGTTAAGCTCACTTGCTGTTCTCACAGAGAACCTGAGATCTGTTCCGGAAAGGGGGGGAGGGAGGGATTGTACACACAGAGTCATGTGGCTCACAACCCCTGTAACTCCAGTTCCAGAGTATCTGAGGCCCTCTCTTGGCACCTACACACGTCAAGCATACGAACACACATACATACATACATTTTTTAAAAAAATAAATCTCTTTAAAAGTTTTTTTAAGAGGGTTCCTACCTTATATCATTTAGCTGGAAACCCATGCCTTGCTGAGGCGAGGGTGGATTTCTCGCCTTCCTCAGGTTTGAGAACATTTCACTGTCTAAACAGTCCACATTGTGTTCCATAGTCACTGGTCACCTAGGTTACCACTCACCTCTGAGCTACTGTACAGTACTCACGTTTTTAAGGTATTGTCAGTTCCACTAGCTAATAAGTAGTTCTTCATTTAAATTTTTTAAGATTTATTTTTATATGTATGAATGTTCTGCTTGCATATATGACAAATGTACTACATGTGTGCATTACCTGTGGAAACCTGAAGAGGGCATCAGATCCCCCAGAATTGGAATTACAGATCCTGTGAGATACCATGTGGGTCCTGGGAATCGAACCCTGGTCCTATGCAAAAGCAGCCAGTGCTCTTAACTGCTAAAGCCATCTCTTCAGCCCTGGTCCTTCAGTTTTAAATTTCTATTCCTGACTTCAAGCAAGACTGGGCGGGCATCTTTTCTGTGTTTATGAATTATCTATTTTTGTTTTCTAGGAACTCCCATTTCTAACCTTTGGTTTCTTTTTCTCTCCTTTCATTTCTAAGTCAGGACATCTCTTATACTAGGTAAGAACTGTATGCCCAAGCTGCACCAGCCCTCCAGGAGCTAGTTTTAAATTTCAGCTGCCTTTCCTGGGTGTATTTATCACAATGATCCTCTGCATATGTGGCTTGTGGTGTCTTTCATGCCAAAGTCTTACTCTTTGCAAACTCAAAGAGGATGCCCTTTGAAGTTTGTGCTTCAGTTGTATTAAGAAAGCCTTTCCTCAGCCAGGCGGTGGTGGCACACGCCTTTAATCCCAGCACTTGGGAGGCAGAGGCAGGAGGATTTCTGAGTTCGAGGCCAGCCTGGTCTACAGAGTGAGTTCCAGGACAGCCAGGACTACACAGAGAAACCCTGTCTCAAAAAACCAAAAAAAAAAAAAAAAAAAGAAAGCCTCTCCTCCCTACCTTGAGATCACGACAATATCAAGATCATGACAATATCCTCTTGTTATGACTTCCAAAAAGCATTTTTTTTACTTTCCCCATTTAAACCCTTTATCGCCTTTAAATATATATTTCTATTCATAACTCGAGATAACAGAGAATAATATCTTCTTCTACTACAACAAACCACTGACCAGTAGAGACTGGGCACAAAGATGCAGAACTGAGGATACCTGAAATATCCAGGAGCAGACAATGTGGACATCCTCAGACAGTGCCACTACTGAGGACCATCCCACTGGGAGGGAATTCCCCATGCTCCTGTGTCTGCAGAGGGTCTGGCTTCTGCAACAGATTGCTGTGTTGGACAAATACCTCAAATACTCCATTTAAGACTGACTTCATAGTTGGGTGTGGTGGTGCACACCTTTAATCCCAGCACTCGGAGGCAGAAGAAAAGGGATCTCTGTGAGTTTGAGGCTGGTGTGATCTAAAAAGTGAGTTCCAGGACAGCCAGGGATGTTACACAGAGAAATTCTATGTAGAAAAAACAAAACAAACAACGGCAAAGACTGACTTCCTAAATCTCACTTTCCAGTACTCCTGTCTCAGGTGGTTAGACTTAAACTCAAAACAAAGGCAAAACTGCATAGTCTGAGTTCCCCACAAGAGGGCAGCAGTAGGAACACAGGCTCTTCAGCTTTCATTAAGAAACCCTCATTTTCAAGGCTGCCAACTTGGCTGCAGCACCATCTTCAGCAGTCTACAAGACTGGAGTCTGTATCACTACAGTTCATCCTTCTACTGAGAACCAGTTTCCCAAACACCCTAATTTTGAGGAGCTTAGAGTCAAGTATGCTGAATGATCCAGGCCGTCGGAATACACTTTCATTCCTGATAAGACAGGTCAGGCCTAGGCAAATGCTGATACCAACCCAAGTGTTCTTTATGCTGCTCAGCACAGCTCCGTCAATGTGGTGAGTTGGTAGGGGCACAAGAGACTGGTGAGAGAGGGCAGATCTGTCCTGTTTCCACCTTGGTTGCCTCCAGGGCACAGTGGGGTTCCCTGGGTGTAAAATCCTGAGTGAAGAGGTCTTGTTTGCTGTCATCCCAGCTCTACCTCCCTGTACCTCCCAGCCTCTGCCTCACTACAGCCTTGGAAAGGCATTGGCTCCCACAGGACAGGATCCAGACCTTCAAAGAGGCCTCCAGGCCCTGAGCATTTCTCAACTTCTCTTACAAGGGCTCAGACTCAAGCCTGTACTTTATCAACAGCCTTAAAGAAACTAGGGAGAGCAGCAGTCATGTGAATTCCCGAGAACTGGAAACGATGCTATCTGCCAGTCTAGAGCATTTCCTGCTCCTCATTAGAAGATTATGTTCTTAGTAGAAGGGTACAAACGCAGAAACATGCTTACTTTTCTGTTGCTGTGATAAATAAAAGAAAATAAAAACCCACCCTGGCCAAAAGCAACTTAGAAAAGAAAGGGGTTTATTTGGTTCATAATCCCAGGCTGCAGTCTACTATAGAGCAGAAGTCAATGCAGAAACATGAAAGACCATGTCCATAGTCAAGAACAGAGGGCAAGTGAACACGTGGGCTTTGTTTGCTTGTTCTCAGGTAGCTTGCTTCACTCTTACTCAGTTCAGGACCCAACATAGAGAATGGTGCATCCTGCAGCAGGCTAGGTGTGGAGGTGTGGGTAGGAATGGACCCCATACGTTAACATATTTGAATTCTTAGTCATTAGGGAGTGGCACTGCTTGAGAGAAATTAGTAGGAATGAGGCTGTTGGAGTATGCGGAGCCTTGTTGGAGGAAGTGGGGGTGGGCTTTAAGGTCTTAAATGCTCAAGCCAGGCCCAGTGTCACATTCTCCTCCTGCTGCCCATGGATCTGAATCCAGATGTAGAACTTTCAATGTTTACAGCACCACATCTGCCTACATGTCACCATGCTGCCTGCCATGAGGACAATGAACTAAACTTCTAGAACTGAAGCAAGCCCCAACTACATGCTATTCTTTATAAGAGTTCTTTTGGTCACCGTTTATTTCTTCACAGCATCAGAACACTGACTAAGACAATCGAGGCAATCCTATACAAGACACACCCACAGGCCAATTAATCCAGACAATCCCTCATTAGACTCCCTCCACAGGTGATTCTAGGTTGTGTCAGGTTGACAATTAAAAACCAAGCAACACACACTCACATATATACATACATACAGACACACACAGATACACACACTCACAGGCAAATTATATATATATATATATATACACACACACACATACACACACACACATATACAGCAACACACACATGTGCACACACACATACAGACACATGTATGCACACATACACACAAAGACACACACACACAAATATACATACATACCACATCACACATACATACCACATCACACATACATGCACAGACACATACATACCACACCACACACATACATACAAAGACACACACAGGTATACACACAGATACGCATACATACCACACCACACATGCTCGGCTTCCCAGATAGACTAATGAAAGAGGAAAATATCTGGGATACCTTGGGGAAAAGGTCAACCTCCGCGAATCAAAAAAGAACATTTTAAAACTAGACACAGAGCAAAAAGAGTAGAAACTCAAATGATCTAGTGGAACTGATTTTAAAAATATGTTGCTTGACGCAGATAGTTTATAACAATCAAAATTTTAATATACACTCAGGGGCCAGCAAATGGCTCAGTGTGTAAAGGCACCTGCTTGCTGTGAAGCCTAGTGACCTGATCTGAGTTCAATCCCAGAAACCCACACAGCAGAAGGAGAGATTCAACTCCCAAAAGCTGTCCTCTGATTCTCACATGCCCTGGGTCCTATGAGCACATCCAGCGTCCTCCAACTAGTACCTAGATAAGTGTCATAATACAAAATGTAATCTATGCACAAAACATGAAAGATATGTTTGTGTCAACTGAACTAGTAAGGCAGGAAGGAGTTCCGACTATTTAAATAGTCAACGCACAGAATGAAGGTCAAATACCACTAATAGTAAAATAGTACAGGTGTCCAGATGTTGAAAAAAAAAAAAAGTGTAAGGTGGCCCATGAAACATTCATTGCAGAGTAAAAAATCAAAGGCAAATTTGGGAGAGAAAAGAAAGCTTTCTGTGTGTGCTACACATGAAGTAGGGGAAGAAAGTGTCACAAGGAGACGTGCACATGGTAGAAGTTGGTCATTTCTGCAGAGTAAGACCAAACTCAATTTGGGGTGACTTCATCGCTGTTTTTAGAATGTTCTTTTTTTAACCAAGGACTGTGCGTTGGTTTAGTAAAGGAAAAATGGTACAAAAGCCCCTGGAGTTTGCTTTTCCAACCTAGGAGCTCCTCAGCATGCCTGCTATAGCCCAAGAAGGATCCAAGATGACCCATTTCCCACCAAGGAAATGGAACAAGGGCCAGCTCTCCACCCCCTCCTCCACAGCTCACACACACAGGACAAGGCACCTGTCTGCAGTTCTCAATGGACAGGGGCCCAGGCCCAGGCCCAGGCCCCTCTCACTGGGGGTGGCCTCATTTCCTCTGAGATAAGTCATACAGAGGACTGGAGGCCCCACAAATCCCTCCGGCAAACATGCAAGTCAAACAGCACCATTTACCCTGCAAGGGCCTCTTCAGGTTTACAAGGCGTGGGAGGAACCTGGCAACAAAACTAGCCTTGTCCAGTGAGCCTGACCTTCGCCTTTAGGTCCAGGAGGGAGCAAGCCTGTGGCTATCCCACATCACCTGCTCCCTCTGGAGGTAGCCTTCCCACGTCCTGGGCAGTGTCTGTGAAGGTGAGAAGGTCAGCAGAGTAGAGCAGGAGCCCAGCAGCTCACAGCTGCCTCTACTGCCTCTCCCTCTGGCAGCCTAACCTTCTCTGTTGCCGGGGTCCCGGGCTGGCACTTGGCTGAAAACACAGTCTAATCAACCTGACCTGAGAGCATCCATGACCAGGACCAAGTACAACACACTCACACAGGCCTGGTCACAAATACCATAGCTGACCCCCATCCCCAAAGGAAGCAAATAATGCCACACGAGTGGAAGAAGAAGGCCTTCCCATAACACATGTGGGGTGAGCAAGGGAGGGAAGAGAGAGAACGGGTGAAGATGTGCCTGAATGCATGTGATCGCCACCACCATCATCATGTATTTTGACACAGGATCTTACTACATTGCTCAGGCTAGCCTAGAACTCACAATCCCTTTGCCTCAACCTCCCAAGTGCTAAGATTGTAGTCACAGATCACCATGCCCAGTAAAAAATTTTTTAATAAGTAAAATTTGCCAAATGTATTCTTTTTACATGGAATGATACCCCACTGAAGGGCTGGACCACATGGTACTTTTTCGTTCATCCACTATGGGCATCTGGGTTATTTCTATTTCAGGGCTGCTCCAATGTTACTCCAATGCTTATATCCCCTAGCTTTGTATGAAGACCTACTTCCAGTTCTGGAATGACTGGGTTACCTGGTCATTGCAGTTCAAACTTTTGAAGAATTGTGAATGGCTTTTCACAGGGTTACCCCATTTTACACCACCAGCAATGTCTGAGAGTCCTCATTTCTGCCCACCCTGTAAGACGTTGCTTTTAACTCAGAGTGAACACATTTGGAATAAGAGCAGTCACTGGGTGCCACACACAGTGCAGGGTAAGTGCTTTAGACCTGGCATCACTCCACCCCACCACAATCGTGAGACCCAGTGGGCTTCCCTGAGACAGTCCCAGTCTCACACCTCAGCGTGGCTGTGGGACTTCCATTTGACAGAGATGCAGCCACAAGCACAACCACATCAGAACTTCTCAAAGAATGGCTAGGGGTGTCACTCAGTCGGCAGAGTACTTGTCCACACACACACACACACACACACACACACACACACACACACACCTCCTGAACCCAGAAGGGCCAGGGAAAAGACTGACTTGTTGCAGCCCCTTCTCTGCAGCAGGGGGAGGTAGTGGGTCCTCCCCGATGCCTACAAGGCTCTCAGACTGAACCAGGCTCTGCAGCTCTTGCCTGGTCTTATTTACCCTCCCAGGAAATCTTTCTGTCTAGAGACTCACTGATGCTACAGGGAAGTCACAATCTCTGCACAACTAAACTGGACTACACAGGACCAAGTCCCTGAGAAGAAGGGCTCCAAGCAAAGCCTCCTGACAACTTCAGATGCACTTCATAGCTCCCTGCACTGAGGCCACCATGGGTTCTCCACAGAGGAACTAGATAGAAACCAATTAATCCACAGAAACACATCTTCAACAGAATATGTTAGTAAATAGTAGGAAATTCTGAAATGGCCTCAGGATCAACCAATAAGAGGCCAGCTAAATCAACTCCAATGCTTTTCCAGAACTCAACATCCCTATGAAAGGGAATTTGTCCTAAGAGAGAATAATGCTGCACATTTTTTATCCAGCATGATTTTGTGCTGTGAGATGAATCACATGTGAATAGCTCTCCAGACACAGTGACACACCTGAAACACACAGGGAGTCACCTCTGTGCAATGAAGAGAAACAAGCTTTCCTTATGTGTATAGAACATCCACAGAGTCACTCCTTTGCTATTTCTCACAAAACATATTAATTTCACACACAAAAAATTAATATATACAAACAAAGATAAAGCTATGTCCCTCTGATTTTTTGAACAACTGAATCTTGCAGCCATTCAATGATGCAGACAGAACAGGACAGGAGACTGCACCTGAGGACAGGGAGGAATTAAACTTACTGGGGTGGAGAACCATGGAGTGGGAGCATAGGACCCAGAAAGAACAAAAAGGGTGTGGTATGGGGAGGGTGGCTACAGAGGGAGGGGGTGGGAAACAGAGGGGACCTTTAGACTAATAGCCGGGAGGTGCAGCACATGGGCCCTTGAGTCTGTAATCCCAGCACCCTGGAAGCTGAAGTAAGAGAAAGGCAGGCTCTCAGGCAGCCTGGACCATGTTGGAAACAAACAAAAACAACTTAGCTAGAACTGGGCTGTAGTCAATTAATTCTTGCTGCCGTTTTAAATGGGAGTTACAAAAGTGAAAAGGAGATCAGGAGAATGATTGTGGGCTAACTGGAAGTGTCGTGTGTGTGTGTGTGTGTGTGTGTGTGTGTGTGTGTGTGTGTGTGTGCACGCGCATGTGCATCCACGTTCATGTGTGCATGTATGTCTGTGCAAGTGCACATGCATGTGCATGCACGTGCTTGCACTACCCAGTGTATGTATCTGTACTCAGTTATTGCTGACATCCATTCTACTGCAACACTCTGGGAAGGGTGGCATCCCAATACCTACATACACGCTAAGCACTCAAATCTTGCTTTGTTTGGGAGATGGGGGGTTGGTTTGTGTTTCCAACTAATGATATCACAGGAGAACCTCACTGTGCAGACAACCCCAGATATCCTACCTCAGCAATTAGAGAGATGAGACACTATGGCAAATGTACCCTCATAATACTTTTAAATATCACTCCCTCCACCTCCCATTGAAAGGATAAAGGATTCTTTGGAAAGATACTGATACTAGAGGCTAGAGAGAAACTATAAAACGAGCCTGGGATGGCTGGTAAGCCAGACACCAGGAGACAAAAAAATACAGGAGACTTGTCAAAAGGAAAGAGAAGTAAGCCTGAGGGACCAGTACTGGCCAGAATATAGCTATAACACAGAGTAAAAGAGAGGAGAGAGGGAGAGGAGAAGAAAAGGCAAGCAGAAGCCAATTCACAGTGGAGAAGCTAGAAACAGTAGCTTTTGAGTGACCAAGGAGAACAGACCCACAAACGGGCCAAAACTTAGCCACAAACCACTCAGCAGGGCTCAAGAACATAGCAAGGCTTCCCTCATAGTCATCAGAGCTGGGCAGACTGAGTCAACCTTAAGATCAGACAGACTCAACACAAGGGTGTCCTATAAGACATCTGGACAGCAACCTTCAACAGTATCAAGGTCATGAAAGTCAAGGAAGCCTTAAGAACCAAGGGAGACCAGACAAGGAAGGTGAAGTGTAGCACTTCATTCTGAACCTGGTCCCTTACTAAAAAAAAAAAAAAAAAAAAAAAAAAAAAACACATTCTTAAGAGGACCAGAAAGATGAGGCAAGAGGAATGGAGATAAGAAATGAGCGAAGGGTAGAGGGGACAATCAGGGTGTGTTATTTGTACAGACAAAAATGTCAAGAGGAAAAGCAATACGCTGTACAGTTAATGTATGCTTTAAAAGGACTCTTGTTGCTGGCACAGCTGGACTGGGTCTGACGCTCAGATGGTGGTGACCCGTTGATGCTGACATTTGCATTTCTGACACAGAGTAAAAACTCCTTGTTTGTATTTGGTGTGATGAGGTATCAATCATAGGTAAATACTGTCTTGGATGTGGGGTACAGGGTTTACTCTAGCATGTGTGTAAACATCCTACTAACTTATAGTAATTTCATAAGTTTTATAAGTAGTTTCGTAAGATTTAAAAATCATAAGTGAGCAGAAAGCAATAAGGACATTTGGCCACACAAGCAGGTGAGTTGAGACTAAGCACACCAGCTTTTTCAAGAGAGCCCCCACGTCTCTGCTATCTGTCCCTTAAGGACTAAATTTACTATGGGGTATAATTTTTCCCTTGAAGGCTTAAATCTCCCAATCTCCCACCCCTCCCCCGAGTCTGTCAGAAGCCTTTCTTCCCACAAAGCTGGTCAACCAGTCAGTTTCAGACTGGAAGCTTCGGGATGGGAGAACTTGCCAACAGAACACACAGAACACAGGCCTAGCAAACTGCTGCTCAGCTTATGGGAACTGAGAGTTGAGCCAGGTGAAGAGACCACCTTGAGATGCAGGGAACAGGAGGAAGAGAGACCACATGCCACCTAACATGATGAAAACAAAATCACTCATTTGGCATTGCATGGGCTCTCTTCCTTACAGCCTGCTTTCTAGCTGTGATGTCACATGACCCCTACAAACCAAATGAACCACAGGGCCTGAAATATCCCGGAAATCCCAGTAACGGCAGTAACTGTGATTATGTGAGTAGTCTGTCTTCCTCGTAGGACTATGGCTTCTAGCAGAGCAAAACTGTTTGTTTGCTGATATTCAGGTTCCTCAAAGAAAACAGACTTCCCAGAAGTGTTTGTAAATGGTCCCACCAATGAGCAATTGGGTGCAAACTATTTGGGTGGCTGAACAGGTGGATGAGTGAGGGAATGGATGGAGGGGCAGGTAGGCGGCAGACGTGGGCCTGCTCCCGGCTGCGGAGTCCTACCTGCTGCTGCTGGGCCCGGAGGTCTCCTATCTCCTTCTGGTCCTCCTCCCTGAGCCGCTTCATGTCCTCCCAGGACTGCTGCAGCAGGTTCCGCTCCCTCCGCAGCTTCCCGTTCTCCCGTCTCAGCATGTCCACGTCATCCTTCAGCTGAGTCTGGTCACTCAGGAGCCGGCTGTGGAGGGTGCTAAAACCCCATAGAAACATTTAGCCCTGACCAATTTCTCCCCCACACCCCCACAAACCTCAGGAACCACAAACCCCAGGTACCCAAAGAGATCAAGACAGTGGCCATAGGAGCCAAGCCTGCAGCACTCAGAGGGAGGCCAAACCCAGAGAACAAGTAAACTCCAAAAAGACTCAACCCCAATTTGGAAAATCCCAACACCAAAAGGGATACAAATATCCCCAAAGAAAGGAGATAGTCCCAGCCTCTGCCTATATGCCCTGGGGCCTAGTACAACAGGGCAGGTAAAGGGCAAATACCCTCTGGGGAGGTCAGGAGCCCCAAGGAGAAAACACCCAATCTGCTTGTCCCATAAATAAACTGTAGTAAAGCCCCAAGCCAGAGATCCAGAGGTCTTGGGAGGTCTGACCCCTACCTCATGTTTTAAATTTCTGTCTCTGTCTCTGTCTCTCTGTCTCTCTGTCTCTCTGTCTCTCTGTCTCTCTCTCTCTCTCTCTCTCTCTCTCTCTTTCTCTTTTCTCTCTCTCCTTCTCTCTCTCTTTTCTTAATCTGCAGCTTCTAAGACTAGTAAGACAATGTTGGGAGGGGCTAACAGTCTCTTTCATACTTAGCAAAACTGAGTCCAGGAGGCACACATCCTCTTGCAGAAGAAGGGCCACTTGCTAAGTGGGAGAACCAGAGCCCTGGACTCTCCTATCCACAAACGGAGAAGGGCAGAAGGTGGCTACTTCACAAGTTCTGGGACACTCACTGATAGAAGTCTGTCTCCTTGGCCACCTCCTCGCACCGCTTCAAGGCGTTGGTGTGCTGGTTCTGTAAGCTCTGCAGGTCCGACATGGCCCGCACACACTGGAGCTTTAGCCTCTCATAATCAGGATTCAGCCTGTGGTAGGGTCTGGCCCCAGGAGCAAAGAACCCCATGAACACAGGCCTCAAGGATCACAGGAACTCAGGATATGTATTGGACTACCCAGCCCAGGGGATGCCACATCCTGGCTCGTAGGTACTGTACCCTCCTGGTGCTTTATGAAACTTGTTATCCTGGCTTCAGGCAGCAGAGATAGGGGTACAAATGGAGGGAACATGGCTTCTTGAGTTCCCTCAGTATGCCTAGAGGGACAGACTGGCTCTCTATGTTCCCAGGAGTTTATGCCACATGTCTGGGCTCATCAGAAACTGTATGATGCCTCTCCTGTCTTCAGAACAGGGATTGTCCACTCTAGGTAGCTATTACAACATGGGTGACTGGAACACATAATCAGTATTTTCAGGGAGGAGACTTAACATCAAGCCTGCTTTATAAACTCCCCAGGGGATTCCAATGTGGTGCCAAGGTGAGCATACAGGCCAAGAGCCATGCTGCTCCAAGTGAAGCTCCAATGCCTCAGCACTGACAGCACATGAAAACTGAGAGACAGGCAAATCCTCAGGCCCTGACACAGAAACCTAACTCCCAGGATCTGGAGGGAGAGAAGGGAACCCTACATCCTGCACTTCAATAGGCTCTCTGGGGAATGCTGGTACATGGCTCCCTATATCCAGCTGAGCAAACACTTTTGCAAAGGGAAGAGATACTAAACCTCCCAAGAATATTTTCTCCAAAACAAAAGAATTCCAGGTAAAATGTACCTTTATAAGATACCTATATGCCAAAAACGGCATACAGGTTTACAAACCACAGAAAGCTCTAGCCAGCAATGCAGCAGGCTGTGGTGTTCAGGGAGTTAAGCAGCTTGGGGCCTTCATGCTCATGTGTGCATGCCCATGAGCACATACACATGCAAACAGTGGGATGCAGCAAGATGAAAACACAGAGCAAGGCTTACTGCCTCAGCACTGAAGGCCTGACAGGGCCAGAGAGCACGCACCATGCAGTCACCTGTGAGGCAAGTACCAACAGCAAGAAGGCTAACCTAGATGCTCTATCACAAACTCCCAGAGCAGGTCTATCACAGGAGCCACTGCTTATCTGGGTTACCTCAGATGTATGCTTGAAACACACATATGACACACCTTAATCCCTAATTTGTGTAGTTTAGGTCATAGGGTCTTATTTTCACTTGGAGAAGACATAACACAGAGAGAGACAAAGAGAGACAGAGAGAGGGGGAGAGAGAGAGAGAGAGAGAGAGAGAGAGAGAGAGAGAGAGAGAGAACCTCCCCAACCCAGGTATAAGGTTCTACACCTGGGTAATATCCTGAGGACACAGGACACAACCCTGAAGTGATACCTCCCGAAACTAAGGAGCTAAGGGGAAGGAGCTTTAGGTGACCCAGTGGTGCCTCAGTGGTCACTGGAGAGTTGGGACAATGACTACCTTTTGTCAAAGGTGGCTCCATGGGTGGCGAAGGCCAGGCGCTTGCGTAGCTCATTCCTCTCACGGGTCATCAGCCGTAGCTGAATGGAGAGATTCTCTACCTTGTCGTTGGCCTGCTGCTCGGTGAGGAGGGGTGGTGGGGATGGCGCCTTCCCAGTAGTCCCTGCAGGTAGGTAAGCACAAGTTGACATGCACTCGGGCACATTCCCAAGGTGCCAGCACTGTTCTGATATCATGGCTTGCTCAGCTACTCAGGAACAGTAATGAGCCCTAGGCCTTCCCATTACCCAGTGCAGGCACCAAGGGAGACCAGGCCCTGCCAGCTGCTGCAGAGATACCCACTCCTGCAAAAGTAGGTCTCACCTCAAGCTCTCTTCACAGATGAAGTTGACACCAGGGTCTAGACCCCTGGAAAAAAAATCATATATTTCTGATGGTCTTAGGAACCCCCAACCATGAATGTATTTTTACTGCTACTTCACAACTGCAATTTCGCTAATCAGTAGTATCTCAGTGCCTAAGAACATTAGGAATATATGTTTTCTGATGGTTGGGATCCACAGGTTGAGAACTGCTGGTCTAGACCATCTGGTCCTGAGCAGACCCATCTGGATTTCACATCTCTAGGATAGAATCATTTATGGTGCTAATCCTTACCTTCCCTGAACATCTGGACATGCTCTTATCATCCACGTGACAAAGGAGGCAGGACAGACTGCCCATGAGCCCCAAGCAAAGGCCTGAGGAAGATGGCATATTGGAGTGAAGTGAATACTCCAAGGAGCAGGGCAGCTGCCCCAAGGCTGGCTGGGACCCACAAGCCATGTCCCCATCCTCTCTCACCATGGGTAGACATGTAACTCAGTCCCTACTACAGATCCACTGCCTCTGGACCTGCCCAACCCATGCTAAGAGTTCACAGCCTGTGTGATGCAGGTAAATCCTGAGGCATCTCTGGTTAACCCACACCATGCCCTCATCACCTGTGCCCAGGACAGGAAGCATACAAATGCCTTACATTTTTACGAAGGACAACAGTCATTGCTATCTGACCAGATCTACACAGATCTCTAAGAATCCAAAGACAAGCCAGGCAGTAGTTGCGCACACCTTTAATCCCTGCACTTCGGAGGCAGAGGCAGGTGGATTTCTGAGTTCGAGGCCAGCCTGGTCTACAAAGTGAGTTCCAGGACAGCCAGGGCTATACAGAGAAACCCTGTCTCAAAAAAGACAAAAACAAAAAACAAACAAAAAAGAGAATCCAAAGACAAAGCACCTCATCCATAAGAATTAGACCATGGGCCGTTTACGGTTCGCCCCATCAGCATGTCCATCAGACACCTCACCTAAGTCTTGCAGATCTGGAGTTGGGTCAGAAGAGCTCAGAGCACCCATCTCATCTTGTGGACATCATGGGGGAGAGGGAGGGTGACTCATCCCTGAGGTGTGGCACTTGTCTCCCCAGTGGAAGCAGACATTCAAAGAGCATGACATTCACCATCTATCTGTAAGGCCCTGACCAAACCCCTTCTGATCCTTGTTATCTGATGGCTCATACAAACCAAATGTCAATTAAATGAAAAGTGAACCTTGTCTCTTCCAGGGGCCCCAGGGAGGACGGGGAGTTCCATGTAGTCAAAGGAAACTGAATTTGTCATGGTATGAGGTGGAAGCCTCAAGCTCTTATTCCTGCATACGTCAGAATCCCAGCTGGAGATTCTCCACCCCCCTCCCAATCTATACTCCTAAAATATATTTATCCTAATTGACTATGAACTTGACTGAATCTGGAATAAACTAAGAGACATGCTTTTCAGTGGGTCTGAAAAAGCACTTCCAGGAAGGATTAGTTGACTAGAGAAGATATGCCCTACAGCTGTAGACTGCAATTCTTATATAAAGAGGCAGGGGTAGGGGCTAGGGCAGTGCAAAGCTGCTATGGCCTGCCTGCCTACCTTTGTTTCTTGCTGGTACTACCATTCTTAGCTGACATCAGAACCCAGCTTCTGTGGTTTTGAAACATGGACTAAAGGCCAGTGGCTGGCCAGGAATCCCCCAGGCCTTCAGCTCCAGTCCAGGGCTACTAAGGCATCCATCTTTGTGAATGGAGCAGCATCTGGTCTCAGGGACTTAGTGGGAGGACCTGAGCCAGCTGGCCACCCAGACACAAAGTGGGTGCTGATATCTAGGGAATGCAGCCAAGGTGTTTGGGACTGTACCATGCCCCATCCTCATCTCATTAGTCCCCCAACTGCCCACCAGGGTTATCCTAGCATTATCCATGAGCAACTGACACCTACAAAACAGGCAGCAACACATGGGTCCTTACCCCTAGCCCCGGCCTCAGCTCGGACCTGGGCCTTAAGCTACATTGTATTGCTTCCCAATGAGACTAGACTCCTCTCATCTCTACACTCCACTTTCAACCCCACCGTCTTCCCCAGTACCTCTACCAAACACAGAAAACACATGGGGAACATAACAAGGTTAAGATCAGTCAGGTCTGAGACCCCAGCAAGAAGCAGCCTCTCTGAGTTAGCTCTGATGACTATAGCAAATCCCAACAGAGACCTCAAGATAAAGCCCAAGATGTGCTCAGCCAGGACGTTTTAAACTAAACCAAATGATATGAAAAATCCTCTCCAGCACCATTGAAGTGAATAGTCTCAGGGCCCGGGAAGACAGTTCAGTCAGGACATGGTTTTCTTAACAAGCATGAGGACCTGAGTTTGAATCTGTAGAGATTCAAATGCCATGTAAAGCTTCCAAGCATCTACCAGTAATATCAGTGTTCTGGAGGCAGAGATGGAGGGTCCTCAGGGCTGGCTGGTCTAGACTAACTGGCAAGCTCCAGGCCAGTGAGACTTTGCCTCAAATGAGGTAGAAGAAATTATCCTCTGGCTTCTACACAAATACCTATATCTATGCACGTGTATTCATGCATAAATGTATAAATTTTGATTTAAAAAAAAAAAATTCCCATGCTTTCCAGAGTTGGAAAGCATGTGCTAAGGACGATGTAGCCCTACCACACAATGGTCACCCAAAGTCTCCCAAACCTACAGGAATGAGTATTCTCCAACAAGAATACATATACCTCAGTAGCAAGAGGAACACCAGACCAGGCCCAGAACGCCAAATACAACAGCCATATGCTGTGAGTGTGAGCGGTGGGAAATGCAGCCACTGCTGCGTTGGGCGGCAGTGGCAGTGAGCGCTGTATGGTAGTGAACAGGGGGTAAAACAGATCCACTCATCACCCTGCGAGCCCCTAGCTCCTCTGCCACCACACCCTGTGAAGGATCAGTGTGCAGCTAGCAGTGTGGTAGACGACCGGCTCTGGGCTCTTTGCTTCTGTCTCCCTCATCCCTCAGTTCATGTTCCAGGTGACGCTGAGGCTTCCTCGGGCTTATTCACTGCAGGCTGCAGGTTTGACTTCAGATTCCTTGAGCCTGTAATGTCGTCAGAAACCAAGTAGAAAACTGGCACTAGCCAAAAACAGTCAGCTGGGGAGACACCCAGGTGACCTGATGGCTCTAGGCCTTGGCTGCTGAAAGTGATACCAAGCAGGGACATAGCATGGGCACCAGACTCACCAAACCAGCCTTACAGATATCCCAGGACCAACCGGAGCTGGTAGGAAGGACCTAGTCCTTCTCCTGGGCAACTGCTTCTTGTAGCTCCTGAGCTGTACTAGAGAATGCATGCCACCTACAGCTGCTGACTCAGAAGCCTAACTAGCAAACACACACACACACACACACACACACACACACACACACACACACACCTACCTCCTTGTGGTTCTGCTATAAAGTTTTGGCTTCAGACACTTATTGTGCCTAAAGGAACCCCCTCTAGGTGAAATGCAGGTGCCTCCTGCTGGCCTCTTTCCTGTAGAAAGTGAAAGCAGGGAGCCCCCAGCACAGCAGCTGGAGCCTTGCCACTTCCTGGCTCTCTGGCCAGACACACTAATGCTCCACTGGGGTCTCTTTTTCAGGACACACTGCACCTTCCCCAGAACCATGCCTTTCTTGCTATATTCCACAGGGACTGAAGGCCAGCTTCCTTCTGCCTCTCTCAGGTCTGTGTTGGGATGTGGCACTTGTCTCGCATGTGTGGCCTTGTGAACATGCTCCAGTGGTCCTAATAGGCACTTCCTGGAAGTGAAGAAGGTGCCCCCACAAGACTCAATAACATCAAAAATACAAAAATGCCAAGGGCTTCCCTGGGGTACAAAAGGCTGTCCAGGGGCTGGGGATATAGCCGGCTGATAGAGAACTTGCCCAGCACACATAAGGCCCTGGGTTCAGTTCTAGCACTGTAGAAACCAGTGTCATGGAGCATACGCGTGATCCCAGTACTATAGTGCACAAGTCAGAAGGATCACAATTGCTAGGTCAACCTGTGAGTCCAAGGCCAGCCTGAGCTATATATATAAGGCCTTGTCTCGAATGATAGATGAATTAATTAAAGGCTGTCCAGGGAAGAAACTGCTGAGATCACAGGGAATATTCCCTGCCTCCCTGCTGACTTGGCTGCTTCCCCGAGAGAAGCCACATTACCCTTTCCAGGAACCTTCCCTGGAACACAAGGAAATCCCTCCACACCAGTCCTTCCCACAAGCCAGGGATCCATCTCTGAGAATCCTCCCACTACTTCCATCTGCAGGGAGCTGAAGGCTTCCCAGTGTCTCCTCCTCACTTACTCAAAATGAGAAACAAAGACTTGTGCAGAATTGGGTCAGAGGCCTAACAGTGCACTAGGGAGGCTCGGCAGCACAGCTGACAATGAAGACGGGATCCTCAGAGGAGCCACGTGCCCAGCTGATGAAAGCTGTCCCCCAAGAGGCCTCCAGAGAAGGACACTGTGGCTATCACGATGCTGACAAAAAGAAAAACACAGACCTGAAGTAAGCCCTCAGGCACCTAGGAAAAAGAAATAGAGAAATACTCCTAGGCAGAATGTGGTACCCCAATCCTGGATTTAGGAAGTTGAGGCAGGAGAGATGGCAAGTGAGAGGCCAGTCTGGATTACATTGTAAGATTCTGGGTTGGTTTTTTTGTTTTTGTTTTTTTGTTTAAAAAAAAAAAAAAAAAAAAAAAAGGCAAAACCCAGGCCTGATTGGGAGAGTACTTGCCAGCATGTACAGAGTCCTGCATTTGGTCCCACTGCTAGCATACACCAGATGTGGCACCGTACACCTGTAAGCCCCCACACTAATCAAGTAGTGGCAAGAGGGTAAGAAATTCCAGATTGTTTTTGTCTACACAACAAGTTCACACCCAGCCTGGGATACATGAGACACTTAGACTGCTTAGTTTTCATTTTCAATTTGACACAAACTAGAGTCACCTGGGAAAAGAACCCTCAATCAAAGAACTGTCTTACTCAGACTCTGCCATGTCTGTGGGGGAACTGTCTCAATTATTGATTGATATAGCAGGGCCCACCCCACTGTTGACAGAACTAGTCCTCAGGCAGGTGGTCTTAGACTGTATGAGAAAGCTAGCCAGAAGCAGAAGGGAAGGAGACACAAAGCAGCCTTCCTCTGTGATTCCTGCCACTGCTCCTCCGTGAGTTCCTCTGTGGTGGACTTCCAGCTACCTGGAAGTGCGAGCCAAATAAACCCTTCCTCCCCAAGCTGCTTTTGGTCAGAGTGTTTATCACAGTGGGACAACACTGTTTCAGGACAAGATCGAAAGCACTCTACCTCCAGTCTTAACCTACCAAGGCCTCTTCTGGTGAGTGTAACTTGCCCTTCACCACTGTTTCATCTGGAGGTGACACAGGAAAGTGGATGTGACCTCTCTATTCTAAGGACCTTTTCTTACCTTTCCTAAGGTCCACATAGAAAGACCAAATAAAAGTGGGTATCCATCTGGCCTTACAAGCACCACCACCTAGGTGTGCCAATGGCAAGCTCTGTCTTTCACTGGAAAACACTGGCCCATCAAGAACTGTCTAGTCATGAGGAAGACTAGTCTGGTCTCCTTAATGGACTAAATGTAGCCCATCACAGATACTGCGCCTCCCACCCAAGCGGTGGATTAACTGCAGATGGTCAGCCCTGCCCCAGAGTTTCTGATCATTAGATGGTCATGAACCTGTACCCTTGGTGAGTACCCAAGCATGTGACACAAGGTCAGGCTTGTGCCACAGGCGTAGGGCCACACCAGTGACTCTGTTGCCCTCAATGTGAAAAGATCCTTCCCAAGGCTTCTCATCTCATATGGAGATATTATAGGAACTGTCTTCTTCATCTGGATTGTTACCTGTGACATCCAAGATAGAAACCCCTGCCCATAGGTGGCTACAGAATCAATTCCATGTAACTCGTGTAAATCAGAATCTAGAAATGTTATTCCATTTAAAGGCATTTATATGTTAAGAGCCACTTGGTAGTAACTCCATATTGGACCTCACAGCTCTGGGTGCTGTCAGGTCTGGCAATGACAGCTAAATTGCTGTTGTAGGCAGCTCGCCACAACGCCCGAGGGGACAGAGCCCCATCCTCATGTACCCAGCCTGATCATAGTCATGCCTGCTATATGAGGTCATACATTTCCTTACTGGTTAAAGGAGTGGGCGTGGGGGTTCAGCAGTGAACGGAAGAGAAAGAAAAGCAAATCTTGGTTCCCGTGAGCTTGAGAGGATTGACCACAGGAATACAACCAGCTCTTGCATGAAAGAACTGGGCACAGCCAGTGCAGGCTGAGCTCGTGATGGGACACACATCAAAGATTTGCTCTCAGCCTGTTCATGACTCTCGAGAAGTATCTGGGGACACTGCTGATCCTCAGTACAAGGGCTAACTTGCCTTCAAGTTCAGTCCATTGAGCTAGGCATGATGGTACATGCCTGGAATCCCTATACTCAGGAAGCATAAGCAGGAAGACCAAGCAAGAGTTTGTAGTCAGCCTGTGCTACATAGAGACCCTTGCAGAAAAATATAAATCCCATCTTCCTGCTCATTCTCAAATGCTGACATGAGCAGTAAATGCTTTAAGAAGCAGAGCCTCTCCCTGGACCCCTGTGAGATCATACATGTTCCTTGGAAGGCTGTCAGCTCAGAATGACAATATGAAATGTGTCTGCAGTATTTACGGAGATAAGAGCAGCAAGACAGAGGAAACAAATGGCTCACTTCACCCTCCTATGTATTCTGAAGAACCTGACCCACAGTCAAACTGTAATTCCAGACTCTCTGGAACCTTCTTCCTGAATTCTAGATGCTATGACAGCTATGAGGTGACTGTGCACTTTTCAGATGTGGAAGTTCTGATCCAGGAAATGGAGAATGTAAACCTTATCTAGAAATTTAGAAACAGAGTCTTTTACAGATCAACTTGTGACCACAGTGGACAAGACAGGTTTTGAATCTGGTGTGACTGGATAGTCCTTAGCACATGCACACACACAAATACCCAGAGAAAGAGAGTGAGAAAGACGGAGGGAGAGAGGGAAGGAAGGGGGGAGGGTGGGAGGGAAGGAGGGAAAGAGGGAGGGAGGGGAGGGGAAGAGGGAGGGAAGGGAGGGGAAGAGGGAGGGAGGGGAAGGGAGGAGGGAGGGAGGGGAGGAGGGAGGGAGGGGAGGAGGGAAAGAGGGAGGGAGGGGAGGGGAAGAGGGAGGGAAGGGAGGGGAGGAGGGAGGAAGGGGAAGGGAGGAGGGAGGGAGGGGAGGGGAAGAGGGAGGGGAGGGGGAGGGAGGGAGAGAGAGAGAGAGAGGTGGAGAGTGATGTGCAATTCACAAAGAAACCTACCATGAGAAGTGCTGGCAAACTCTGTCCCAAACCCTTGAGAGCACAGGGCCTTGCCAAGTCTCTGATCTTGGACTCTGACCCCCGAGATCTGTGAGACACATGTCCATGGCTCAAGTCCCAGTCTGTGAGACTACACTAGGCAACCTAGGAAGATACACTCAGAGCCCATTCTCGACACCTGCTTGCCTCTGATCGTACCACTCTCCCATGCTCTAGGAGATGATTTTAGTCTCTGCCCTAAGATCTAGCAGTCAAAGGACCACCACTAGCCCTACACAGTTCCTGGTATGAAGAGTTCAGAAAGCTATAGCTAGTCTTTGCTGCTTTGTGGGTTCTTCTTTTTCCTACCCTTACTAGATATGATATACTATACTATACTGGAGAGAAAAAGGGATAGAAAAGGGAGAGAATTTTTTTTTCTTATTTTATTTCTTTTTTGAGCACGGCTACTAACAAACTGCAATCAACCCCTCTGAATGACCAACCAACCCACCTATGGGGCCCTAGCATTTATGTACCCTCAAAAAGGTCCCAGAATTCCAAATGTCACACAACTGAAGAAACTACCTGCAGCTGGCAAAACCAAGCCTCTCCTAGAGCACGAGGCAAATCATAGTCAGCTGCTGTGGACAGTCCCGAAGCAGCCCCACATCCCCATACCTGGGATTAAAATAAAAGCACATCTTATAATATTTCTGTGTTTCTTTTTTTTTTTTTTTTTTTTTTTCCCGAGACAGGGTTTCTCTGTGTAGCCCTGGCTGTCCTGGAACTCACTCGGTAGACCAGGCTGGCCTCGAACTCAGAAATCCGCCTGCCTCTGCCTCCCAAGTGCTAGGATTAAAGGCGTGCGCCACCACCGCCCAGCTTATTTCTGTGTTTCTTAAAGAAACCAAAATTCCAAAATTGTCAACACAGAAAGTGAACTGACAGGGGGACATCAGCTCTAGCTGGTTTGGGAAACTAAGACATGGTACTTCCCCTCTGTGGGTGTCAACTTTGCCATCTCTCTGTAGCAGGGAAGCACAGTGACTAGACCAAGATCTCTTCTGCTCCTTCAAGTTCATAAACTCCAGGACCCCACTAAAGGTATCATCCATCCATCACAGCCATGTAAAACATTGGGGCTTCCAATAGAGGGGTACAACACAGGGCAAAGGTCACACAGAGAAGCTTGGGGAGCTTAGAAAATCATATGGCCTCTTGCCAGCAACCTGAGCCAGGGCTGGTCTCACTCTCCTAGGCTCAGGGAAACATCCATTTCAGCATGGGCTGGCTTCTTTCCCAGGATAGCGCACAACCCCTACTGCAGAGGACAAGCATGAGGGGTCAATCTCAAAATGCAGCTTTTAGGGGGCTGGCCAGACTCACTGTTTACACCCTAAAGAAGTGATAAAGAAGACAGACGTGTCCCACACCCACCTCTCTAACACCAAAGCCAGACTGTTGTTGACAAGAGAGAATGAGAATTGTACCAACAGAGGAGGACATCACATAATCAGAAGGAAGGGCTGTTGTCCTGTGGCAGGGATCCCTTCTCAGGCCATCCCTGCTCAAGTTCCAAGCCACAGCCCATCCACTGCCCCAGGAAGGAAGCACTCACCCACACTGCTGAGGGAGCTGCTGCTCTCGGAGTCTGAGGGCATGATGGACAGGACGCTGTAGGTGGAGCCTGGGGACAGAAAGGGAGACCAATGTTACTAACCAGACGGGCCACTTAGCCACAGCCTCAGCTCTGTTATGTCAGCCTGCTGCACCAGGCCTGGGAACTTGGAGTCTAGGGCAAGAGAGAGATGTGGCGGGCAGTATCTGGACTTGGCGCCTTATGCCCACCTTTCTTCTTCACACTCACTCCCTACTACTCTGATCAATTGGTAGAGGGAAGTCCAGGCTGCCAGCTGCCTTCTGCCCCAAATGACCATTTGAGTTTCAAGCCCTAGAAGCCATGGTGGCAGGAGAGAACTGACTCCACAAAGTTGTCTTGTGACCTACACACACACACACACACACACACACACTCCTGAACTCACGTGCACATGCACACACAAACATACACACAATAATAATAAAATAAATAAATAAGCCAGACAGTGGAGGCACACGCCTTTAATCCCAGCTCTCACAAGGCAGAGGCAGGTAGATCTCTGAGTTCTAGGTCAGAGTGGTCTACAGAGCAAGATCCTGGATAGCTCAGGCTACACAGAGAAACCCTGGCTCAAACAAACAATAAATAAAATTAGTAAAATCATGGCCACAAACATGGATCAAAAGGGAAGAGTGCTTGCCACCAAACCTGATGACCTGAGTTCAATCCCCAGGTCCTCCAGGTGAAAAGGAAACAAACTGCCCCAGTGCAAGGGGTCCTCTGACCTCCACACACTTGCCATTACACTCGTAAGCCTTCCCAACACTCTGAATAAATGTAATAAAAATTTTAATAATAAAAAAATCAAGTTAGCTAAAAACATAAGAGCAATCACAATGTGGCCAAAACCGAGAGTAGCACATTTTATTAGGTGTTCTTCCCACCTGGCGGAGGACAGGAGTGCTGCGGGGTAGTAGGCACCCAGCATCGTTAATCTACTGCATGCACACTGCCATTAGGGTTTGGTTTCAAATAGTTTTCAATACTAGGTGCAGCCTGCCAGCCTCAGGAATAAATAAGCTATGTGTTGAGATACTGGGTGAGGAACACTCGGCATACTGGGCAAAGCACCTGACTGGCTGGACCCTGGATCCAACCTGTGTGAGGAAGAGGCTGAGCTTCTTGTATCAGTGACATGTCACACTAAAGAGTGAAAACCAAGTGTGCATGTTGCTCTCTGAGGTCACAGCTGATGCAGAATTAAAGAAGAAGGCAAACTGATGCCACTGGAAGACTACAGGGCAGTTTGCAGAAAAGCATGCCAGCCAGGGGTGGCAGATTACCCAATACAGGGATGAAGAGGAATGTCTTGTTCCTAGAACCAGGTGGGTGAGCACAGGTAAGGTTTTTCTGTAAGGCTCTGAACAAGCCTTGGGGCTCTGACATTAGAAAGCTGTTAAGAATTACCCAGAGGCAGAAGGGGCCAGATTCAAAAGATTCTCCTCCCTTCTTCCACCTCAACCTTTCCCTGTGTCCCCAAGACCTACATACTGTCAGAAGGAAAAAAGGAAAGGGGGGGGGTCGTGGGGGGGTGAATGGGGAAAGGAAATGAGGAAGGAGACTTGGGCAGTCATAACTTCATAGTGAAGAAACCTCCACAACAAAAAGAGACAAAAGACATCCCACCCACTCCTACTCCCAGATAGAGGAGACTGAGTAGGGATAAGGTCCCCAGTGAAGACCAGGGGGTCAAATATATAAAGGCCTGCCAGGGAGTTAGCAGGCCTCCCTATCTGACAAGATGAAGAGGGAGTAAAAAACGGGACAAAATACTCTGGGAGTGGGGGTCTAGGGTCGGGGCAGGGAACAAGAGCAGGCCAGCGAGCAGCAGTGACCAGTGGCCTCAGCAATGAGTGTTCTAGGAGTCTGAGGAGTCTGAGTGTTTAGCAGGAAGGGAGGGGGACTAAGGGAGTGGGTAGATATCTAGTCTTCCAACAGGACAGTCCTAGGCTGAAATGTGTCCTCTGGCATCTCCATAGCAGTTGATGATGCTATCTGCAGAGAGAAGGCAGTGGGGAAGACCTAGCACTCCCCAACCATGACTGTCATAGGGCCATTTGTACATCATCTGCAGGGCACTAGAACCAAAAATATTCTATCCATCTATGAAATTCTATGCTCCTGCTTAAAAAAAAAAAAAAATGGAAGAAGTCATGTTCCTGCTCCTGTATGTCAAGTCCTACCTATCCTAGAGCCAACTGACTGAAGCTGACCTTGAACTTCTGATCCTCCTGCCTCCCATCCCCCAAGTATGCTGCCATACCCTGTTCATGCAGTGCTGGGGACTGAACCCAGAGCTCTGTGCCTGCTGGGCGACTGAGCCGGACTTCCAGCTCCACAACAGGGTTTTGCTGTGCATTTCACATCTGCGCACTTTTGCAACAGAAAAGGCCACACTGCAAAGGTTTTTAGTTAGAATATTAATTACACATATATATAGTGTGCAATGTGATATTTCAATGCATACACACGCACATACACATAGATATGTTATAAGTTAATCATCCTCATCCACAGGTGATATCCAGCATCTCTTACAAGGCTCATCTCTTTTTTCAGTAATTTTTTTCTATTTTGAGATTATAATAGAGTTACATCATTTAACCCTTCCTTTCCTCCTTCAAACCCTCCCATGACTCTCCTACACCTGATTCTCTTTTTCTTTGATTGTTGTTAAGTGTGTGTGTGTGTGTGTGTGTGTGTGTGTGTGTGTGCGCGCGCGCGCACGCACGCATTTGTAATGCATAAATGCAAGCTAATCTGTCAGTACAACATTACTTATATGCAAATTTTAACTCCTCTCTTTTACAATTGGCACCCTTGAAGTCAAGCACAGCCAAGCCATCACAGACAGCTGTGAAGAACAAGACCCTAACAACCATATTTCAGCTCATTTTCTCTATGGGATCAGGAAGGCTGACCAGCTGCTATATGCTGGACTGTTTTTGAAAAGACACCTACTTGAGAAAGCAGGCACAAATAAACGCTCCCACTCACACCCCCACAAGTCTGTGCTCAACTCAACCCAGCCTGGCACTTCTGCTCCCGCTCTGGAAACACCACTGCCAGAATAGAACGCTCACTTCTTTCTTTTACTGGCATCCACACTGTCCCTTCTTCCAGTAAAGCAGCCTGCTCCTCCCACCCCCCATCACCACCATATCGGTTGCCACCTCCTCCTCCTCTTCCTATTCTTCTTCTTCCTCCTCCTCCTCCCCATGGCAAATCTCCACTGTTAATTAAGCTTGGCAGATGCAGTTTTTCCTCCCTGCCTAGTGTCCTCCCAGCTGGGGGAGTACATTTCACATTTCTACACCCAATACATTCTGTTCTTCTTTCCTGTCCCCAAAGTCCTGACTGGGCTATGAGGCCTGCCTGGGGCAGAGTGACATCTTTATTTGAATCTCTGGGCATCATCCTGACCCCTCAGCAGAGGCAGTTGGCAGGGTTCCCGGCCTTGGCAAGGCTGATGGGGGGGGGGGGGGTAGTAACTGATTAAGACTGAACAAGGCCTAGTTTCATCAATGTTCTTAGAGCCTTGGACGTCATTAGGGGGAAAGGGCCCAAAGATGACACTGTCTGAGCAGTGTTTTGTCTTCATAAGTATTGTCTTTAAGGTCCTATGTGCTCAGGCCTGTTAGCAGAAGGCAGAGGAGTTAGCTCCCTCCCCCTCAACCTAATGTGTGTGTGCCCCTCCAACACACACACACACACACACACACACAAGCTACACAGTGTCTTCTCAAAGCTGATAGCTTCCTGAGGGGCAACTGTCTAGTGTCATCTCCCTTTGAGGTTTTACAATCAAACCTGAAGGCCAACAGGAATCCCACCTCAGCCCAGCATATTCAGATGTCCTGCCTAGCCTGTCGGTCTACAGTGGCCATAAGAATGTGACAATCTCCCAAGTTCCCAGAAGGGACTTCTGCTGCAGCTAACCGAAGCCTAAGGCATCCTAGAAAGCTTCTGTGGTGGAGAAACATGCTCTGCCCAGAAGCCCAGGCCACTGGACACTGTAGAACACGCCAGTTTCCCTCATATATGCTACCTGAGGGCTAGCCTGTGAGATCCTAAGCAGACTGAACATTCCCACAGAAGACAAGCTTAAGGCCAGCTTCAGATGGCTATGTGGGCCTGAGGGTCACCTATGTGGGTTGTCTGCCATCTGAGGAATTGCTTGGGGACCTAGTTAAATGGCAAATCAAGAAAGGACCTGACACTGCATTCCTAAGAAGCCCCAGGGACATGTGGACACAGACCAGTACAGACCAGTAGTGCAAGGACCAAGGACAGGAAGCAGAGATGACAGTGGAGCTGTGGATGGAAGTTTCCACAGAAGCCCTGGGGGAAGTAGGTACCTCTGAGAGACACCTGACCTAGAGACACTCGGTGACTGACCCCCCCACAAGCATTATCTACATCCTTCAGAAGAGCTCAGGCCTGCTAATTCTGTTTACTGTGTGACTCAGCCCTCCTGGGTCACCAAGAAGACTTCAAAAGAACTTCCAGAACTCTGGTGATAAGGGAACAACCCAGACTCCCAGGTCCCTCTCAGCAGTCTGCAAGGCCAGGGAGTGTCCCCGTCACCCACCCCTCCAGTCACCTGGGATTGTAAAGGGCTGGGTGACTCATGCTTGCGCCATGGAAACCCAAAACAGCTGAACTAGCATGTGGAGGCCCATGATCACCAGGCACCCTGAGACAGCATAACCACAGACAGGCTAGCCCCTACCACAACCACTCAAGAGTGGGCTTGCTATTCCCAAGTGGCTCTAAGGCCCCAAGAGAGTAGACATCAGCAGCAGATGCCTGCCCCACCCTGCTGTCCTCCTCCAGCTCACACCTGAAGAACTATAACCCACATCTCCGATCACTCCCAGACTCACACGTCTCTGCAGGGCACTGGGTCAGTTGAGAGGTTCAGAAGCTCTAGAGGTTGCACACCTGCTGAGTAAGAGGGTTAAGAGAGTCCTTCCCATCTGAGCCTCTAGGCCAAAGGAGATGGAGTGACTGGAGCACAGAGGCCAGCACCAGCTCCCCTGGGCTCATCTCCCAAATCCACCCATACCTCACCCTCAGGCTCTCTGTGTGTCCATATGTTTACTGTAACATGGGAATGACAGGAATGCTTTCCTCAAGAAAGTCCTGTGAGGATCAACTGAATTGTTCCACAGAGATTGTCTAAAACAACACCTAACATAGCCAGCCCTAAGTACGAGCTGTTAAGATTAGATTCTGGTGAGCCAGCCTACAGCAGGCCCTTCCTACCCTGCCCTTCTCCACTCCTGCATTACCTAAATGGAAGGCTGCGACAAGGATGAAGTCACAGTCCATAAAGAAACTGCAGACTGGACGGCACTCTCTAATAGTTAATGATAGCGGCTAATGCGTCCTCAGCCTGGTAAGTGCTAGGACTGTGCATGCTTTGGCTCACACTGCACACATTGCTTCAGTTAACACCCACAGTGACCCGGAGGTTCGCATTAGGTTCATTTTACAGAAGAGGAAACCAAGGCTCTCAATTATTTGACTTGTTTAAGGTAGAGTTACCAATGGCAAATAGGACACAATACACACATGCTACCCTTCGAGTCTGGGCTCTTGTGGCTCTGAGGATGTAGAACATCCTAGAGAAGAATAAAGAACATGGACCAATCCTCACTGGCAAGCCACTTGCTCTCCCTGACTATGGAGATAAGGAAGATGTGGGTGGTGAGAGTCACTGTTTGCTGCTCACCTCATGTGGTGTTGGACTAGGGATGCCTCCTAGAGAACTGTACTGAGGGCAGACCCTGTCCCAGGACGTACGTACTGAGACCCAACACTGTAGGAAGACAAAGCTCAGGCATTTTAGGAAACTAAAGGGATGACTGTGGTCACACACAGATTAAGGATGCAGCACACACAGACTAAGGCATGTCAGTTAAGGGAGCCCTAGCTACCACACACAACTTAGGAGTCCATCTGAGAGTGAAACGATGCTTGCCACCTCTGTGCAGAGCAACTGGTGATTCGGACCATGCTTGATTTGTCCGCAGTGTGCACAACCAACCCAAAACAATGGGGTTTGTACATGAGGATTTGATACAGGTTCTCCACCCTCAGAGGTGACACTCTAGTGTTCTTTGCAAAGTCTGAGGACATGCACCTTCAGCTTGGATAAGCACAGCAACCATGCTTATCTCTCCCATTTTGGGGTCATCAAAAGGATGACTTGCAAAGGTGGCAGTGTGTCCAGTGCCCAGGCCATGGGAGCATGCGCCTATGGGGTGGACAGTGGCACGGAGGAGCAACAGGAGTACGGTGTGGCTGGAGCTCTAAACTGTTTAGATGTTGAATCTGGAAGACAGGACTCTGGGAAACTCAGAGGCCAGGTTTGCCGCTCTAAGTCCTCTCCAATTTGGAACCCATGACATGAAACAGTAGAGAAAACAAAGCAAGCAAAGTCAGAATTAAAGGAAACACAAAACCTTTTTGCTTGCTACTTGTTGGCCTGGTGGGGGTAGGTTGTTTGGTGTTGGTTTTTATCTGGACAAAAGGTCAGGTCAGATAGCTATTCACCACCAACAGAAGGCTTTGCAGACACCACAGACACCACACGAAAGTGCCTGGAAACACTAAGTCCTTTAAGATAGGCTGAGCTCTATGTGGGAGGTGAAGAGAAAGGTATAACGCTGTCAACCAGCACCAGGTAGGGACAGCCTTTAATACTGCCTTCCACTGTGAAAACAAGCCCGACTTCCTGCTGTCACTCCTGATTAGGATAGGTGGCATATCTGCACCCAAAACGTAACAGAGGTACGAGGCAGGGTCTTGGGACTTGGCCAGAAGAGGGTGGGCCCCAGTTGGGGGAGCATGGGGGCACAGGGAGTGGGAGTAGCTCAGGATTCAAGTGCAGAAAGTCCATAATTCATTAGTGATGACTGCAGCCACATCTGACCAGGGCCTGCAACTGGAGGAGACTGACCATAGTATCACTGCCTTGTCCTGCATCAGGTGGGGAGTGAGAGCCAAGTTCCTCCAGGCTCCAGTCTGCATTATCAATGATTAATAACAGTCAATGTCTTGAAATAAACTAGCTTAGAGCCCTAGGAGCCACACAGAAAGGATGACGATCCCTGAACAATCTCCACCTTGGCCAGTTCCTGCACCCAAATTGGTCTCAGTTCCCATGTCCACCAAGAGAAGAGGACACCTGGGTCTCTGGCATGCCTGTCCCACAGACTTCACTGCCTTCCTTCATCTCAGGATGTCAAGTGGCTGGGGATCTGCCCATTGTGTGTCCCTAAGTCAGCTGCTCCCATATTCTTCCTTGCCTATTGAATAGGAAGAATGCTAAGTGATAGGAGGATTCAATGAGTAAGAGTTGAGAAAGGCATCAGCCTTTGAACAGCGGGGCACTCGTTAAGCTCTCCAGAACCCTACTCCAGTGGCTTCCTAGGTAATGCCTGCAAGGGAGAAGCAAACAGATGTCAGGGCCTGTGAACTGGCTCAGGCAGAGAGTATCCAGCCTTCGTTCTACTCTTGGAGGGGGTCGCTGGTAGAAAGTCCTTTATGAAGGACCTGTGCGCCACCTATTACAACCTTCTCTCCATGTCTAAATAAAAGCCTGTTCTTGCAGGCTAGGAAGACATGATGGTTACTCTCAATAATCACTCTGGTCACACCCGTGGGAGATTATTTGGATGGTATTAATTGAGGTGAGACCATCTACCCACTATGGGTAGTACCATTCCCTATGCTGGGATCATCAATGGTAAAGAAAGGAGAACGTTAGGATAAAGATGAACAAGATACATGTTTAACAAAGAGAAGATGTAGAGGAGGACACTGAGCTGAGCATAGCAGTCGTTACTCTGGAGGTAATGTGACCAGCCATTTCAAACTCCTGCTGCTGTGACTTCCCCACCCTGATGGACTATGAACCAAAACAAGCCCTTCTTCTCTTGTGTTACTGTTGCTGGGGTATTTTATCACAGCAACAGCAAGAGTAACTAAGCTTTAAAAAGACAAAGGGCCTTTTTTTCCCTTTTCACCATTCTCCAGGCCAGCTCTATCTTCCCTTTGTTCTGCTGCATGCTGAACAAACCTACCTTCTAATTCAGCCCTTATTGTCACCTGTATGTGGGCATCGGCCAGTCAAGCAAGAGAGGAGTGGTGTACTCTCCATAGTGCTCCCCCTTGGTGGCCATGTCTGTACTGGGAGATGGTACCCACTCTAATGCTCAGAGAAGGTCAAGATGGCTCAGAAGGTAAAGAAAGACTTCTGCCATCAAGCCTGACCCACATGGTAGAGAGAACCTACTCCCTTAAGTTGCCCTCTGACCTCCACACCTGTGCCATAGCTGGCTCACACACACATACACATACCCAGAGAATGCTGAGAGTTCATGGGGAAACAACAGACAATGGGGCAGATAAATCTCTGCCCTCCTAGAACTCGTGTGAGTAGTGAGGGAATGAAATAAAGGAATACAGAAGGGCTCTCAGAAGAACTCAGACCTGAGAAAGACCCAAGGGAAGTGCAGGAAGGGTGAAAGAGGACTGTTCCAAGCAGGGCAGGGAGTGCAAAGGCCCTGGGGCCAGCTTGTTAGAAGGCCTATACAGTCTACATGGAGTAAGCTGCAGGTCATAGTGCAGGTTCAGGTGACCTTACAGGCCACAAAAGGATGTAGAGCTTTCTCTGAGTAAGATACACTCTGGAAAGTGTGTATGTATTTCCTTTTTCCCCCCTCTTCTAGTAACCCCTTTTCCTTTCTATACTTATTCAAAATACAAAACAAAACCCCTTCTCTCATACATGTGCACACAAGGAAAATTTAAAATAGCCAAGGGTGTAACTGAACTAGAACAGTGCTTGTCTGGCATGCACAAGACTCTGGGTTCAATCCCCTGCAGTACATATACCAGAGAGTGGCCTGTGTCTATAGCCTAGTACTCAGGAGACTCAAGGTTTGAGGCCAGCCCAAGTTACATGAGATAATGACGATGAAGGAGAAAGAGGAGGAAGGAAAGGAACAGCAGCAGCAGCAGCAGCAGCAGCAGCAGCAGCAGCAGCAGCAGCAGCAGCAGCAGCTGGAGCTGGAGCCGGCCAGACAGTGCACTCCGACAGTCCCAGCACATGACTGGTGAAGGCAGGAGGAGACAGTATGGAGACAGGCTAGGCTTTGAAGCAAACAGGAAGGAGGAAGACAGAGCCTGGGAGTAAGAAGACCACTCAGGATGCTCCCCTAAACTGCTAGTACAGGGAGGGTGACCCAAAAGACAAAGGAGAAAGGGTGTGGGGGGGGGAGGGTACGCAGATAAGGAGCTATGAGCATCAGTGCTGAGGGGTTTGGTGTCCAAGGGCACACTGTTAGCAGGGGCAGAGAACTGAAAAGGGGCTGGATCCACACAATGATAAAAATCACCAAAAATGCACCAGTCTGAATGCACTGAAGAGAAACTCTCCATGCAGGGTAGGTGAAGTGCTTCAAGGGCTGAAGCATTTGCCTCCATGCTGAGGCCCTGCTTTCTACTGCTCAGCACTGCAAACAACTCATAGCAGAAACCCTAAGAAAACAGCCTGTTGACACTCGCACTAGAGTCCAGAGCTAGCGAGACCATGGTAGCCTAAGCCAACCCACTGAGGAAGATGTGCAACATAAGCCCAGGACCTCAGGGCTGCTGATGTGATGCCCTTGGGTAAGCACAAGCAGAGGCAGGGGAGGCCAGATGCAGGACTTCCTAATCACTGATGGGCAGTGACCTCTGCCGTAGGCCAGAGGACAGACTCCCAGGAAATGCACCTATGAAGGCAGAGGAAAGAAGAGTTTCTGGAAGAGGTACAGAAAGAACGAGAGTGAGATGTTCTAGAAGGCACCATGAGAGAGCTGGGAAGGGCTGACAGACATCAGCACATACTAGAAAGAGTCAGGAGGGACTGGGGAGATGACTCAGTAAGTGCAGGGCTTCCATACTTGCATGAGGACCAAAGACTGAGCCCCATAGTCCATCCCAGAATCTATACTGGAAAAGAAAAAAGAAAAACTGGATATGATGTCACATGATCATATCCCAGTTCTAAAGAAGCAGAGACAGGTGGATGCCTGGGACTCACTGGCCAGCCAGTCCACCCTATTGAGCCAGCTCCAGGCCACTGAGAGACCCTCTCTCTCACAGGAGTTTGTCCTCTGGCCTCCACACACATACACAAATGCAAAAGACACTTTGAGTTAGTCATGTGAAAGTCACAGTTAAGCAAATGATTACTTGGCCTTGATTTTCTGATCAGGGACAGAAAGAGTTTGTATTAAAAACTAGAAACCAAAAAGGGGCACCTAGAAAGAACTACCACGCCATTGTCTGAGATGCTGTGCTTCAAAAGCCTGAGCACACATCTGGAAGGGAGCCCAGTGCTATTAGTGATTTCTGTTGTGGGCAAGATGGAGAACTGAGTGTCACCCCTGGTTTCTATGAGCTGCCCTGCCAGCAGCTATTTTAAAGTGCACAGTGCTCAGCGGGCTCACTATAATTAATTGCTAATTGGAATTAAACTCCAAAATCCAATCTGCTCTCCAAACCCTTCTTTTTAGTTCTATCTTATTTGGAGGTATGTACATTTCTGGACCTGTGTGAGTATATGCGCGCATTTGTGCAAGTGCCCACAAAGGACAGAAGACGGCATTGGGTATCTATAAAACTGGAGTTAGAGGCGTTTGTAAGCTACCAGGGTGTGCGCTAGAAACCTAATTCTGGCCATCGAGATTGAGCAGCACATACCCTCAACTTGTGAGCTATCTCTCCAGCCCTCTCCAAGGCTCTTAAAGGAGCAGGGGTAAACGGAATCCCCCAGGAAAAATGGTACCTGTCTTTTCACGTTGATTCTTTCTGCAAAGCCTTGCCCGAAGACATCCTCTTAGATAAGGTGAAATGAGAAATCACCACTCCCGATTATCTAGCACCTGGCATGAATTCTCAAACAGTAGCCTTCCCAAAACTGCAGGACACAATGACACTTAGAGACCTACACAAATCCACTTAGCTCTCCCTTGTTTTCTCTGCCACATTTCATAGCAGGAGTTTCCAGGTGAGCACAGAGCAAGGGACTGCCACACCCGCACACTCAGGCAGAGGCTACAGCTGTACAGGTCATCCTCCAGCCCCACCAAAGCAGAATGACAAACCATGAGCAACCACCTCCCTAAAACCCATAGCTTCCATCAAGTTCCAGTCTCACCTAATGATCCCAATGACCCAACTGCTCACCATGACCCAAGGACATGGCCAATCTCATCCTCCAGGGACCAACTGACAGGTCCAACCTCTCTTTCCCAGTACACACACACACACACACTAAATAAATTTTAAAAATTAAAGAGTGCCTCCCCACATCTCAGCCAAAATCTGGCCCTATCGTGTCTTCAGACTGCCCAGAGACAACCACAGGAAATGGGGAAGGGGAGCAGAAGTATTTAAAATGCGCAAGAGGATGTGGGTTATCTTTTACACAGGGCCCTAGGGAGAGAGGATTGATCTTGTGCAATAAGAGAAAATATTTCCCTATTTTGTGTAAAAAAAAAAAAAAAAAATCAAAACCAAAAATCCACATCTGCAACCACAAAGGGCAGCAAAACCACAGTATACCAGTCCCCAAAGACTCAGAGCAATCCTATAGCTTAAGACTTGGCCCTCTGAAGACAGGCCAGGTCTCTTTCTCTCCTCTCATTCAGCGATAAGGCATGCAAGGCAGGCGGAGTGTAGCCCACCCTAGTATAAACGCCCACCATAAAACACAAGTCAAGCAAAAACATTACCCTCAGGCTGAAGCATGTTAGGGAGAGAAATCTTGCCCCAGGTCCATTCTATGGCTAAGAAGCCTGAGGCTCTCAGAGCTTAACAAATAACCCAGGATTCTAAAAGCCAAGAGCCAGCAGATGCACCATCTTCCGAGCCCTAAGTCTATAAGAACCACCAAGCTGCCTCTGTTTTGTAAGGCCCACACTAGCCTTGCCTGTTCCCAACCCATGAGGCTGGCAGGCTGTTCCTGAGGGATGCAGTGTACACATACTGAAGCTATCCACTCCACCCCTCCCCCAGCGTAGCCCCAAACACACACATATAGAAAGTGCTTTACTGTGAACAATTATATACTCTCTCTTTTTTTCTTCTTTTAATTAACACTGTATTGCTTTAGTAACAGAAAAGGGGGAAAGTCAAGAAGAAACATAAACCAACAAAATTAAAATACACTTTTAGATATTCAGCTTCTGTGCAAAGAAATTGGGAGATTAAAAGGAATGTATCTGGAAAGACTACTAAGAATATGAGAGAGAGAAAAAATCCAAGTTGTCACTGCCAATGTCACATCAGCTGAAATGAGATGAAGGCGGCAGAAGTATGGTGGCTGAGGCCAGGAAGCCTGCCTAGGCCATCACCAGAAATTATCTATTTTTGAAAGGACGTTCTATTTCATCACATTTCAGAAAAACAAAGAGAAGACCTTGAGGGGCAGACAAACAGGTCCCACAGTGACAAGCAGAGGGTGTGCTTGCAGCAACAGCAGCCACCCAGAGCCCCGCCAGCAATCTTCATCTGACAAATTCAGATCTCTCATGGCAGACAGGGCCCCAACAGCGAGTCACCAACGGCAGCGGCCTCACAAAGTGCCAATTTTCATATTTCCTAGAGCCTGCAGGGCTCTGGGCTTCTTGGCTTAAATGGAAACTGTCAGATAGGATTTTGTGCAAACACGCAGTTTCCCTGGGGGCAAACACTCTGAGAACACAACTTGCTCTTTCATTTTCCGATAGCTTTTTATACATGGTGGTTACATCAAAGATGAGACAGGCTAGTAGGGAGGACTTCCGGGATGCCAGCACAGAGCAAGCAAGAAATACATACAGGAAGAGCTGAATACATTGAACGGGGTTGGGGGGGGGAGAGAGGAGGGACAAATATAGGGAGCACCCCACTGCTCTCTTCCTCCCACTGACTCTCGACCTCCCACCCTATATTAGCATATTCTCCCTCCTGATGACCTACAAGGTCTTACAGAAGGAGTTGGGACAAAAAGAATGTGAAAAACCAAACAGTGACAGAGGATAGCAAACATCTTGAATAGTGTTACCAGTAGGGCCAGAGAGAGCTCAGTCAGTAAAGTGCTTTCTGCACAAGCATGAGATAAGAACCCTCATTTGATCCCCAGCACCCACATAAAAAGCTACTAGGAACAGCAGGCTCCTGTAACCCCAGTGATTTAGAGAGGCAGAGACAGGATGACCCAGTCTAGTCAAATCAAAAAGTAAAGGAGAGAGTAATTGGGGCAAATGACTAATTTTGACCTCTGGCCTCTATATGGAGAGAGAGAGGAGAGGAGAGAGAGAAGAGGAGAGGAGAGGAGAGGAGAGGGAGAGGGAGAGGGGGAGGGGGAGGGGGAGGGGGAGGGGGAGGGGGAGGGGGAGAGGGAGAGGGGGAGGGGGGAGGGGGAGGGGGAGGGGGAGAGGGAGAGAGGGAGAGGGAGAGGGAGGAGAGGGAGAGGGAGAGGGAGAGGGAGAGGGAGAGGGAGAGGGAGAGGGAGAGGGAGAGGGAGAGGGAGAGGGAGAGGGAGGAGAGGGAGAGGGAGAGGGAGAGGGAGAGGGAGAGGGAGAGGGAGAGGGAGAGGGAGAGGGAGAGGGAGAGGGAGAGGGAGAGGGAGAGGGAGAGGGAGAGGGAGAGGGAGAGGGAGAGGGAGAGGGAGAGGGAGAGGGAGAGGGAGAGGGAGAGGGAGAGGGAGAGGGAGAGGGAGAGGGAGAGGGAGAGGGAGAGGGAGAGGGAGAGGGAGAGGGAGGGAGAGAGAGAGAGAGAGAGAGAGAGGAGAGAGAGAGAGAGAGAGGAGAGAGAGAGAGAGAGGAGAAACAGAGACAGACAGACAAACACACAGACACACAGATACAGAGAGGCAGACAGACACAGAGAGAGTCAATGAATGATTTAAGTCTTCACTAGAGCTTATAGACAAGGTTTGTTAATGACACCAATTCTTCTGGAACCATTTAAAAAAGCCAACTACTTTTTTATCCTTTTAAGACCCTTTCCTGGCTCCTCCTAAAATAGTCTCAAAAAACATATATTAGAAAACACTAATATAAGTGATATGTGGCATCTGTAACATCTCAGATTCTCACTGGTAATTGAAATGATTAGAAAATCTACTTCCATACCACCGCTATGTTTGGAAAAAACAGATTCTACAGTGAAGACATCTCTGAGATCAGCCTGACTTGTTAATAAAGACACTTTCCTCAAGTTTCACGTTTTATCCTAACTAAAGTTCATCTTCAATGTGTGTGCTTTCTTATTGAGTAATATTTACTGCTTTGGGTGATGACGAAGAGACCCTATCAGGAAAAGGGGAAGTGTTGCCAAAATTGACACAGTAAGTTTCCAAAAGTCTCAGCTCCATATACTTAAGGGGACAGATTAAGCATCTGACCAGGAAGATCCACAATCCCCAGGTCCCCCCATCCCCCAGACATGAGCAAGTATGGAAACCAATGAAGTCTCTAGACAGAAATAGAAAACGGTCTTCAATGTCAACAGAAAAGGACTGACAATCTCTGAGACTCTACACCAGCATCATGGAGAAAAACAGTCTGTTCTGCGTACCTGTTCCCAGCCGGTTGCCCTAAGTGCAGACACATGGTCAAGCTGGAACACCCTCCACCTACCACAAAGGCCATTTGTTTCCCATGAGTGCCTAGAGCATTAGTGGAACCAGTTGGCCCAGTCAGGAACTGTGACCCTGGTGGATGGGTGGTAACAAGGGCGCACTGTGACCACACCAGATAATTAGTAAAGTAGTATTAAGTTACACAGTCTAGCAATTCACCTGCCAGGCAGGAATATGGGCAGTATTCTGCTTCCAGATACCAGAAGGGGTCAGGTGGGGTTAATTACAAGCTATCACACCTCTGCTTCTATACATTAAGTGTGGTACCTTGAGACACTAGGAACACAGGAGAAGAAACTGTGGTCACGGCTGGGGAGGTAGTTCAGTTGGTGGAGTGCTTGCCTAGTACACATAAACCCCGAGTCCAGGGAGAAGAAAAGGAGGGAAAGGGATAGGAGGGGAGGGAAGAAGACTGCAAAAGAAGGGGAGGAGGGAGGGGAGAGGAAGAAAGGAATAGAAGGGAAAGGAAGGGGAGGGGAGGGGAGGGGAGGGGAGGGGAGGGGAGGGGAGGGGAGGGGAGGGGAGGGGAGGGGAGTCAGACAGATGCTTGGACCCTATGGAAACACTGCAGCCCAGCACTCCGTCTCAAACATCACAAGCATTCTCCACCAGGGCTGCAGCAGATGGGTCAGCAGGTATACAGACAGCTCACCCCACACAGCACTAGTGCACAGGCACATGACCTAGGAACACAACAGCTCTACCAAATGCTGACAGTCTGACCAGAACCAAGTCTCCCAGCACAGCCAGGAAGGTGGACCCTGAGGAACAGAACTCTCTGCACCCCTATATCTCCCTGCAGGTCAGCCCCCCAATATGGGCCCTCAAGTGTCCAGCTCGCCCTGCCCTGTCTTTATTTATTGTGCCCCAGGTCCTATACACATCATGCACATTCATAGGCCAGATCTCAGGGAGCAGGAGTCACAGCAGCCGCAGGGGATGCTCCGGGTAATAAAATAATAGCCGTTCCTGCTTTGCTGACAAGCACAAGCAGCAAGCTGGCATGGGACGCAGGCAGAAACCAAGGTGCACTTAGAAAAGATACAACCCAGACAGGCAAAGCAATGTAGTTGACCTACCAGAGAACCAGAGCTTTCTTAGGGACAGATAAATGTTTAGAACACTCCCAGCTCTTTCTTCTCCTGTCTGGGAAGTACCTTCAACAGAAAACTTTATCTAACCTCCAAGAGAACACTGTCACCAGAGAGTCTCAGAATGTTAAAACAGAAAGTCTTCAAAGACCAAATAGTGTAATGCATGAGACAGATAAGAAAACAGATCCCAGCAGGGCTTGGGGAGTCCCCTTGGATGCTACACCTCTGCCCCATATTGCCTTTGACTGCTTGATCAGGTACTGTCATTCCAATAAGTTCCAAAACATCAGGGCAGGTCTTTATTTAGCTCTAAAGCTCCAGCATCTCTTGTGGGGCCCAGAGCCTGCAGGTACCCAATACAAGGTTGCTGTGCTTCAAAAAAACAGCATGTGGTATACAATAATATACATGATTTCTTATCCGCCAATGTCTTACAAGTTAATGAAAAGGGTAAAGGCTGGGAGTACAGCTCAGAGGCACAACATGTCCTTAGCAAGAATAAGAGTCTGGGCTCTCCCCTAGCACTACAAATCTAAATTCAAGTAGAGTGCTGTGTGAATGGGTGATCCAGAGTGCTGGCCAGTGACGCGGGGAAGCCAAGCTCAGTCTGGAGTCATGGCTTTCTCTTCCTCAGCCCAAACACACTGGGTACTGAACAAGTGGGTGAAGAAAAGACCTTGAGAATGGTTGTGTGGCCCAGGGACCAACCATGCCTCCCATCATGCCTCTGACACTAAGATGCTGATCATATAGCCACATGGGTTCAACCTCAGTGTCTTGTATTCTTCATCAGAAGATAAACATGCCCCTTCTTGCCTGCCAGGGTCAGAACCAGAGAGAAAGAAGGAAACACAAATGTGCAGTGAGGAACACACACACACACACACACACACACACACGCACACACACACACCTCTGTTTCGGTTCTCAGAACCCCAGTAATGCAACCATGCCTTCCCCTCTGATACTGCTGAGCAGTGAGAATGGACAGACACACGACACCATCAGTACCACTTCACTGAGGATGGAAAAACAGGTCCCAATAGGCTTCAGAGGTATATCTGCAGTGTCCCTGGAACCCACACACTAACTCTTACTCAAAACCTGGGTCTTAGGAGGCAGCTTGGAATGCCCACAAGCCATGTCTAGCTAGGCACCAATGTCCACAGCCAGTTTCTAGGATGCAACAGAAAAGCATGACCATAGACTGTTCCATGCTTGAAGACAAAAGGACCAGAAACTCAGTGCAAAGGAGCACTGATGGCCACACGCAGTGGGCTGAGCCTCACTCTGCCCCCTACTTCTCTCTGGAGGGAATGTAAGTAACAGAGACTGCAATGAGGGGAAAGCCACTCTCCTAAGCTGAGTCCACCCGTCTCGCCACCCCTCCCAACAGCAGCCATCTCAGGTCCTTCTCACACATGGGGTGGGGAGGTCACCTTTTTGTCCCTTGGGAACTAGAGTAAGCAGTCAAAACCCTCTTCCTAAGCACCAAGTCACTAGCTCCAGGCCTTTACAGGAAGCATAAGACGGTGTAGATCTGCCAGGTCCACCATGTTCATGCTTGGTGATCCACGGGCTCTACCACCTACTTGGAACCAGTATCCTTGACATGTAGACATCCAACAAGGGTGCAAAAGTAGCCAGGATCTTGGGGTTGCTCCTGGTGTGAGCTCTGGAGCCCAACTACCTGGTCAGGAATCCCAGTTGGTAAGCCAACCAGCGTGTGGCTCGGATTCATTTTTTAACCAGCCTGTGCTCACCTCACCTATAACACAGGGATGCTACCGTATCCACAGCCCATATCACAGCCCATATCCACAGCCGGGGACTGCTGGGAAACCAAGAAAACAATTAGCATGATGCCTGACATCTGATAAGTAATCCTTCCCCAGGCACTGTACGGACAGCTCCCTCCAGGGTTTTGTGTACTTTTGGGGGGAGTGGGGTAGTCATTGTCCTACAGGAATGCTTTTTGGTTGCTGTTGTTGAGAAAAACAAGTCAGAATCCAAAGTAACCTTTTTCTTCCAAATACACAGTCCTGTCAGTCAGTGTTCATTCCTCCTAGAGGTTCTCTTTAGGCTTTAAGCTCTATAGGCAGAGGCAAGCCTGGGCTCACTGCTCCCTCACTTAGTGGGGCCTTCTCTAACCCATATCCCACCACACCCATTCACAAAGACTCCAGATCCCCTCTTCAAGGAGCTCCCCAAGCCAGCCTGGCAGCTTTCTTTCTCTTGGTGGACACAATTTGCCCCTGCTCCTCCTGTATGTGTCCCCCCCGCCCCCCAGAGGTTATGCCCCCTCTCTGCTCTTTCCCACCCAGGAAGCAAGGCCACCATCCTATCCCCATACTTAAAACATACCAGCTCCACATCTCTTCTTGGGTTCTCCTCAACGTAGCCTCTCAGAGAAGTGACCGTGGGTTTAGGGAAGGGAAGAGAAGGGAAACAGTGAGACAGCACCCAGAATGACCCAGTCTAGGATGGTTCACTCCACATGGTTTCTAGCTACCTGACCCCAAAGGCAGAAGAAAGCGCTCAGATTCCTGAAAGATGCTTCTGGCTTTTCTGTCCTAGGTTACATAACCTGGAATCCTAAAGACAATGGTTGCATTTCAGCCCTGGGTTCTTGAAAATTCAACGTGATAGTTTAAACTGTCCAGGCACACACTCCGTAAATGAAAGAGACTCAGAACATAGGAACCAACCTCATGCAGGCATATTAGAAGTCTCCAGAGTCTAACAATAAACTCTCTAGAAGAGAGGAAAGCTGATCTCCAGGGACCTTGCAAGTTTTGAGGATTATGAAACTGCCTAGGGGGATATCAATCATGTATAAAAAAATCAGTATCATAACAATGTACTCTAACAAAGGCATGGTAATCACTGGTGGTCAACTTTGAGGTGTTTTTTTTGGGTGGGGTTTTGTTTCTGGTTTTGGTATTGTTGTTCTCATTGTTTTGGTTTGAAGTTTTTTGTTTGTTTGCTTGCTTGCTTGCTTGCTTGCTTTTTTGAGACAGGATTTCTCTGTGTAGTCCTGACTGTCCTGGAACTCGCTCTGTGGACCAGGTTGGCCTTGAACTCAAGAGATCAACCAGTCTCTACTTCCCCAGTGCTGGGATTAAAGGAGTGCACCACCACACCTGGTTGACTTTAGGTTTTTTGTTTTTTTTTTTTTTTTTTCCAAATGTAATACTAGCACAGAACCAAATGTAATATGTTTCTTAGAGGCTCAATTTAAAAGAAAAAAAAAACTATAAAAGGCATGCATAGAAAATTGGGGACAAGAGGTGAAAACAAAAGGCTAGGGTGTGTAGCTCAGAAGAGAAGCACAGAGCGCCAAAAAGAAAAGGGGAACAGCCTAGAGGATATGGCTGCATCTGGGCTGAATTTCTTGCATGTGACTACAAAGATGTTGAACAGGGATAGTGTCCTCTTTCAAGGACTCAGTGTGACACATTTTTCAGGATTTAGGGTTAAATATCTTGAGGGCTACAAGTCTGACTTAATGAAGGGGAGGGGGTGGGGAGAGGCTGATCCACATTAGCCAGAGGGAAAAGAGAAAGCGGTGGGAGGGCCCAACAGGCGCTAGGCCTGGTGAAGGACGTGTGGCCTACACAAGTGCATTTTTCTAGATCTTTCTGACCTTTCTGGGGGTCTGCAAGTTTTCAAAACAAAATGCCACTTGCAATTTCAGTGTTTGGGAGGAACTGAGGCAGGAGGATCATGTGTTTAAGGCCAGCCTGCTCTGTAATACCCTAACTTAAGAGGGGTCAGGAAGAGAGAGAAAATATTCAATAGAGAATAGTGCCATTAAAAGAATGTCAGCCCTGAAAAACACACACACAAGTAACATACAGGCTGATTAGGTTATATTTAGGAATACGTACGTGTATACATATACCTATAAGCATATACAGTAATCAATGAAATAAAGAGGCCATGAGTTTGAAAGAGAGCAAGAAGCAGTATATGGGAGAGTTTCAAAGGAGGAAAGGGAAGGGGAATGATATAATTATAATCATTTCAAAAAAAGGAAAACTTTAAAATTTTTAAGAACTGGGCATGGTGGACTATGCCTTTAATCGCAGCACTCAGAGAACACCGGCAGGTGAATCTCCGTGAGTTCAAGGCCAGCTTGGTCTGCACAGCAGGTTACATGTCTCAGTAATAAGGTAACCTGGGCAGGAATGTGGCAAGGTCCAAGGGAAACTTACCAAGACAAAGCAAAAAAGAAAAGGAGATGGGAGGGAAGTGGAGAGGAAAATCCTGAAGCAAACACTCCATAGCCCAGACAGGTCATTTATCTGTTGGTTTAAAGCCAGGCCAGTAACACTGCATGAGGGCCACTGTGTGTTATGTACACAGATGGAAAACTATTGCATAAGGAAAAACTTACAGTGCACACGTCTTAATCACAAAATAGGACATATACCAGAAAGAGTATGGTTTCCAGAATACTCTGTCTCCTTGCCTCCAGGAACCTGATAATGGTGGAACTTCAGGCAGAGCCCTCTGTTCTAGTTCCACTGCCTCCAAAGTCCTGACTGCCACTGAAGCTCCAGGAGCCACCCACACACAACTCCAAGCAGGCTGCACAGCTGCTGCTGAGACAAGCGCCTTCCTCCCATGTCCATCAGGGAGGACAGTGTCTGCATCACAGACGTGTGACCATCGGACCTGGCCTGGCCTAAGTGAGGTGGCCCAGCACTTCCCTCTCCCCAAACCTGGAGTCCTTTCTACACTGCCATTGCCCAGCACACTTGAACCTTTGCTTTACCTGGAATGAAGCAGGGAAAGGACAGCAGTCCTGTTGGAAGTGCTCCCTGGGATTGAAGAAGTCCTCTCCAAAGAGGCTGGTGAGACAGGTTGCAACACCATCTGGAGACGGGCTGGCTGACTGGCTTCTAGGTGGAGCATGAGAGGGGAGAAAGGAAGAAGCCAGAAAGAGGGGGAGCAGAGGGACCGGAACAGGGCTGCACTCTAGAGAGCTGGCCAGGGCTTGCTTACTAAAGCTTGTTTCAGCCCTCCGACAGTTATCTTTTAATCCGACCCCGGAAGACACCAGCTGGCATCAGTGCAGAAGCAACTCCCCAGGGCACGTGAGTCACCAGGCTGGACTCCAGGTCTGTTCCTCGGAGCTGGGGACCTCACTGTGTGTACCTGAGAAAGTGGTCCCTGGCCCTCTAAGGACTGGCTCCTGGGCTGTGCAGGATCACTGGAGGCTGAATATCAAGATCTGAGGATGGAAACTCAGGAAGGGTCTGAGTAGCAGTCCTAAGATCTTCCTCTTGGAGGTCTGCTGTCTGCTTGGGTTTTATAGGCAGACAAGCTTAGCAAGGTAGAGAATCCTAACTCACTAAAGAGAAGGAAGCAGCATGGCCTGGATGGCCACTCCTCCACACTGCCTGCTGATCAGAAGCCAGCCTGAAGGACACTGTCCCACTGAAGTCCCTGCAGTTATCCAGGACACAACGGCAACCATCTCTTTGGCTCACTGAGATACCCCTGTTCACATCAATGGGCTACAACATAGCGCCAGAAACTTTGACAGAGGGTGTGCGCACACGCATGAACACATATGGAAGAGTGAGGAAGTCTTGAGATTAGCAAGGATGAGGTCAGATGTAACCCGTCACCTTAGCAACACAGGTGCTGGCTCCCTCTCTTGTAATAGCTAGGACAGGACAGAAAGCCACCCAGGCCTTTCACATTGAGGAGCTTGAAACTTCCAGAGGCAGCAGTCCCACCAACAACCAGCTAGCTCCATCATGTGTCTCTGCCTCGCGGGTGACAGAAACCTGCCAGCAGAAACTGGTGGCTAAAAACTCCAAACCCTGGCTGGGCATGTGGTTCACTCCTATAATTCCAACACTGGAGGGCTGACACAGGAGAAGAGGTGAGAGTGTGAGGTCAACCTGAGAGAAGCTACAAAGTTAGTTCCAGACCCACTAAAGCTACAAAGTGAGACACTGTCTCCAACAAAAGAAGACAGAGGAAAAAAAATCAACTCCAAACTTCATGCTACCTCCAAGTAGTTCAATTCCCACCCCAGCTCAATGGGGTGCTCTTGAACCCCAGGAGCCAGGAGACAAAGCATGACCCCACTATCGTGGGATGAGCAAATGCCTTGAACTCTGTACCTCAGTCCCCGTCTGCAAAGCTGGGACCGTACAGATTTTTTTTCTAGCAATGCTAGAGGATTTACTAAAGGGCCCACCTCAGTTCCCTGGCAGCACAGTGAGTGCTGCCCATGGTCCAGTCACACCAGCGTGCCCTGTGTGTACAGGTTCTGGCTCAGCTTTCCACTGATGACACTCGTCCTTTCTTTGTCACCACTGGATTCCCACTCTGCAAATATCCAGCTCTGTGGGCTACTTCGAGAATAGCTTGCTCACAGGGATACATATCTAGCCTAGGCTTTCTCACCAAAACCCCTGCCAGGGTTCCAGCATTGCCCAGTGGCTAGCAGAGTCAAGGGTAGGATAATGAACCAACCTGATGTCTCCAGCCCTGTCTTCTTAGGGTTGCTATAGGGAGGAAAGAGTTTATCTGGCTTATGATTCCACATCACAGTTCATCAACAAAAGAAGTCAGGACAGGAACAAGCAACGCAGGAACCTGGAGGCAGGAGCTGATGCAGAGGCCATGGAGGGGTGCTGCTTACTGGCTTGCTTCTCCAGCTTCCTAAGCCTGCTTTCTTACAGAACCAAGGGATGGCACCACCCACAATGGGCTGGGCCCTTCTCCATCAATGGCTAACTAAGAAAATGCCCTACAAGTCTGCCTACATACAGCCAGATCTTATGGAGACATTTTCTTAATTGAAGTCCCCTCCTCTCAGATGACTTTAGCTTGTGACAAGTTGGCATAAAACTAAACAGCACATGCCCCAAGACCCTGTGCCCCAAAGCTTCTTCCCCCAGATCACATGGTTGTCTATAACATACACACACACACAGGCACAATACAAAAAAGATGGCAAACTATCAAACTCCTCTTCCACAGCCTCCCATGGCTCCTTCTGGAATACTAGGTAGGATAAAGTTAACAAGTCTCACCAAGCATTTGAAGGAAGAAGCACGCGATGAGCATCTGCTTGCCTACTGTGTATTATCTACTACATCCCTTAAAACACCCTCGATGGTCTGTCTGTCTTGCCACCTGCATCCTACAGGTGAGAGCAATGTGCCTAAGCCTTGCATTGCAGAAGCAGCAGCAGCAGATATGGAGGCCAGGTCCAAAGCAAAGCCCCACCTCCTGCTCCAACTCATCCCCCTCCCTGATCAGGCCACCGTTCCATCACCTCAGTGCCCGTATTACCCACTGTACACTCAGAAATCTTCCTCTCTGCCTGGAAGCACCTACCTGTCATGTCATGACCTTTAACACAATACTCAAAGGCTGGCTCTCAAGTTACCTCCTCCTTGAGATTGAACTTCACCCCAACTGTGTTTTAAAACAAAACAAAACAAACAAACAAACAAAAACCCTCTTCCTCACAGGTGTCTCTACCCTGTAGAGAGCACAACTCAGTCCCTAGTTGCCTAGCTGTCATCAGCTTCCTGCTTTGGATAGACCTTCCAGACACCACCTAGTTGACCTGATGCTGCTCGTATTCTAATGCTAATACTGGTTCCTTAAGACCTGCTGGCCCCAGAAACAAGACAGTCTGCAGGTAGACACAAGTGATGCTAAGTGACCTTGCCCCCATGTTGTTTCTGACTGGTAAATAAAGATGCTGGCCGAGCCTGAGGAGTTGGAGGAGACCCACGGGGAAAGGAGGAAAAGAATGAAAGAGAAAGTCATCATGGGATAGGAATCGAGAAAACATGGCCACATGAGGGTGGCCAACTGGAGTTAAGAGCAGCCCAGATGAAACATAGTAAGTAATAACTCAGGGTTATCGATAGGAAATAGATTTTATAGTATAGCAGGTAGACATCTGCCCAGCTCTAGAGCTGATTAAGGCTTATTATAAATAATAAAAGATGTGCGTCTTTTATCCAGGAACAAAATGGTCAAAGGTGGAGTAGAAACCCTAGACTGGGATTAAAATTTTCTAAACCACCACCGTCATGCATTCTGTTGTTGTGAATAAGTAAATAAACATAAGCTACCCCTCTAGACTTACAAACCCCAACACACAGGGCAGGCACAGCAGACCTGACATTCACTAGGACAGGCATTAAAGAGAGTGGCTAATCTCCCAGAAGTTACACTGGCGGAGTTCAGCACTGGCTGGCTAAACCTTTGAATAGCAAAAGCAGGGTCCATGTGATGAAGCTATAGCCACCAAGGAAACCCCTACACACCACGAGAAAATTGGTCCCAGTGAGCTGTGCCGGAAAGGGGCTTCCTCTGTGTCCTCCTACTCTGGTTCCCTGCCACCCTCATTCCTAAGACAGGATGTGACAAGGTGTAGATGTGGCTACTCTGGTGCTGGAGTGACAGAGGCCAGGGTGGGTTGGCCTGGGGCACAGTGTCTGGCTCTAGTGGTGTATAAGCCAGAGATCCCTTTGGGGAAAGAGGTAGAAAGATGAACCCTCTGTCCTGACCCACTTCTCTCCGAGCTCAATACCCAGAGCTGGCAGGACAGCCCCAAAGCCAACTGTGACCGCCTTCTCACCTGGTGATGTCAATGAGAGAAACTTGTGTTTACATTAGAGCACTCAGACTGATCAATGCCACTCTGAAACTTCCAGTTCCCAGATGGGAGTGCCTTGTCCCTGAACTGGACAGGCCTCATCCGCCTAGCCTGGGACCCACACTCAAACCAGGGCTCTCATGAGGATGACGGAATACATGTAACCTCTTTATCCCTTCTTAGATGAGTGCAGACACTGAGCAGATGCAGCACATCTTTCCTCAAATCTCACCCAGGGCTAGAGACTGGGTTGTAGCTCAGTAGTAGAGCACTTGTCTAGGACACCTGACACCTACACCCCCAACATCACCACAAATAAATAAGCAAATAAGCAAAATGACCTCTTAGGGACCAGCCCACCCCTGGGTTCTGATTCAGGAAAGCTTGACAGGATGTCTTTCAGAAGTTCCCAAGTGATTCTGAAGGAGTCAGTCCAAAGACTGAGCTTGGAGAGGCTGAGAAGACATTGAGTTCCCAGCTCAGCAATTTATTCCTACATCCTTGAAAACATGCACACAAGTTAACCTCGTAGCACGGCTTCCAGGGCTTATCAAGGGAGGAAAGATGTGGGTAAGGACCCATGTGCAAATAGCTAAACTCTCACTTCCTCAGAGAATGAGGAACTTCTAGCCAAAGACATCCTGATCTGGTTTTCTCTTCTTTGGGGGGAGAGGTGTTTGTTTGTTTGTTTGTTTGTTTGTTTGTTTGTTTGTTTTAAGGATTTTATTTATTTTATTATGTGAGTATATCATCACTGTCCTCAGACACACCAGAAAAAGGCATTGGATCCCATTACAGATGGTTGTGAGCTACCATGTGGTTGCTGGGAATAGAACTCAAGTCCTCTGGAAGAGCAGCCAGTGCTCTTAACCACTGAGCCATCTCTCCAGCAGTCCTTTTGGTTTTCTTGGTTTGGTTTGGTTTTCTTCTTCTTTTAAAAATTATTTATAGTTTATTATGGCTTTTTGTTTTATTTTGATGAGAGTGATACATATGTATGTGTATCACCTTCCCTGCCGTGTCTGGGTTCTGTTTGAGTATGCCCAGCAAAGGCGCTCACTGCCTCCCCAGAAGCACTAGATACTAGGTTCTGGAGACTGAAAAGGTCCTGAGGAGGATTTCCCTGTGTTATGCACCTTGCAGTACCTGGCATCATGACCTTGACCCATATGTGACAGTGAGCAGTTGTTTTTCCAATGAACTGTCTTAAAGGCTGAGTTCTATACTCCTCCATTATGGCCTCCATGAGAACGTGGGCTTTGCAAGACCAGCTGACCCGCATTCACAACGCCAGGTTTAAAGTGACACTGGTTCACTTCTCAGTTCTATAGTCACCTGGATGATTATCTAAAACACCTATGTTGCCACTGCATCTAATGTCCCACAAACTACAGCCACCCCACCCATCTTCTGAGTGGCTTAATCAGCGTGACCTGCTAGCACTACAGTAAGGCCCCTTTGGTGTGAGCAATCTGCCTGAGGTTGGCAGCCCAGCCCAGCCCCGTCCCACAGATGCCACAGGTCAGAGGCTAGTAACAGGACGAAGCTGAGGCCCTCTCTTGAAGACAGCAACAAGAAATTAATGTGTTTCTTTCCCCTTGTCTTTGGTTTCCTCTTCAGCCCAGTTCCCTGCCTACAGCACAGATGTGAGACTCGTCTGTGTGCCTGCAAGGTAGGCGGTGTTTATTATCAGCCATCTCACCTACTGCTTACTGCATCACCCAACTCCTGGGTTGCTGATACTTCTGCCAAGCATTAGGTTTTTTGTTTGTTGCTTTTGCTATTTTAAGACAGGGCTTACTGTACAGCCTTAGCTTGCCTGAATTGTACACACTAAACTGGAATCCAATTCAAGGTTCTGCCCGTCTCTGCCTCCTAAGTGCTGGGATTAAATGTGTGCACTAGCACACTCGGCTAAGCATTAATTTTAAGGGACACACCGTCGCCTATCCTGTATGCATCTCACCTGGTCCACGGTACCACTGCCTTGGCAACTAGAAACTCAAACTCATCCATCTGCTCATTCTGCTCTGTAGGGATGGACGCTGCCTCCTCTCCAACATAGGACATGGCAATGTATCCCAGATCTTCCCCTCCAGACTTGCAGGAGAACCTGGTGTGGGCATTGACACTCGGAACAGAAACCTTGGGGCAAGACTTTGGTGAAGGTATTCTGGGGCATTGTGAAGTAATTCTGGGCAGCCCCAGCAGCTGAGGCAGGAGTTTCCATAACCCTATTGCCTTGGTCACTGACAATTCCCACCTAGTCCCTGCTAGTCTCAGTGACAGGGAAGAGCCAGAGCTCAAGGCTTAGTTCAATGTCGCTCCACACCACACCTGCCAGAGAACAGCAAGAGAAGCATCTATCAAGGAGAAGCACAGACAGCACAGAATGGAAGTAACAGAAGCCTTCATTGTTGAGGCTGTGTCTTCATTAGGGTTTATTGCTGTGAAGAGACACCATGACCAAGGCAACTCTTACAAAGGACAACATTTAATTGAGGCTGGCTTGCAGGTTCAGGGGTTCAGTCCATTATCATCAAGGTGGGGCATGGCAGTATCCAGGCAGGTATATGGTGCAGGAACTGAGAGTTCTACATCTACATCTGAAGGAAGAATGCTAGGAACAGACTGGCTCCCATGTGGTTAGGAGGAAGGTCTCATTGCCCACCCCCACAGTGACACACTTCCTCCTTCAACAAGGCCACACCTCCTAATAGTGCCATTCCCTGGGTCAAGCATATTCAAACCACGACAGGCTGGAAAGATGGCCCAGTGTATAGAACATTTGCTGCTCTTACAGAGGGCTCAGATTCAGTTCTTAGCACTACATTATGGCTCACACCCACCTGCAACTACAGCTCTAGGAGATCTGACACTCTTGTAGCCTCCGCAGGCACTGCATGTGGTATATATACATGCAGGCAAAACACTAATCACATAAAATTAAAAAAAAAAATAAATCTAAAAAGAAAGTCTGCACTGTGAGTCTTGTTCTGTGGCCTTGAGTTGCCACACACAGTTGGAGCACAACATCGGATACTGACTGTCCCACAAGCAGTCTCTGATTCCATCTGCTCCAAGAGACCAGGCCTCTCCCAAGGAAGCCAACTGCTGAGCCCAACAGCAATGGCTCAACTCTCATTTACAATCATCTTGTCCCACTACCAATGCCTATGACATGAAACTCGTATCACATGTCACTCACCACATGACCTGCCAACACCTAAAGTGGTGTACACCTGTTCAGTGCGTCCCCACAAGGTCAGATCCTGCTAAAGATCACAAAACACACATAGTCTCTATGCTTACTTCTGACAGATCAGAACTTCTGCAATGTGAATGTATGGGGTGGGGGGACACAAGTATTTTAACCATTTTCTGAGTGAACAACTTGTTTTAAATGTGACATTACAGACACATGTGTCCCCTGGGTGGCACTGAGCCACAGGCTTGTGGCAATAACAAAGATAAAAGCTCGACTTACCCAGTATTTACGTATGCCAGGCACCACTTGCAAAACCTCACAGACAGGAACTCTCCTAATTCTCACAGTATCAAATTCCATAACTCTTTCCACTTCGCCAACACAGAAACAGAAACAGAGAAGAAAAACAGTTTACACTTCACCAGACCCTCCGTTCAAATCCATCAAACGACCTCCAGAGTACCCAGAGCACCCCTCATTTGTGACCCCACTTCTAAGTTTGGGTAAAGAATCCTGCTGGATTTCTGGAAGGACCAAAGGTGGAAAAAGGAATGCAAAAATAACTGAGTAGGCATCCCATGCAGCACTAATGCATACCTGCTCAGCACCCAGCCACAAGAGGCATGGGGCCTCTTCTATGACAGGCCCCCTATCTTTCCTAGCTGAAGGCGGCGGGGGGTGGGGGGGGTGCAGGGGGGACAATAGAATGGATTCCATTTCCAGCATCAGAACTCCAAGACCTAGAGAGATTACAGGTAGTGATCATGGGGACAAGACTAGACAGCTGGTCACTCACTTCCCTTTGGCCCAGAGAAAAGATCTCCACATGGGACCAGTCTCTGCAGAGGATTTATAGACACTCACATCCCAACACTGCAACAGGCATTCTCAAGCTTGAAACTTAGGAAAAGCTGTCGTTCCAATCCACTCACCAACTCACAGATGACCAGTAAGACCCTTTGGAAGACTGAGAAAGCCAGTTGGTCTTCCTTTCACATAACACAGACCACCATCAACTGCAATCCTTCTCCATCCAGCCCCTGGGAATAGCTAGATGTGGTGACCTGACCTGCCTGCATCTTCTACAGGCTGTAGCCAGAGGCTGGTGAGCCTGGCCTCATTCTCTCTAAGTCTGCCAAGAAAATGCCCTGTTCAGAAGCCCTGGATTCCCATACGGACTTCTATTCACAGAAAGAAAGTTCTCTGTCCTGTCTCCAAGAACACCCAGCCTTTGCCTTGAGCACCAACTTTACCGGACCTGCCTCCTTCCTTCCTCCTCTCCAGCACCCTCCAGCCTTCAGGCCCTGCATCCAGTTCAGCTTACTGCACATGCTCCCTTCCTTAGGTACCTGCCCAGGAACCCAAGGTGTTCATAAGCATCCAATGAGATGATAAACTCCACAGGGGAGGGTGGTCAAGAGCCTTTCTTTACACACGAAAGCCCCTCCCATAGCCTAGAAACTACAAAACAGGTGAAAGGCAAGAAGACAATAAGTAAGGCTGGCAGCTTCCAGATGGTTCTAAAAGCAGAGAGCCTGAACAAGGGAACCGTTTACAGAACAGAATGCATATTCCTATGAGAACAGATCAGTACTCAGTATGGGTCATGGGTGGCACTGGAAACTTTCTTATGCTCACAGCCTCGGCATTTCAAGGTGTCTACTTCTGAGCAGTAACAAGAGGCAGGCTGACAGATGGAGGGAGGCATGGACAGACAGACAGATAAATCTGATATGGCTAGGCTCCACTCTAAAGCATCACATCCAGTGCAAGAGGCCAACACAGGTAACCAGTTCGACTTAGTCTCATGAGAAGCTTTTTTGTATGGGGGAAGCTGGAGGCAGGAGAGTTATATGAGACTCGACCACTTCCCGCAGAATCAGGGTGGCCGACACTGCTCTGTTCCCTCTCCCTGGGTCCATAAAACAGAGCAGGCCTAGGACAAGATATAACAGGTCACCTACTATTTTCCATCAGAAATGAGAAGAACATGGAGGTGGAGGCATTCACACGAAGCCCCTGAACATTAGGCTGCCCCAGATCTAACTATTGTTTTCAGGGAAGGGGGTGCAGAACCCAAGGTTAGGGTTTTGTTTAATTTCTCCCTTTCTTCTGGATCCAGTCCCCCTAAAGCTAGCCACCTGCGTGGACTCTGACTCAGGGTCTGTAGGCCTCCAACACGTTATCTTTGGAAAAAGTTTTTCCTCTGAGACCAGAGACTCAGGAAAGGATTCCTGCTTGAACTTTGACCTGTGACTAAGCACCAAGGAGTCAGGAGTGTCAATAACAGGGGGTTTTGCTGTGTCACAGGAAGAAAGCCACACAGATGCTCCTGCCAGAGTCAGGCTCATTCTCTGACTCAGCACCAAATTTAGACTTCATGTTCTAGAACTATCCAAAAGCCCCAACTGGCAACAGGTGCTCAGAACTCAAATGCTAACGGCATCAGTGATGGGATGCAAAGGGGAGGGGTACCCCAGGCTCAGGACCCAGAAATCTCAATGGGGACTTTCACAGGAAAGCCTTCGTGAGAGAACAAACGCAGCCTTTATGGAGAAAGGGACAAGGACTCCAGCACTTGCCAGCCTCAGAGCAGCTGGTGGCCTGAGAGAGCAGAGCAACTCTCAATACTGGCCTACTTTGCCCAAGTGTAGAACACAAATATCAACCGCATGGGCTGGAAAAGGATTGGGTTCAGTGCCTGGGAATAAAGCTGGAGTGCAGTTAGCACACTGGGGTATCCTATTACTTGCCCATGCTCGCTGCTAAGCCAGGCCCACATGAGGAAAAAGCAGCCCAGACTTCCAGACACCCAGACACCCCAGCCAAGCTACTCCAAGTCTGAAAGCGGATCCCAGCTCCAGATCTGCCTCTTTGTGTCCTTGGACTGCTAGCTTTCCTGTGAAAAATAGGAACTTGGACTAGTCTCTGAGATCCTTTCCAGCCAGGTCTTCAACAGTTGAGGCTGCTTAAGAGAAAGTATTAAGGGCTAGAGAGATGGCTCAGCAGTTAAGAGCACTGAATGCTGTTCCAACAGACCCAGGTTCAATTCCCAATATCCACATGGCAGATCACAACCTTCTGTAACCCTAGTCGAGGGGATCCGGGTCTTTGAGGGCACCAGAAACGTATGTGGTGCGTGGACATGCATGCAGACAAAAGACCCAGACACATTAAGTAAGTAAGTAAATAAATAAATAAATAATAAATACTTAAAATGAAAAGGAAGCCATGAAAACACACCTGGCCAGGAAAGAAAAAATGAAGGTGACTTGAAAAGAATAGAGATGGTTGCAACTCCTGAAAATGTCGGCATGCTGCTTTCAGAATATTATGAAATTTTAACAAATTACACAACATATATTAAGGGAGCTGGGAAGATGACTCAGCAGGTAGGGGCACTAGCCTCCAGGTCTGCTAACCCACATTTTATTCCTGGAATCCACTAGGTGGACAGGGAAAAGGCACTTCTCCTGGTTGTCCTCTGACTTCTACACATACACAATCCCACCCCAACCCCCACATACAGAGATACAAACCAAACTGTGCTGCTTTCCACTTCTCTGCTATGCTGTCATTTTTTTTTTAAATGGCTAGACAGATTTTCACCATGTGTGGAAAACATTTTGTCAATAGTCAAAAAAAAAGATGTTTGTTTGCAGGTCTAGGGCCATCTTAAAGAGTCAGACGTGTACCATGTAGATATGCAAACTGAGAGAGAACACTACACCTATAGAAACCCAGGCATAGGCCGGGCGGTGGTGGCGCACGCCTTTAATCCCAGCACTTGGGAGGCAGAGGCAGGCGGATTTCTGAGTTCGAGGCCAGCCTGGTCTACAGAGTGAGTTCCAGGACAGCCAGAGCTACACAGAGAAACCCTGTCTCGAAAAACCAAAAAAAAAAAAAAAGAAAAAAAAAGAAACCCAGGCATAGGGCTGGAGAGACAGCTCACTGGTTAAGAACACTAGCTGTTCTTGCAGTGAACCCAGGTTTAGTTCCCAGCACCCACATAACAGCATACAATCGTCTGTGACTCGAGTTCCAAGGGATGTGACACCTTTTTCTGACCTCTATGGGAAACAGGCACACTTGTAGTTAACAAACATACACACAGGCAAAACCATTAATACACAAAAAAATAAATAATTCTTAAAAAATAAAAACAGACACATTACACCTTTGTTTAGTGACGTGCAGGGAGGCAGCTGTGGGGTGGGGGAGGGGTTGCTTTGTCATAGAAAGCCACACAGAGTTCCTCCTGCCAAAGTCAGACCCATTCACAGGCAATTGTCCCCGTGGTGTGGCTTCCTACACAGACAGCTCTCAGGGGCTGGTTAATGTGTCACCCGGATAATGGTTCTCTTATGCAATGGAGGCTTGGGCTGGCTAGTGACAGCTTTTTGTTTTGTTTTGTTTTGTTTTAAGCTCAAGAGAAATTTTTCAGAAATAAATAAATAATAAATAAAAGGGTAGTTGGTCCCCACAGTGACAATGACAGGGCTTCAGTTCACTCTCCACACACTACTGTCCCAGGGAGCGGGGACTGGGTTCTCATTGGGCACATTGGGTCATTTGTCATTTTTTAAAATGATTCACCTCAAAAGGAAACTTACAAAAGTACACAGAGGAAGCAGGCACACGCAAAGCTCCATATACAGCAGCCTCTGGGACCAGCCAAGACTCACCCTGGTAAAGAAGGGTAAAGCTTTGTGGCTTTCTTCCTCTCCAGGCATGGGGCTGGGGGAGGGGATCCAGTTGAGCGTGGCGCTCCAGGGGATGAGTTCCAGGACTAGCCTACACAACAAGACCCTGCTCTCTAACCTCCCAAGAGTCTCATGATGACAGCAATTAAACTTAACAGCTAGGCCTTGTTAAAATTCGTATTTAAACAAATTACCTGGTGACGCAAGGACAACTGAATACCAGCTTGGCATATGAAAGCTTACCATATCCAGAACAGGGTGCTCAGAGTGGGCCTAGAGTTCCTTCATGGATCAGGCTGGCTGGTGTGGGGGTGACCTTTGTGGGCCTAGCACTTAGCAGAGCCAAGATAATAGAAGCAGGGACTAAGCACACACTGACAAGTGATGGAAGGGACGGACACACAGACAAAGCTGTGACTGGATCTCTAAGTATTACCCCTTAACCAAAGGCTGTGAGACCTCACACATATAGGCAATACTGGGATCAGCTCCAGTGAGCTTTCTCAAGACAGACCTGAAACTTTTTTTTTTTGAGTGAAGTGATATGCTAGCTGAGATTTGTTTTAAAATATTACAGGAGTCTAAGGTTGCTAGAAGAGGTCAGTAGAGGTACAGGGTTGCTCAGTTTATCCTCTAGTCCATTCCCAAATGCTTGAAAACACAGATCATTTAAAAGGCAGGAGAGAAAAAAAGGCTTCGCTTAATCTGAGTTCCCTTTTCCCTCCCAGTGTCCTCGCCGGGCTCCCTACATTCATCTCTCTCAGCCAAAGAGCACTGGCCTCACTATCTCCTCAGTGTCCACCTAAGAACAGGCCTCATCACAGGACATGGTAATACCTCCTTAAGACTGAGGCCTCAGGCCTCAGGAAACTAATCCACCAAAGTGGCATGGCCTCCTCACTGACAGACACCCCAGGGTCTTTCCTCATTGGTAGACACCCCAGATTCACTCCTCAGCGTCTGTCATACCAACCCCATTCATGACCTATGTCCTGTGAAGCCCTGAGTCCACATACAGTCTGAGGCTATTGCTCCTCTTAAGGGCAAGCCACTCCCAGCAGGCACAATGACAGCAGCTCTCACCAAAGCCCTCAGAGAACTCTACTGATCCCTTTCACAGATGAGGAAGAGGAAGTCCTGAAGGTTAGGCAGCTGCTAGAGTCACACAGTTCAGGTTGGGAACACTTAAGATGTAAACCTAAAGTGTCAGGCCCTCAAGAGTATGCTCATGGCATTTAACTGCCTCTAATCCTAGAGCCTTGTTCCCCAGCTCCAATCCCACCTACAATACCCAAGCCACCCGGGCCATTCATTCATTCATTCATTCACTCATTCATTCATCCACATCACCCATCCTCCTCCATGACGTTCTCAGAACAGAGACCATCTTCTCTGTTCTCCGGACCAGCTGTGTGAAAAGGCTCAGTAAAAACTTATTCTTGATTGACAATTACCAGGTCTCCCCAGACTGCAGCAAGCAGCCAAGCAACCAGAGCAGTCCCCACACATCCTCCGTAAGGCATCCTTAGAAGCCCTGACTTCTAAAGCCCAAGGCTCAGTCCTGCTGCTTTGATTCTCAAGAAAAGCATCTCAGATGTCCATGAAATCAGACTTCATTCTGGTTAAGCCCATCGGGCCTAGTAAGAACACAAACCTAAAATCTGACAGCTACTGGCCCCAGAACCACGTGTGTCTAGTTCAGCTGGCATCAGAAGCTAAAGGGAAATGTTTATGACTTGGGTGCTCCAAATGAGAGGCCCAGGGGAAATGAATATAAGAAATATGTGCTGTGTTCCAGAACCATCTCTAAAGCTGAGGTTTCCCACGTGTATTCCAGTGAACACGGATGCTTCAAGATGTCCCAAAGAAAAGGACTTTGTGGTCAAATCAGTCTCTGAAGCCATTCTAGCTAAGCCCCAAAGCACACTGGTCCACAATTGCTCTCAAGAGCCTAATGATAAGAAGTTAGGCCTGCTCAAAGCAGCACTATCTGAAGGCACTGGACCACAGAGCCGAGCCAAGGCAAAAACAGCATCCATCCGCATCCCATCAAGCCAATACGCAGAACATGTTTCCTGGGGAAAATGCTGACCCAGGCCTTTTGAAAGAACATCTTGATAGAGCTGGTACCCTGGGTGTGAAATGAGAAAGCAAATCAAGGCTGAGTGGTCTATGAAGCAGAAATGCCCAGCATACTTCAAGGCCTTTGAAGTGAAGCTATTAGCACAGCAAAAGAGGTATGGCTTAAGGTCTGCCTCAAAGGAGTCACAGAAAAGTTCTGAAATTAACTCCTTTGCAATCCAAAGGAGCTGCCCTGAATCTTAGCAACATATATTTGTGTGTGTGAGTGTGTGTGTGTGTGTGTGTGCAATGCATGTGTGTGTATGCACATGCATATGTGAATGTGTATTGCACTTACATTTTAGACAAAAGAAAAATGTTAGAACTAGGTCTCCACCCAGCCCCAAACTAAGGTATTAAGGACAAAAAGCAAACAATATGACAGTTCTTTAAAAGCTTGATCTGGAACTGCTTCATGGTCCAAAGAAGAGAACAGAGAGAAACAGATGAAAAGACTCCACAGCTTCCTCTGGCCTCTGCACATGTGTGGATATACATACATACATCACACACACACACGAGGAAGACAGATACACGGAGTTTACCTATAACAGATATCTAAACTAGTTATGTTCATGCGAACAGAAAGGAGAATAGTGGTTGTCAGGGACTGAGGGGAGGGAGCAACAGACCATTGTTTAATGGTCACTATTCTACAAGATGGCAAAGGGATGATGATACAGGTTGCCCAACAGTCTAAAAATACCAAATGCCACTAAAGGGCACACTCAGACTAGCTATTTTCACATCTTATACCTGTTGGAAAACAAAGCGGCTCAAAGCAAGTCTTATGGTATGGAAGTCTTACTACTAAAAAAATAAAACAGCTCGGAACAGACAAGTTCTGACCCCTAGGCTGAAGTGAATGTTGGTCACCATCCTCCCCAGGACTAAGGTCAGCTAGTCTACACAGGATACTCCAAATACTTGTACAGGTAAAATTGTTTTTGCAGTACTTTTGTAAAATACCACCTCAAAAATATCAACCGAGGCATAGTGCAAAGATTTACAACTTGTTCCAGGAAAATGATGAAGAAAAAAAAAAGAAAGAAAGAAAGAAAGAAAGAAAGAAAGAAAGAAAGAAAGAAAGAAAGAAAGAAAGAAAGAAATCCAGTTATCCCTGGTTCTATCCCATTCAAAATTCCCTGCTAAACACACCAAGTAGCCTCAGCTCCAGCCAGCAATGCTGCTCAGCGCTCCTGCTCTGTGCCTGCTCTGTGCCCGCTTGCTGTCTCTACAGCTTACATCTTCCGAGGAAATCACTACATAGCTTCCCTCCCACTGGGCCTGCAGAAGGTACAGGTGCTTCATATGAACTAGGAGTAAAAACCACACACACAAAACTGAGACAAAATATTTCTCCTACTCTACTCCCTTTTTCAGGAAGTGGAGGTAGAGTAATCAAAAACCACCCCACACTAACATTAAAGCAGGGGAGCAACAGCCACTGTGCAGAGCTGGAACCACCCCCAGAAATCCACTCCAACACAACTGCCACACACCCCTGGGACTAACAGCCATCTTGGGGGGTGCTCAGAACCCCACAGGACTGAGAAACTCACCATTCAGTGCCTCACCAGTTCTGTTTGCTGTTGAACAAAGGCCAGGAAGCCAAGAGGCTCCACCAAGGTCAGGCCAGCACTTAGAACCAGATCCCACATGGGGGCTCCTTCAAGGACAGTTGGCTGATATTAGAATCTGGAAAGGAAAGGTTGCCTCACAGGACTTGGAGCAGCCAGCCCTCCACAGCTAGTACCTAGTGGGTGACCTTGAAGACTTCAGATATCAATGTCATAACACCAGCTTCCATCACAGACATAGTGAGATGCATCTGAGAGATGCTCAAAGAGGCATGGAGGAAGCATATGGCAGAGCAGAGTTACCTCCGGGAGATTACCATGTGCTCCAGAGACTCATAGCCACAGAGCTAGGAACCCTGATGCCTGTTTAGAGTGTTCACAAGGACCTGCAACGGAGCTTCAGCAATCTGTCCATTCCTGGTCCCTACTGTCACTATTATGTGACATGGTTCACCACACTAACCAGTGCCCTTCCTTTGTGCTCACCATTGATTATCACACAGCACTCTGAAGCAGTGAGTGTTTTATAATGGCTGTATTGGGGTAGAGTTCTGGGGGAAGGAGAATAGGACCCGAGAGAGCATATTGAGACACAGGAGAGAAGAGCTTCCAAAATGGTCGGCAGGGCTTCCTCACCAATTAAACTGGACTTCCCAGCAGGCTTGCTGACAGTGTGGTTGATAAGAGGCCTGCTGGGAAATTCGTGAACTGCTTAAATTGTCCAAGTGTGCCATCATTACAAAAAAAGGAACAGGCTTTGCTTCATTGTAAAATTTTCATAAAAACTCTCAACTGCAGGTATTATAAAAGGAAACTTTTGCCGGGCGGTGGTGGCGCACGCCTTTAATCCCAGCACTTGGGAGGCAGAGGCCGGCAGATTTCTGAGTTCAAGGCCAGACTGGTCTACAGAGTGAGTTCCAGGACAGCCAGGGCTACACAGAGAAACCCTGTCTCAAAAAACAAAAAACAAACAAACAAACAAAAAAAAACAAAAAAAAAGAAGCTTTTTAAAAAATATTCCCACTTTGTGAATCTTAAAGTTGTCTTCAACATTAAGCTCAGACGTCTCTCCAGTTCTAAACATCCAGTCCCCCTGCTAAACACTCAGCTATTAAGATCCATCCAAACAGAGAAGACTGCCTATGTCAAGGACAGAACTCAGTTTCCCCAGAAGGACACTGATGGAAGGGCAGTACTGGGAAGTCTCAAGGGAGCAGCCCAGGCCCTGTTCAATGATAGTCACTGGTGGAAAGGGATGAGGGGAAAGAGGAAGGATGTTTGCCAGGCTGGGGTATTTCTGTGACTTTTTTTGAGGTTTCTTCTTGTTCTCCTGCATCTTCTTGTCCATCGTTGTTCCTGGGCCAGGAGTTAGGGGATTCAAGGAGGTGCAGCAAGCAGGGTGAGGTGATGGGGATGAGGGAAAGCCAACCTAAGCATTAACATCCTAGAGACCCTGACTATGAATACAAAGTCCTCTGGGAGAAGGCTGGATGGACAGACAGCATGGATGGACGAGACCAGAAACTCCAGGCCACCTGACATTAGGGGTACATGTATTTAGGATTCTAAAAGTTCAGATGACAACCAGCTTTTCCACCACCAGTAATTGTCTAAATAACTTAACACAGCAAGAGACGTGTAGAGAAGCTAACTGTCCTGCTCGGGGGCTGACCACCAACAGCCCACTCCAGCAATGAGCTAGCTTACTCATTTGATGAAGGACAGTGCCAGGCATGATGTCTGTCTCTTTACACCATCCTTCCTGCTCATCTTACCTGGGAGAAACTGCTTCTTTAAAACCTGCCTTGGACAGGAACAGGTCACTAATCATGGAGACAAAGACAAACCAACCTTAGCCTTCTAAGCTCAGCCATGGCCACTCTGCCTCAAATGGGTGCACAGCCTTAGTCAAGGCAATCAGAACCCTTCCAGAAGATTTTTCTGCCTGGGCTGACTGGATTAAGCTGCCTTTCTTCCCTGCCCAGGGTCAGTGAACATCAAGCCCACAGAGCCCTGAAGCTACATTTCAGACCGATGGAAAAGATCACAAGATTCAGGAGGCATGGGTCATCGTGTCAAGGTTTTAGGATGTAGCTATGTGTCATTTACTACTGGGGTGATGTTCTTAAACATCATGTGTAGGTGATTCCACATTACATGACCATCATGGAGTTTACTTATGGAAATGTCACTCTAGGTTAATATAATCTTATGGGACCACTGTCAGACATGTGGCCTGTAAGAAATATCATTATTATATAGCAGTAAGTTGTCCTTTTTTGTCTAAGATGACTTGAGCTAAGTTGTCATGGTGCCCTGAACAGAGAGAACTACAACCTGCCCCACCCTCATTAGAAACTTCTTCACAACCATGGTCTTCAGGTTCCTCTGCAGCAAATAGCACAACTCTGAAAGACAAATGTTGGCTTGAGCTATACTTATGTCTCTTCCCCTACTGATCTCCCAGGGCAGAGTACACCAAGCAAAAGTGGCTGGTGCCCAAAGGCAGTGGAGGAAACAAAAGACCCTGGCAATCACCAGGGAATAATAAATACCCAACACCTGGCAACACAGGGCCGGCCACCACACTAGTCTCTGGAAGAGCCTGGTAGGGTTGCTCCCTTTTAAAATGAAGAGAAAGAGAGAAAGAGAGAGAGAGAGAGAGAGAGAGAGAGAGAGAGAGAGAGAGAGAGAGAGAGAGAGAGAGAGACAGAGACAGAGACAGAGACAGGGAGACACTGGGGGTCTAGGTGGACAGGGGGGCTCACACCTGTAATCACAGCACTCGAAAGGCTAAGGAAAGAGGACTTTCACACGTTTAAAACAAGCTTGGGCTACAAAGGAATACCCTGTTTCAAAAACAACACAAAACAAAAAAAATGCTTCCAGTCTCACCTTCTACAACGCCTATATTTCAGGGAACATGCAAACCTCTCCCTGGAGCCCCGAGGCCTCCTTGCCTCACGTCCAGCAACAATCCTCTGTTCCAGCAGCCTGTACTCTCTACAATCCCTGCAGTGTTTGCTGTCCTCCCTACAACCCTCTCTGCATTCCAAGCCCCACCCCCCAGGGGGCTGGAAGGATGGTTCAATGGTTAAGAACACCTATTGTTCTTGCAGAGGACCCAGGTTCAATTCCCATGCACCCACTTAGCAGCTCACAACTGTCTGTAACTCAAGTTCCTGGGAATCTGATGCTTTCGTTTGACCTGCGCATGCACATAGTGTGCCTACAAAATACAGGCTAAATACATATACATATAAAATACATCTTTAAAAATTAAGGTGTGATGGCATCTTTGATCTCTGCACTTGAGAGGCAGAGGCAGAAGGATCTCTGTGAGTTCAAGGACAGCTTGGTCTACAGAGTGAGTTCCAGGACAGCTAGGGCTGTTATACAGAGAAGCCCTGTCTATAAGTCTCTTCTCCAATTTTCCCTCCACTTCTTCAGCAGACAGTTCTTTCATGTTAGTGACAGCATCTCTCCCTCTCTCCAGGAAATAAAGAGAAGGCACAGGAGGAGGGAAGGGACAGGAAGAGATAAGACAATTCTAAGCACATGGGTGGTGAGATTTCTGTCTTCCAAGAGAAGCCTGGCACAAAATAACTTAAGAAGCCCTTGACATTTAATGGCCATTAGTCAGAGAGAGAGACTACTGGTCATACAGTACACAGTTGGTAAGAAAGCAAAAACCCTGCTCTTGTATCTGTCACTCAACAGATCCATCTCCCCTAAAGTGTCCCACTGCCTAAACAAGGCATCTGATACAAGAAAAGATTCCTGGCTGCCTCACTCCAACCCACCAAGGCAAGCCCCCAGAGCTGAACATCTTATCCCTCCCTGAAGACATTTCGCCCCACTCCGAGGACAAAGGCAGGAGGCAGGGAAACCCTGGGCCCCACTATGTAGATCAAGACCCTGAGGCCCTGCACAGAATCAGAACCCAAGGATCTCTGGGAGAGAAATCAGAAGTTGCCATTAAATTCACGGAAAACACTGAAGCAATAACCAAATTCAACTCTGACACAATTAAAGACACAGATCACATCATCCAGTAAAGGGCAGTTTCCACCTCTCTGTCACCAGCTGGGGCAAAAAAATTCGCTTCCTTCCCTACAAACCCATGTGTGAGGAAGATAGCAGAGTTCTTCAAGACCATTAATCTCTCGAAACATCTGGGAGGAGGCCTGGTCAGCTAACAGGAGGAACCACCCAAGGCAAGAAATAAGAGAGAGGCTCCTGGTGTCTGTCACCTTCCTGCCCTCTGATCTTCCTGGTGCCTGACTCTGGCCCTGGGAACTCAATAAATGAAGATGTTAAGACACCCCTCTGTGACACTGGGGTGGCCACAAGTGAAGATAAGACACAACATGCTCAGCAGGGGCACATCAGGCCCAGGACAGGAGCCCCTGGTCCCCTAAGCCAACCCAGTCACAGTATTACAAAGATGCACAACACCGCACCCCATCACACTGTTCACCAAAGCCTCCGGATGTTGTCTTGTCAAGTGCTACCCCAATTTCTTCTAACCTATTAAATAAAACAAACTTAACCTCCTTGATGAGTATTTTTCTAAGGATTTCATGAGCCTCTCTGAAGCAATAAAATTCTGAGGTGTGGGGGAATGGATTAAAAAAACCACAGCCCTGGGGATAAATCTCAACCTTCTGGTATCCCATTCCAGAGGCCCCACCTTCTCTAAAGGGCATGAGGGATGTACTTAACACATGGCATCAGTCCTCTAACTTCTCTAGTCCAGAGATTAATCCTAGGGCTGATACACATACATCCCTGTAAAGACTTCTTGGCTGTCCTCTAACTTCTGTGCTTCTCAGACAGACTTCGAGAAGCAGATCTTTGGCAAACTTCTTTCTTTAAAAATTTCTTCAAAAATAAATAGTAGTTAGAATGGAAAAGGTGTCTGATGAGGTCCTTTATTCTCCTAGCTGCATTCGACAGCCTCTTCTAAGCAACTTCGAAGGGCTATTCAAAGAGACTACTGGCTTTGCCCAGGAAATTCCAGTAAACCATACTTGTAGGGACAGCGTGCAGGACTGAAAGACAGAATGCAAAAGCCAGAAGTCCAAGGGGAAGACAGAAGGGCATCCATGAAGTGCTATTGTGGATCTGCAGTTTAGCCTTTCTGTATGTCAGTTTCCTTCAGCTAGAGAAAACAGAGTTGAGATGGCCCATAGAGAAGAGAACTGCTACCAGAGACACCTAATAAAATCACTCCCTTTATAAGTGCAGCTTTTAACAGTCCCATAAACGGGTCTCCTCAACCTCTGGCCCACACGTTGCTAAGGGCAGTGTTATTTTTCCAGCTTTCTTCATTCACTGTTCTTTTACATGTGTCTTTATTGATTTTTATTATGTGTATTGATTCAACTTAAAACAAGGGCAAGACCTATACAAGACACACTTGCTGTCTCCAGGCTCTGGATATGTTTTTTAAAAGCAACAGACAATAATTCCGAACTCATAGCATTCAGTCCTCCCTAAGCATTTTAGTCTCTGCAAGCCGCAGTTTTCTCTCTGCCAAAGCAGGAATACTAGATAGTTCACATGCTGTTAACAGCGATTAAATGTGATAAGGTAGAGTTCCTGTCACAACAGACACCATACATGCCAGCCCTCATCCTTCCTCTGTACTATGCCTTCTTCCTTGTCGAAGAGTCTGGCTTCTCTCTCAGTCCAGTCAGGACAAGCCTACCACTAGTCACAAACTCCCGGCAGTACCCCTCCCCCTACACACACTTACAAATCAGTCACTTCCAAGAGCAAGAACTCAGGGGTTCCAAAGGGCACCACTCAGAGGAATCAGTCACCAGCTCTTCTCCACTGGGAACTCAGAACTCTCAGGGAGGGAACTGAGCCACAGCAACCACTACTAAGATTTTCCCATGGTGCAATGCAACTTCCTCAACTTTTCCGGGCCCTCAATTTCCAAAGAAACCGGGGAAGGCGTTGTGCATAATTCACAGCAAATCTGGGCGAGTTAGGAGACTGAGATCCATGGGGCGAGAAGGAAACGGACACGGACACAAAGTGAAAAGTCACGAGTGACCTAAATGGGGTGGCAGGGATCAAAACTTAGGGAATCTGCGCCTGGCCTATATTCCCTTCTTGCTGATTGCAACCTCTGGCTCCCGAAGGGCTAGCAGACCGTGAGAAGCTTAGAAAAGGGGCTGACCGACATCCTCCCGAGGTGTCCTCCGACCTCCGCCCAGCCACTGGACCTGGTGGCCTCCGGAGGACTCTGCAGCACTAGCGACAAGGAGAGGAAAGACAAGGCTTTCGGTGAGGGGTTATTGTTCCCAGAAAACCGCAGGACAGAGGCAGGAGATGTGAACTCGGTTCCAGGCATCCGTCCCTCCCTCGGTAGGCTAAGAGAGAAGATGTCACCCGCGCCATACAGGTAGAGCGGTGGCCGCGACCAGAGCCTGGCCCCCCAACCCCCTTGGTGAGCTGCAGAGAGAAGGGGTGGCCGGAGGGCAGGAGGGGCCGCGCGGGACTGCCACTCACCCGCGCCCTCTGTAGACTGCGGCGGCCCGACGACGCCGTTCAGGTAGAGAATGGGCAGCAGGTGAGGCTGAGTCTTCTCCAACGCGGCGCGCAGGTCCTGGAAGTGGTCCTGCTCCTTGGCCAGGAGTAGCTGGAGCAGCAGCTCCGCCTTGGCACCTCCCGCCTCCTCGTCCAGCTGCCGCCGCTCGCCTGGGCTCAGCGCTCCTGCTGCCTCCAGCAGCCCGAGCACGGCCTCCACCTCGGTCATGGCCTGGGCCAGGCTCTGCTGACACTGGGCGAGCAGCTCCCGGCGCTGCGGCTCCATGGTGGCGGCCCGCGCCGCCCCGCCCCGCCCCGCCGGACGGCGCCGGGGCTCCCTGAGGCCGGCGGGCTGCACGCCGAGCTGGGCGGCAGCCTAGCGCGCCGGGAGTCGCGAGGCGGCGGGGCCCATGGGCCGGGGCCTGCGCGCCTCGGGGCCGGGACGATCGGGCAGCTCTCAACAGCCGCCTCCCGGGCTCCGGGGCGCAGCCATGTTGGCTGCGGCGGCGGCGGGACTGGAAGAGGAGGAGGAGACGGAGGAGGAGAAGGAGGAGGCGGAGGTGGGGACGGCGGCCCGGGCGCGCCCCGAGGCCTCGCAGCAGCCAGGCATGCCCCCTCCAGCTCCGCCTCCGCGCCCACCGCCCCGCCGCACACTGCGATCGCCGCGGGGGGAAAAGTCGCCGGGCGCCCGACGGCTCCGGCTCGGCTCACCCGAGCTCCCACACCGCCGCCTGCACAGCCGCGGCCCGCCCCTCTGGCCTCTCTCCTCCCCGGCCCGCCTTCGGCCTGGAGGTGGTAGCAAGTAACTGAAGCACTGGGCGGAGGGGAAGGGTCCGGACCCCACCGGCCCTTAGCCCACAAGCTACTGAGAGAAATAGCTCCTACCCTGTTCACATACTGCCCCTAATCCAGGGTCTTCTGAGAATTCTAAGGACACAATGCAAAACCCTCCCCCACTAAACTTGGACATCTCCAATTTAAAGACCTCTCCAGTATCGGTCCCCATTCTAAGATTTTCTTAGAAAATCTCCTAATAAAATCCCCTAACCTGCCTAACAGTTACTTGCATCCTGCACACCTGTATCAGAGCTCCAGAGGCAGAGGCAGATGATGTTTGCAGGAACTGGGTGTGCATAAAGAGCTCTTGCTGTGGGCTGTTGGAAATTTCTAACAAGAAAAGTGCTTGTCTCCTTGGTGCCACCCCAAGATTATAGCAATTCACAGTTACCTTCCCATAATGACTTCAGCTCAAGACCATCTACCTTCTCCCAGACAGCACAACTTCTTACCTGGAACGAAATCTGCATCTCAGAAAAGACTGCATTGCAACCACTGACTTACTTTCTAAGATGGGCCAAGAGCTCTTTTTATGTCACTGTTACCAAAGCAAAGGCATCTCAAATGTCCTTCTTTGACAGAAACCATGTTTGTTTATAGAAACAAACTCTGAGTAGTGATTAGAAGATCCTGCCGGACAGTGGTGGATTAAAGGCACGCCTTTAATCCCAGCACTTGGGAGGCAGAGGCAGGCGGATTTCTGAGTTCAAGGCCAGCCTGGTCTACAGAGTGAGTTCCAGGACAGCCAGGGCTACACATAGAAACCCTGTTTCTGTAAAAAAAAAAAAAAAAAAAAAAGATCCTAGGTTGCTCTGTGCCTTAAAATGATGTTCAAGGTTTTAAAAGAGAACCAATTATCTTTGTTCATCTGGTTTTCCTCAGGAGACAGGGGGTAGAAAGAGCATCAGACCAGAGGTTCTCAGATGTAGTTTCATGAGCAAGTTGAGCTGGGTCAGTGCAGTGCTGAAACAATCTCAGCATTATTGTGAACACATGTTTTCTGGGCTGGGCTTGATAGTTTTATCATTTTTTAAGGCTTCTATAACCCAACGTAGATTCCAATACGCTGGAGTAAAACTATTTGAAGATCCCTCTCTGTTCAGATAGCCTGGGCTTCTGTGACCAAAAAGATGACCTAATTATATTCTGTTGCTCTGCCAAATACCATGACCATAAGCAATTTGGGAGAGAAAGTGTGTATTTTAACTTATACTTCCAGGTCACAGTCCCATTGCTGAGAGAAGTCAAGGTAGGAACTCTCAGAGCCAAGGAAGTACACAGCAGGATCCATTGAGGAATGGGGCATGTTGACTGACTCCTTTGCCAGGTTCATGTACAGCTAGCTTCCTAATACACCCATGATCACTTGCCCAGGGAATGGTACCACCCACAGTAAGCTGGCTGTCCTGCCCAATTATCTATGAAGACATGCCCATATCACAGATATGTCTATAGACCAATGTTGTGAAAAGACAATGATTCCACTGAGATTCTTTTTTCAGGTAATTCAGGCTGTGTCAGGTTGACTGTTAATTCTATCTAGAACACAAAGATTTAGGGAATAGAGGCTAGCTGTTATCATTAGGCCATATTTTGCACAGGGTCCCTGGACCCTTCCTCATTCCCCTGTCCCTAAGATGCCTTCTCTCTGGCTGGCCATTACTTAACCTGAGAGCAGTCACAGATCCTAACTCATCCCCGAGGTTCCCATCTCAGTTCTTATTTGAATTAATAGTGAAGAAGGAAAGGTGGGGGAGGGTGAAAATTAGACACCAATCTTTTTATGATTAGAGAACAAACTGTAAGTTCCATATCCAATGGGTGTTAAGACAGAAGAGCCATAGTCTCCCAGTAACTCTCAAAGGATGGTGAAGAGATTTGGAGATTGTTCCAGGAAGCCTTCCTAAGAATCAGTTAGGAAGCATTTGAAGAGAGCCCTTCCTAGGGGCTGGGCGGTGGTGAACACTACTTCTGTTGAAGCCCTTATAAGATGCTCTTGAGGCCTAAGTCAAACAAATTCTAGATGACAGAGCCTGTGGGCATATTTAATGTTTTAGAGTTGTTTTAACCAATCACCTTGGCATGAACTCATTTCTGTAGCTTCTTCTCTCCCCTCCACCACACCCCCAGAAATCGTGTCTGTACAGATATAATCAAGTTAAATGAAGTCATTAGAATGGACCGATATGCTTATAAGAAGAGGGAGTCTGCTGGGATGGCTTAGTGGGCAAAGGCACTTGCTGCCGGATGACCTGAGTTGGATTCACATGGTAGAAGGAGAGAACCATCTCTCATAAGCTATCCCAAACCTCCACATAAATATGTGCCACGTGCACACAGAACCTCCACCCCATCCACAAAAATATAAATAAATATTTCTTAAAAGAAGGCTGTTTTGTGCTGGAGAGATGGTTCAGAAGGTGCTTACTGTACAAGTCTGACAGCTTGAGATCAGATTCCTTGAACCTATAGTAATCCCGGACCCAACAGCACATGGCTATGACCTCAGCACCATTCCTATGGCCAGACAAGAAGTAAAATGAGAGAATTGCCAGAGGTTGAGGGCAATTGAGCTAACCTGGGGTACACAGTATAGCAACAAACAAGGTGAGAGATCTTGCCTCAACGAGGTACAAGATGGAGGTTTTTCTCAGACTGTCATACACACATATCCCATGGCACACCTACGCCCTCATACATGAATATGTACACACATAACTTTTTTTTTTTTCCGAGACAGGGTTTCTCTGTGTAGGCCTGGCCCTGGAACTCATTCTGTAGACCAGGCTGGCCTCGAACTCAGAAATCCGACTGCCTCTGCCTCCCAAGTGCTGGGATTAAAGGCGTGCGCCACCACCACCTGGCATAATTTTTTTTTTTGAGACAGTGTTTCTCTGTCTAGCCCTGGCTGTCCTGTAAGTTACTCTGTGGATATGGCTCACCTACCTCTGCCTTCCAAGTGCTGAGATTAAAGGTGTGTGCCATCACGGCCGGGCTAAAAATGAATTTTTTTTTTATTCGTGTATTTGTTTGTTTGTTTGTTTATTTATTTATTTGTTCATTATTTATTATTTATTTGGTGGTTGGTTGGTTTTGGTTTTCAAGTCAGGGTTTCTCTGTATAGCCCTGCTTGTCCTGGAACAGTCTGTAGACCAGACTAGCCTTGAATTTAGAGATCTGCCTGCCTCTGCCTCCTGAGTGCTGAGATTAAAGGTGTGTGTCACCACCTCCAGCAAAAAAAAAATTTTTTAAAGGGAAATGTGCACTCAGACACCCATGGGGCAGATAGCATATGAGTGGGGAGCAGAGGCTGAAGTAATGGGTGTACAAGCCAGAGGAGAAGACCATGGGAAGTACCAGGAGCAAGGCCTGGGACACTTTCTCCCTGGTGGCCTTCAGAAGGAACCAACTGGCAAGTCCTTTGTTTTGAACTTTCCTTCTTAAGAACTGTGAGCCAGTAAGCCATTGTTTTAAACCCTCGTTTGTGTCCAGTTGTCATGGAAGCTCTAGGGAAGCCATACACATTCAATCACATTGAGAAGCATGAAGGAAAAGATGGTGTCTCCATGTTCGAAACCACCCACCATCTCACTCTTCAACAGCCTAAACATTTCCGCCACCCCTCTCTCAATTCATTCACCTTCCCTTCCATTCCTCTTCTTCTTTTTAGATTCATTTATTTTATGTATGTGAGTACACTGTAGCTGTCTTCAGACACACCTGAAGAGGGTATCGGATCCCATTACAGATGCTTGTGAGCCACCACGTGGGTGCTGGGAATTGAACTCAGGTCCTCTGGACAAGCAGAGCAGTGCTCTTAACCACTGAACCATCTCTACAGCCCAACCTTCGATTCTTAAAAAGGTGTGAGAGAGTCTCTCACTTAAGAGAAGCCACTTCATGTCCTGAACCTTCCACAAGCTCACATACCTTCTTTCCACTTGTGCTCAGCCAGACCTTCTCCTTTTGCCCACACAGGATTAGGGTTTCACGTTCTCAGAGGCCCTTCTTTGTCCTGTCTTGTTTTTTCTCAGGAAGAAATCATTACCTGATCTCATCCTGTGCAAAAGCTCTCCATGGCTGACACTTTGCAATCTGTCTTCTGACTATAGTTCCCATAGAGAATGATTCTTTGGGGTAGCAAGATGACTCAGGTATTAAGAGTGCTCACTGCTCTTGCAGAAGACCTGACTTTGGTTCCTAGCACCCACATCAGACAGCTGCCTATTAACTCCAGCTCCAGGGAATTTGACACCCTCTTCTGGCCTTCACAGCCACAGGCATCTGCATGCTAGAAAAAAAAAAATCTCAAAAAACCCACTTACCTTCTCCCACTAATCTGAAGCTACCTGAGAGGTCCTTCCTTGCTACCTCCTCCAGAATCCTCACACCATCTCTCTGTCCTTCCCTTCATCATCCCACCCTGCACTGGCCCTTTCTGTCTCCCTAGCTGGCTCCAGTCCTATGCCTTTCTCCTCACGTACCTTCCATCCTACAGAGAAAACATTAGGGAGCTAGACTGGACACTCCTTGACTGTGTCCCCAAGCTGGTTACTTACCTTTCCTGAGCCTCTAGTTCTCTCACCTTGGAGCTCCCACTCTTTAGTAGAGTACTTAAGAAAATAATGGTAGGACTTCTCCAACACCCTTGACAAGACCTAGGATTTGGCAAACACAGAAACTCAACACAGGGCTTATGCAGGCAATTCTGCTGGTCAGAGTGCTTGACTGACAGGTTAGCTTAACAACGCCCCAGCTGGGTAACCGTCTGTGCCTCAGCTCTCTTGTGTGCAAAATAGATGGGATGGTGACAATGGTATCTGACTAGAGCTCAGTCTAAGATAGGCGCTCTGCTGGCCTCCCTCTGAGAAAGATTGCCAAGTGGCAGGTGGCATGTAGCAGCAGGTTTTGCACAAATGATTTCAGTTTCTTGACAGAAGAGTAACTGACTTGGGACTGAAAGAAAGATTTCCATTTAGCTCGTGTTCAGGTAATAAGTGTTGGGGAGGACACCATCCACCTTGTTGCCTGCTCTATTTCCCCACTACTATCCTTATAGCTGTATAACAAAACTTATAAACAAGTCACAGGAACTAAAGACATGTGTTGTCTTTGGCATGTGGTGCATGTTATGTGTCAATGGATGTTTTTTTTTAATTTACTTACTGAACATATGAGCAAATGAAAGAACTAAAGTGTTTAGCAAAAAAAATAAATAAATTTTTTTTAAAAAGATGTTTAGCATTGAACCCATGTGGTGGTTTGAATAGATATGGCTCCCAAAGATTTATCTGTTCCAATGTTGGGCCCACAGGGAGTGGCACTATTAAGACATTTGGCTTTTTGGAAGAAGTGTGTCACTGTGGAGGTGGGTTCTGAGGTCTCATGCTCAAGCTAGGACTAGTGTGGCTTACTGTCTCCTGCTGCCTGTGGACAAAGATGTAGAACTCTCATGCACTTTAACCACATTATAAAAAATTTTTTTAAAAAAATCCAAACCAAAAAACTCCCCATATTTGTAGGTTCTAGGAACTTAGGACATGGGTGTCTTTGTGTGTGTGTGTGTGTGTGTGTGTGTGTGTGTGTGTGTACCATGCCTTCCTGAACGCTGCCATGCTTCTTGCCGTGACGATAATGGACTAAACCTCTGACACTGTAAGCCAGTCCCAATTAAAAGTTTTCTTTTATAAGAATTGTCATGGTTGTGATGTCTCTTCACAGCAATAAAGCCCTAAGACAGCCGAGTTTTGGTGGACAAGGTCTGTAGCTTAGTGGTGAAGTATGTACTTTCTATATGAGAGGGTCTAGTTTGATCCCTAGTACTGTAAAGAAACAACAATGACAATAAAAATAATTGATTAATAATTAAAAATGCCAGAATGAATTCAGGGAAGGAAACTACCACAAAAAGAAGTACTAGAAGCAACCCAGAGGATGTTTATAAACTCTCTCTGATGTCCCCTAAAGTGATGGCAGGTTAAAACTTGCCACAGCACCAGGAATTCTTCAGAGCAGCCACCTTGGGGCTACCAGCAGAACTCCTTTTCCCTGCCTAGACAGATGGGCTAGGGGATTCAACTAAGAGTGCCCCTGTTCAGAAATGCAGGTCTGATCTAAGCATCAGGCAAAGTGGAGCTTTGGGGAGTCTCTTTAGGTTCTCTGCAGGCCCAGACCTGCCTAGGAGTGTTAACCCTTTGATTCAGAGTCCTTTTGTGCATTTTAACTTAAATGGTACTCAGCCTGAGGAAGCCATTACCACCTGTTTGCAAAGGCTGTGGAGTCTTAGCTACTTTCATTTTAACCTTTTAGCCTCCTCTTTTATTAACATTTGTCAGCTAGTAATGATACCACTGCTGACCTAGTGACTTAGTTCTCTTTGGCACACACACACACACACACACACACACACACACACACACAAAGACACTCATGTCCTAAGTTCCTAGAACCTACAAATATGGGGAGTTTTTTGGTTTGGGTTTGTTTGTTTGTTTTAATGTGGTTAAAGTGCTTTTGCTGGTATGGGTAAAGTTATAGGATTAATTAAAACTGAGAGACTGACGTTGGACATGGTGGTGCACTTGAGAGGCAGAGGCAGGTGGATCTCTGTGAGTTCCAGAGGCAAGCCTGGGTCTACACAGGGAATTCCAGAACAGACAAGGCTGTTACACAGAGAAACCCTGTCTTAAAAGACAAAATCAAACAATCCAACAAACAATCTAAGAGACTGCTCTGGACTGCTGAGGAGGGACCAATCTAATTGCAAAGGCCTTGGAAGGAAAAGAGATTCCTAGGAGGGAAGCTTTGGTCTGGCCATTACTGGCTATTACATGAAGGGACCTAGGTACCAGAGAGAGATTCTGAGATAGCGGTTCCCTCTGATGGCCAACAAGAAGGAGAAATCTCAGCCATAACTCTGCAGAGACCTAACTGGCCTTTGACCTTCCTGTTTTCTGCCTTGAGATAGACCCTGATCAGAGAAACTAGCCAAGCCAACCAGGGCCTGAGGTGTCTAGTGCTGCAAAATACTGAGTGGATGCATACTGAGGAGGGTTGTGCATGGGGAAATCCTGGTACATCAGCAAAGAACACTTAACATCCCCAATAGGCATAAGTTATTTTTGCTGCTGTGGAATGTTGTCTCTGGCCAGGACATGGCAGTTCCCTCTTGAAGTCTCAGCATTTGTGATGGCTGTATGAAACCTGTAGAAGCTTCATGGGTTCTACTGAAGTTCTGTCATGGGTAGGGGCTTAGGGAGCCCCACCCTTCCTTAAGGATAGAGACATTGTTAACAGCTGCTAAAAAGTGGGGCTTCTTAGGCTCTGCCCCTTGAGATTTTATAGACTGGTAAAGATTGGTGAGGAACTCAAAGGACCCGTCCTTCACTGAGGATTTACAGGCACTTAACTGTTGGTAGGAGAGATTTCTTTTTCTCAAAAGTATGGTCACCCATAGTTTGTCCATGCTCCTGTGAGTAACCCCAGTAAAACCTGTTGGCACACTAAGTTACACTTGGATGGACTAGTCTGTTTCTGTCTTTGGTGGCCTGTCTGTGGCAAGCATTCATTTTGTCCTCTCTCTTCAGAAAATGTTCCCACAACTGCTGTATCCTCAGTGTCTAGTAATCAACAGACCCTCAAAGTAGCCCAGGATACGAGGCTCTCACTAGGTCTTGCTTTGGACTCATTATTTGTGGCAGCACCCAGCATCCTCAGTGGATCAATGGAAAAGCTTTTGAATAAAGAACTCTAGACATTAGGCTGAGTGAGATGAGGAACAGGGGCCTCTGACCCAGGACTTATATTCTGATGGATATGTGGCTGGTGTTCCTAGAGGACAACACACAGGAGTGGCTGTTCTAGAGGTGAGTAGGCTGTCTGGAAGAGTGTGTGTGCAAGAGGATGGGCAAAAGTACAGGGGAAGGCTGTCTCTTTGTGCATGTGGGTATTGGTGGAAACCTCAGGAGTGTGGTGGCTGTGAGTGGAAAAGCATCCTTCTTGGGCTCATTCTTGATCCATCCAACCTGGAAAATGCAGTAACATCTAAAGAGTGCTCCTTAAAGGAATGAGTCCTCCCCCTTGCCCCTCCCCATCCCCCAGGAATGGAATTCTCTGTAAGAAAGTGCCATGTTTCCCAGAACTTTTTAGGAATGTTATATCTGAAATGATAGAGGCCTGTTTGGGGGGAAATTACTTTAAGTTTGGCTCTCTGTAACTTTGTGAACCCTGGAGACATTTTCCTATCTGCTGCTTTGTTCTTGGTTTGAGAATGGCCTGAAGCCAAGTGCTCTTGGTTAAAAGATGAATGAAGGACAGGCCCATTTCCAGTAAAGAATCCTGCCCAGAGGAAATGAGACAAGGCAGAATCCTGGGATCAGAGATTGGAAGTCTTTGACAACCTTGGATTATACCAGAGGAAGAATTGCCCAATGGTTAATGACTCCATAAATAATTATTGATTGAGTGCCTGCCCTGTGCCAGGTCCTAGGCTAGCCCTGAGGCTACCCACTGCACTTTGCAAAGGTAGAGCTAAGAAACAGCTTGCTAACCCTCAAGCCAATTATTGTTCCTCACTCAACTCCCTGTTCTTTCCTCTGAAGTCTCAGTCAGGTTTTATCACTCCAGGCACTCACACAAACCACAGCCAACAATCCATCCTCAGCTACCCACCCTTAGTTATCTTTCCTCTTGGTTAAGCACTCAGTAGGAGTGTATTCTACAGACTCCCATTTGAAGTCACACTCTGGAGGGGGAGCTCTTTGTAAGAGTGTCTTCCTGGGTATTTCTCCCAAAAGGGCTGGTGGTTTAATAGTGAGCTGAACTAAGTGAGGTCTTACCAGTCTTCTTTGTAAAGCAGTCTAGGTAGACCAGAACAATAGCTTCTAGATTCCTGTCTTCACCAGCTCTGGTCATGCCGTAGGCTTTCCCCTGTTACTGCTTCCATGCTTACTCTATCCCTCACCAGTGCAGTGTGCCTTCTTGGGGCTGGAGAAGCTGTTCTGTGGTTAAGAGTACTTATTCTTCCAAAGGAACTGGGTATGGTTCCAAGCACCTACATGGCAGCTTACAACTATCTATAACTCTAGTTCCAGGGGATCTGATACCATCTTCTGGCCTTCTTGAGCACTGTACACACATGGTGCACATCTATACATGTAGGCAAAACACTCATATATAGTAAATAGAACGAATACATCTTAAGAACAAACAAAAAAAAAATGTGACTTTGGCTGTGTTGCCTGCTTCTTTGATTCCTGAGAAAACTCCTGACATTCCTAGGTTCAAACAAACAAACAAACAAACAAACCTTCTATTGTCTTTTGGAGAAGTTTATGTTTTCACTCCTTTTATTGTGATTGTTGTTATTATTTTCTGTTTCTTTTTTTTTAAGACAGGGTTTCTCTGTGTAACAGCCCTCTGTCCTGGAACTTGTTCTATAGACCAGCATGGTCTTGAATTCGTAGAGATCAGCCTGCTTCGGCTGCAGCATGCAGAATGCTGGGATTAAAGCCAGCACTTCCTTTTGAGGTTCTCCTTGTTATAAACTTCAGTGGAGGGAACTGTGTCAGCTTCCTATTTGAACTGACTACAACTTTGTTATCTCTTTAACCATTGACGTGTTGGCCTCCTTTCCCAGCCCTGGCCTCATGAATAGCAGGGCTCTGGGCTTTTTGTTGGAAGGATAAACAAGGGAAGGAGAAATGACCCATGTTAATTGCTCAGAAATACAGACAAGATTTCCAGTGAGGTCACTTCCATTTCTCTAATGTAGACCAGTGTCTTAGTTAAGGTTTTACAGCTGTGAACAGATACCATGACCAAGGCAACTCTTATAAGCAACATTAATAGGGGCTGGCTTACAGGTTCAGAGGTTCAGTCCATTATCATCAAGGCAGGAGCATGGCTACATCCAGGAAGGCATGGTGCTGGAGGAGCTGAGAGTTCTACATCTTCATCTGAAGGCAGCTAGAAAACTCGCTTCCAGGAAGCTAGGTTGAGGGTATTAAAGCCTTTGTCTACACTGACACACAGCTATTCCCACAAGGCCACACCTCTTAATAGTTCCAGTTCTGGGCCAAGCATATACAAACCATCACAACCAAAGACCCAGCTCTGAAACCCAGTGACTCTGAGAATAAACACAACTCTGGTAGTGAGCAAGTCAGAACAGTGCCCATTTCCTGAGCACAAAAATCATGGCAGACCCTATTTTGATCTTTTCTCTGTAGCTCTCAATGCCTCTGCCCTAGGGACAGCACAGGCAGGATAACCTGACAGGCCCCTCCATGCAAAAGAGTGATCTGAGGTTCAGCATTCTGACCCCTCCCCAGCCTTCTGGCAGAATGTGCCTCTTATCCTATAGGGACAGCATTCTCTACTGCAGAGAGTGGCTGAGAAGTCTACAAGAACTCTGTAATACCATAAGAACAGCCCCTGCTTTCAGAAGAATGAAGCCCAGCTCCTGAGGAACAGGCTAAAACTCAGCAGCTGGCCTGTCCCTTGGGTGTAGACATATGCAAACCAGATGTAAATAATCATGTGATTCCAGTCAGGCTCTCAGAGGTGATGAAGGGCTACAGAGCCAGACAGAAGCAGCTTGCTGGATGAATTGCTGCAACTTAGAAACTCTGGCTGGAGTTAAGCAGCACCTGTGTTGCCCAGACCCTTTTCTTTCCATCCTCTTTATATGTGGCTCCATCCACCAAGTGACAGTAGCAATTGCCCTTGTGCCTTACTGAGGCTCAGGAAAGCCAGTTAGCTGGGCCAGAAAGGGAGAAACTGGAAAGTGATACGATCACCCTCCACAGGAAGCTGTCAGCTTTAAGCAAACCTCCTTTGTATAGAAGCAACAGCTGGAAAGCAGCTGCCAATTACAGGGTAATTCTGATGGGGTGTTTCCCAGACACACAAGGTGTGGAGCTCTACAGTCGGGGTTGCTTGTGTCCTCCCATGTGTGGAGCTTTGAAATTTTCTGTGAGACCAAATAGACACACAGTAATGGCCAGGGTATGCCAGTAAAAGAAGTGACCCAGGGGCTAAAATCATGGCTCAGTGGTTAAGAGCACTTACTGCTCTCCAAGAGGACCCAGGTGAGTTAAATGAGGGCATTTTACATCCAAGGTGTGGTTGAGGAGAAGGTTTTTATTGCAGATATGAGGGAGAATACAGCCAGAGGCATCTGCAGTTCAGAGGAGGGAGAGAAAATAGTATGAGCAACATGGCCAACAGACTGAACCCAGCCATGAGAGAACAGCCTGTGAGGGAGTGACAAAGGAAGAGAAGAGAGGCAAGAGGGGACCAAGAGCCAAGAGCAGAGGACCAAAAGAACCAAGAGAACTATAGGAACCAAGACAGTGCATGGCCAAAACGGCTGGGTTATATAGGAATGAGAAGGGGGAAGGGCTGACAGAAGGGAAGAAAGGCCCCTAGGCAGGTGAGATTTGGGGTAGTGAGGAGCAGGGAGCCACTGATGCTGCAGGTATTGAGTGAGCCTTTGCTATGCTAATAGACACCTCAGTTAGACTTTTGTCCCAGGTTTCTTTGCAACCTGACACTTAATTCAGTTCCCAACCCACATTAGGCAGCTTGCAATTGCCTATAACACTAGTTCCAGATTCAATGCTTCCTGGCCTCCAGACACATATGTGATGTACAGCAACTACTGAAGACACAAACACATACACATGAATCTTTTTTTTTTTTTTTTTAACACACCCCCACTTTCTGGCTAGCCTGAAACTTGCTAGACCAGGTTGGCTGTGAGCTCATAGAGGTTCACCTGCCTCTGCTTCCCAAATTCTGGGATTAAAGGTCTGTGGCACCACGACTGCCCCATCCTGTCATAATACACACACACACACACACACACACACACACACACACACACACACACACACACACAGTGTTGCCTGCCACTGTAGGTTCTCTGTTAGCCCTGGCTGTTCTTGAACTCACTTTGTAGACCAGGCAAACCTCAAACTCAGAGATCCACCTGCATCTGCCTCCCAGGTACTGAGATTAAAGGCATGCGCCACCATGCCTAGCTAAGTTACTCTAAAAGCAGTCACTTTAAAAGTCTACCCAACTTTCTACACAGTCAAGCCAGGATGTCAAACCAAACCACACCCCTTTAAAAACTGCCCTAAATGGCAGACTTAATCAACATCTGCCAGATTTTGCCATCACTGGCTTTCCTGATTTTTTGCTCACACCCTCAGGCTAGGTGCTCTGGGATCATCAGCCTGAACTTACATTGTCCAGAACCATATCAGTAAGACTCCAGTGAGCCAGGGCCCCAGGAAGGACAAATGGCAAAAGCCCAATCTGTTACTCTATGAAGTCACATAGGACTCTCTGTGTCTACTTAGCCTACCCCTGTCTTCCCCTTGATCAGGAACCTGGCACACCTGAGCCACTCTTATCTTTATCACTACCTAGCCTGTCCTTAAACCTTTACCCAAGGCCAGGGAGATTGATGGATCCCCTCTGCTGGAGTAAGCTGGAAACTAGAAGCTGTGTTTAACTCCTCTGAGTTAGACAATTCAAATTTATTCTCGTACCTCCTACCTGTTGGCTCAGTTGTCTTATCTGTGAACCACAATCATAATTCTGAGCATAGGAGGAAAATGCCTTGGATTGTTGGGGAGCCACGTGATACTTCCCCACTCCCTGGGACCCTCTAACTTCAGTTCAGTGGCCAGATAACCCACTTCCTCTTCCTCTGAGCATACCCAGGATTTAGTTCCTTCCTTTTTTTATTACATTGAGGAGCCTGGTATCCAGGCAGGATGTGTTTCCTTTTGCAGGTGGGCTTCTCCAGAGGTCTCTAAGCAACTAGATTTACTGCTGCTTTTCCTCTCTGCTGATTGGCTAGAAGAACAAGCTCATGCGCCTTTTGGGAAACTCTGCAAGTTTCAGCTTAACCCTGTGATGGGAAGCAAGAGAGCTCAGAGCAGTAATACCCAGAAATCAGGGACTATGGTAACTTCCCAACCAGAAAAGGCATGCCTTGGCTTGGTCACTGGGCTCTGTTCTCTTGTATTATAGATTTCCCCTGGTCTCAGGGACTGTGAGCTATACCCTACCTCTCTGAGCCTCCTTTATTGAGAGAGGCAGCTTCTCCCTCCCTGGAATAATTTCTACCCAACTCTGCCCTCCTCTTCACCATCAGACAAGAGCAAAGAAAGGGACCTCAAATCTCAATGTGTAGCCCAGTGTGGTCCCAGTCCCAACAGCTTTCCAGCACTGAGTGTCAATCCTCAGAGACTATGTACTGTTATTAGCCTGCCTACTGAACAAATGGGGAGCAAGCTGAGTCATGGAGGAGCTAACTAATGTGACTAAGGAGGAGGGGGATTAAAACTCAGGCCCATGGTAGAGCGCTTGCCTAGCATACTCAGTGCCCTGGGTTCAGGATTGAGCATTGAAAACAAGAAAAGAATCAAACCAAACTGAAACATACTTGCAAGCACACGCACACACACACACACATCTGTGGGAGTCACAACATTTCCAAACCCAAGTCCAGCTATTTCCTTCCTCACTGTACCTTCTAGGAATGTTTCCAAAGAAATATGCAAATTGACTCATTGACTCTTTGGGGTGCTCCAGAGTTGAAACATCCATTTGCATTTCAGTGGAAAGAGGGTTCTTGCTCATCTATTTTTTGTCCATTTTGGTCTCGAAGGCACACGGGATTCCCAGACAATGAGATATACAGGGTGTCCCTGAAGGCTTTATGGCCAGAAGCAAAATGATCCAGGAAGAGACAAGAATGAAACTCAGTTCAGCTCAACTTAGTTGTCCAGTGTTGGTTCAGAACTTCTAGAGTCTGACACCAGGTCGTTTATTTTAGTCATGTTGAAACAAAGCATAATTTTGGAAAAAGTTTTCTGATGACAATGAACTCACTCTGTATGTACAACAAAGCTTAAGACATGTTTACATTGAAACTCTTTACAAACTACGTATTTCTTCTCCCTTACAGATAGGTACTGTTGACTCAGAAACAGGGCTCAAGATTTAAGGTCTGGGGAGAATGACTGATGTAAACACAATGTCTGTGGGAGTCGAGATAGGCCTGGCCTGAAGATAACATGAAGTCACTTAGGGTGCTGTAAACTGCAAGTACCACCTCTCGTAAGGATGGATTTATTAAACTTAGAGGCAATGCTCAGGATTTAGGAGGAAAGGGTATGAGATAAACAAAACATAATTTCTGGGTGCTATGGGTAAAACCTATCTTTACAGATTACAAATGATCACCAGATTATAAACCACATCCTTTCTCAGCACTCCTGGAGGAAGACTAGTAAACATCTCATTTCTTTTAAGGGTTAAGTCTATTTAACTTTCCCTGGCTCATGTGTGTGTACAAGAATCTTTGCCCTTAAAGGTCCTTTCCTCAGCACAGAGCAGATATATCCCTAGACTCTGCAAGTGACACTAGAGAGGCCCGCTGAGCTCTAGATTTCTAGGCTTTGGCCCAGACCCGCTGAGCTGGCCTTTTGGGATAACAAACCTACCTGTGCACCATGGAGAATCTTTTCAGTCTAAGACTCCAATGAGTCAGGATCCCATGAAGGCCCCAGAAAGAGTCAAATGGGTTTGTGACTGTGCTTGCATTTAAGCAAGGTGAGTCTCCCCTGACTTATACCTAAGGCCTTCATATCCCCAGGCCCAAACAATTGTCTCCATGGCCTTGCCTATGCTAAGTATGGTGGGATCAGTGTGCTCTGAGAAACTCAGGCTAGATTTTCAGACAGAACAAGCTTTCAGCAGGAGCCAGAACCTGAGAACACACATATTTCCATGGATTGTTCTCTCAACCTTTCTACCTCTGTGAAGCCAGGGTTTTCTTTTTTATTTTTGTTCTTATTGTTTTAGACAGAGTTTTGTGTAGCTCAGGCTAGCCGTGGAGCTGGGGATTAGTCACATGTTACCAAAGCACCATGCTTGGTGGCTCCTCTTTATTATGTGTTCAGGGACATTCCCTCATGCTTGCTGACATGTTAGGGACATTCCTTAATTGTCAGCTGAATCAATAAATTAGCGGCAGAGAAGATAGACTTGTTAACAGCTAGCAGTAATCCAAGTAGAAGGGTGTAAGTGCTAAATGGTAGTGGGATGTGTCACAGCCAGCAGGGATGGAAGGGGACAGACATTGTATCCCCAATACTGTCACGGTGGTGTCCATGCTTCCTCCCTTCAAGTCTCTGTCCACTCAGAAGACATTAAAGATGGTATGTATACTGTCATACATAGATGGTGTATATATTGTCATACATATATGGTGTGTATACTGTCATACATAAATGGTGTGTATACTGTCATACATAGATGGTGTGTATACTGTCATACATAAATGGTGTGTATACTGTCATACATAGATGGTGTGTATACTGTCATACATAGACGGTGTGTATTCTGTCATACATAGATGGTGTGTATGTTGTCAAACATAGATGGTATGTATATTGTCATACATAGGTTCCTGTCTTCTTCTTCACACTGTGAGCAGTAACCCTTCCAGAACCTCCAAAGCCCTTTCTAGTCCCCTCTCTAAGAGCATCTGGCAGCCTCTCCTTCCCTCATCCAATCTCTGCCCTGAATCTGAAGGGAGCTTGAGCTTTTCTCCATCATTTGGTCATGAATGTCTATGTCATTAGACAGTACAGTGTTTAAAGTTGCCTAGTTTTAAAATATGTTTTCAAAATATTTAGTACATTTACTTATTTGTGTATGTATACATGTGGGTGGGCATACTTGTGCCATAGCATGTGTGTGGTACAGAGGACAACTTGCAGGAGTTGGTTCTCTCCTCCCACTGTGGCCATCCCAGGGATCACACTCAGGCTGTCAAGCCTGGCAGTCAGTGCCTTCACCCACTGAGTCATTCATCAGCTCCTGAGTTTGAAATTTCTGTGCCTGTACTATTCCTTAAGTGTATGTGTGTGTGTGTGTATTTTTTTTGATGATATTGGGGATTGAACCCAGAGCTTCATATGTGCTAGGCAAACATTTTATAATTTTTTAAATCTTTTCTACCTCCCTTTTTTTCTTCTTGTGGATTTTTTTTTTTTTTTTTTTTTTTTTTTTTTTTTTTTTTTTTTGAAACAGGATCTTATGAAGCCGAAACTTGAGTATGAAGCTTCATACTCCTGGTCTTCCAGTTTCTACCTCTTGAGTGCCGGATTATGGGTGAGCAGCCACATCTGGGTAGCTTTTTGTAAAGTGTGAGACAGGATCTCATTAAGTTGCTCAGGCTGACTGTGAGCTTGCTCTCTCTCTCTCTCTCTCTCTCTCTCTCTCTCTCTCTCTCTCTCTTTCTCTCCCCCCCTCCCCCGCCCTCATCCTAAGTAGGTTTGATTGTAGGACTGCACAGGATCAGGCCAGGGCTACTTTTAGAGCCTGGTTTTCAGTACTACTCTTGCCAGTTTTTTTTTTTTTTTTTTTTCCAGTCTTTGCTTGGTTTTCTAAGTCTGGTCTTTTCTCTTTGGCCTCTCCTAAGGAGTCCCCACCTACCACCTCTTAGACACATAAGTACCACTTCAGAGACCTAGGCTGGATGTCTACACATCTAGGCCAGGTACACATTCACACGCTACTGAAAGAAATCTGAAGCTCTTGCCACAAAGACCATCCAAGGCTCCTAGTTACTGAACCACGATCGGTCTCAGCTTGCCCATGTAAGATACTTTGTCATCAAACCAAACCTGCCTAAGCTTCACCTGCAACCACTGTCCAACATAAACCAAAATATAACAATGATAAAATTATTATAATAGACAAATTATTACCAGACTTACGATGTTTACTTTGAGCCTTTTTTTGTGTGTATTTAGCTTCTCTGTCATTTATTCTTCTCTGCACCCTCACGACACTGGTATTGCTCTCATCCTTTACAGCTGTAGAAACTGAGGCTTATAGAAATCAGAGATGTTTTCCCCAATGCCATAAAACTGCTAAGTATGAGAAGTAGAAATCTCTGGTCTGGTCAGATCTGCTCATCTTTCCATATCTCTGCTCCATTTCTTCCATGATCCACACTTCTGCCTGTTTCTTTCTGCTCCTGGCTGTCTCTGTCCCGACTTACGGCACTTTATACCAAGCCTTCAACAGATAGTCATTGGTGACCCACGATGTCACGTGACCCAGATATGTCACAGTCTGCCCTTCCTCTCTGCCCAGGATAATATGGGTAAGATGAGGGAAGGAGATATCTTCTGTAGTTAAACAAAGTATAAGGAGCTGGGGATATAGCTGGGTTTGGTTATCTTCCTCTCAAGAAAGCACAAGAATTCCATTTTCTCCTTTTTCTTCCAAGAGTAACTATTTTTTGTATTCTCTCTATGTGTTTTTGAGACAGTCTAACCTTCAATCTGAGATCCCCTTGCCTTAACCTCCCAAGTGCAGAGATTGCAGACCCCCCTATAGCAGCCATCTTAATGGGAGTGAGGAGGTGCACTCCTTAAAATTCATTCTAAACTGAGCCTAGACCCTGGTGTGCCAGAGCATTTATGGTGTGAATGTAGTAGTGAAGGAATCAATAGTTGAATCGGCTTTGCTGTCCAGTGTTTATTTCAATAAGGAAATCTCTGAGAGGTTAACACCTTGTCCTGAGTCAAAACCATGAACTGTTAGATTGCAAAGCTGCTACCCCCCACCCCCCAACCCCCCACCCCCGCCGCCATGGTTTTCCTCTGCCTCTCAGAGGATTTTGTTCCACCTACCAGATGCTCAATCCTCATTATGAGCAGCTCCTCCCAAGACTGAAGTTATCTGCTGCTTAGAGTCACTTCCATAGCCTGATTCCACTCTCCACAAGGTGATGAAATCCTAAGCATGAGGCCTGTTTGAATGTAAAAGCAGTGATCTGGCTCATAGTGGCCTGACAGTTGCTCTGGAGGCTCCGTTCAAGGCAGAAGCTTAGTCAGCTCTTCCCTTCTGTGCCTTGTGCTCACCCATGGAGCAATCCTTGCAGGCCACCATTGCAAGCTGAGCCTAGCAGGGCCTTTGTCTCTGGAGAGTTCCTTCTGGAAGGCTGCAGGCTAAGGCTGGGCTGAGTCACTTCCTCACTGTAATTCTCTCCTAATACTTTTCCTTTCTCTCGAGCTTTACTTGGCACCGTCTGGGCGTGGACTATCTGCGGAAGCACAGGTGGGTCAGCTGAGCTGTCTGCCCAGCTCACACACAGAAGCCAAAGGAGAGGCAGGTCTGTTGTGCTGCCCCTGAAGCTTGCATCGTAATGCCCCCAGCAGGTTGGTTCTCTGTGAATGGGAATCCAGCTCAAGGCTTTGAAGCAAGAGTGGGGGCTGTGGAGCAGGTGCAGTGCAGGATGGAGTCTTGGGTAGAAATGAAGTGGGTGGAGGCCATGAGACTTTGGGTTCCAGGAGCTGCAGACTCACCTTTTCACAGGAAGCTTCCTTTCTTTGATCCCTGAAAGGACTGACCCCAGAAGGCCAAGTCTGAAGTCATGTCCTGTGTGACAGTGCTATGGTGGGAATATAGTTGCCCCCAGATGCTGACTTGTTAAGGGAAGCCCAAGTTTGGTTCCTCTAGTCTGTGAGACTGTGGATCGCTGTGTGGACAGTGTTTCCACACCCCTGTCATAGAGCTTCCTCCTGCCATGTGAGATCGGTCTGAGGAGATAACATAGCCAATGTGATAAATGATCAACAGACACATTTGTAAGAACAGTTGCTGTTGCATGCTGTGGTGAAATAAATCCAAATGCAAGACAAAGCACTTAGAGTAAACCCTGCCCTTCTTCCCCTGGGGGCCACCATTGCCACCCATGCCCCATCCCTTCTCCTTGAGCTCCCCTATGCTTGTTCTAGCAGCTCTGCATCAAGTGGAATGGTGCTCGTGGAAATCAGGAACTCTCCTGCCTCTCTAAACTCCTTTCTTTCCCTTGGCCCTCTCGCCTTCCTTCTCCTGTCGGAGTGCAGACCACAGGGCTCCCTTATGTGTTCAGCACCACCACCCCCCCTTTACCAATCCCCTCCACCTGGTAATGATTTCCTATGGAGTCTCCCAGGTGTCTCCATGGGGACATTTCCTGCTCCAATCTCCATGGCAACTCTTCAGGTTGCCATGGTGACGCTTAAGTGATTATTTGGAGACCCTTAAATAAATCACCCATAGTGGTATATGTTAGAAGCATTTGGCTCTGGTTCTTGTGTTGGGGGCCAGGATTGGGGCCCAGGCTTGCAGGCAGAAACTGGAGGGAGGAGGGGTCACAGCCTGTTTTCCTGAATCTAGCTCTATGAAGCACTCTCTCTGGCATGATTGTAATGGGGTCTTTTGTGAGGTAGTTCAAGGACAAGAGGTCTCTGGCTTGTGTAGTCCATGAATAGGGTGATTCTGCAGCAAAATGAGCACCTGGGCCACGTCAAGATGACAGTCACTCTCTTAGGAACCTCTACTCCTTAATGTTAAAGTCAGAAGGAGCTGGATCTTGAATTCACTTCCTTCCATGTATTTTGTGTGTTTTTATTTTTGGTGCTAAGGATGCAACTCAGGGCTTCCATGTGTTCTATAGCAGAGCCATGCCTCCAGCCTAATTAATTTTTATAGTTTTTTTTTAAAAAATAAATTATTATTCTGTGTATGTGCACAAGTGGAGGTCAGAAGACAACTTTATAGGGTTCATTTTTTCCCCTCCATGTTTATGTAAATTCTGGGGATTGAACTGGGTTTTCAGGTTTGTATAGCAAGCCTTTACCTGCTGAGCCATTTCATAAGCCCATGGCTTATATTCTTTTATTCTTTTTTCCTGTTTTAGCATTTATTATTTTATGCATATGGGTGTTTTGCCAGCGGGTGTGTTTGTACATCACATGTGTGTCTGAAAAGACTGGAAGGTGTTGGTCACCCTGGGAGTAGAGGTTGTTTTTTTTTTTTTTTTTTTACAATGAGGGTACATTTTATTTGTTATCGCTATCAATTATGAACATTGCCTTTTGGCTCTGGTCCTCAAATGTACACTCATAGTTTATAAAAATGTTGGTAATTCATTTTGTTTACAAATCACAAGAAACAATTTACATACAGAGCTAGAGTTTTTAGACTTTTCTCCCCAGAGGGCATTCATATCATTCATCTTTGATAAATTGCTGATGGAAATGCAAGGCAATTAAGTTGTGATGACCTTGGCAGTCAGGAGAAGCATTTTTCATCAGCATAATATCACTGCTTTTTTATATCCTGTATACAAGATAACATGTCAAACCACTATCACATGTCATTTCTTATCCTTCAAATGCATGTTAAGATTTTATTGCACACTGATTGAATTCTTGTGACAGCATACTGTTTATTAGGCCAAACTGAATGCTTTCTTAAAATGTTTACTTTTTTACTAAAATAAAATCCTAACAGTTGCCAAAAGTCAAAACAAGCATGCATGTATGCATTGACTTTATATCACTTTTTCAATTTTTGTTTTTTATTGGATATTTTATTTATTTACAATACAGATGTCACCCCCTTTCCCCATTTCCCCTCCCTAGAACCCCCTATTCTATACCCGCTCTTCCTTTATGCTTTTACACCATTTTGATTACATGCATGTATTCAGGTCAGTTCTAGGTTGAGGGTCCAGCGATACAATAGATGCAAATAGTCAAGGAACAAGCAATACAATAAACACAAATAGTCAAAGAAAAAGCAAGGCATTAAACCTAATTACATGAACACTCCCGTGATCACTGTTTTTAAAGGTTTATCAGGATGATCAAAGTATCTGAGCCTACTTCCCTGTCCTAGACCAAAGTACCTTCAGCCAGTCCTTATGTAGCCAGGCCTGATCTGAGGATGCTGGAGAATGTTTCAACTCTGGGTGGCCCTGTGCCTAGCTGTAAACAAAGTGCCCTGTTGGTAGTAAAAAGACAGTGGGACAGATGGTGGGAAAAAGGCCTATCTCAGCCCCTGGTATCAGAGAGTCTTTCATATTCTGGGCTTGACAAAGGTCAGGTTATGCCCTAACACACACAACGTTGCTGGGGTAAAATGAGACCAAGGACCACTCCAGAAACAGAAAGAAAGGAAAGAAAGAAAGGGAGAAAAAGAAAGAAAGAAAGAAAGAAAGAAAGAAAGAAAGAAAGGAAGGAAGGAAGGAAGAAAGGGAAGACAGACCTCAAATGCTTCATCTCTGGGCCTTTTGCTTTCTTACAAATGGTAGGCCTGAGGCGTGTGTATGTGTGTAGGTGACATTTAAATCAGACCACATTCTCTTAGCAATAGCAAGCCATTTGTGGTTGTTTGAACAGATATGGCCGCTATAGACTCACATATTTGAATGGTTGGCCAGAGGGAATGGCACTATTATGAGGTGTGGCCTTGCTGGAATAGGTGTGGCCTTGTTGGAGGAAGTGTGACATTGTGGAGGCTGTCTTTGAGATTATATATGCTCAGATATGCCCAGGGGGGACACAGTCCCCTTAGCTGTCTGAAGCTCAAGATATAGATCTCTTAGCTCAGAACCATGTCTACCTGGACACTGCCATGCTGTGTCCACCATGATGATAAATGAACTAAACTTTTGAAATTGTAAGCCAGTCTCAATTAAATGTTATAAAAATAGCTATGGTCATGATGTTTCTTCACAGCAATGAAATACTATCTAAGACACCATCCAATATATTCCTGGGCTGATGGAAGGGGTGACTGTCACGTGCTGAGTCACCAGCCAACACCTTTCAACTGACTATGTTCTCACCCGGTACCAGTTGAGTGTGGAACAATGTATATCATGGCCCCTTACTTTGTGGAATTAATCTAGTCCTTGTAGGACAATCATGGGCATGAACTGGTACATGACTTTAATTCTAGCTCTGGGGGACAGAGGCAAGAGGATCTCTGAATTCAAGCCCAGACTGCTAGTCTAAAAAGTTCCAAGACAGCTAGACTATACAGAGTAACTCTGTCTTGAAGGTGGTAATAATAATAATAATAATAATAATAATAGATTATAATATATCTAATATAATTATATAATACTATATAATATGACATATGGCATTATATATTAACGTATATGATATGTAAGTATAATATACTTATTATTATTTTATTAAGTGCAATAAAGAGAAAACTAGGAAAATTAATCTAATGCATTTATTTAACACATGTCCAAATGTCATTTTGCCAGCAGTCAACATAAAAGCTCATAAATGAGACATTTTATATTATTTGTCCTGATTTCAGAAATCCAGTGAAAATTCAGGACTCAATACCTCATCGACCAAGGTTGGCCACTCAGTTTCTCTACTCACCAAGGAAGTTTCCAGTAAATTCCTCTTGGGGCTTACACTGAACAGAATTCCAGTGTTAGGTAATAAATTTGTTAATGATATTGTCTCTATTAAAAAGAAAAAAATTCTTATTCATCTGGAGTCCACTGTTCCCTAATGAGCAGCACAGTTCCAAAATGGAATCACATTGGCATCCATGAGGTAGGTAAGGGAAGAAGACGCTTGGCAATTCTCTCTCACCGAGAAAATAGCAGCCTGGGACTTGAGACCTTGCAATGATTGTGGAAACCAAGACTACAAAGATCTCCAACCAGTTGGCAGCTTCCATTCATGGTATAGGACTCTCCTGACAGGCCTTGCTCAGAGGATCACCAGGTAGGATGACAGTCATATGCTTTGCTCAGATGACTAGCCCGCGTCCTCTGCTCAGTGCACATCCTCAGGAGTCAGTGCCTAAGAGGAGGAGACTCTACAGGGACAGCTTGGAAGCCAGAACACAACCCACCAGTGTCAGGAGGACCTCTCTCCTCAGCTTGATGGAGCCTGCTGTTGTGCAGAGCCTGTCTATGGGAGAGGGGTCCTGGATGCAGCAGCATGATCTGAAAGCTACAGTGTGGAAGAATGAATGGCACACAGCGTTTACATCAGTGCACCATGTTTGGTGGGGAGAGGTATGGCTGGGAGTGGCAGGAGGCAACAGGGCTGGCGATACCAGGAAGGTACTTAGTGGGGATGTACACTCTGTGATGTGCTTCTTTCTGCCATCACGATGACCACGTCAGCCCATTCCCAGAATGTCACACAATGACCTGCACACAAAGCTCAAAGAAATGCACCTGTGTACCCACACAACCAAGTGTCCACTTGTAAAGCACCTGTCAGAACATACCTCTCATTTTAAGGGGGTCTCAGGAAGAATGGCCTGGGTTTGCCCCTGCTTTTTTCCACTGCTCCTTGCTATAGTATGTACTTGTGCTCTTTGGTCCGACCAGGACTATGTCTTCTTACATGATAACTGTGCATGAAGCAGCTATGTATACATACACACATGTACCTCTTTGGGTCTCCTAGATTTTATGGGGAAGTGATATGCTCATGAGAGTGAAAAGCCTGAGCTAACCTTAGTTAATGGCCTGCATCCATTGTTATGACTCAGGCTAGCTCATGTAGTAAGGGAAAATGAAGAAAAAGGCATTTTCATGTCATGGATGCTCTGAAAAAGTTCAGCCTGGTGGATGCAGAGAGAACACAGTGCTTAATTACAAATTTCAGTTTATGATAGGGCCTTCCTCTGTGGGATAGCTTTGCCTTGATCTCAGGTTCTCTTCTCTTTTCTCCTTCTCCTTCTCTTCCTCCTCTTCTTCTTCCTCCTCCTCCTCTTCCTCCTCCTTCTCTTCCTGTTCTTCCTCCTCCTGCTCTTCCTCCTCCTGCTCTTCCTCCTCCTGCTCTTCCTCCTCCTCCTTTTCCTCCTCTCCATGAACAGAGGACTAGAATTATAAGCGTGTGCCTCCACTCATAGCCTGTTTAGTTTAATTTGAAAACTCTGCCTTGAAGGAAAAAAGTATTAGGCCAGGAATTGCTGGTTTGGAGTTAGGTGTGGTTGGTACAAGCCTGCAATCCTAGCAGTGGGAAGGCTGAAACAGAAGGATCTTGAACTAAAGAGCCAGCCTGAGCTAGAGAATAAGTCCATGTCATCATAAAAGAAAAATCGATTCCATGGCTGCTCCAAATACCCATGGCCATACTGAGCTCCTTAGCAACTTGAACTCAGAGCTGGGGAAACCAACTAAGGGAACTCTGAATAATGTATGTGTTCTAGAAACATGGCTTCAGTTTTGTGATATTTTGTTTTTGTTTCCCCCCCCCCCACATTTGTCTCTTTAATCATTCAACCCATCTATAGAATAATCTTGGAACACTATGTGAACCTGGCTGGCTTCAAACTCATATAAATCTGCCTGCCTCTTCCTCCCATTATGAAAGGCCTATGCCACCACACCAGAACAGACTATTGTTTCTTGTAAGATTGAGAGAATTAGACCATGTGGGCCATTACAGAAGTGAACCTGAGGTTCACTTCTTGTGTACCGATCCCTACTTCTTGTCACATCAATGCCCAGGGAGGAAGGACAACAAAAGTAATCCATGTAGGCGGGAGACAGGAGAAATGGCTCAAAGATGTGCTTCAGAGGAAGGGAGCTGTGGCCATGGCCATTTCTTGCTGGCCCTGGGCCAACCTCACTGAACACATCCAGCACAAAGGGCACATTGTCTCAGGAGCAAGGCCTCTAGGACAGTGACTTTCATTGCTCTCCTGTGCTGCATGGACCCACAGACCCCAAGACCTCTCAGAAAGGGGAAATAATTGTTAGAAGCCTGAGAAGTGATTAAAGAATTTGTCCAAGTTTTCTACCTGCCCCCTCACAGTCTATTTTCTATTGTCAGGGTGATTTACTCTTCTAAAAGCCTACCATTATCAGGTTGGGCAAATGCCTACATGTTCAGGTCCCTTCTACTTTGCAACTGGTTTCTGCCTGAACCTAGGAGGGCTAGCACTGTGCATTCTTTGGCTCTGGGTATTGGGATAAACTGATCAAATATCAGAGGTGTGTGGATACAGAATAAGGCACTGTAAGTGACTTGGACTAGTTGTGTATTATCCAGGCCATCTAAAGTAGGGTCTAAACTCCAGTGAGACAGCTCATAGGGACTGGCTTGCCTTTGGTCACAGGAAACTGTCTCTTGGGGACACATAGAAGCAGACAATAAAAACAGTTGGGAAGGCAGTTGTAGAAGACAGCAGTTTGAGCTTCACAAAGGTCTCAGTCCTTGTTGCAAATTCCCAAGGGCCGCATTAACTTAACCTGTTTTTCAGGTGATAGTTTGAACCTGGCTTCTTGGTTTCTATAGCTTCTGGGGAGCAAAAGCAAAACAACAAAAGTCCCAAATCCCTCAAATGGAACAAAAACTAATATATTTACATGAGACTGTTGGGTAGGGAGGTATGGGCATGCCTTGGCAGCTGATACACAGATGAAGTAAAGATACCTGGCTGGCCTGCTACAGTCCAGAACTTATGGCACTAACATGTACAGGTGAGATGACAAGCATTCCTCAGGTCCTTCACAGTGTAGTGCAGGCATGTGAAGTGTAAAGCTGCTGCCCATCTGAGGAGCTGTGCCTAGGGCACAGGTGATGCTATCCAGACTTCTGTTAGGGGCACCAAATGCTTTTCTTGAGCTGCAGACAGGGCAAGGAGCCAAGGTCAGGACTGGTACACTGAACTCTGTGGCAAGAAGTAGACATCAGGTGGCTCTTGGGTGGGTGTCAGTGTCTGTAAGACCTAGGGACACAATGCCCTTGATCTATTTCCAGCAGTAACCATTAGGAATACACTTAACCTAGGAGTGCTGTGTGCTGTCTGGGTCATGGAGAAAGGCAGCTTAGGGAACTGTAACCATTCATAATCAAGTCAGTGAGAGAACAGAAAGAAACCTAATGGAATGAGTTGGGCTTTGAGAGCTGGGCCAACAACCTGGCCAGTTATTTAGAGATAAAGTCAGGAAGGGAAGAGGTCCTTGCTCTCAATAGTGACCCCTAAACCAGGCCCTTCTTCTGCCTGCCTCCCTATGAGATGCGGCTTTGCCTCACCTTGGGGATGGCAGCATGGAGTACATGGAGCTCTTGCTGTTCTCCAGGGTGTTGATGCACACCACAGCCTCTCTGAGAACAGCCACGTTGCCAGGTTTCAGGGTATAGTTGAAGTAGACCACCATTTTGGTTTTAGCAGGAAGGTGCCCTGAGACATTAGTAACAGAAGTCGACAGGCTTTCTTGACAGATGGTCTTCTGAGTCACATTTAAAAAATTATGGAGGGTTCATGGATACACCTGTACAAACACACAGGAAGAACAGAGGACATTTGTGTAAGATTAGTTCTTAATACCATAAAGTTCCCAGGGAAAGACAGCCATATATCTGTGCTTTATTCATGTTGTGCAGATTCTTTCCACCCCAGGAACAAATGCTTGCCATAATGAAAATACATGTTTCATAAATGCTGTCCACGGGAGATCTGTGTTGAGGCTGGAGGTTGGAGGACTTAAAGTCCCTATGGAGGCTCCCCCTTTGTTGTACTCTACACCTCTAGATGTAACTGGGTCGTTGTGTTTTCTTCCTCTGTAGCTCCTAGGGCTAGGATTGAACCTAGAGCATCGTGCATGCTAGGCAACTACTCTACCACTGAGTTACATTCCAGGTCGGGAACTCCACTCCTTTTCCACAACAATTATAGGGCAGATTAGATGAAGAGATTCAGCTGGCAATTTGACCACTCCAAGAATGGTCCTTGAGACTGGCTGACAGAATGTTTTCAAGACTAAGAATGTTTAGTGACCTTGGAGAGATAAAGACGGACCTCAGTTCATATTGTGTGCTCAGGACAGTTTAGCCTGGGAAAGGCTGATATGAAGCTATTATCTACCTGCTCAAGTATGAGTCAGGTTATTCTACCCACCTGGGAGCATTCACCAATCCAACCACACACTATGCTGAAGACCCGCAGATGAGGAAGACATTGCCAGGCTCAAGCTCCTTCCAGGTACCAAGATGGACAAGGACACCCAACTCAATACAGTAGTATCTTAGTAGCGTGTCTTAAACCAAGTCTCATCTAGTTTCCTAGTGTCTACAGATGGCCTTTTCTATGTCAGGGTCAGAAAGAGGAGGTGTCCTATGGCAGAGAGTAACCACAGCCTCTACCCTGCTTCTCTGGATGTTGAGGTTTTAAAAGCCCTGGTTTGTCAGCAACTGTCTGGAAACCCACAGGATTACCTCCTCCACACTTCAACTCTCTGACTCACCTCCAGTCTCAGAAAGTCATATCCATTGCATAAATCATAAAACAGTCACCCGGAAGAAACACTTCCTTAATATCCTCTGAGATCTGCCAGAATAAAAGGGCTTCACTTGTCCCCCTCATGTCCTAGGCTTGTCCAGGCATGCCCTCCACCAGGAACATGTGGCCAGTGCTGCAGCTCCATGCACTGTGGCTGATCTGGATCTTCCTCCTAACACTGCTGAGATTTAAGAAACGTGTCTTGTTTTCAGGATTCTTTATCCCACTGCAGCCTCAAGGAGGATAATCTCAATTCTCTCTCTCTCTCTCTCTCTCTCTCTCTCTCTCTCTCTCTCTCTCTCTCTCTCTCTCTCTGGTTTTTCGAGATAGGGTTTCTCTGTGTAGCCCTGGCTGTCCTGGAACTCACTCTGTAGACCAGGCTGGCCTCGAACTCAGAAATCCACCTGCCTCTGCCTCCCAAGTGCTGGGATTAAAGGCGTGTGCCACCACCGCGCAGCAACAGAACTTCTCTAACCCTGGCATTAAGTACTGCTTGGACATGATTCTGAACCCCGAAGAGCAGAAAAGACACCAGAGCCCTGTATAGATGCCTGACAGTCCAAGACAGTCAGAATGTCTACCTCACACACCTGTCCCTATACGTCTCCAGACCCCATTATGTCAGAGGTGATCCAATCCACCTAATACAGCACATGTGCTATAGGACAAAAGCAGAGTGCAGGAGCTGGAGTGATGGTTAATAGGTTAAGAGCATTTCCTGCTCTCTCAGAGGGCCTACGTGGTGCCTAAAATAATCTATACTAGGGGATCTGACTCCCTCTTCTGGCCTTTAAAGGAATAGCAGGGCAGCCACAGCCATACAGTAGACAAAACACCCCTTTAGACAGAATAAATCTAAATAATTCTAAAAACAAACAGCACACTCAATACATGGTCAAGGCCAACAGCATCTATATAAAGCTACCTCCCTACATGACTTGGAATTTCGTTATGTCTGTTGTATGCTTCTGATGTTGTATTGCAAGAAAAACAGAGGCGGAAAGCTCTGGGCTTCCCGACCTCTTTTATACTCCCTCAATTAATGTTTTCATTTCCTGAGAAGCTATAAAGCAATACAAATGCACTTCTCAATAATTTGGTCCACATGGCCACTTCATGAATGTTTGTATATAGAGTACCATATTTCATGTGTTGCTAAAGACATGACAGCATGGGGCCAGTACGGTCCTTCATCATCAATGTGTATCCACACAGTAAATCAAGCCATCCACACCCAAGACACCATCACTCTGTATAGTCCTGGCAGTCTGGGAACTCACTCTGTAGCCTAGGCTGCCTGGAACTTGCAGATATCCATCTCTGTCTGTGAGTTCTGGGGTTACACCTGACTAAAGAAGCTAGTATTAAGCATAAAGAGTTGGAAATCGCTTTTTAAAAAAAGATTTATTTATTTATTTTATGAATATGAGTACACCATTGCTCTCTTCAGACACACCAGAAGAGGGCATCAGATCCCATTACAGATGGTTGCGAACCACCATGTGGTTGCTGGGAATTGAACTCAGGACCTCGGGAAGATGCTCTTAACCGCTGAGCCATCTCTCCAGCCCTGGAAATCACTTTTTAAAAAACTCATAAATATTGCATCTTTCTCAAAAAGGACTTTAAAAGGGTAGTCAATTAAAAAAACAGTCAATTTAAAAAAAAGTAAATAACCTTAGCAAACTATGACAAAACCATAACAAGGAGAAATAACATACACACAACCAAACCAAACCAAACCAAACCCAAAACAACCAATGGCAAAAACTCAAACCAAAACACAAAAAATTATGTTAAGCAGATGTAGTACCACAGACCTAGAGCATTTGGCTTTCCTTGGACATTCAGAAGCAAGGCTGTCACCAAGGGTAAAAGTCTTTTCAAATGGAGTATAGCTGTAGTTCAGGCTCCACCTCTCATTTCTGGGTGTATGGATGCTGCCGATACACTGGAGAGGACAGGATGAAGTCTCAAGCAGGCCGGGTCCACATTCTGCCTCTTTGCTCCAGAGACACCACTGTTTGTCAGGCCTGCAGGAAGAAGCAGCATCAGGGATCAATGTCGGGGTTCCTTGTCCTCTGCTTTCTCCCTCTCAGGGTGTCCAGATGCTACTGCACACTAGGCTGGAAGGATGAAGCAGAGTCCAGACTGATCTGGTTGGGAGTGAGTGCCAGCAGGGCAGGGAGAGAGAAGGCCGTCTCAGATGTTCTTTAATGAAGCAGCTCTCTGAGATGATCTTAGCTTGCTCATATTTCTTTATTTGGGGTGGGTTTGGTCACATACACATTTTTGGGGTGAACTAAGGGTTACATAATTTGGGAGTGAGAATATCCAGGGTGAAAAAAGGTCTGTCATTGGTTGAAAGTTAAGGTACTGGGGTGCCTCATTAGCATAGAGAGGTGGTCCAGGTGCTGGGTATGTGATCACCTTTGCTGGTGGTCACCTGGTGTCCAGTACTCTTGCTGGTGTCAAGTTTTGAGATGTCTAGGATTTGAACATGCCTTGACAGTTCTATACTGGTTCCTCCTGTGGCATGGTCCACATGCCTCACATATAGCCATGCCTCTTTGGACCTTTATATGTCATGCTCTCAGCAAGACTAAAGATGTAACATGTGACAGCCTTCGGCTCAGTCTTTTGAACTCACTTTACTCATCTCCACAAAAGTATCCCTGATGCCCAACCAGGACAGCACTAATTTACACTCTCAGATGCCTCCTGGATCCCAGCAGCTCTGGTTGTGCCTCAGGACTTCTCTGAAACCCTCCCTGGTGCATCTTCAGTAAGTCTGGAATCTCAGTCTCTCATTAAAAACGTCCCTCTCAGCACTAACTGGACCATGGCATTTTTCTGTGCTCAAACCTTGGAATAAACATGAAAGTTCATCTTCTTGATGTGCACCATACTTTGTTGGATACAATTTCTAGCAGCCAAAATCACCCTTGTGCTTTGTCCCTGTGTCCCTGAACCGCACAGCGGTGTTTGTTTTTCTATCGAATCCTGCACACAGTCATGTAGGTCTGTACATAGCCTCAGCTCTGACTGGCTTCTGAGCCTAAAGCATTTGACACTTGGTCAGCTCACAACTCTCTGCTTTTAACTTAGGCTGTTGATGGTGAAGGTTCTTAAGTTCTCAGCTTGAAGAATTACAGAAACTCTTACTGTCTCTGCCTACACAGTTATGTACAAATAATCTAATTTAATCCTAATCTACAACCTTGAGACTTGAAAAACTGCAGCCAGATGGGGTCCATGTTGAGGCAGCAGGAGTCTCTGAAATTCTCTTTTGCAGTGGGATTCACTATTACTGTTTTCAAGGACATCCCTCTGGGACTCTAAAATGTCACCATCCCTCTGTAAACCGAGGATTTTATCCAGAGACAAGTATGAATCCTGAATCCTCTCTGTGGTACTGGGTTTCACTTAATCATGAAAGATACATCTCAGATCCTGGATAAATCCTGCTTTGTCACCTACACTGTCAGCAAGTCAGGCATCAATCAGATATGTGTGGGCATCCACATTTCTTCACAGTAACTCATTCTCCATGTTTTAGGAGCACACACCTGCTGAGGTAGCATCAGGTCACCTCTTCTTCAGATCTGCTTCTTTAGCGCTCCTCATCACCCCCAAATTATACCATTTGCAGTCACCTTTGGGGTTAGGAATAAGACTCATACTATGTTTCAATTCTCTCTGCTTGAGGCAAGGCTACATGGTTAATAATTTGAAGGATCCTTATGGTCTGTTTTTCTCCCCCTAATTCAGCAAGGGGCAATTGAGCTGATAGAGTCAGGTCATCTGAGGGTCATGTCTGAACCTCATCAGCTGTAGGCACAACACTAGCAGCAAACTCAGGTCATGCTGCCTGCAGGGGAAATTTGTTATTACTGTCTAGTTGTATGGTCACATCATCCACAGCAGATTCCCAGGCCCCTTTCATTTGTACTTATGAATCGACCCATGAATATCGGGTATTAGTCTGCCTCTGGATAATTTTACAATGGCACCTTCTTCATACGTGCTTTTCAGCTGATGTTTGTGTAATCCAACAACACCCAACACAATTCTTGAGCATCAGGACTTTATCTGACGTTTCACAGCCAAAAGACTGGTCAGCCCTATTCACCAGGGGCTTCTCACTGCTTGGTAATTCATAGAGCACCCTTTGAGACACACTAAGCGATGTTTCCTGAACAATTACCGCCCTCTGCTGGTTTAATATATACAGCCTTGTCTAGTTGGCCCGAAAAGAATCTGTACTACAGCAGGTAGTTTCTGTAAAATGTAGGCCAGGCTTGATGATCTTGAGATCCTATCAATTGGGAGTCAAAAGCAGGCAAATCTTTGTGAACTCAAGGACAGTCTGCTGAGAACATACCAGAGTACACAAACAGGACTTACAAGGCCTCAGACACACTGAGTATCAAAAATATTGTTTCCTGGACAGAAGTTGTTGACTGGACCAGCACAATACACTGAGATATTCTTTCCCAGGCAGTGGCTCTTAACATTACTGATGAGTGAGGCCCAAGAAAGATAGAGGTCACAGGTACAGAAGTCCCGCTTGGCTCACAGCAGCCTGGCTTCCTGTTACATCTGGAAGACAAAGTGAATCTGCAGCTTTTCAGCCGAGTCTTCTTCACGGGTGAGCAGCTCCTTCCGCTTCAGCAGGTACTGAAGTCTTTCCTTCAGTCTTTCCTGCTTCTGTTCATTAAAGGAATTTGTTCTTAGTGGAGGGTTGAGTTTAGGCATGAATATGCTCTCACACAAGTGCAAGCACATGCAGAGGAAAGCAAGAGCTTGATGGTCAATCCAGGTTAGCCAAGACAGCAAGCTTCTAGAAATGTAAGAAAGCCTGTTTCAAGGTAGAGACTAAAAAGAAAGAAACCCAGTGGTCTCTGCTAGCCATTGCACACATGCATGATATATCATACCACCCACATGCTTACACTACACCAAAATACACAGAAAAAAGAACCCCTCAAGCATAAAGCAACCTCATACTACACAAGCACAGCGGCTCTCTCAGAAGAGCTTCAGAACTGTATTATACATCTCTTGTGGATGAAAACTGCTGTTGGAAACGTGCTCGGCTTGGCCAGAGTATGTTAAGGTGGATAGAGAAAAATTTTCCTCTGACTCACCAAATTTTGAAAAAAAAATTTAAAAAGGGGGACCTGTGGGGAGCCGACAGAAAGCGGCTATCATCCTTGCAGCCATCTTGAGCCATATACCCTGGTAAGAGAGGTGATTACAATAGCCTACAACAGCTGAGCACACTCTGATAACATCTTGCTTTAGATACTCAGGATTTTCCCTTGGGTGTGTGAGAGTTAAAGGTGTGTGACTTAAGGGCGTTACTTAGAGATCAGATTTAGAGACAAGACCCAAGGGCATGATTAAAGGTGTGACTTAGAGGCAAGGCTTAGAAGTGAGACATATAAAAGGCGAGAGGCAGACAGGAGAGTTCAGAACAATTTGGAGAACAGAGAATCAGACACTTCAGAGAGTACAACTTGGAGTAGGAATTAGGCATTAGGACAGTACAACTTGGAGTACAACTTGGAGTTAGTGATTATTAAGTATTGAGAACTTGGAAGAAAGAACTTGGAACTTGAAGGCACTAGGGACTAGGAACTCAAGACTTGGGACTTGGACTAGGAAGAGAGACTGAAGAATAAACAGGATTGAATCACACTCTGTCTGGTCTCCATTCCTTGAGTCCGTCCTCACTCTCTCTTGCTGAACCCCAACCCTCGGACCAGAGCAGCCTGGGGTAGTGCGGGCTAACAAGTTAGTCCCCAAGGCTTTTTGGCAGTGCAGGTCCAACATTGACAGAACAGTCCAAGACATTTTGGCCCCCAAGTGTGTGGCAGAGCGGCTCAACATTTTGACCCCCCAAACGCGGGGCAGCTCGGGCTGCAACACCAAATCTCCCATTCTGGCCTCCAGTCTATAAAAAGCCCTTCCCACATCTCTTGTTATCAAGTCAGATCCAGAGTGTAAGCTTCAGGATAGGAGAACTCTACAGCACCACTCAGAAAAACCAGGGCCAACAAGCTGCTACTCAGGCTTCTGTCAGTGCGAACCAAGAGCTAGCCAAAGGGACGAGACCTCTTTGGGTTGCAGGAAGAATGGAGAAGGCCACAGGCCACCCAAATAGGTAACAATGAGAAGCACTCATTTGGAATTTGCACTGGGCTCTTCCTGCAACCTGCTTCCTGCCTGTGATATCACATGACTCCTGCCATGCAAACGACTCACAGGACCCAGAACTCACTCCCTCAAAGCTCTGTGCGTAGCACTCTACCTATCATGAGCACATGTAGGTGTGGGGCATGTTATTCACCTGTCTCCCTCACTGGACTGCAGCTTCAAGCAGAGTGGCAGGGTATGCTTGCCAATAACTCAGTTTCCCATAAGAGGATAACTTCTCAGGATAATTGTACATAGATAAGTAAACAATCATATTACATGAGGTGGGTGGCTGGTTAGGAGTGTGGATTAGACAGGTGGTGGGTGAAAGCACAGATGTGTGGATGAGCACAGAGACAGAACAAAGGGCAAATGGTGCCAGACACTAGCCTGACCCAGCTGCCTACTCTACCTGCTGTTGCTAGGTCTGCTGGTCACTGGTCTCCTTTTATTGGTCCTTACATATCAGCTTTAAGTCTTGAAAGTGCTTTGCAGCAGGACCCAATTGCTCTGTACTTTCTTGTTCTCCTGCCTTAGCACGTCTACCTTCTTCTTTATCTGAGTCTACTCCATCAGGAGCCAGCTGTGGAGGTTGTTGGAAACACCCTCTGCATAGTAAGGCCCTATCAGCCTCTTCCTGTCATTGTACTTCTAGGCCCCATCAACTCCAGCAGGCCCAGGTTCCCAGGAAGACCAAGGAAAAGAGCACAATACAACCATGACAGCTCCACTAAGAAGACGGAAACAAGAAAACAGCGAATTCCAGAAAGGATCCAACTAGTACTGAAAACACCAAAACCAAAAGAAATCTATGTACCTCCAAGAACAAAAGGAGTCCCCCTGCCTCCTTCCCATGGATCCTTAACTGTCCATGGTAATGGGGAAATGGCAGGGTGTACAGAGCACATATCCTCAGGATATGACGGGAGAACCAGGGGGAGGACATTCTATCCACTTGTTCCTCACAATCAGCTCTGTAAAACCCTGCCTAAATCCTAGAGGCCCAGGGCTGCCTGAAAATGCTCTCATGGAGTAAACCACTTTTCTATCTACATGTTCCGGAGGATGGCAGGACAATGCTGTGAGGGGTAACAGTTTCTTTTACACTTAGCTAAACTGAGTCTAAGAGGCACACATCCCAGAGCTAGGCTGGCTGATGGCTAAGAGGCAGAAAGCCTAGAACCAGACCTGGAGACTTAAAACTCTTTGGTCCAGAAACAATGTCAGAAATGGCCATGCCACCATGGTTGGGGCCCCTAACAGGCACTTACTGATAGAAGCCAGCCCCCTTCTTGAACTCCTTGAAGGTCTCTGAGGCCTTAGTGTTCTGATTCTCCAAGTTCTGCAGGTCCAACACGACCTTCTTCTTTTTTTTTTTTTTTCTTTCCCCGAGACAGGGTTTCTCTGTGTAGCCCTGGCTGTCCTGGAACTCACTCTGTAGACCAGGCTGGCCTCCAACTCAGAAATCCACTTGCCTCTACCTCCCAAGTGCTGGGATTAAAGGCGTGTGCCACCACTGCCCGGCCCAACACGACCTTATGCTCCAATGTCAGTTTCTCATAAAAAAGACTTGGCTTATGGTAGGGACCAAATCAAGGAGCAAAGAACCCCACAAACACAGGTCTTAAGGATCAAGTGAAATCAGGCTGTGGCCTGGACCACCCAAGGCAAGAAGATGCCACATCCTGGTGCTTATAAAACTTGTTATCTTGCTTCCAGGCCAGCAGAGGCTGAGTGTCCGCATGGAACATGCTCTAGCTGCATGAGCTTATTCACACAAAGACTCACTATAAACTCACGACAGCTAGAAGACTCTCCCTGTCAAGACCTTTCCAAATACATGCTATGAGTTCACTCTCCACTGCTTAAATCTGAGTTCTGTTACTCAGACCATAGGCTCTGGTTTTCATTTGGAGGATTGGAAGAGTCCCTGCCCCATGCCACTGCTTCAGGTTCTGTCTCTCCTCCAACAAACATTTAGGGACAGGAGATAAGGCACAGGGACACCCTGGAGGTGTAGCCCCCTAGAACCCATTTGAAACAATGGATATCTAATGTCTAAGGATCTTTCAGTGATTAGGATCAGGTGATCTCGAAGCTCATTTCTCTTGCTGGTCATCAGCTGCAGCTGTGTGGTCAGCCTCTCCATTTCCTCACTCACCTGCTTCTTGGTGAGGAGGGTTGGGGAGGATGGTTTGCATTCAGCAGCCCCTGTGGGTGGATAACCACAAGTGAACTTGTATAGTGACAAGGCATAGAGGATGGACAGACCAACCTGAGGCCCAAACAGAGAGAGAGCATGCTTGCAACCCAGTGACATCCCAAGGATTTTGGCCCAGGCTTGAGATGCCTCCTGTGTGGATCTCAGCTCTCCCATCACTCTGTAGAGAGGAGATTATCAAAGCATCCAGGTGTTTCCTCTGCCTCCTACACATGCTTATGATAACCACACAGATGACCTCTCAGAGCTTATTAACAACTGTACAGGGTGCAACTTGGCTTGAGAGCTCTCAAGCCTGTGGTTTTAGAAGCCAGAAGAAAAACGGCACAGTACATAAGGACTCAGGTGCTGAGGAGATACCCAGATGGCCTGCCTTGAACTCTAAGCCCATAACTGTGGATGAAAAAGTCATGCAGGGGCAGAGGGTACTCACCAGAGTGACCACTGAAAGCCCAGAACACCCCGAGCTGGCAATAAAAATCCAGTCTTGGTCCACTGCCTCTGACAGTTTGTCTGCACTAGAGAACTCCCTGCCATCCCAACTGCTGGTTCAGAAAGCTAAGGGAGCCACTGCCTCAGAAAGGTGGGCAGAGGAATTATTCTGTTCAGCCTGAGGCCATAAGGTCTCGACCAGGAGAACTTTTCTCTCTGTTACTAGTGTCAGACAGCCACTGTACCTAAAGAAAACCGTGGGGAGTGAAGTGCAGTGATGCCCCGTCCTGCGATGGGTACACATTAGCACCCCCTCAGCCTCCTAATGGTCTCTGTTTGTACCCAAGTTACAGCCTCAAGCTCCATTTAGAGTTAAAGCAAAAATCTCCCAGCACAACATCTTCAGCCATTTGAGCTCTTGGGGATAGATACACTAATGTTCTGAAATACCTTACTTTTAGTGGTTATGATAAGCAAAGATTTCATTTGCTTTTCAGAGGCTCTACTTCCTGTGCCCCATTACTGGAAGACCCAGCTGAAGCCCAGTTCCTCTAGGAAGCTCCACAGCCCCTGACCAGGACTCACTGTGTCTTCCCCAGCACCACTTCTTTGCTATTTTACACTGAGATGGAAGTCCAGCTTCCTTCTGCCTCTCTCTGTTCTCTCTATGCTACCCATTCTCTCTTAAGTAGACTTCTCACTCTTGCCAACATATCTATTGATGAACCCTGTAGGCACTGAGTGGATGCCCTAAGGACAACTGCTGTTGCTACAACCATAGTGACATCACAAGAGATGCAAAGAGCTCTTCAGGATTCAGTAGAATGTCCAAAGAAGGGACAACTCCACAGTGAGCACTGTTTCTGGAAGGACAATGCCTTCCACAGCAGGTCACTGAAAGCCAATTCAGCTCAGCTAGTCCTCTGCTATGGTAGTCAAAAGGCAGGAGATAGTCTTTGATTATCTTTGAGACACTGCTTAGACAGCAGGAAGCCTACATATGACCAGGAAATGATGAGTTTGTTATCTGCCTTCCTTACTCTAGTGCCAAAAAGAGAGGATGACAACAGCTGGAAGTGCAGGGACCTGGGTACCAGTGCTCGTATTAGAACACTGAGGTTTCTGTTGACTTATAGAAGGGATGGGTGCAGAATTCCCCTTGTAGCTTCACTTCAACTTCCTCCCTCCTTGCCTCCCTCCCTTCCTTCATTCCTTCTCTTCCTCCTCCTCCTCCCCCTCTTCTTCCTCCTCTTCCTCCTCTTCCTCCTCTTCTACCTTCTCTCTCCTCTCTCTCTCTCTCTCTCTCTCTCTCTCTCTCTCTCTCTCTCTCTCTCTCTCTCTCTTTCTCTCTCTGTGATTGATCTGGTATTTTGAGACAGGGTTTCCCTGTGCAGCCCCATGGAAAGTATTCTGTAGACCAAGCATGATTGGAACTCAGAGATCCACCTGCCTCTTCTCCGAAGTTCTGGGATTAAAGGTGTGTACCACCGCCATACTTAGGTTCAAGTCTTAAAAGCTCTAAGTATAGGCTCCAAGCTTGGAGTCTGTTTGTACAAGAAGCAAAGCATGAGGCATGCTAATGTCAACTTGATCTAGATAATTCCTCACTGAGAGGTATTCTTTCCAGGTGACTGTAGGTCAAGTCTGGCTAAAAATAAAAACTAAGCGCACTGCTCCAGCATCAATGCCAAGCTTTGGACAAATTTGTGCCTTTCATCTGGAGTCTCCCGTGGGACCCTAGGCTGGATGCTCCTAAACATGAAAGGACTTACAAAGGACTTTCCTGAATGTCTTTTGTCTGTAAGGAAAGTCATATATTGCAGATTCCACTTCTCTGACCACGTTTACTACCCAGTAAGAGCAGACCACTTCCAACTCCTGCACACAGTGGACACCAGCCCTGTATATATGACAGGCTCATCACACAGAATTTAGTCATATTGTTTGCCCCTCTGACCATCTCACTCCCCTAATGACACTTATTCCTAGCCTGTGCCAGCCCCTTCCTCTGGCACACACTGCCTGGCTCATTGCTGAAACCAACGGAATCTATATATTCTCCTTTAAGAGGCAGTAACCAGAAGCCTGTCCCAGCACTGTGATGGCCTTTTCTTTGTAGCATCTTATCTTCTTCTCATGTGTCTTTTCTTCTAGAGCACAGATGGAGCCAGGCTCTGCAGTGGGTGCACTCTGTGCACAGAGCATTGGTGAGCCAGGCACCCAGATGACCCTGAAGACTTTCCACTTTGCCGGGGTAGCCTCCATGAACATCACCCTGGGAGTGCCTCGAATCAAAGAGATCATCAACGCTTCCAAGGCTATCAGGTAGCTGTGCCCTGGCCTGTTTCCTGGGGACCAGTGGTCCTTGTGCTCATGAATGCCTGTGATTTATTAACTGGGCAGTTTCTGATGTCCAGAGGGCAGGTCTGCTGTAGTGATCATTGGAGTTTTAGAAAGTCACTCAAGTCAAAACTGGATATGGTCAAAACAAATCTGTTGTCTTTTTTTTTTTTTTTATGGCTTCTAGTTACAAGAAAAAATGTTAAACTCACTAGCAGTATTAAAGACTAGGTTACTAGACATTTATTTCTTTGGTGCCATTATTCCATGCTGGAATAACCCTGATTGATTTTTTCCCTGCTTTGTTTCTAGCCATTCTCTGTAAGCCCCTAGTGATTCAGGCGAGTTTCCAAAAGACCTGAGACCAGATGAACTAGAGATGTATCATGTCTAGGCGGTAAAAATTATTCTGTCTATTCTCTAAGTCTTGCAGTAGAAATAACATCTTAGGAACAGCTAAAGATAGCTGCTCCTGGTTGTAGACCAGCAGCGGTGGATCTCCAGGTTGGAGGTCTGCTTTCCTCCTGTGGGCTGGTCAGATCTGTCTCAAGGGCCTGTGTTGAAGGGACACTGTCTGCTGTGAGAACAGATGGTGATAGTTGTGAGAGGAGCCAGGGTATTACTGCAGAGGGGCAAAGGGAGGTGAAATGCCTGAAGACTTGGTTCCCCTTGGAGCAGAAGGTCAAGGCTTCCTCCATATGGAAATTTTCTTAAGTCTTTTCATGGACAGAATAGGTACCCGGGATCTCCCAAAATTACGTAGCCTCAGTGAGAGGTCTGTGAAGTGTTTGTTGCAGGCCTCCCTGAGGTGAGCTCTAGGAAAGCCCTCATGGCTGTGAGTAGTGTTCAGACGTAACACAGCAGCGCACTGCGCAGTCCTGGTCCCTTTCTTGTGCGCTGACCCTCGCTCCTCCGGGCAGCACTCCAATCATCACAGCACAGCTGGACAAGGATGACGATGCGGACTACGCACGCCTGGTGAAGGGCAGGATCGAGAAGACACTCCTGGGAGAGATAAGGAGTCCCTTTGGATAACAGTAGTGGGGATGGCTGAGAATGGCAGGAACCAGGGTACCAGCCACATTCTTGTTTCTGAGGCTCTCTGGTGGGAGAAGGGGTTGCTGCATTTTGGGCATTATGTCATGAACACAGCTGGTAGTAGAGGGCATCCCAGAGGTGTCCAACCTGTCTTCCATATTGACTAGTAGAATGGGAAGGAAAACTTCAAGCTTTTAGTAGAAGGTGGCAGCCTGTCTGGAGCCATGGTCGCCTATAGTGTAAAATGTACCTAGATGACTTCAAATAACAACAGTGATGTACACAGAAATTGACCATCAGTCAGTTTCCAGCAGTTTCCTAACCCTGACATTTGCTCTCTCTTCCCTCAACAATTATCCAGTAATCTGTTGTGGGAAATAGAGCAGGACTTGGTTTGTGCTTGTCAGACAAGGCAAGAAGTAGGAGTGGGATGGCTCCCAGAACAAGCCGCCTCCGTTCACTCCGAGCTTTCCTTATGGAGAAAACTCTGGGCGTTGAGGCTGTCCAGACAAATATCATCAGTGAGATCTAATACACAGTGATCAGCTATGGTATGAGCATCGACAGGAGGTACGTGATGCTGCCTTCTGACCTGATGACCTACAAGGTGTGAGAGAAGGGAGGCTCCAGCCTGTCAGGGGTTGTGAAATCTACTGTCTGGCAAAATGGAGCCAGAGAGCTTGTACGGCATGTGAAGCACACTGGTGTGAGGACTGACCTGGACGGGAAGTAAGATGTCATCACCAAAAGGCCTAAGTGGGGTGATGAGGCCAGGTGTTCTGGTAAACTCTCAGCGTGAGAATTTTACTACAGCCAGTCACTGGAAGAGAAAAGCTTGAACAAGCCTCTTCGATGTCCTGAGTTTTATTCTACAGCAAAACTGGCCATTACCAAATCCAGGTCGCCCATGGTGAAATGGGGTGTTGGTTCCCTAGTCCATTCCTTGTGTTGATTCTGCAGCAGTTTCCAGAGTAGAACTGGGGATATAGCTCAACAATAGAGTTATCATGCATGGGTCCTGTGATTGCTTTTACACACACACACACACACACACACACACACACACACACACACACACAGAGAGAGAGAGAGAGACAGAGAGAGAGAGAGAGAGAGAGGCAAGATGTCACCATTCCTGACCTTGGCTTATTGTCCTAGATGCTGCTGAATAGAACTTTGTATTAACTAGGACAGATGTCTTTATGACCACACCATGGTCAGAAAAGGTCCATGGCCTCAACAGGAGTTCCTTGGATGGGGAACTGAGAATCGGTTTGTTACCTTCACTGAGGGGTCTCAACACTGCTGCTCGGCCTGCTCAGTGCCCATTCCGCCCCACCCTTTTCCTGCAGAGGATTGCAATGTGTTCCCACACCTGCCTGTGAGACATAGGCGCGGGCACAGTGCTGGTTATCCATTCCTCATTTACGCTGAATTTTTCAATGAAGTACTCATATAAATACATTACAGTAATTTATTTGTTCTGAGACAGTTCCAGTTTGTTATTTTACTGACTCCTCTGGAAAGAGGAAGTGCTCAATGGCTATGTCCCAGGAGAGGTGCCTCCTAAAATAGGCACCTCAGCTTTGAGTCAGTACAGGGAGAACATTAATAGCTGTTCCCCATGATATCAGCAGTTCCCTTTCTGGACATTCTATTGTATCCTGGAGAGCTCTTGGCATCCCCTGTGATGTCACCAGTGCTGTAGCAACATCATCTGCTCTTAGGGCTTAGACCTGAGAAAACTAACTTCAAAAAAATACTTGGAAAATACATATGAATGTGAGGTCCAGTGTGGAATGGCTAGGCTCTGGTTAGGCACTGTCTATGTGAATTTAGATGCTAAGAGAAAATGAGAGGGAAAGCTGAATTTCCTAGTAAAGTGAGTCAGTCACTTTGGGGGACTCTATAGCCTGTGGCTCTCAAGTGAAGATGCTTTCCAACATCATTAAGAGTCCTGAGAAAAAAAAGGGGAAGTTCCCTTAAATTCTCTTATGGCCAGAGGTCCTGGGTAGGATCACCTCTTATTGAGAGCAGCAGTTGCTTGTCAACACCCAGCCTAATAACAAATCTGGGCACTGGGGAAGTCTACCAAGGTATTCATCAGATATGCAGATGCCTGGACTCCACCTTATAATCTCTGAATGGTGGAGGTGTGGTTCTATCATGTGTGGTTAAGTAGCCTACCAGGTTCCCAATGGGTCAACTTGATTTAATCTCTGGCCAAGGAAGTGGAGTGTCTCTGATGACCGCTGTCTAGCCCCTCAAAGGGATCAATGGGGTTGGGCTCGGATACTTCCTGCTGGGACAGCATTACTCAGGGAAGGCAGAATTTGTCATAGGCACAGTAGCATGCTAGTAGCAGTGGCTATTACTCAGTAGTTCAGATAACTACTTTCATTTGGTCTCCATGTGGAACTAGAGACAAAAGCAAGGTCCCTAGAATAGGATCACTTCCACTTCCTCTCTATCTTCCTCAAATGAAAGCGTGGTAAGGACAATGGTACATTGTTTTCAGTAGAAAAGGATGGGTAGGTGAGGCCTTGGAGGTAGGAGGTGTTTCAGTTTGGTCTTTCAGACAGGTTCCCCAAGCTGTTCTCAGCCTAGGTTCACAGGTTGTCCTTGACTTTAGATCACCCTGCTTCCACTTCACAAGAGCTAGAATTAGAAGTTGGTTCACAAAGGTTGGTGAGGACAGCACTAGTCCCTGAACCCCGGGCTTCCTATAGGCTAGGCAATCACTCTGCAACTGAGCTGTATCTACAGCTATCCTGCCCCCTGCCTTTCTTCTCCATCATTGACTTTTAATTATTACTTTATTATTATTGTTATGATGATGACAGATTGTCACTGTGTAGATCATAGAGGCCTGTCACCAATCCTGCTTTGGTATCTTTGGTACAGAGAGGAGAGCACCACATTCAGCCTAGGGTCTTCTCTCTTGTTGGCTCCACTATTTCAGTTCCTCTGCCAACAGTTGATCACACTGTAGCCAGCACCCTGATGGCTGCCTTCTCTATCTGCTCTTAGCATCTTGGGGCAATTTCAAAGGCTAAGCACATGCTTCCTATGCTTGTTCCCCCTAATCCACATCCCACTTTGCAACCAGCTTTGCAGTCTCTTCCTGGCTGTGTTTTCAAGCTCCTGTACATGATGAGGCGAGTGATCTTCCTCCTTCACATTCATCCTAGTGTAATTTTTCAGTGCTATTTAATTGTTCACATTGATTAATAGTGGTATTTTTAGGAAGAAATGATCAATTCCTGGATAGAGTTTGGAAAGTATATATTCAGTTCTTCATGCTGGAAGAACTAAGGTGCTTCCCATCAAGCCTAGAGTGATTTGTGACTCTGGAAGGAGGAGGTGCTCAATGGCTGTGTCCCAGGAGAGTCTCCTCAAATAGGCACCTCAGCTTTGGGTCAGTACAGGGAGACCATTAATAGCAAAGGCTGTTCCCCAGGACATTAGCAGTTCCCTTTCTGGATATTCTATTGTATCCTGGAGAGCTCTTGGTATCTCCTGTGATGTCATCAGTGCTGTAGCCACATCAACTACTCTTAGAGCATACAATCAGTACCTACAAAGTTGATCCTGTGTCATGTTTTCAAGACTGAGGAGTCTACGTGGGAGAGAGAATGGGGAGCATATGGAGACCAGATTGAGGCAGAAGGAAGCTGACCTTTCACTTCAGAGTAATCAAGCAAGAAAGAAGTAGTCTTGGGGAAAGCACAGTTAGTCCTGAGCATGTGATGTGAAACTTCCTGGAGAATGTGGACTTCAGCTGGGCTTTCCAGCAAGTGGGACACAGGAAATGAAGCCCGTGGGAAGCCAATGAACTTACCTGATTATCATGAAAGTCAAGGATTGCAGAACATTAGTTTGTCCATCCCCAAAACAAGGACTTGGCAATGCCAAAGTTGTTATACTGTGAGCTCCTACCTTTTACTCTTCATGGACATTAGGGGTATATCATAAAGACAAAAAGAGACCCAGGAGTCAGAGAGGGACTAAGGGTTCTTAGTTTAGGGCAGGGAATCACAGTACTGTGCTTCTTTTAAGTTCAATGTCTATGTGACAGCAGTAGCAGGGAGAGAAACATGCTTCTGGCTATGTGAACTTGTGTTCTCAAAACTCCTCTGACCATCTCTCCCAGAGAGTGACCCTTTATCTTTCTGAATCAGCTATTTTGGGTAGCAAAAATTTCTCTAATACAGCCAAATAACTGTCAGAGGCAGTGGATCCAGTCAGAGACTGGATCCTATTGCCAGCTCAGGGGTGCTTTGGTCTTTTAGTGGAGTGAATTGATCAATCTGTTGACCCTGTTCTTCCCCTCTGTGACTTTTTAATCTACAGTCATGGGCCTAGAGTGACAATGGCAGGAGATTTGGGCATCTCCACAGCACCTGGGTGATTGCACAGAAGAGAGATGGGAAATGGACTCTTCTGCTACCTGTAATGAAAACCAGAGCCTGTGGTCTGAGTGACAGAACTCAGAGATTGATACAGTGGAGAGTGACTTCTTATCATTTGGAAAGGCCTTGACACCATAAGTTTGTTGGGCCTTGGATGAGGTAATTCCATTTAACCTGCCACCTTCAGTCACGTAGGACACAGGTAGAGGTCTCCACCTCCAGAGATTTAAATATTAATGAGTTATCTAAAGGCCTTGGGGCGTAGCTAATTAAGTTATTCCCTCCCCCTTTCCCCTGCTCCCTATAAAAAGCATGGCCCCCCCATTTCTCTCCACATCCCCCTTCCCATCCAGTTCCCTTCCTCCATTTGCCCCTGATAACTATTTTATTTCACCTTCTGTGTGATAATCAAGCATCTTCACTTGGGCCTTTCTTGTTATTTAGTTTATTTTGGGGTTTGTGAATTGTAGCATGGGTATCCTGTACTTTATGACTAATATCCATGTGTAAGTGAATATACAGAATGCATGTCCTTTTGGGTCTAGGTTACCTTACTCTTTTCTACTTCCATCCATTTGCCTGCAAATGTCATGACATTCTTGTTTTTAATAGTTGTGTAGTAATATTCCATTGTGAAAATAACAGCATTTTCTTTATCTATTCTTTTTTAAAATAATTTTTTATTGGATATTTTATTTACATTTCAGATGTTATCCCCTTTCCCCATTTTCCCCCCACCCAGGAGCCCCCTATCCCATCCCCCCTCCTTCTGCTTCTATGAGGATGTGTCCCCACCTACCCACCCACTACTACCTCCCCACCCTCAAATTCCCTCACACTGGGGCATCCAGCCCTCACAGGACCAAGGACGACCTCTCCCACCTATTCCTGACAAGGCCATCCTCCCCTACATATACAGCTGGAGCCATGGGTCTCTCTCTCCCTATGTGCTCTCAGGCTGGTGGTTTAGACCCTGGGAGCTCTGGTTGGTTGGTATTGTTGCTCTCCCCATGGGGCTGCAACTTCTTCAGTCTTCTCTCTAACTTCTCCATTGGGAACCCCATGATCAGTTCAATGGTTAGCTGTGAGCATTTACCTCTGTATATGTCAGGCTCTGGCAGAACTCTAAGGAGACAGCTATATCAGGCTTCTGTCAGCATGCACTTTCTGAAATCCACATCAGAGTCTACCTTTGGTGACTGCACATGGGATGGATACCCATGTGTAATGGTCTCCAGATGGCCCCCTTTTCAGTTTCTGTCCCACACTTAGTCTCCATATTTGCTCTCTTGAGTATTTTGTTACTCCTTCTAAGAAGGATCAAAGCACCCACACTTTGGTCTTCCTTCTTCATGAGATTCATGTGGTCTGTGAGTTGTATCTTGGGTGTTGTGAACTTTTGGGCTAATATCCAACTATCAGTGAGTGAATACCATGTGTGTTCTTTTATGATTGGGTTACCTAACTCAGGATGATATTTTCTAGTTCCACCCACTTCCCTAAAAATTTCACAAATTCATTGTTTTTAATAGCTGAGTAATACTCCATTGTATAAATGTACCACATTTTCTGTATCCATTCCTCTGTTGAAGGACATCTGGGTTCTTTCCAACTCCTGGCTATAACAAATAAGGCTGCTACGAACATAGTGGAGCATGTGTCCTTGTTATTTGTTGGAGCATCTTTTGGGTATATGCCCAGGAGTGGTATAGCTGGGTCCTCAGGTAATGCTATGTTCAACTTTCTGAGGAACCGCCAGACTGATTTCTAGAGTGGTTGTACCATCTTGCAATCCCACCAACAATGGAGGAGTGTTCCTCTTTCTCCACATCCTCACCAGCATCTACTATCACCTGAGTTTTTGATCTTAGCCATTCTGACTAGTGTGAGGTGGAATCTCAGGGAAGTTTTGATTTGAGTCTCCCTGATGACTAAGAATGTTGAACATTGCTTTAAATATTTCTCAGTCATTTGAGAGTCCCCTGTTGAGAATTCTCTGCTTAGATCTGTAGCTCATTTTGTTGATAGGATTATTTGGTTTGTTGTTGTTTAATTTCTTGAGTTCTTTCTATAATTTTAATGTTACTCTTCTGTTGGATGTAGGGTTGGTGAAAATCTTTTCCCATTCTGTAGGCTGCCATTTTAACCTATAGATGGTGTCCTTAGCCTTGCACAGGCTTTTCAGTTTTCTGAGGTTCCATTTATTAATTGTTTATCTTAGTGTCTGAGCTATTGTTGTTCTGTTCAGGAAGTTGTCTCTTGTGCCAATGTGTTCAAAGCAGTTTTCCAGTATCTCTTTCATTAGGTTTAGTGTGTCCTGTTTAGTGTTGAGGTTTTTGACCCACTTGGACTTGAGTTTTGTGCAGGGTAATAAATATGGATCAATTTGCATTCCTCTACATGCAGCCTGCCAGTTAGACCAGCACCATTTATTGAAGATGCCTTCTTTTTTTTCACTGTACGGTTTTGGCTTCTTTGTCAAAGATCAAGTATCCATAGGTGTGTGGGTTTATTTCTGCATCTTCAATTCTATTCTATTGATTGACCTATCTGTTCCTGTACCAATACCATGACTTTGTTTGTTTGTTTGTTTCTTTTTTTTTGAATCACTATTGCTCTGTAGTACAGCTTGAGGTCAGGGATTGTGATTCCCCCAGAAGTTCCTTTATTGTTGAGAATTGTTTTGGCTATCCTCAGTTTTTAATTTTTCCATATGAAGTTGAGAATTTCTCTTTCCATGTCTGTGAATAATTGTGTTAGAATTTTGATGCATATGCTAGTGAGAATGTGGAGAAAGAAGAACAGTCCTCCATTGCTGGTGGGATTGCAAGCTGGTACAACCGCTCTGGAAATCAATATAGCAGTTCCTCAGAAAATTGAAAATAATTCTACCTGAAGACCCAGCTACACCACTCCTGGGCATATACCTAAAAGATGCTTTACAAGGACACATACTCCACTAAGTTTGCAGCAGTCTTATTTGTAATAGCCAGAAGCTGGAAACAATCCAGATGTCCCTCACCTGAAGAATGGATACAGAAATTGTGCTATTCAGCTATTAAAAAATGAGGACATCATGAATTTTGTAGGCAAATAGATGGAACTAAAAAATATCACCCTCAGTGACGTAATCCAGACCCAAAAGGACATGCATGGTATGTATTCACTGATAAGTGGATATTAGCTAAAAAGTACAGAATATAGATAATACAACTCATAGACCTTAAGAAGTTTAACAAACTCGGAATACCCAAGGTACAATTCATAGACCACATGAAGCAGACAGACCACATGGACACAGACCTTCAAGAAGAAGGAAGACCAATGTGTGGGTGCTAAAGAAATCAAGTCATCTTGGAGCTGACTTTGTTCTAGAAAAATTTTGTTCTCATTTTTTGTGCCTAGTACTCTGGCTCCAAACCCAACGTCAATTGTGAGGTGAATAATTCATTCAGAAGAGGCAGAGACCCTGGTGTGGACAAACTTTATTTTCATCCCTTCTTTGATCCCTGCTTCTAGTATCATCCACTTCTCAGGAGGAACATAATGGCTGTAGGATATTCAGGGATACAAAAACCATATTCCCAGCTGGCTGAATGACTAAGAGCATTTGCTGCTCTTCCAGAGCCCCTAGATTGAGTACCAGTACTTGAGCTGGTTGGCTCATAGTGGCCTCAGTTTGCAGCTCTGGGAGTTCTGACATAGTCTACTGGCCTTCTGGGGCAGCTTTACATCTGTAGCATACACATGCACAGATCTCCCAACATAAATAAATAAAACTCCAACAACCAGGGTCCCATGCCATACAGGATGTTCCAGTGCCACGCAGGCTTGTCTGACTTCTTCAGCACACACATTAGAAATGACTGGACTATGATACTGTTTTAAGTCTGAGCGTGAAATCACTCTTCATGTGAGTGTGAACATTCCTCCACTTCTGGTGGGTGTACAAACTTGTACAATTACTCTGGAAATCAATCTGGTGGTTTCTCAGAAAATCAGGAACAGTTCTACCTCAAGATGCAGCTGTGCCACACCTGGGTATATACCCAAAAGATGCTCTAGCATACCACAAAGGCACATGATCCATTTTGTTCATAGAAGCTTTATTTGTAATGGTCAGAAACTAGAAACAATCCAGATATCCTCAACTGAAGAATAGACCCAGAAAATGTTGTTCATTCATACAATGGAATACTACTCAGCTAATAAAAACAAGAACATCATGAATTTTGCAAGCAAATGGATAGAACTAGAAAATGTCATCCAAAGTGAGGTAACCCAGACCAATAAGGACATGCATGTTATATACTCACTTATAAGTGATTATTAGCCATAAAGTACAGGATACACATGCTACAATTCATAGAACCAAAGAAGCTAAACAACATGGAAAGCCCAAGTAAAGAAGCTTGAATTTCATTTAAAAAGGGCAATAAAATATTCATAGTAGGCAGATGGAGGGAGGGAACTGGGTAGGAGAAGGGATGGGGAAAGGAATGGGGTTGTAGTTCAGGATCAGGTGTGAGAAGAGACAGGAGAGTCAGAGGGCCAGGAGAATGATTGGAAACTGGCAGTTGGGGGGTGGGAGGGATTGGGTTGGTGGTGGACCTGCCAGAGTCCTGGAATGGCAGAGGCTCCCAAGAGTCTATGGGGGCAACTTTAACTAAGACTCCTAACAGTGGGGATATGTAACCTGAATTGGCCACTTCCTGTTGCTAGGCAGGAACCCTAGTCCAGGTATAAAGACATCAACCCACCCACAAAACTTTTGACCTAACATTTGTCCTGTCTATAGGAAATGCAGAGACAAAAATGAAGCAGAGACTTACAAATGGTCAACTAATACTAGGCCCAACTTGACACCTATCCCATAGTCAAACATCAATCCCTGACACTATTAATGATACTCTTTTTATGCTTGAAGACTGGAGCCTAGCCTAACTGTCCTCTGAGAGGCTCCACACAGCAGCTGACTGAAACAAATGCAGAGACCTGTGGCCAAACATTGGATGGAGGTTGGGAAGCCTTATGGGAAAGTTGAAGGAAGAATTGAGGGACCCAGAGGGGATACAGACCCTACAGGAAGACCAACAGGGTTAATTAATATGGACCCTTGTGGAGGCTCAGAGACTAAACCAGGAACCAAAGAGCATACACAGGCTAGACATAGGCTCCTCCCACATAGGCAGCAGATGTGCAGTTTGGTTTTTATGCAGGGTTCCCAGTAAGAGAAGCTCAACCTGTGCTGTCCCTGAATCTGTTGCCTGTCTGTGGATTATTTTCCTCTCACTGGGCTGCCTTGTCTCCCCCTCAGTGGGAGAGAAGATGATATGATCAGCCCTGCAGAGACTTGACGTGCCAAGATTTAGGGGATGAAGCAGTATTAGTTAATTTATTCTAAACTCCCCGGAAGGTGCATACCTACTTCTCACCATCTGCCAGATGTTTTGGATTTGCGCACACACATACACAGCGTGCTTTATTTTTAATATGCCTTAAACATCACAATGGCTGGGGATTTACAAACCTCCCTGCGGCTAGCACACACTCCCCTCTGATATTTCTGAATTATTACTTTCTAAAACCTATATCCATCTCTGCTACCCCAGACTCAATCTGGAGGGCTGTTCTTCCCTGATCCTTACATATTGTATGCTTTCTCTCCTGCAGTTCTCAAGCTTGATCTTTCTGCTCTCCCCCCCCCCCCCCCCCCCCGTCATAGTGATTCTAAAAGCTCTTCCTCTCTTTGGTTCTAAAGTCCCACCTTTGTCTCACTGCCCAGCCATTGGCTGCTGGCCACTTTATTTCACCATTCAAAGCCAACTGGGGGCAGGGACCCTCATAAACTTACAAGCAGATGTGCTGGTTCCCACATAATTTTAGGGGCCCAAATTAACACAAATAGCATTAGAACCAATCCACAATAGGGGAATATCCATGATGGGACTCCACTGTCTCAGAGAAGAAAGAGGGGTAGGGGGATGAGTGTGATGGGGAGAAAGGAAAGAAGGGGAGAAGCAATTGAGATATAAAGTCAATAAATAAATAAATAAATAAATAAATAAATAAATAAATAGGAAAACAAAACAAGTAAAACTATCCTGGCTCCCAACACAAGACCTAGAGCCAAATGCTTCTAAGCATGTACCACAGTGGGTGATTTATTTGAGGGTTTCCAAATAATCACTTAAGTGTCACCATAGCAACATGAAGAGTCAGAATTGAGAAAACCCTCCTGAGGGAGGGAAGAAATCCCTTTTGATATCAAGAAAATTTTATCAGACTTCCTCTCTGCAGTGTTGAGGATGTGGCAGAGCATCTTCTGTGGATGTAGCCTGTAGCAGAGGTCATGTGGAGAGTGTGCCTGTGCAGGCCTGGGGTGCGGAAGGGGTCATGAGCATGGAGGCTAGCTCCTGGAATGGGATGGTTCTGTTCACTCCTAGCTCAAATTTATGGAGAAAACTCTGGGCACTGTGGCTTTAAGGTTGTGCAGAAAAATATTAGTGAGATCTAGTACACAGTGGTCAGCCATGGTATGCACATCCTCAGGAGACAGGTGATGTTGCTCTGACCTGGTGACCTACAAGGTGTGAGAGAAGATAAGCCACGTTGTCAGGGATCATGACATCCACTGTCTGGCAAACAGAGCCAGAGAGCTTGTGTATCATATAAAATACACTGGTGTGAGGACTGATCTGGACACAAAGTGTCACCACCAAAAAGCCTAGGTGTGTGGATGAAGCCAAGTGTTCTTGTAAATTTCCAGTGTGAGAATTTTAACACAGACAGTTTTGGAAGAGAAATGCTTGATCAGGGCTTTTTTCTATGTCCTGAGTCCTATTCTACAGCAAAATTGGCCATTAGCCAAACTAGGATGCCCATGGTCACTTAGGCTGTTGTTTTCCTAACTATCATTGTGCTGATTGATTAGCAGTTTCCAGAGAGTAGGACTAGGGAGGTAGCTCAATGGTAGAGTGCCTAGCATGCATGGACTCTGAATATGATCCCCATAAACACACACACACATACACACACACACACACACACACACACACACACACAGAGAGAGAGAGAGAGAGAGAGAGAGAGAGAGAGAGAGAGAGAGAGAGAGAGAGATTAATAAAGACCTTGCTCCTCAGAAGCTGCAGACAGTACTGATTCCTCCCCATACTGTAGTGTGTGAGGTTTTTCATGACCTTTTCCTGATAAGCTAATACTGCTATAAATAATTTTTAGGAGCCAGAGGTAGAACTTGGAGGTACTGACCACATTCATAGTAAATATCTACTAGTCTTTGGCCTCACCCCAGAACCAAACCAAACCAAACCAAACCAAACCAAACCAAACCAAAAAAAACACCAACCCCAACAATAACAACAAAAAACTATACCATGTGTGACAATGTCGTTCCTGAAGGGGAGGTTATCTCAAGTGTGTCTTCTGCTCTGATTTACTTTTATGCATGTGCTGTTTCACTGTACCTGTCATACAGGTTTGATATCTGTTTCTGTGTTGTATGTACATATGAGTGTCCTTCCATATATGGAACTCAAAGGTCAACCCTGGCTGTTAGTCCTCAAGAGTCATTGACTTTTTAAAAAAATAGTTGTATTAGCATATGTTAATTGTGCATAACCTGGGATTTCACTATGACCACTTTGTGTATATGTATGCTGTGGTTTTGTTGGAGTCACCTTCATTTACCATGTCTGACTGATTCCTGCTCATCCTCTTCCTCTTCCCAATGAGTCCTATTTTCATGTGATTTTTAAAAAAGACCCAATGAGTCTCAATATGGCTGCTTACAAGGGCAGGGATGAGGTAGGGGTTTGTTACAGGACAATGGAGACTTTACCACTGTGTACACCATTGAAGAATATGTCCTTCTTGGTGCTGTTCAACCACTATCTGTATATAAAGCCTCATATGAGGCTTCATGAAGCCCTCCTTCACACCATAAGGTGTTGACAACACTGGTCTTGTGTGGTTTTTGTGCATGTTTGGCATCTTTTCTTGGCCACAAATACCTAAATTGTTTCTAGTGTTAACTTCTTGGTCTTAAAAAAGAAGTGCCCAACATGGGACAGCATTTGGTTACAAATGAAAGCTCCATGTCTTTGGTAGCTGTACTGTCCCGGATTAGCGCATGACACTGAGATATGGTTCCTGAACAGAGCATTATACTGGCATTTTCTCACAGATACCTTTACCACCTATTACCACCTGTTCATCACCTACCTGGGCCTGCCCCAGTGGCAATATGCTTTTACCAGCTATGGCATTAGCCCACAGGCTAAGCAATGGTTCAGTATGTACAAACCCATCACCTATAACACAAGCCTGTTCACAGAAGAGCCCAACACCTTTGTGAACAAGATGGATCCCAGAAAAGTGTTCAAGAGCAAAAACAAGATTTTAATTCCAAAAAAGAAAGGGCCTGTGCAGTCTGGGCCCTTAGCTGCTCCTACCTCTAATCCTTCCATAGACTCTGGAAACCTTGTCCTAAAAACAGCCTTCTATCACCTCACATCAGTAATACCCAGGCACAGATGGCCCTGTGGATGTCCCACCCTCCAACAGGTATCTGCATTTTTCTGAGTGACCAAAGCCTTAAGCCTTTGCTCTCACTGTCATTTAGCCAGGAGCTGGGACGATCACACTGAACTCTCACCAGGAGTCCTTTCCTTTCTAGGTTGTGCCAACTTCATCTCCAAAATCAACCAAGACTTTCAGATGTGCCTAGAGCTTTCTTATGTCTGTACCTAATCCTTACTTTCTTAGCAGTAATTAGAGAGGTCACCTTCCCAAATAAACCCATGGTTTGACTCATGAAGCATCACTAATGACTAGTCATGTGACCATTTCAGTTATGAAAATTTCACACTTTCAAATGCATTAACCACACTTCAGGTATGCACCTGATAGTAGATTTCATATCGGACAGCACAGAAAGGGGAACATTTCTGTCATAGAAGTGTTTTGGACAACATTGCATGTGAACACTTTTATAATGTTCTTCAGATACAATAATGTTAATGCCTTAGCTTCATGTTTTGAGAAAACACTTTCAAAGACACAGTCTTGAGTTCTTTACAACCTATACCACAAACACATCTCACTTGACTCATTTCTTTTTTTAATTTGCTGTAAAATACCATGTTCTGGATTAGTTTGCTATGAGGAGTTTTGTTTCCAGCTTTGCATCTATGTTTCTACATTTGCCAAAATCATCTTCAAAAGAGATCAACCCCTGCTGTATTTTTTCTGTTAATTCCTGGGGCATCATTTGCAGATAAAGCCAGTCTGTTAAGAATTTCCAGCGATTCTGCTTATGCACAGTTGGGTACTGTCTCTCCCAACTTGCAGAAGTCTAAGTAATAGCATCCCTAGGTCAGTGTATGGTCCCGAGAGGCCTTTGTAAGTAGGCATCCTATTCAAAAGGTATTTTCCCATAGAAACATGATGGCACTAGACACTGAGCCATCCCACAGGTTTATCATGGGTCATATATTAGGCATATAACAATTTCTTTAAAGAAAGACATTACTCTGATTTTCAGTTAAGAATATCTGTTCTTTCCTCTGCACTTCTGGCAATGGGCAGGGGTTCTTAATGGCTGTAATTTTTGTAATGATACCTCAGAGGTAGAATAAAGAGTTCTGAGGAGGGACAGACTTCACACTCTCTTTCTAACTAGCTGACCTACTCTTTACTTTTCTGCCATGGTGACTGTCTGGGCTTCTCTTTCCTAGTATGTGATGGGAACAAGAAGTCCCTGTCATTTTCTACCTGCACTTCTCCAACACCATGTTGAATGTTTAGTGAAGACTTCAAATTCATTTTTTTGGGACTGGAAGGATGGCTCAGCAGTTAGGAGTATGGATTACTCATGCAGAGAACTGGAGTTCATGAGGCAGCATCCATGTGAAGCAGCTCATGGCCCCTGGGTCTCTAGCTCTAGGAGGCTCCAAGTGTTCTCTGGCTTCCACAGGCACCTATGCACACACATAAGGAAGAAAATAAAAATAACTGAAAACCTGTTGAAAAATAAAATAAAAAGAAAGACTAGAAGTGAAGCCAGAAAATGTATTCTGGACCTGTACCTACTGGAAGTCAGTGGAAGCCTTCTGAGTGTCCTGAACGGGGCACTGGTATCCAAGGCCCTGCACTTCCAGCCCCATTGTTATCTTTTCTTTAAAGAATTAAGCTAAGGAAAGCAGATGGCAAACTTACCTTCTCCTGAACATGCGCAGGGTTCCTGATATCTGAATAGTTTCTTAAATCTATCTCTTGCATTTTGACTTCTGTTACTGAGGACTGGCTGAGCTGATTTGATCTCCTTTAACCTGCTGGGCTGATGCAGCCATTGTCCTTCCAGAAACAGGGCTCTTTGGCCACTCCCTTGTATACATGGGAAGGAAAGTGATGAGCCAAGTTCAGCCACGTGATGTTTGGTATAGCTGGGTTTCAGATTCCAAATTTGCAATCATCAGTCAGTGATGTTCCCTCCACTACCTAAATATAGCTCTCTGACCACAGTTCTGGTTGTTTCCAGGCATGAATAATACATCATCATGGGAATCCCAATGAATATGAGGGAACTGGACTTTTGAAACACATGGCCATCAGGGGCCTGAGACCAACCAGGTGGTCTTCAGCATGTACAAATTCCACATGCCTCTTGTCACATAAGTTATGGCAAGAGGTCAGCATTCTTGATCTTAACTCCTTGCCCTAAGTGCAGCTGAATGGAAAAACCTTTATGTCACTAGAGTAGATGTCTGTATGACATACCGTAGTCAGACAAGGTCCGTGACTTGTCATTGGTCACCGAGCAGCAGTTACTCTGAGTCTGATAATAAATCAGGGCCATGGGAAAATATACCAAATACTCATTAGGGATAGAGGTGCCTGAACTCCAGCCTATACTGAAGTCTGAAGGGTGATTGTGGGGGTATCATGTGTGGTTAAGTACCCTACCAGAGAGAGGGATTGGAAGTGAAGCAGGGCAGGGCAGGAAGATCATTTGTAGGGAGAAAAGTGAAGAGTGAAGAAAGATTGGTTGGGATGCAGGGGCAATCACTTGGAGGTGCTAGAGACCTGGGATGGGGAGGGATCATAGAGAGTCTAAGGGAGCAACTCTAGTTGAGATTCTTAGCAGTAGGGGATTTGAATACTGAAGTGGTCACTTCCTGTAATCTTAGCAGTAGGGGATTTGATACTGAAGTGGTCACTTCCTGTAATCATATAGGACTCCCAGTTGAAAAAATGAGTCCCACCCACTAAGCCTTCAACCTAAAATGTGTCCTGCCCACAAGATGTGCATGGACAGAGATAGAGCACAGACTGAGGAATGGACAACTCATGAGTGCCTCACACTGAGACCCATCCAGTGGTCAAGAACCAATCCCTGACACTGTAAAGTCCTCATGAAAGGGAGGAACTCCCCCCACTCAAACCTTGGAAATTCACGGCCACCCAATAACTCACAAGACACTGAACTCAATGCAATCAGCAAGAGGTATATTTTGACCAGCATGCTGAGGTCAAGACCCATAACCCACGCAGGGGCAGTGGGGTTTGACCCCGAGCTTTGAAGGTAGAGGGAATATAAAGGCAAAAACCACAAGGAAAAAAACACAACCCAGGGGGAAAACCACAACTCAGGGGGGATAAAGGGAGGTTATTGGAAAGTACCTGTGGAAAATCCCAGCCCATTATTCAGTTTGTGACAGGGTTCAAGGAATAGTCAGGGAGAACATTCTGTATAGGCTATTCTCAAGAGCCTATTCGTACTCAACCATCTATCTTGTGGTCAGCCAAGTTCCTGAAACACAGAGCTCACAACCAAGCTGACCTGCACTCTTGGTTCCACTCAGCCTGCTAGGAGTTTTTAAAAAAATTTAACTCTTTCAACACTATTAATGATACTCTGTTATGGCTACAGAACCTAGCACAACTGTCTTTTGAGTGGCTCTATCCAACAGCCAATAGAAAGAGGTGCAGAGATTCACACCCAAACAGATGGAGTTTGAGGAGCTGAGAGAAAGATTGAGGGACCCAAAAAGGACAAGAACTTCACAGGAAGACCAACAAAGTCAACTAACCTGGACACCTGGGGGCTCCCAGAGACTCAATCACTAACCAAAGAGTGAGCATGGGCTGGACCTAAGTCTCCTGCACATATATAGGAGATGAGCAACTTGGTCTTTATATGGATCCTCCCAAAAAACTGAAGCAGAGGCTGTCTCTGAGTCTGTTGCCTATTTGCCTGCCTGTGGATCCCACATTCCTAAGTGGACAGCCTTGTCTGGTCTCAGTGGGAGAGGATGTGCCTAGTCCAGCAGTAACCTAATGTGCAGGGAAGGGAGATGGGGGATGTGGGTGGAGGGCATCCAGGTTAAAACCCAGACAGGGTTTCCCACTCTAAAGGGAATGAGGGGAGGACTTGTGTGAGGGGGTACTGGGAAGAAAGGAAGGACTAATATTGGTTTTTCAAGTGAATAAGTAAATAAATAAAAAATTTAGCTTACCAGAATCACAGTTGGTCATATTGATGTAATCTCTGGCTAAGGAAGTGGAGTGTCTCTGATGACTTTTGTCTAGCCCCTTGAAGGGATCAGTGGGGTTGACCTCAGCAGCTGACACTTGATGCTGACACAGATTCACTTAGGGTAGAGAGAATTTGTCATAGACACACTACTATGCTAGTAGCAGTGGCTATTACTCAGAAGTTCAGATGGTGATATTGACTTTCATTTGGTCTCAGTATAAAGTTAAAGTAATACAAGAGCAAGGTCCTTATTCTAGAAAGATCACTTCCATTCCCTCTTCTTTCTAAAATGAAAGAGCGGTAGAGAGAATGGTAAGTTCCTCTCAGTAGAAAAGGATTGGTAGGTGAGGCCTTGGAGGTAGGACAGGTTTCTGTTTAGTTTTTTTAATTGGATATTTTATTTATTTACATTTCAAATGTGATCCTCTTTCCTGGGTGTCCCCCCTGCAACCCTCCTTATCCTGTCTTCCCTTACCCTCCTTTTATGAGGGTGCTCCCCATTCACTTACCCACTTCTGCCTCACTGCCCTATCATTCCTCTACACTGGGGCATCAAGCCTTCACAGGACCAAGGGCCTTCCCTCCCATTGATGCCAGATAAGGTCCTTCAGCTCCTTCAGTCTTTCCCCTAACTCCTCCATTGGAGTCCCTGTGCTCATTCTGATCATTGGCTGTGAGCACCCACATCTGTATTGATCAGGATCTGGCAGAGCTTCCCAAGAGACAGCTGTATCAGGCTCCTGTCAGCAAGCACTTCTTGGCATTCACAAAATCCATTGTCTGGGTTTGGTGTCTGTATGTGGGATGGATCCCTAGGTGGGGCAGTCTCTGGATCGCCTTTCCTTCAGTCTCTGCTCACTCTTTGTCGTTGTATTTCCTTTAGACAGGAGCATTTCTGGGTTAAAATTTTGGAGATGGGTGGGTGGCCCCATCTCTCAACTGGGAGCCATATCTAACCTCTGGATATGGTCTTGACAGGTTCTACCTCCTCTTTGTGGGGTATTTCAGCTAATGTTATCCCCATGGGGTCCTAGGAAGCTTTTGCTTTCCTGGCATCTGGGGCTTTCTGGTTGCTACCCCCAGTTCCTCATCCCCCATTGCTACACACCTCTTTCCAATTTCTTGACCTGCTGGTTCTTTGAGAAAATCAACAAGATAGATAAACTCTTAGCCAGACTAACCAAAGGGCACAAAGATAGTATCCAAATTAACAAAATCATAAATTAAAAGACATATAACAACAGAAACTGAGGAAATTAAAAAAAATCATCAGCTCCTACTACAAAAGCCTATGCTCAACAAAACTGAAAAATCTGGATAAAATGGACAATTTTCTAGACAGATACCAGGTACCAAAGTTAAATCAGGAGCAGATAAACTATCTATACAGTCCCATATCCACTAAAGAAATAGAAACATTCATTAAAAGTCTCCCAATCAAAAAAGCCCAGGTCCAAATAGGTTTAGTGCAGAATTCTATCAGACCTTCAAGGAAGACCTAATACCAATTCTCTTCAAACTATTCCACAAAATAGAAACATAAGGAACACTACCCATTCATTATATGAAACCACACTTACACTCATTCCTAAACCACACAAAGACAAAACAAAGAAAACTTCAGACCAATCTCCCTTATGAATATCGATGCAAAATACTCAATAAAATCCTTGCAAACTGAATCCAAGAACACATCAAAACAACCATCCATCATGATCCCTGGCTTCATCCCAGGGATGCATGGATGGTTCAATATTCAGCAATTTATCAATGTAGTCCACTATATAAACAAACTCAAAGAAAAAAATCCACATGAGCATCTCATTAAATGCTGAGAAAGCATTTGACAAAATTCAACATCCATTCATGGTAAAAGTCTTGGAAAGATCAAGAATTCAAGGCCTATACCTAAACATAGTAAAAGCAATATACAGCAAACCAGTAGCCAACATCAAACTAAATGGAGAGAAACTTGAAGCAATCCCACTAAAATCAGGGACTAGACAAGGTGGCCCACTCTCTCTTTACTTATTCAATATAGTACTGGAAGTCCTAGCCAGAGCAATTAGACAACAAAAGGACATCAAGGGGATACAAATTGAAAAGGAAGAAGTCAAAATATCACTACTTTGAGATGATATGATAGTATACTTAAGTGACCCCAAAATTTCCACCAGAGAACTTCTAAACCTGATTTAAAAACTTCAGCAAAGTGGCTGGATATAAAATCAACTCAAACAAATCAATAGCCTTCCTATACTCAAAGGATAAATGGGCTGAGAAAAAAAATTAGAGAAACAACACCCTTCACGATGGTCACAAACAATATAAAATATCTTGGTGTGACTCTAACCAAACAAGTGAAAGATCTGTATGACAAGAGCTTCAAGTCTCTGAAGAAAGAAATCAAAGAAAACCTCAGAAGATGGAAAGATCTCCCATGCTTGGGGATTGGCAGGATTAATATAGTAAAAATTGCCGTCTTGCTGAAAGATTCAATGCAATACCCATCAAAATTCCCACTTAATTCTTCATAGAATTAGAAAGAGCAATTCTCAAATTCATTTGTTTAGTTTTTTTGCAGACACATTCTCATGTATCCCAAGCTGTTCTCAAGCTGGTTTTACAGATTTACATTCAGGTTAAATGAACCTACTTCTCTACTTACAAGAGCTAGGATTACAAGTGGGGCCTCCAAAGCCAGTGAGGACAGCTGTAGTCACTGATCCCTGGGTTTCCTACATACTAGGCAGTCAGTCTGTTAACTAAGCTATAAAGTATTGTCCTAAACCCCTCAGACCAGCTGACTTTTTTCTTTCTTTAGACAGAATCTTTCTTCAGACAGGTGTAGCTAACCTAGGTCTGTAACCAGCCCTGCTTTGGCAGCATTGGTGCAGAGAGGAGAGCACCACACTGGGGCCAAGGACTTTTCACTTGGTGGCTCCACTATTTCAGTTTCCCCTGACAACAATAGTTCATCACACTGATGCCCATTCCATGATGGCTGAATTCTCTATCTGCTAAGGAATCATGGAGTAGCTTTTAAAAGTTAAGCACATGGCTTCTCTGACAGTACTCCCTAACTCACATCTCACACTGCAACGAGTCCTGCTGGTGCTTCCTGGATGTGTTTTCAAGCACCTGTAGATGATGAGACAGGTGATCTTCCTCTTCCACATTCACCCTGGGGTGATTTCTCACTATGTAATTGCTCATATCACTGAATAGGGGTTTTTGAGGAAGGAATGAGATATTCCTGGGCAGGGTTTGGAAAGTAAAGACTCAATTTACCACTTTGAAGAGCTAAGGTGTTTCCAATCAAGCCCAGAGCATATCTCTGGCTTTGAAAGGAGGAGTTGCTCATTGGCTATGAACCTGGAGAGTCTTCTGGAAAGGGAACTTCAGTTTCTGGTGAGTACAGGGAGAACATTATCAGGAGGCAAAGGCTGTTTCCTGACACCAGCAGTCCTTCTCAACAGTCTATTGTATCCTGGTGAGCTCTTGGCATCTGCTGTGATGTTAACAGTGTTGTCACAATACCAGCTGCTCTTAGAGCATTCAGTCAGTGACTACAGAGTTCATCCTGAGTCATGTTTTTAAGACTGAGGAGTGTACTTTGGAAAGAGAATGGGGAGTATAGAATGGCCAGGGCAAGGCAGAAGGAAGCTGGACTTTCATCTCAGTGTAATCCAGCAAGAAAGAAGTGGTCCTGGGGAGACCAGTGAGTCCTGGGAAGGGAGTGCTGAACTTCCTGGAAAATGTATGTGGGCTTGAGCTGGGTCTTCCAGTAATGGGGCACTGGAATTGGAGTCTCTGGGAAGCAAATGGCCCTCTGTAGCTTATCATAACTCCTGAAATCCAAGAATTTCAAAACGTTAGTTTGTTCAGCGCAAAGCCAGGATCTGACAAGACCAAGGGTGTTCTACTGTGAGCCCATAGCTTTTACTCTTACAGGGAATTAATTGTATAATATGGAAACAATAAGAGATCACCAGGGTCAGGTACTGACTAACGTTTCCCACTTTTAGGCCTAACATCACTGAACTTTATGCCCATTGGCTTCATTTAGGTTCAGTGGCTTCCTGACCATAGTAGCAGGGAGAAGAATGTGCTTCTGGCTATGTGACCTTATGTTATCAGAACTCCTCCGATAACCTTTCACTGAGAGTAGTCTCTTAGGTTTCTGAATCAGCTACTATGGGTGGCAGGCCTTTCTTTAATGTTGTTAAAGGTTTCTTTAACTGTCAGAGGCAGTGGACCAAGACAGAGTAGATCCTATTGTCAGCTCATGGGTGTTTTGATCTTTCAGTGGGGTGAATTGATCAGTCTGTTGACCCTGCATGACATTTTAATCCACAGTCATGGGCCTAGAGTGCCATTGCAGGAGATCTGAGCATCTCCTCAGCATCCGAGTACATGTGGAATATGCTTTTTTTTTTTTCTCCTGGATTCTGAAACCACAGGCTTGAGGGGTCTGAAGCCAAAATGCCCCTTGTGTAATTGTTAATAAGCATGAGAGGCCATCTGTGTGGTCCTCATAGGCATGTGTAGGAGGCAGAAGAAACACCGGGATTCTTTGATACTCCCTCCTCTACAGAGTGATGGGAGAGCTGAGATCCACATAGGAGGCATCTCAAGCCTGGACCAAAATCTTTGGGGTGTCACTGGGTTGCAAGCATGCTCTTTCTGTTTGGTCCTTAGGCTGGTCTGTCCATCCTCTATGCCTTCTCATTATGGAAATTTACGTGTGGTCTTCTACCTATAGAGACTGGTGGACAGCCATCATCCCTCACACCTGTCTTCACCAAGAAGCAGGTGAATAAGGAAATGGAGAGGCTGACCACACAGCTGCAGCTGATGACCAGTGAGAGAACTAAGCAGGGAGATGGCCTGGTCCTCATCATTGTCCTTGGACATTAGATATTCATTGTTTCAAACTGCATGGTGTCAGTCTTGGGTCTGCTATGTCACCCTCATTCTTTTATAAACTTGGTTTGAAGAGACTGCCCCTCTAAGGTGTTCCTGTGCCCTGTGACATGACAGCTCATGTCCCTAAGTGCTTCTCAGAGGAGAGGCAGAACTTGAAGCTAGGACAGGAGTAAGATGGGAAATGGTCTCTTCAGCTCCCTCCAAATGAAAACCAGAGCCTGTGGTCTGAGTGACAGAACTCAGAGATTGAGGCAGTGGAGAGTGAGTTCCCAGCATGTGTTCTGAAAGGACTTGGCATGTGGTGGTCTGTGTGAAATTCTAGATGTTGTGAGTTTGTGGTGAGTCTTCTAATTGCCTGGCAGGAGATTGAGAGTTGAAAGCTCCTGGTAGCACCTGGAAGGGCCTGGTCTTACATTTTCCCCTGTGAGTACTTGTCTACAAGGCCTGTGGTCATCACTATTTCTACTGACCCTTGTGCCTTATACTCTGAGACAATATTGCTCCACGCATTTCTTCTGTATCCCAATATACTCTCTCCTTTTTCTCTCTGTCTCTTTAACTGTCTCTGTTTCTGACTCTGTCTCCTATTCTCCCCCTTCTGTGTGTGCTCATGCATGTGCTCCACAAGCCCAACTACATGTTTGCATGTTTGTGTGTCTCAATTTTGGAATGCACAAATTTGCCTCTTGGCCTGAGAATTTGTCTGTCTCACAGTTTCAAGGTGATGACAGTGTTGAGGTCTGGGAGCCCCTCTTTAAACAGCACAGCTCTTGGCCTATGTGGTCACATTTACTGTACATTTGAATCCATCCAGTAGTTTATAAAGCTTTCCTGATGCTGGGGTATCGACCGAGAATTGTGTACAATGTCTACCTGTGCAGTAATAGTTTCCCAGGATCTGGAAACCCTGTTGTGAAAACAGGAAAAATGAAACTACAAACTTCTGGTGGGCCAAGACCTGTGTCATAGGTTCCTGAGACTACAATGGGCTACTGTCCCTTCAGGCCTACTGAGTGAGTTCATGGAGCCAGAGCAGCCTCCACCCCGACACCTAGACTCTGCTGGCCTGGGGCAGGATGACAAGGTTATAGAGCACCTGGATGTCCCACTAAATTGGTCCAGAAGTAGCATTCCTTGGGCTGGGGTAGCACAAGCTGAGTGATTCCACAGGCCTGTGTTTATGGGATTCTATCCCCCCGGGGTCATCCCCTACCACAGGCTAAATATACTTTATGAGAAATTCCATTTGGAACATAAGCCCGTTGTGTCAGAGCTGCAGACCTTGAACAAGAACACTGAGGCCTCCAAGAACTTCAAGATGCTCGAGGAGACTGGCTTCTATCCGTAAGTACCTGTCAGACACCCATGGCAGGGTGGAATGGCCATTTCTGTCTTTCTTTGTTCCTGGAGTGAAGAGTCCCCCGCTTTGGTTCTCACCTTTGCTTCTTAGCCAGCAACATGTCTTGGGCCTTTTGGACTCAGTTTAGCTAAGTGTAAAAGAGACTGTCATTGTTCCCAGCATTATCCTGCCATGCTCTGGAGCCTCTAGACAGAAAAGTGATTTCACACTGTGAGATGGTGTCAGTGAAACCTAGTCCTTTGGTGCTTCGGCAGGGTTTTTATAGAGCTGATTGTTATGGGACAGGTATTTAGAATGTTCTCCCTTAGATTCTCCCTTGAGGTTATGTGCCCACTGCATTTTGATGTTTCCACATTGCTTTGGACAATCTAGAGAGGTGGCGATTCTTCTTTCTTTTCAAGGGACATGGATCTCTATTGGTGTTGTGGAGTTAAGAATTCATTGATTCTTTTCTGAATAGGCTGTTTTCCGTTTTCAATCTTCCGAGTGCAGTTGTCATGGCTGTATTCATCTCTTTTGTAGGTCTTCTTTGGAACTTAGAATCCAGGGAGGTTAATGGGATCTGGAAGTAGCAATGGCCAAAGGGAGGTGTAGAGCCTTACTATGTAGAGTCTATTTCCAGCAACCTGCACAGCCAGCTCTTGATGGAACAGTCTCAGCTGATGAAGAAGGTGAACATGTTGAAGCAGGAAAATAGGAAAATTCGGGAGCATTGTGACCTAGTGCTGCAACACTTGGGGAAATTGAAACTAATCTGTAAGAATCAACAGGAGGACACCAGTGACCACCAGACCCAGCAGCAGCAGGTAGGGATAGGCAGCTGGGTCAGGCTAGTGTTACTCACCATTTCTCATTGGATTTCCTGTCTGTTCACTGACCCACCTATTTTTCCCACCCATCCCCCTTTCTAATCCACATTACCAACCAGCCGCCTACCTCATGTACTGTGATTGTTTATTTCCCTGTCTAAGCACATGTATTCTGGGATGTAAGTCTCTTTTGAGAAACTAGATTATAAGCAGCATACCCTGCTGCTTTAGTTGAAATTGCAGTTCAATGAGGGAGAGAGGGCAAATATCACATCACACACATACATATCCTCATGGTAGGTGGGATGTTGAGTCCATAGCTTTGAGTGATGTCTGGGTCCTGTGACTCATCTGTATGGCAGGAGATTTGTGAAATCACAGGTGGGAAGCACCTTGCAGGGAGAAGAATATCGTGCAAGTATCAAATGAGTGTTTCTCATTGTCATCTGTTTGGGTGGCATGTGGCCTTCTTTTTTCTGCATCTCAGTAAGGTCTCTTCCAGTTACCCAGTTTTTGGTTCACACTGACAGAAGCCTGAGTAGCAGCTTGTTAGCCTTTCTCTGCATGTTGCTGCAGATATCTCCCTTCCTTGAGCTTACGGTCTGGATCTGACTACATGACCAGGGATGTGGAAATGTCTTTAGAAGAACTGGGAGATGTGGGAATTCAGGAGAAAATGTCTTATAATGATCTCAACATAATCTGGCAAAGCAGAGCATGCTTTCCACAGCAGTTTTAGTTTCCAAGAGATGCATGGCAGAGTTTTGACCCTCTCCTGAAAGAGCTGGTATGCTTAGTCTAAACTCTCATGGTCATCTAGTATGAAGCCAGGGAACAGTGTGTTGCATCATGCCTGTGTGCATTGGCTAGAGGAGACCATTGGGTTTTTTTTCTTGTAAATACCTGCCTTGAAACACTATTTCTTACCTCCTCAGAACCATACTCTAGAAGCTTCTGGCTTGTCTGGCTTAACTGCAAGCTCTTGATATCTGGTGTAAATGCTTGGTCATATATGAACGTCTGTGCATGCCTGTGTACCTCCCTTCACTAAGAACTCATCATTTTTTAAAGTGAAACTTTTAAATTTCTTTGTTTTAAAAATTATTTACTTATTTTATGTATGTGAGTACACTGTCACTGTCTTCAGACACATCAGAAGAAAGGCATCAGATTCTGTTGCAGATGGTTGTGAGCCACCATATGGTTGCTGGGAATTGAACTCAGGAAGGACCTCTGGAAGAACAATCAGTATACTCTTAACCACTGAGCTATCTCTCTAGCCCAGAACTCCATCTTCTAATGAACAGGGTCTGGAAAGAATGGAGGAATTGCTGCAGGACAGACACAAGCAGAAGGATCTGGGGGTCCAGGAGAAGGAGTCAGCAGGAAAGCTGCAGCATCACTTTGAGCTCCTCCAGAAGAGGTAGGAGCTCAGGCTCAGAAGAGAGTGTGGAGCCACCCCTGGGTCCATTATACCTGGGACTTCTGTGTTTCATGGTCTTCTGCTCATCAGCAAGTCTAAAAGCCAAAGCCAGGAAAAGAACAGCTCAATGAATTATGCTGTCAATAGGACCTTGTGTTTAGGAAACCATATGTTTAATCCTCTATATGACTGAGCTGTTGTGACTACCTTCTGTCCTCTCTAGTATGTTCAGAGTAGGGTGTTTTTGTTGTCACAGAGATCTTCCTGTTTCTGCCTCCCGTTTGATAGGATCTCGGTGTGAGCACCTCCATGCTTGGCTGTATTCATATTCCATTCCCAACATCCCCTATACAGAACAGAATCAACTCCATTAACATTGCCCTTTGTCATGTTTACTTATTTCTGTGAAAAGGGTTCTATGTATAATATAGTTTAAGAAATCTCCAGGATGAACCCAGGCTGATAGCTCTGTTGTAGGGATGATCAGAACCCTCAATGGGAATGTTCTGTAACAGACAGACTCCCATAGAGAGCCAGGTTGTGGTTTCTCAGCTCTGGTCCTAAGGAAATACAGCTTCCTGTTTGGTGTCAAAGCCTGTGCAGGGGCCATTTTCTCAGTCACACAGCTGGAGAAATGCTGCTTCAGCAGGATGTGCTCTATCTTAATCTAGCATGTTGCCTGGGTGCAAGATACATCCTACCTGAGCAGCAGGACTGAGCTAGCCTCCTGATCTTGTTCAAGTGCCCAGACTGCAAGGCTATAATCTGTGTGTCTATAAAATGATGTGGTGCATAAATCACTAATCATGAGTAATTTGTTAATCTCACATGTACTGTTGACTATGGTAGGTTACTTTTACAAATTGATGCCTGTTTGCTGCAAGAGAAAGTCCCATTCTTTTTAGTAGGATATTGAACATATAGTACATAGAAAAAATGCTGACTTTTTTTTTTTTTAAGGCTGAGAAAATATCTAGTCCCAGCCTCTGTGTGACTCTTATTCATTAGGGATACAAACAGTGATTTCAGGTGCCTTGGGCCTCTGGGGTTCAGGCACAGTTTTACAGAGCTCACTGTTAAAGAACACTTGCATAGATGTCCCTTTCTTGTGTCCCCTGTCCTATGGTGAAGTTATTTAGTCACTACTTTTTGATGTTTCCCTATTACCTTGGACAGTCAAGAAAGGTGGAGATTCTTTTTGGAGGACATGGATCCCTTTTGGTGTTGGAGACTTTTGAATCTCTTGAATTGGCTGTTCTCTTTGAATTGGGTCTCCTGAGTGCATCTGTCATGGATGTATTGGACTCTCTCCTAGGTCTTCATGGGAACCTGGGTCCTTTGGGGTTAATGGGGCCCTGAAGTTTGTTTGGGTGGCAGGCGGAGACTGGCAGGGGACTTACTATGCAGAGGTTGTTTCCAGCAACTTGTACAGCTGCTTCCTGACAGAGCTGAATCAGTTGAAGAAGAAGGTGGACATGATGAGGCAGGAAAACAAAACAATACAGGGGCGTTGTGCCCGACTACAGCAGCACTTGGAGGACTTAACGGTCTCTAAGCAGCAACAGGAGGAGGCCAGTGACCTCCTGATCCAGCTCCAAAAGGTAGGAACAAGCAGGTGGGTTAGGGTAATGTGTAGCCTGTTTGCCCATTGGACTGCCCTTGTGTTTATCCATCCACCTCTGCTTTATAATCCCCTTTATAATCTACCCATCACCTTTGTAATCCACATTCCCAACCAGCCGCCCAGCACATATAATGTGATTGTTCACTTCTCTGTCTATGCACATGTATTCTTCGAAGCTTTCATCTTGTGAGAAAGTGAATTATTGGCAAGCATTTTCTGCTGCCCTGATTGAACCTGCAGTCCAGGGAGGAACATGGGCGAATAACATGTCCACACGTATATGTCCTCACAGTAGGATTCTATACACAGAGCTCTGGCTGAGTTCTGGGTCCTAATGACTCATCTGCATGGCAGGGGTCATGAGACATCCCAGGTTGGAAGCAGCTTGCACAAAGAGCCTAGTGCAAATGTCAAATGAGTGCTTCTCATTGTTATCCATTTGGGGTGGCATGTGGCCTTCTTTTTCTGCAACTCAATGAGGTTTCTTCCAGTTACTCAGTTGTTGGTTCACATGGACAGAAGCCTGAGTAGCAACTTTTCAGCCCTGGTTTCTGTGTAGTGTTGCAGGAGAGTTCTCCCTTCTTGGAGCTTCCAGCCTGGACCTGACTACAGGACCAAGGATGTGGGAAAAACCTTTAAGAACTTTGGGTTGGAGACTTGGGAAATGAAGGGGGGAACGGTTCTCTAATCACTTCAATATAGCCTGGCCAAGCACAACAAGCTCCACAAATAGATTTATTTCCCAGGGGATGAATAGCAGAGTTCTGAACCTCCTCTGAAAGAACTGGTATGCTTAGTCTATACTCTCATGCTCATTGAACATGAGGTTGCTTTTCTCTAAAGTCTGTCTGTCTGTCCCACCCCACCTCTGTGTGTGTGTGTGTATGTCTGTCTCTCTGTGTATCTGTGTTAGTGTGTGTGTGTGTATGTCTGTCTCTCTGTGTATCTGTGTTAGTGTGTGTGTGTATGTCTGTCTCTCTGTGTATCTGTGTTAGTGTGTGTGTGTGTGTATGTCTGTCTCTCTGTGTATCTGTGTTAGTGTGTATGTTAGTGTGTTGTGTGTGTGTGTGTGTGTGTGTGTGTGTGTGTGTGTGTAGTGCTTCTTGGATGAGTGGGCTGGCTAGAAGAGAACATTGGGTTATTTTCTTGTCATTCTTACCTTGAAATAGGGATTATTGCTTCTGCAGAAGCTTTCTGGGGAAGCTTCTGGCTTGCATGAATGACCAGCAAGCTCTTGGGATACTATGTGTGTATTTACTCTTGTATGAAAGTTTGTGCATGCCTGTGTACAACCCTCCACTAAGGATACTATCTTCTAATGAATAGCACATGGAAAGGATGGAAGAAATGCTTCAGTATGTGCTGAAGCAGAAGGAGATGGCCATCAAGCAAAAGGAGTTAGCAGAAAAAATGCAGCATCACTTTGAGGTCCTCCAGATGAGGTAGGAGCCCTGGCTGGAAGGCAAGGGTAGAGCCACCTGGGTCCCCTGTACCTGGGCTCTCTCTCTTATATGGACTTCTCATCAGCAAGACTAAGAATCACTGCCATGAAAAACATGACTCAAAGTATTTTGGTGGTCTAGCCAATAAGAACTTCTGTCCAGGAAACCAGATGATTGATAGTCTCTGTGTGTGACATTGTGATGGCCTTCTGTGATCTGTAGTATGTTCTGAGCAGGCTGTTCTCAAACTCACAGAGCTCTGCCTGCTTCACCTTCTGAAGTCATGGAATCTCAAGGTGTACTCCTCCATCCCTGGCTGAAATTACATTTTATTTAGGGACATCCCCATAGAGAACAGATACCACTCCTTTAACACCACTCTCTCCTGTGCGTAACCATTTCTGTGATAAGAATTCTCTTGATACAATAGGTTAAGCAGTTTCCAGGATGAACCCAGGCAGATGCCTCTGGGGTCGGGTTGATCAGATCCTTCAGGGGAGTGTTCTAAAACAGACTCCCATATAGAGCCAGGATGCAGTTTCCCAGCTCTAATCCTTAGGAACTTCAGCTTTCTGTTTGGTTCCAGAGTCTATGCAGGGCTATTGTTCTCAGACACACCACTGGAGAATTGCTGCCCCTGCCTGACAGGCTCTAACACGCATATTGCTTGAGTGCTTGGTACCTTCATGACCTTGTTCAGGTACCAAGGATGTAAGACTGCATTATGTCTCTCTATATAATGCTGTGATCCATCACTAACTCACCATAAATAGCTTGTATATCACTCATATGCTATTAAGTATGACAGGCTATCTTTACAAAGTGATGCCCTGGACTGCAGGTGAAAGTCCTATACTTTCTAGTAGATCAGAGAACATACAGTACCTTGAAAAAATTCTGACCTGTGTGTAAGAATGAGAATATTTGTAGGCCTAGCCAACGTGTGAATGTTATTCTTTGGGGGTATAAACAACAAACAACTTCAGGTAAATGATCTATGTTGTGTGGCCAGTACAGTAGAGATAGTGGGAGGTAGTAGCCTGACTGCTAGCATGGCAGATCCCTACCAAGCCAGTGGCTTAACTGCCTTCTTTTCCCAGGTCTGAGAAACTGCAGCATGAGATGGAACTGGCCACAGCCCAGAAAGAGAGTGTCCTACAGAATGACCTGCTGCACCAGGAGCCACCTGCTGAGCCCCATCCCTAGAAATCACAGAATGCCTAGGGTGGATTTGCTTCCACATATTTTATTTCCTCAGTGAATAGGCCTTAATTTTATGTAGCCAGTCAGCCACCAGTCATCTTATCGGTGTGCTTCTCTTTGATTTTCTGACAACTCCCCTTGAGAGAACTGAGGTGATTACCCTGTCACTGTGTCCAAGACAAGGGACAGACTGTGTAGGTCTGTGATGCTCAATCTGCAGTGAGAAAATTGTGCTTAGCATAATTTTATGTTTGGCTTTCTGTTTGGGGTTTTGCTCTTAGATGTTCTGGTTTTCTTATTGGGATGTTATCTGTTCTTATCATTTTTCAAAAATTGCTAACTTCATTCACTGTTTATACTTACTGCTGTTTTTAATGCCCATTAAAGTATGTTTTATGAATAATAAATTGATTTGTAACTCTTCACTCTTAAGACCATCTTTTTTATTCAGGTGCTGTCCCACTCCTGTAACCCTAGAACTCACAGGCAGAGATGAATCTCTGTAAGTTCCAGAAACCTGGGCTAAATAGTGAGTTCCCAGATAGCCGGGCAGATGTCTTATGTGTGGATAATATGCTTTACTCCATGGATCCACACTTTATAATGTAGTCAGTACCATACTATATTCTTGCTGTCATGTATTTTGCTGCCCATAAAATATAGTGTTCTATAACACACTCTCATTATTAACCCTGTGGAAGAAATTACTGAGAAATACACTCTTATTGCTCTTCAGCTTCTTGGAAAATAAGAATTCAAAGGAGTATAAAATAAATCAGGAGATAAAGAGCTATGAGCCCCATTTTTTTGTGTGTGTATGTGTGAGACAGCATCAGTGATAATGACACAACTTCCAAGTCATGTTGCAAAGTAGCTTTTTACAAATGTTGGCCTTGACCATACATTTATGGGCTTTCTATAAAACATTTATTTATTTATTTATTTATTTATTTATTTATTTATTTATTTTTACATTATTTTTTACTTAGTTTTGGTGAATTGGTCTTTGGCTGACTTGTCTGTGGCCCCGCTGCATGCAGTTCCCTCAGAGCCAGAAGAGGAAACCAGATACCAGATTATAGATGACAAGCACATGCAAAGTGTTCCTTGGGTTGATCACCTCCAATTAACTGAAGAAGTCTCTGGAGATGTGTCCGGCCAGGTGCCCAGGGTAGACATGCTAGGATTCTTAGACTGCCAGACATCTATGCAGACCTCTGGTGTTGTCACTGCTTTTTATGAACTCAACGTCAATTATTTTCTGTTTTGGAGCAGGTCTATCCAGACTTATCTACAAAAAAAAATGTAGTTTAGGCACATCTGATAAAGAATTGAGATTATCCTCCGTGATGATAGGGTAGGATAATGAATTCTTCTTGAAAACAAGAAAAGTACCTTCATCTAAGCAGTGTTGGGAGGAAGCTCCAGAGCAGCCATAGTGCATGGAACCTGCAGCACTGGCCACATGTTTCTTGTGTAGAGCATGCCTGTGCAGGCCTGGAACATAGGAGGAACAGCTGAAGCTGCCCTTTTGCTGGGGTAGGTCTCAGAGTGTATTGAGGAAGTGTTTCTTCCACGTGATTGTTTTATAGTTTATTGAATGGAACTATCTTTCTGAGACTGGAGGTGAGCCAGAGTGTTAGAGTGTGGAGGATATTATCCTGTTGGTCTCCAGACAGTTGCTAGCAAACCAGAGATTTTACAATTTCGACATCCAGAGAAGCAGGGTAGAAGCTTTGGTTAATCTCTGCCAGACATCTATGCAGACCTCTGGTGTTGTCACTGCTTTTTATGAACTCAACGTCAATTATTTTCTGTTTTGGAGCAGGTCTATCCAGACTTATCTACAAAAAAAATGTAGTTTAGGCACATCTGATAAAGAATTGAGATTATCTTCCGTGATGATCCTCTGCCATAGGATACTTGGTTGTTACATCCTGTGCCTGACAGAGAAAGGGCCATTTTTAGACACGATGAATCTAGGTGAGTCTTGATTCAGGACAAGTTACTACCATATTGAGTGTGTGTCTGTGTCCATCTTAGTACCTGAAAGGAGCCTGTGGCTGTCTATGCTGTATGCTCTTGTGGGTCCTCAGCATAATATGTGGTTGTTTTAGTAAATGCACCCTGTTGGGTAGATTAATCTGGCATCTTTTACTGGCACATGTGCTGGTAGACAATAGTTTCATATAAGTCATTCCCAGGCTAAAGGCTCCTTAGTGCAGACTGTGGACTTGGGCATCTCCATTCCTCTCCCAGAGTGCTAAAAATTCCAAATCTTGAATGAATTCTGTCAACCATTCTCAAGGATCATTTTTGGGTTGTCAAGATTGGCAGCTGAGTCTCCTCATCCAGCCTGCTGTGTAATTGTGGTAGAAGATGAACGGGCTTCAGTACCTGGGATGTAACTCAGTGGTAGAGAAGTTGCCTGGCATGCACAACACTCTATGTTCAATCTTAGCCCTACAGGCTATGAGGCAAATAAACAAAGAAACAAAGTACAACTGAGGTGTTGCATACAACAAGATGAGAGTCCCCATGGAGGTGTTTAATTTACTCTAACCTCCAGAGCTCCACAGCTCCCTGTATGAATTCCATTTGTTATATATTTTCATTCAGGCCAGTATCCATTCTTGGGGTGGAAGGAATTTGCATGTCATCAAAAAGCACAAATATCTTTCTATATAGATATTTATAGATAGAGATACAGATATATTTTACAAAGAACATTTATATAGATAAAGTGCTTATGAAATTCCTTGGTTGAGGTGATCAGATAATGGGATGATTCAACAGGTGCCAAGTCTAGAAACCCGAGTTTCTTCCTTGGGACCCACATGGTAGACAGAAGAAACCCTCCCACAAATATCCTCTAGACTTCGAGTATGTGCATGCGCACTTCCACAGACTTTTGTTACTAATGTCTTGGAGCACTTCGCTGAAATGAAATGAAATGGTGGGCTACTTCAACTATACCCTCAAACTTGGCAAAGCTTCTGTTATCGGCAAGGCTGTGGTATGCATCACCACCATGCAGAATAGCAAGAGTTCCATGCTGCAGTCCCCAAGGTGAGGCAAAGCCTCATCTCATGGAGAGGCAGGCAGGAGTTGGGCTGCTTAGGGGTCACTAATGAGAGCAAGGACTGCACTCCTTCATGACCACATTGCTAAATAATTGGCCATGTTGCTGACCCAGCTCTCACACCCATCCCATTAGGTTTGCTTCTATTCTTTCTTCAACTTGATTGTGAATGATCATAATTCCCTGGCCTGCCCTTCTCCATGGCCCAGACAGCACAAAAGCCCTCCTAGGTTCAGTGTATTCCTGGTGGCCACTGTGGCAAGAGATGGAAGTGCACTGTGTCTCCAGGTCTTATAGACACTGGCACCCATCAGGTGCCTTCTGGGATTCCATCTTGACACATAGTTCATTCAGTGTACCATTAATATTTGTTCCATTTGGGATCTTGGTTATTTTAGTTTTGTTCTCCTGAATCATGAAAGTTGGCCTCAAAGCATAACCTGAAAAACAGGTTATATGAATGTGGGCATCTGGAATCTGTGGGGTCCAAATTCCTCCAAATGGTCTTCTGGGTACCCATTTTATTGTATGTGTCTTAAAAGAGAAAGTTTCCTGAAACCAAAGTCAAGCCACTCTCTGTGACCTTTTGAGTCTTTGATATTAGCCATTTTGATGGGTGTAAGATGGAACCTTAGCATTTTTTATTTGTATTTCCCTGATGACTAAGGACTTTGAACATTTCTTTAAGTGCTTCTCGGCCATTCAAGATTCCTTTGCTGAGAATTTGTTCTCTTGCTCTGTACCCAATTTTTTAAATTGAGTTATTTGGGTCATTGATGTCTAATGTCTTGAGGTTTTTTTGTATATTTTGGATATTAGCCCTCTGTAAGATCTAAGGTTGGTCAAGATCAAAAGAATGAATGTGAAAACAGAATCCATCATTCTGCGACATACAAAAAACACACCTCAGCAATAAAGATAGCCATTACCTCAGAGTAAAGGGTTAAGAAAAAGTTTTCCATGCAAACAGACCCAACAAGCAACCTGAAGTAGCTATTTTAATATCTAATAAAATAGACTTTGAACCAAAATTAATCAAGAGACAGGGAAGGACACTTCATAGTCACCAAAGGAAAAATCTATCGAGATGAACAATTTTGAACATCTATGCCCCAAACAAGGGCACCCACATTTGTAAAAAAAAAAAAAAAAAAAAAAAAAAAAAAAAAAAAAAAAAAAAATACTAAGTCTTAAGTCTTAAGGCTAAGGCTTAAATAGCACATCAAGCCCCATACATTAATAGTGGGACACTTCAACACTCTCTCTCACCAACTGATTAGTCATCCAGACAAAAACTAAACAGATAAATAATGAAACTAACAGACATTATGATCTGGCTATCTTTGTGCCTCTTACCTGACAATGGAGCCCCTGTCTAAACTAGGTGTATTTCTTTTTTCTAACTGTCTTTTTTTTCCATGTGATAGTTTTATTACAGTGCTATTACTCAGGACACTACATGGCACTTTAGTCTTCTAATCTTAGTTTTGGTAATTGGGTTAAACGTGTTACTTGATATTCTTTTCCTTCCACATGCCAGCTTTGAGGAAAAGTACCCAGTGTTAACTAAGCAACATTAACTTGATTAAATAGCTTATCCTTAATAACCTGATGTTGTGACCCTCTCTAATCTACGCTTGGTGGCCACTGTTTCCTGGCCCAAGCTGCCGCTCTGGTCTGCGGGTCAGGGTCTAGCAAGAGAGAGAGAGAGAGAGAGAGAGAGAGAGAGAGAGAGAGAGGATAAAGGGGAAGAGACTCGAAGAATGGAGACAAGACAGAGGTTCTGATCAAGTCTCCTTTATTGAAGGGAAATCTGGGGTATTTATATGCTTTTGCCACGTGCCTTGTAGGTGCGTGGATACCACATGCCTTGTAGGTGTGGATATGACATAAGCCTTACAGGCGTCTATAGCGTGGATAGCACGTGCACCGTGAGCCTTGCAGGCTTGGATACCACGTGCGCCTTACAGGCATGTATGGCATGGATAGCACATGAACTACATGCCTTGCAGGCATGGATACCACGTGCGCCTTGCAGCTGGGGGCAGTAAACAGCAAAACAAAATATGTTGGATATCAGAGTGTGCTTCAGCTGTTGTAGGCTATTGAAAAACAAGTCTCATGTCAGGGTATATGGCTCAAGATGGCTGCAAAGCTGATAGCCACTTTCTGCTAAAAGTCGGCTCCCAACAACCTGAGACATCAGTCCCTGGGTGGCTTCTATGGTGGTTTTACAGCTCTCTTTAGTAGCTATGGCAAGTTTGTCTTCTGACTTGTGGTCATGTGTTTCTAAACCTAACATGAAACTCCCATGTCCCAGCTGATTTCCTGACTGCTCTAACTTCTCAGACTATTCAAACACCTGGCCCGTGGTATAGAGTGCATTAGTAAACAATCTAGAGGAACTCAGGGTATTCACCAAGTATTTATTCCACAAAAACTCAAGTAGTTTACAATCCAAAGTGGATTTGAAATATGAGACTTCTACGGCATAATATTGTTTGCAGTGCACACCAACATCTTCTATTTTATTAGGTGGGATAGTCTGGTACTCAGAAGGTCCTTTATCAGGAGGTTTGTACCCCACTGGATATGTCCTAAAGGTACCAAGATATAATTTTCCTGCAGATATTGTTCTTGTTGTATCAATCACCACTGCTACAAATGGTTCCTGAAACTGTTGGTTAAGCATCTGTGTACTAACATCAATCCTGGAGAGCCAGCAGCCATAACCAAGGTGGCTATGATACCAACCAATTGCATTCTCAAGGCAGCCAATCTGTTTGGCATTTTCTATGTATGCAGCCATATACTCATACTCAGCAGCCTGAGCATTTACTCCAGTTTCGATGCCCTCTACAGGCGAAGCGAAACTGTCCGTGATGATCATGGTCTCACCATCAACTTTATTGAGCAACAAATCACTTCCAAGTTGCCTCCTGATCTGTCATGAATCACTACTTTCAGTAGAGCCAATGCTGAGATTCTGCAGTATTTAAAGTAGTGGTGATCCTTAGTCCAGAGTTTTCATGCCAGGATTTTTTGTTGTTTTTTGTGATATTTGTAGATTTCATTGACACTCAGCACTTCCTGTATGTTGTTGGCCAATTCTCAGGTTTTCTGGGCCATACTACTCCTGGAAGCTGCTGTGGCCAAGGGACCAGAAAAGTTGTTGCCTCCACAACCAAAATGCAACTTTATTCTACTGGGCCTCAGCATGTGGGCTTTGTGCCTTCCCCACCATGGGTGCACACTCATTAGACTCTCAAGGCAGCCATGACACTTTTTCTAATGGTCTTACTTCCCAGGGAGACTTATTCATTGTAATATTTGAATGCTGTAGAATGCTCATTCTCAGAGATAGCACAGGGCCTTGTATACAATAAGTACTTTTAAAAGGCATGTCAGATGCCAGACATGTGGCTTTACATTTAACCTAAGCACTTGAGGTAGGTAGATCTTTGAATTCCTGGCCAATTTGGTGTGTAGAGTGGTTTTTGGTCCAGTCAGGGGTACAGTGAGAAAGTCTGTATGGAAATTAACAAAGAAGAAAGAGGAGGGGAGAGAAAGAGGAGGAGGAGAAGGTGGAGGAGGGGGAGAAGGAGGAGGAGGAAGGGGGAAGGAGAAGGAGAGGAAGGAGGAGGAGAGGCAGAGAAGGAGGAGAAAGAAAGGAGGTCAAGGAATAGGAGGAGGTACAGGAAGAGGAGGAGGAAGAAGAAATATGTCAGTCTTAGAAAATGACTCACTTAGTAAAGTGGTTTCCACACAAGCATGAAGCCTACATTTTTATCCCCAGAACTCATGGAAAGCCTCAAACCTTGTGTGTCTGTAATCCTAGAGTTCCTATGGTAAGCAGGAACACAGAGATGAGAGCATCAATAAAAACAGGGCCAATTATCAGGTATACACTGAAATAAAAACAGCACAGAGGATTCATGTAGATGGCTCAGCTGAAGAAAGGGCTGGACATGATGAAGCCCGACAACCTAAGTGTGTTCCTTGGACCTCATGTAAAGGTAAGAGGAGAGAAATGACCCCATACAGATTTTTCTCTGGCCTCCACGTGCAAGCAGTGGCATACAGACACTCGCCCTGTATACAATAAAACTAAATACAAAGACACTCCAATCCTGGACCCAACACAAGAACCAGAGCCAAATGCTTCTAGCATATACCACTATGCGTGATTTATTTAAGGGTGTCTGAAAAAATCACTTAAGTGTCACCATGGCATCTTGAGTCAGAATTAAGACAACCTGCCTGAGGAGGAAAGAAATCCCTTTGAATAACAAGAAAATATCATCAGACTTCCTCTCTGCAGTGTTGAGGATGTGGCAGAGAATCTTCTGTGGATGTAGCCTGCAGTAGAGGTCGTGTGGAGAGTGTACCTGTGCAGGCCTGGCGTGGGGAAGGGGCCACGAGGATAGAGGTAATGATCTTTTCTTTTGCTGTGGTGGATCTCAGAGTATATTGAAGATGTGCTTCTTCCTGGTGTCTGCTTTGCTTTTGTGAATGTCTCTCTGGACTGGATCTGACTTCTTAGATAGCATGTTATTCAGAGTTAATGTATGAGGATGTGATCCCGTGTGTCCTGAGACAGGAACTGACAAGCAGAGGAGAAGTTCAGCAGCCAGAGAAGCAGTGTAAAGACTTTGACTGGTCTGTGTGCTTTGTCACCCCATTAACTACCACATTGTTCTGAGTTGACCCGGATACAGGCAAGACATGGCCATCACTAGAACCTATTTGATGTGGTATAAGTGTAATCTGTATTTGAGGAAGTCAAAAGAAAACACTATGAAGGCCATAGGGCGTGGCACAATTAAGCCACTGGGTAAGGGGAGCTGAGGGTGGGGGTTAGGAAGGCAAGGGATCATTGAAACAATTAAACACAGGTGGTATAGTTTGAGGGTAATAACATCTGATTAATCTAGATAGACATTATGTTTTCCTTACTAACATGTAACTTTTAGCTATTTGACTTTGGCAAAAGAGTTCATCTGTAGCTGACAGGTCTGGATCTGTCTTCTCTAGGACTCAGCATGTGCCTCTGGGTTTCAGCGTGTGTCTCTGGAGTGTTCAGTGTGTGTCTCTGGATCTCAGCATGTGTGTCTGACTCTGTGTGTATCTCTGGGGTTTTCAGCCAGACAAGGTGGCTGGAAGAAGGCAACTTGGCATCCCAGGCTCATTTGGCAGGGTTGGCTAGCTTGGTTGAATCGGCGGGGAATGATTAGCTTGTGTGTGGGCTCGGGCATGGCTTCTTGAATCTTGTTGAGCTGTTGTGATTCCCACAGCTCCAAAGAGATTGGAGCACGGGAGTCTTGACTGAGTTCACTACACTCAGGGCACCAGGTGAGCATGGCAGGGCCCGCCAGCATGGGGAAGTCTCAGTCTGGTTCCACAGAGGTGTAGAACTCTTGGATTGAGGATCCCTGGGCCCAGAGGCGGCCAGGGACCGACTGGTCTCAAGCCCTTAGGATCTCAGACCACCAAGAGGCCTCAGAAGGAAGGACCAAGACTGGGGGCATGTGGGAGCATAACCGGCTAGCCCACAACCGAGAGAAATGAGGGGGAGGGGAGAAAAAAGAGGCCCTGGCAGCACCCCACGGGAGAGAGGTTACTGTACTTGTTTGGTTGTGTGGGTGATTGAGCCCTATGTTGGTTGTGCCAGCTGTTGGTTCAGTTGAAAACACTGAGGGTTCCTCCATGGGGAAGTTAGACACAGCGGCTGTGGCTACACAGTTCTTCACAGTGCAGCCCTAATAATACAAGAAAGTCCATGAGGTTTACAGGCTTTAATGTCATGACAGATGGTAGTTAGATCTGGATGTGTACCCCCTGAAACCCAGGGCAGACTTGAGTTAAATAGGGAGGAAGAGAGGGGGGAGGGACTGGGGAAGAATGTTTAATTGGCTCCACTCTCTGGCCTTTAGGTACCACATTAGTGTGGGGAGCCGTCAGAAGGAGGCTATCATCCTTGCAGCCATCTTGAGCCATATACCCTGACAAGAGACTTGTTTTCAACAGCCTACAACAGCTGAGCACACTCTGATAACATCTTGTTTTATATACCCAGGATTTTCCCTTGGGTGTGTGTGACTTAAAGGCATGACTTGAGAAGTCAAACTTATAAAAGACGAGAGGCAGACACAAGAGGTGCTGGAAACTTGGAACTTGGAGGCACTAGGAACTAGGGACTAGGAACTCAAGACTTGGGACTTGGATTAGGAAGAGAGACTTGAGAATAAATGGGACTGAATCACACTCTGTCTGGTCTCCATTCTTCGAGTCTACCCTCACTCTCTCTCTTGCTGAACCCTGACCCGTGGACTGGAGCAGCAGTATGAGCTGGAACAATTTAGCCCCCAAAGCTTGGGGCAGTTCGGGCTCTAACAATTTTGGCCCCCAAGCTTTTGGCAGTGTGGGTTCCAACATTTGGCAGAGTGGTCCCTGACACATTAGTATGTAAATCTCTCTAGGGCCTGAGGCCTGATCCTCATGACTGTTGGCCATAGACCTCTCTGTGGGAGGGGTTGTAGAGGGCTGAAGCTAAATGAAAATAACCAGGACCTGGGAACAGAGCCAAACTTCTGCCGTCCAATAAGGGTCTGGGGTTCCAGACTTATACTCGACCAAGCACCCAGCTGCTTCTCACAGCCCACTGCCCCACTGCCCTACACATACACATGAAATAGAAGTAAATTTTTTGGTACAGGATGTGGCACAGAAATGACTACCAAGACTTCTTAAGGAGTCATCGTTCCATCAAGGATGAAAGCCATTTTCATGGAAGTCTACAAATGTCTGTTGGTAATGTCCCATGGATTCCAACATGTTAATGCTGAGACAGTGTAGGGCTCCATGTGCATATTCAAGTCCTTGTGATACCTATAGATGTGGCTGTTCACAATGAGGCCCTGGTGTGCTTCACCCTTAAGGAAAACAGCAAGAGCTTCATGTATTATGTGCTACAGTTTCTGAAAGAGGATATACCCATGATGATGAAGTCATGTGTTCTCTCTTGGAGAAACAACCGGGGTGGAGCTAGGGACCATGTCACCACAGAGACCATGGATGGCACTTCAGTACTTTAAGGCAATATATCCAAGGGGTCATTCTAGTTCTTATTTTATTTTGAGGCATGGGAATGCATGGCTTGCTTGTTGTGGTTGTTGGCTCCCTCTTTTCACCTCCAGGTTCCAGGATTCACAGTTGGGTTGTTAAGTTTGGTGGCAGGTTCTTTATTCAGCAAAACCACAGCCAACTTTTATACTTTGTTCTCAGCCTGAAACCTTATGCATTCTGCTCTCTTTAAGATGATTGTAGGTCAGGTCACAATCCCCTTAACCATATTTTCCCTAACCCCAAACAATACATAATACCCCTTGATTACACACTTGAAATGAGGATGGCTGAGAATGGCATAACCTAGGTCACCAGCCCTTCACTCTGCTCTGATTCTGAGGCTCTCAGATGAGACCAAATGGTTGTGGCATCTTGAGTATTCTGTGTTGAAACAGGTGGCATTGCAGGGCATCTCAGACTTGTCTGAAGCTGTCATCCATATCTGACAAGCATAGGAGCAAACCAGGATAAAGAAATCCAATTTTGTAGTAGAAGCTGACAACCTGTGGGCAGTCATGGCCACTTACAGTGTAAAAGGCACCTGAACAACTTTCAATAATACCTATGAGGAACCATACCCTATGAACCCTCAGCCAATACACAGGAGAGTTTCCTGACCCTGACATTTTCTCTCTCTTCAAATACCCAGCAGTCTGTTTTGGGAAATAGGACAGGATTTGTTTTGTGCTTGTCAGACATGGTAAGAAGTAGGAGTGGGATAGTTCCCAGAACAGGATGCCTTTACTCAGTCCGAGCCCTCTCTTACGAAAACAACTCTGGGCATTGAGGCATTGAGATTGCCTAGACAACTATCATCAATGAGATAGAATACACAGTGGTCAGCCATGGCATGAAAATCGTCAGGAGACACATGATACTGCTCTCTGACCTGATGACCTACAAGATGTGAGAAAAGGGAAGCTCCAAGTTGTCAGTGGTCTTGCAATCCACTGCCTGGCAAATAGAGCTAGCAGCTTGTATGTATGGCATGTGAAGTCCACTAGTTTGCGGACTGACCTGGACAGGAAGTAAGGTGTCAATACCAAAAAGCCTATGTGGGTAGTGGGGCTAAATGTTCAGGAAAATTCCCAGTGTGAGACTTTCAACACAGCCATTTAATGGAAGAGAAAGGATTGAGGATGCCTCTTCCCTTGTTATGTTAGTCAAGAGTAAAACTGGCCATTACCAAAGCCAGGATGGACATGGTGACTTTTGGTGTTGGTACCCAAGCCCATTCCTTGTGTGGCATTTTTAGCCATTTAAACATAGCAGGGGTCAAACTGATGCTCACTGGAGAGAAAGAGAGAGAAGAGGAAGAGGAAGAGGAAGAGAAGAAGAAGAAGAAGAAGAGGAGGAGGAGGAGGAGGAGGAGGAGGAGGAGGAGGAGGAGGAGGAGGAGGAGGAGGAGGAGGAGGAGAAACAACAAGAACAAGAAGAACAAGAAGAATAACAAGAAGAAGCAGCAGAAGCAGCGAGAGTGCTTGGTCTTCAGCTGAATAGAGTGTTTGATTCCTCCTCATACTGTAGTGGGTCATGTTTTTCATGACCTTTTCCTGATAAGCCAATACTGCTATATATATATATATATAGAAAAAAAAACCTTTTAGGAACCAGAGGCACAACTTGGAAGTAGAGACCACATTCACAGTAAACATATGTGAGTCCCTGTTTTCACCCCAGCACCAAAAAGTAAACTACACCATGTGTGACAATGGCATCCCTGAAGGGGAGGATGTCTCAAGTGTGTCTTCTGCTCTGATTCATTTTAATGCATGTGCTATTTCACTGTATCTGCCATACAGCTTTTATATTTGGGTGTTGTACATACATGTGGGTGCATAATCATGTGGGGAACCCTACATGTATGGAGGTCAAAGGTTGACCTTGGCTTCTGCTCATTATGAGCCATCGTCCTTTGTTTATAAATGATTTTATTAAATGTTCAGGAAAATTCCCAGTATGAGACTTTCAACACAGCCATTTAATGGAAGAGAAAGGATTGAGGATGCCTCTTCCCTTGTTATGTTAGTCAAGAGTAAAACTGGCCATTACCAAAGCCAGGATGGACATGGTGACTTTCGGTGTTGGTACCCAAGCCCATTCCTTGTGTGGCATTTTATTAGCACATGTTAATTGTGCATAACCTGGGATTTCACTATGACCATTTTGTGTATGTGTATGCTGTGGTTTTGTTGGAGTCACCACCATTTACCATGTCTGACTGACTCACTCCTGCTCACCCCCTTCCTCTTCCCAACGAGTCCTATTTTCATGTTATCTGTTTAAAGATCCAATGAGTCTCACTGGATTGCAGACAAGTACAGGGATGAGGTCAGGGTTTGTTACAGGAACATGAGGACCTTACCACTGTTTACACCATTGAATAATATGTCTTTCCCTGTGCTGTTAGCCCACTACCTGCATATAATCTTCAAGTGAGGTATCATGAAATTCTCAAATATTAAGATGTTTCTAGAACTGATCTTTTGGGGGAACTTGTACATGTTTGGCACCTTTTCTTGGCTTGAAGTACCTAAATTGTTTCTAGCATTAGCTTCTTGGTCTTGAAAGAGAAGTAACCACCACCCCTTCTTTTTCTTTCTTTTTCATTTGTTTTTGTTTAAACTCAGTTCCCTGGCTAATTTTTGGCACACAATCTAGGTACAAGGGAAAGGCTTCATGTCTTTGTTAGCTGCACTGCCTCTTTGGGTATGAGACTACAGTGATAATCATCTGTCTCTTCTGTACCATGAAAAGCTGCTTGACCGTTTCTGTTGGTTCTGATGTCTGGATATTGTGGCAGAGTATGGTCTGTAGTCATGCCTCCTGGAAAGGCACTGAACATTTTTACAGATGAGTACCCCTGAAAATTGGGAGACATGGGGTGAATATGGAGAGAGAGAGAGAGAGAGAGAGAGAGAGAGAGAGAGAGAGAGAGAGAGAATAAAAGACAGTCCAGACACTGCATGCCTTCAATCCCAGGAAACAGGAGGCAGAGGCAAGCATATTTTTCTGAGTTCCATGGTAGCCTGTTCTACATAGTGAGTTCAAGCCAGTCAATGCTCCACAATGAGAGCCTGTCTTAAAAACACCAATGTGAAGTGAAGGAAAAATGAGCAGAAACTAGGCTGAAGAGGGTTAGAGTGGGAAAAGCCCAGGCACCACCAGTGTATAGCTGTGAGATATTAGGATTGAGACCTAGCATCCATTCCTGACACCTTTAATACCTTGGCACAACCTCTGTCCTCCATCCTACTGGAAATGGCCCCTGTCTCTATGCCTGGAGCATTCTAACCTAACAGTAGCTCTCCCTGTATGTTGGGTTTAGGTTGGCTCTTTGTCTTTCTAGTTCTGAGGTTGTCTTTCACATCGATTAGATGGATCTGCCTCTTGCTTGCTTACTGGAGATTCAGAATCCCAGCGCAGAGCCTATACTTAGAGTTTTTAAGATCTGATCTGCAGCTTGAAGGTGGTGACATGACTTTAAATACAGTGCTCTGGAGGCAGAAGCACTCAGATCTCTGAGTTTCAGGTCAGCCAGGGATATGCAGAGAAACCCTTTAAAAATAACCTGAAATATATAAATAAATGAATTAAGATGTTAATTAAAAAAATAAAATAGAGAAAACTTGAAGTGAAGCCATGAGAGGGATAATGCAAATGTCCCTTCTGGAAGTCAATGGAAGTGTTCTGAGCTTTCTGATAAAGTCACTGATTACCTCCCTCTGAACTACCAGTCCCATTGTTGACTTTTCATCTAGGCACAAAGCTAAGGAAGGCAGATGGCAAACTCACCATTTCCTGATCATAAGTAGGGTTCCTGCTGCCTACGAAATTTCTTTTTTTTTTTAAACTTATTTATTTATTTATTATATGTAAGTACACTGTCGCTGTCTTCAGACACCCCATAAGAGGGCATCAGATCTCATTACAGATGGTTGTGAGCCACCATATGGTTGCTGGGATTTGAACTCATGACCTCCGGAAGAGCAGTCAGTGCTCTTAACCACTGAGCCATCTCACCAGTCCGCCTACAAAATTTCTAAGACTATCTATCTAGTGCATTTTGTCTTCTGCTACTGAGGACTAGTAGAGTTGCATCTATCTCCTTTGACCTGCTGGGCTGATGCAGCCATTGTCCTTCCAGAAACAGGGCTCTTTGGTTATCCCCTTGTATACATGGGAAGGAAAGTGATGAGCCAAGTTCAGCCACGTGATGTTTGGTATAGCTGGGTTTTAGATTCCAAATCTGCAATCATCAGTCAGTGATGTTCCCTCCACTACTTAAATACAGCTCTCTGACCACAGTTCTGGTTGTTTCCAGGCATGAATAATACATCATCATGGGAATCCCAATGAACATGAGAACTGGGTCCTTGAAGCTCTTGCACATGGCCATCAGGGGCCTGAGATCAACCAGGAGGTCTTCATGTACAAATTCCACATGCCTCTTGTCCCATAGGTTATGGCAAGAGGTCAGCATTCCTGACCTTGATTCCTTGCCCTAAGTGCAGCTGAATGGAGAAACCTTTATGTCACTAGAGTAGATGTCTGTATGACATACCATGATCAGACAAGGTTTATGACCTCAACAGGAGTTCCTTGGATGGGGGGATTGAGAATCTGTTACCTGAACTGAGGTGTGTCAGCACTGTTGCTCGGCCTGCTCAGTGCCATTCCACCTCACTCTGTCCCTGCTGAGGACCCCAAGTTGTGCCCACACCTGCCTATGGGCCGGGTCTAGGCCCACATAGGCCAGGACACAGTTCTGGTTACCCACTCCTCAGTTATGCAGGCCTTTTCACTGAAGTACTCATGTGAATACATTACCATCACCTCATTACTGTCACTGGTCACCTCTTACTGAGAGCAGCAGTTCCTTGTCTACACTGAGTCTGACAATAAATCTGGTCTTGGGGAAATATACCAAAGTACTCATCAAGAATGGAGGTCACCTGAACTCCATCCTGTACTAAAGTCTTGAGGGTGGGTGTAGGAATTATCATGTGTGGTTAAATAGCCCACCAGAGAGTGGAGTAGGGGAGAGATCAGTTGTAGGGAGAGTAGGGGAGAGAGAAGGAAGATTGTCTGGGATACAGGGACAATCTCTTGGATCTGCCAGAGACTTGGGATGAGGAGAGGCCATAGAAGGTCTAAGGTGGTGACTCTAGCTGAGATTCTTAGCAGCAGCGAATATGGATATTGAAGTGTCCACTTACTGTAACCTTCACAAGGGAAGAATAAGGACAGTATTCCACCCACAGAGCCTTCCACCCAAAATGTGTCCTGCCTACAAGATGTACAGGGACAGATTAGGGCCAGAGACTAAGGGAATGGCCAACCCACAAGTTCCCCATATTGGGACCCATCCCATGGGCAAGAATCAATTCCTAACACAATTAATGACACTCTGTTATGCTTACAGAGGAACCTAGCATAACTTTCCTCTGAGAGGCTCTACCCAACAGCTGTCTTAGTCCCTTGAAGGGAAAGTCATGCAGAGACTCACACCCAGACAGTAGATGGACATCAGGGAGTCTTAAGGAAGAGGTGGGAGAATAATGGTGGTACCCAAATAAGGCAAGGATTCCATAGGAAGAGCAACAGAGTCAACCGATCCGGACCCTTGGGGCTCCTAGAGACTGAATAAAGGACCGAAGAGTGAGCACGAACTGGTCCTAAGCCCCCTGCACATATATGGGAGATGAGCAGCTTGATCTTCATGTTGGTGCCAACAACAACAACAACAAAATGGAACAGGGACTGTCCCTGAGCCTGTTGCATACTGCCAGTAGATCCTGCCCCCTAAACATACAGCTTTGTCTGACATCAGTGGGAAAGAAAGTGCCTAGTCCTAGAGGAACTGTTATGCCCAGGTCTCGGGAACCCCAAGAGATCTCAAAGCATTGCCATATCCACTGTAGAGATACATAAGAGCCCTTTATTTCAAACCCAGGTTTGGACTGCAAGTTGCACAAAGCGAACTTGCAGGCCCATGTCTTGGAGTGTAGGGCATATATACAAGCAGGTTACATAGAGGGAGGGAAGTGGCGGATAAGGGAAGCTGTAATGTTTTTACAAACCAGTCGCAGCTGCCTGGGAACTCTTAATTGGCATAATTTCTCTCTAAGGATGTATGGTTTTTGCTTTTCCCAAAGCCATAAGCCACCTGTGTTAGGGAGTGTTTGGCCATCCATCAGAGAGGGTGCCAGCTTCAGGCGACACGGAGAGAGACTGCTGCGCTGTATTTGTTTATCTGTTCTCAAACTGAGAACATCATTCCCAGGATGTTGGTGCTATTAGAGTGAGGATTTGTGGCTTTTGGTGCTGGCTGCATCTTTTGGGAGGGTCACGTGGTGGGAAGGGGGCTTTTATGGAGGGGGTGTTGAGGGGGAAGGGGGAAGCGCTGCGGTGAGTGCCAGTCTGCTAGGCTGCTGGGGAAGTGCTGAAGCAGGCACTGGCCTTTTCACTTGGCTCCTTCAGAACCTAATGTGCGAAGTGGGGAGATGGGGTTATGGAGTGTAGGGTGAATGGAGTGTTGGAGGGGTGGTTAGTATGGGGGTGGGAAGTGGGAGTTTGGGGCAAATGGGGGTGTGATGGAGAACATTGTAGGCTGATACCCAAAGGTGGCTTCTCCTTCTAAAGGGAATGGAGGGAGGACTTGTGTGAGGGGGTACTGGGAAGAAAGAAAGGGCTGATATTGTGTTGTAAAGTGAATAAATAAATTTAATAAAAAAATTTAGCTCACTAGATTCAGTTGGTCATCTTGATGTAATCTCTAACCAAGGAAGTGGTATGTCTCTGATGACTTCTGTCTAGCCCTTTGAAGGGATCAGTGGGGTTGACCTCAGCAGCTGACACTTGATGCTGGAACAGCATCACTCCAGGAAGGCAGAATTTGTCATAGGCATAGTACTATGCTAGCAGCGATAGATATTACTTAGAAGTTCAGCTGTCGATAGCCACTTTTATTTGGTCTCCGTGTAAATCTAAGGTAAGACAAGAGCAACGTCCTTATTCTAGAAAGATCACTTCCTCTTCCTCTCCCTAGATGACTATGGTAAGTTCCTCTCAGTAGGAAAGGATTGGTAGGCGAGGCCTTGGAGGTAGGATGGGGCTTTGTTTTTTGTTTTTTGTTTTGAGACAGATTCTCATGTATCCCAAGCTGTCCTCAACTTAGCTTTGCAGGTTTATATTGAGCTTAGATCATCCTGCTTCGACTCACAAGAGCTAGGATTACAAGTGGGAGCTCCAAAGCCAGTGAGGACAGCACTAGTCACTAAGCCCTTGGCTTCCTACGTGGTAGGCAGTCACGTGGTCAACAGAGCTGTATTTACAGTATTGTAAATACAATACTGGGTGACTTTTTTCTTTTTCTAGGCATAATCTTCAGTGTAGCTAACCTAGGTCCCTAACCAGCCCTGCTTTGGCAGCATTGGTGCAGAGAGGAGAGTACCACACTGGGCCCAAGGACTTTTCACTTGGTGGCTCCACTATTTCAGTTTCCCCTGACAACAGTTCATCACACTGATGGCAATTCCATGATGGCTGAATTCTCTATCTGCTAAGGAATTGTGGAGTAGCTTTTAAAAATTAATCACATTTTTTTTCTCTGACAGTACCCCCTAACTCACATCTCACACTGCAACGAGTCCTGCTGGTGCTTCCTGAATGTGCTTTCAAGCACCTGTAGATGATGAGACAGGTGATCTTCCTCTTCCACATTCACCCTGGGGTGATTTCTCAGTACTATTTAATTGCTCATATTGTTGAATAGAGGTATTCGACTATGGAATGAGATACTCCTGGGCAGGGTTTGAAAAGAACTCACTCAGTTTCCCACTTTTGAAGTGCCAAGGTGTTTCCAATCGAGCCTAGCGCAACCTGTCTTGCAAGGAGGAGTTGCTCATTGGCTACGGTCTAGGAGAGTCTTCTGGAAAGGGCACCTCGGTTTCTGGTGAATACAGGGAGAACATTATCAGGGAGCTGTTCCCCATGATACCAGCAGTCCATTCTCTGGACAGTATATTGTATCCTGGGGAACCCATGGCATCCCCTGTGATGTCACCAGTGTTGTGACATCAACTGTTTTCAGGATATTCAATAAGTGCCTACAGAGTTTCACTCTGTCATGTTTTCAAGAGACTGAGGAGTGTACTTTGGAGAGAGAATGGGGAGCATAGAGAGATAGATAGAGACAGAAGGAAGCTGGACTTCCATCTGAGAGTAATCCAGCAAGAAAAAGTGGTCCTGGGGAAGACACAGTGAATCTTGGTAAGAAGGTGCCAAACTTCCCGGAGGAGGTGGGCTTGAGCTAGGTTCTCCAATAATGGGGTACTGGAATTGGAGCCTCTATGAAGTAAATATTCTGGTACATATTGTAACTATTGAAAGTCAAGGATTCCAAAACATTAGTTTGTCCAGCACAAAGCCAGGATCTGTAAGACCAAAGGTGTTCAACAGTGAGCTCGTATCTTTTTTTCTTACAGGGAATTGGTTGTATAATATGGGAACAAAAAGAGATCACCAGGGTCAAGTACTGACTAATGTTTCCCAGCTTTAGGAGAACATCACTGAACTTTACTCCCAATGGTTTCATTTAGGTACAGTGGCTTCCTGACTGTAGTAGCAGGGAGAGGAATGTGCTTCTGGCTATGTGACCTTATGTTATTAAAATTCTTCTGACAAACTCTCATTGAGAGTAGTCTCTTAGGTTTCTGAGTAAGCTCTTGTGGGTGGCAGGCATTTCTCTAGTACAGGCAAACAACTGTCAGGGGCAGTGGACCAAGACAGAGAGTGGATCCTATTGCCAGCTCATGGGTGTTTTGATCTTTCAGTGGGGTGAATTGATCAGTCTGTTGACCATGTTCTGCTACTGCATGCCTTTAAATCCACAGTCATGGGCCTAAAGTGACATGACAGGAGATCTGGGCATCTCTACAGCACTTGGGTGCTTGTGGACTGCACCATTTTTTTTTTCCTGGCTTCTCAAAACACAGGCTTGAGAGCTCTGAAGCCAAATTGCACCCTGTGCAGTTGTTAATAAGCATGGAGAGGCCATCTCTGTCGTCATCATAAGCATGTGTAGGGAGGCAGAGGAAACAACCAGATGATTTGGTACTCTCTTCTATACAGAATGATGGGAGAGCTGAGATCCACACAGAAGGCATCTCAAGTATGGCCCAAAATCTTTGGGATGTCATTGGGTTTCAGGAATTCTTTTTCTTTAGGCCTCAAGGTGGTCTGTTCATCCTCTATGTTTTCTCACTATGAAAGTTCACTGTGGTCTTCTTCCTACAGAGGCTGAAGCACATGCACCACTCACCCTGTCTTAATTAGGGTTTTAGTGCTGTGAACAGACACCATGACCAAGGCAACTCTTATAAGGACAACACTTAATTGGGGCTGGCACACAGGTTTAGAGGTTCGGTCTATTTTCAAGGCAGAAGCATGGCATTGTCCAGGCAGGTATGGGACAGAAGGAGCTGAGAATTCTCCATCTTCATCTGAAAGATGACAACTTCTCTAGGAGAAGACTGGCTCCTAGGGATGAAGGTCTTAAAGCCCATGCCCACAGTAACACACTTCCTCCAACATGGGCACACCTACTCCAACAAAGCCACATCTCTGGCCCAAGAATATTCAAACCATCACACATCCCAACCCTACTCACTAAGAAGGTGAAGAAGGAATTGGAGAGGCTGACTACACAACTTCAGGTGATGACCAGGGAGAGAAATGAGCTGCGAGATCACCAAATCTTCATCACTGAAGGATCCTTGGACAATAGGTAATCATTGTCTCAAACTCTGTGGTGTCAGGAAGTCTTGGGTCTGCAATGTCACCCTCATCTTTTCCTTTGGAGATCTTGGTTTCTAGGAGTCTGTGCCCCCCTCGAAGATGTCCCTGTGTCCAGCCTCATGTCCCTAAATGCTTCTCAGAGGAGAGGCATACTTGAAGCTTGGGCAAGAGATGGGAAATGGTCTTCAGCTTCCTCTAATAAAAGCCAGAGCCTGTGGTCGGAGTAACAGAACTGAGAGATTGAGGCAGTAGAGAGTGAGTTCCCAGCATACATTTGGAAAGGCCTTGACAGGTAATGGACTGTGTGAGATTCTGTTTTGAGTTTGTGATGAGTCTTCTAGTTGCCTGGCAGGTATTGAGAGTTGAAAGCTCCTGGTAGCTCCTGGAAAGAACCTGGTCCTACTTTTTCCCCTCTGAGTGCTTGACTATAAGGCTTGGGCTCATTGCTGTTCTCCTCTGGTCTTTGGCCTTATACTCTTGAGACATTACACCATGCATTTCTACTGTGTCCCATTGTTATCTCTCTCTTCTCTCTACCATGTCTGTGACTCTGTCTCTATCTCTACCCTGTGTGTGTGTGTGTGTGTGTGTGTGTGTGTGTGTTTTCTCATGCATGTACCCACAAGCCCAACTATATGTTTGCATATTTATGTGTCCCTCCAGACTTTGGTATCCAGGGGTCTGCTTCTTGGCCTGAGGATTTGTCTGTCTCACAGTTTCAAGGTGATGACAGTGCTGAGGTCTGGGAGCCCCACTTTAAACAGCACTTCTCTTGGCCTGTGTGGTCATATTTTCATCAAATTTGAACTCCTTCAGTAGTTCATAAAGCTCCCCTTATGCTGGGGTCTCAACTGAGAATTATGTGCAATGTCTACCTCTGCAGTAATGATTACCCAGGATCTGGAAATCCTGTTGTGAAAACAGGAGAAATGAAATGGCAAGTTTCTGGTGGGCCAAGACCTGTGTTGTAAGCTCCTGAGACTATAATGGGATAGACTGTCCCTTGGAACTTATTGAGTGACACATGCAGCCAGGGCACCCTCCACCCCAACACCTAGGCTCTCCTTGCTTGGGGCCAGGATAACAAGGTTCATAAGCACTAGGATGTCTCAGTATATAGGTATAGAAAGTGGCTATCTGTGGGCTGTGGCAGTCCTGGGCACAGGCTAAGTTATCATCCTGGGGTTCAGCTTTGACCTCAGGTCCAATCCCATCTTTGACATTGAAATTGGAGCATAAGCATGTCATGTCCAGATTCATACCTTGAACAATCATGGACAGGTAGAGATTCCTCTTTGTTTTGGAGGAACATGGATCCCTATTGGTTTGGGAGACTTCAGAATTTGTTTATCCTGTCCTGAATGGAACATTCTCTGTTTTTGATCCTTTTTGTGCAACTGTCAAGGATTTATTGGGATGTTTTGTAGGCCTTCATGGGAATTATGGCCCTGGAAGGTTAATGGGATCTGGGAGTAGGAATGGCAGGAGGTGGCTGTGGATCTTACTGTGCAGCGTGTGTTTCCAGCAACCTGCACAACTGGCTTCTGATGGAGCCATCTCAGCTGAAGAAGAAGATGGACATACTGAGGCAGGCAGTACTTATGGGAATTGAAACTCTTTTATAATGAACAGGAGGAGACCAGCAACTACCAGACAAGGCATCAGCAGGTAGGGACAGGCAACTGGGTCAGGCTAATATCTCACACCATATGTCCATTGGACTTCCGGTTCATTGAACCACCTCTGCTTCAACCCATCCCCTTTCTAATTCACACTCCCAACCAGCCACCTACCTCATGTAATGTGATTGTTCATTTCTCTGTGCATTCACAAAAGTTAGTGTCTTGTGAGAAACTGAATTATTGGCAAGCATATCCAGCTGCCCTGTTTGAAGATGCAGTCCAGTGAGGAAGATGGGCAAAAAATGTGGAAAAAAAAATATATATATATAATCTCCATCCATATCCTCAGGATAGGTTGGGTGCTAATCCCTGAGCTTTGGTGAGTTCTGAGTCCTGTGAGTCCTTTGTATGGCAGGGGTCATGAATATTACAGTTAGGAAGCAGTTTGCAGGGAGAGCCTAGTGCAAATGTCAAATAAGTACTTCTCTTTGTTAATTTGCATGTTCTGTGGTTTTCTCATTTCTTCTCCTTGCTCAATTCTTGGTTCACACTGACAGAAGCCCCAGTAGCAACTCTTCAGCTCTGTTTTCTGTGAGTGTTGCTGGAGAGTTCTCTTTTCCTGGAGCGTCTAGTCTGGACCTGACTACATGACCAGGAATGTGGGAACAACTTTTTTTTTTTCTCAAACATCAGTTTATTGAGCTTCCTTATAAAATACAAGTGAAGAATTACTTTGAGAGTTTTTGAGTTACCCAAAAACAAATACATAATGGCAAGGTCTCTCTCCACATGATAGATGAGACCATGTAGAAAATAGATGCTATAGCCCTTTTAATCCATGGGGAACAACTTTTGAAGGGCTTCTGGATTGGTTTGGAGATTTGTGGATTCAGGGAAAAACATTCTTTAATCACCTCCATATAGTCTGACAAAGCACAGAACCCCCCTCTCAGCAGATTTCCCAAGGGATGGATAGCAGAGTTCTGAATCTCTTCTGAAAGAGCTGGAGTGCTTTGTCTAAATGCCCATGCTCATCTCCAATGATATTGCTTCTTGCTAAATTCTCTCTCTCTCTCTCTCTCTCTCTCTCTCTCTCTCTCTCTCTCTCTCTGTGTGTGTGTGTGTGCGTGTGTGTGTTTGTGTGTGTGTTGTGCTTCACACATGTGCATTGGGTTTGTTCTTGACAGTCTCTACTGTGAAACAGGGATTTTTACTTCTCCAGAAGCTTGCTGGGGGAAGTGTCCGGCTTGGCTGACCAGTAATCTCTTGGGATACTCGTGTGTGGTTGCTCTTGTATGAAAAGCCTCTGCATTTCTGTGTATAACCGCCCACTCAGGACACAATCTTCTATTGAACAACACATGGATGGATGAAATGCTTCAGTATGTGCTGAAGCAGGAGGAGATGGCCACCAAGCAAGAAGAGTTATCAGAAAAGATGTAGCATCACTTTGAGCTCCTCCAGATGAGGTAGAAGCCCAGGATGAGAGAAAAGGGTAGAGCCAACTGGGTCCCTTGTACCTGGGTTCTCTGTCTTTTATGAGCTTCTGCTCATCAGCAAGACTAGAGCCACTGATATGAAAAGAATACCTCAAAATATTGTGCTGCTCTACCCAAGAATTTCTGTTGATACTTTCTGTGTATGAGCCATTGTGATGGCCTTCTCTCATCTCTGTGTTCTTTCTGAGCAGGCTGTTCTTGAACACAGAGATCTGCCTGCTTCACCCTCCAAAGTCACAGAATCTCAAGGTGTACATCCTTGGCTGAAGTTACATTTTACGTAGGAACATGCCCTGTAGAGAATAGATTACTATTTAACAGTGATCTCTGCAGTGTTTAATCAGTTCTTTGAAAAGGGTTTTCTGGATAGGTTAATTAGTTTCCATGATAAACCCAGACAAGGTTTATTGTAGATCTGCTGCAGGAATGGTTCAGATCCTTTACAGGGGTGTTCTGTAACAAGACTTCCATAGAGAGTCAGAATGCAGTTTCTGAGCTTAGTCCTAAGGAATTTCAGGTTTTTGTTTGGTGTCAGATCCTGTGCAGGACCATTGTTCTCAGACATAACACTGGAGAAATGCTGCTCCAGCATGACAGGCTCTATCTTGCATTTTGCTTGGGTGCAAGGTGCCTCCTGAGCAGGACTGAACTATCTCCATGACCTTGCTCAGGTGCCAAGGATGTAAAACTGTAGTATATTTCTCTAATGCTGCCACCCATTATTAACTCACCATAAATAATTGTATATCTCTCATATGCTATCTACTGTGGTAGGCTACCTTTACAAAATGATGTACCTGGACTGGAGGAGAAAGTCTAGTAGAACAGAGAACATACAGTAGCTCGATCAAATTCTTTCCTGTGTTTAAGGCTGAGATAATTTGTAGGCCCAGCTACTGTGTGAGTCTTACTCATTTGGGGCTATGAACAATGACTTCAGGTAAATGATCCATGTTGAGTGATCAGTACAGTTAGTTAAGGTAGTGGGAGGTAGTAGCCTGACAACTAACATGGCAGGTCCCTACCAAGCCAGTGGCTTAACTGCCTTCCTCTCCCAGATCTGAGAAACTGCAGCATGAGATGGTACTGGCCACATCCCAGAAGAGAGCGTACTGCAGAATGACCCGTTGCAACAGGAGCAATCTGCTGACCCCACCTCCACCACCACCAACCACAGAATCCCTTGGATGGATTTTCTTCCATACATTTTTTGTGAATAGGCCCTAATTTTATGTAGCCGGTGAGTTACCAAGCCTTGCATCTGAGTCTGCTTCCCTTTGATTTTCTGACAGCTCTCCTTTGAGAGAATTGAGGTGATTGCCCAGCCATGAAGTGTTCAACACTAGGCACAGGCTGCAGGCCGGTGCTGCTAACTCTGCAGTGAGAATGCTTCTCAGCGTAACTGTGTGTTTGGGTTTCTGTTTTCTCTTTTTAGATGTTTTGGTTTTGTTATTGTGGTGTTGTACGTGCTTGGTATTGTTTTTCAGAATTTGGCAAGTCTTCATATTGACTGCTCTTTAAATGTCCATTTAAAATGTTATATGAATAATAAATTGATCTCTACCTTCTTACTCTTTTTTATATTGTGGATTTTTTATTCCTCCAAATTTAAAAGTTTTGTATACAATATGGAAAATTCTTATAGCTATATTAAAGAGAATTATTTTATCCAAAATTTACATAGAATTTAAATTATACATGACATAAAACATAATTTGCACTTGAAAATATAACAATCCATTGGAGACCTGCCACACCAGGACCATCTCCAATACCTACTACAACAAGAACATCCAGGGACCAAAACTGTCCAGGTGGCTAAAGGCCCTGGAAAGAACACAATCAACAAGAGCCAGGTTAATATGACACCTTCAAAGTACAAGTACACACCAACACAACAAGCCATAGATCTGAAACACAACAAAATGATCTTAAATTCAATCTTATGAAGTTGATAGAGGCCTTTAAAGAGGAAATTCATTAAAACAGGAAAATACAATGAAACAGATAGAGAAAAGACATACAGGAAAATACATTTAAACAGCTGAATTTAAAAAAAAAAAAAAAAAAAAAACTGTACAAGACCAGAAAGTAGAAATAGAAGCAATAAAGAAAACACTAACTGAGGAAATCCTGGAGATGAAAAACCTAGGGAAGAGAACAGGAACAACAGATGCAGCATCATCAACAGAATACAAGAAATGGGAGAGAGAATCTCAGACATAGAAGATACAAAAGAAGACATTGATACATCCATCAGAGAAAGTATTAAAGCTAAAACTTTCCTGACACAAAACATCCAGGAAAACTGGGATGGCATGAAAAGACCTAATAATAATAGAAATAGAAGAAGGTGAAGAATCCTAGCTCCAAGGCCCAGAAAATATTCTCAACAAAATCATAGAAGAAAACTTTCCCAACCTAAAAAAAAAAAAAAAGTCTGTAAACATGAAAAGCTTATAGAACACGAACTAGATGGACCAGAAAAATCCTCCTGGCACATAATAAAACAAAAAAATCTATAGAAAAAAGAAAGAATAGTTAAAATGGTAAGGGGAAAAGACCAGGTAACATAAAAAACAGATCTATTAGAATTACACTTGATTTCTCAACAGAGACTTCAAAAGCTAGAAGGGCCTGTACAGATATCCTGCAACCACTAAACCACCAAAGGTGCCAACCTAGACTACTTTACCCAGTAAATAAATCACCATAGAGGGAGAAAACAAGATATTTGAAGACAAACCCAAATTCAAACAATATCTACAAATCCAGCCCTATAGAAAGTGGTAAAAGGAAACTCCAACTCAGCAGGGATAACTACATTCAAGAAAACACAGGAAATAAGTAATTCAGTACCAGTAAAAACAATGAAATCACACACAAAATTACACAACACACACACACACACACCACCACCACCACCACTACCAGCAGCAGCAGCAGCAGCAGCAGCAGCAGCAGCAGCAGCAGCAGCAGCAGCAGCAGAATGGTCCAAAAGCAGGATACATCATTCTGCTGCATACAAGAAAATTATCTCAGCCATAAAGGTAGATATTACTTCAGAGTAAAGGCTGGATAAAAGTTTTCATGTAAATGGACCCTAGAAGAAAGTTGGAGTAGCCATCCTTATATCTAGTAAAATAGATTTTGAACCAAAATTACTCAAAAGAGAAAGGGAAGGAGACTTCATACTCAAAGGAAAAATCTACCAAAATGATATCTCAATTCTGAACATCCATGCCCCAAATACAAGGGCACTCACTTTTGTAAAAGAAACATTGTAAAGCTTAAATAGCACATCAAACCTCACACATTAATTGTGGAAGGCTTCCAACAACACACTCTCACCAATTTACAAATCATCTAAACAAAAACTAAGCAGATAAACAGACATTATGAATCAAATAAACCTAACATATCTATAGTATACTTTACCCCAAAACAAAATATGCCTTCTCAGTATTTCATGACTTCTCCAAAATTGACTATATAGTCAGTTATAAATCAAACCTCAGCACACTCAAGAAAATTGAAATAATGCCTTGTTTCTCTTATCAGACTACCGTAAGAAAAGCTGTATATCAATATAAACAATAGTAACACTGGAAAGCCTACCTATTTATGGAAATCTAACAACTCTCTACTCAACGGTCTCTGGGACAGGAAAGAAATAAAGAAATGACTTTCTAGAATTCAATGAAAATGAAGGCACAACAGACTCAAATTGAAGGGACACAATAAAAGCAGTGCTAAGAGGAAAGTTCATAGCACTAGGTGCCTTCATAAAGAAATTAGAGAATTCCCATATCAGCAATTCAAAAGTACACCTGAAAGCTCTAGAAACATGAAGCAAGCCCGGAAAAGAGGGGTAGAAGGCAGGAAATAATAAAAATCAGGGCTGAAATCAGTTAGAAACAAGGAAAACAATACAAAGAATCAACAAAACCAAGAATTGGTTCTTTAAAAAAAAAAACAAAAAACAAAAAACAAGAAGATAGACAAACCCTTAGCCAAATTAACTAAAAGGCAGAAAGACTGTATCCAAATTAACAAAATTAACAAAACCAGAAATTAGGGAATCATAAGTTAGGGAAATTTAAAGAATCTTTATGTCTTAGTTCAAAAGCCTGCACTTCTCATACTTGCAAAATCAATGAAATGAATGATTTTCTAGACAGACACCACTTACCAAAGTTAAATCAAGATCAGGTAAGCCATCTGAATAATCCTGTAACCCCTAAGGAAATAGAAGCACTCATTGAAAAAAATCTCCAAACCAAAAAGAGGCCTGGGCAAGATGATTGTGGAACAGAATTCTACCAAACAGTCAAGAGCCAATGCAACATTCCTCAAACTACTCCACAAACAGAGACAGAGGGAACATTGCCACACTCATTCTATGACGCCTCAGTCACCTTGATAACTCAGCTACACAAACACTCATCAAAGTAAGAGAATTTCAGACCAATTTCCCTTATGAACATTGATGCAAAAATCTTCAATATTCACAAACAGAACCCAAGAACACATCAGAGACATCACCTACCATGACAAAGTAGGCTTCATCTCAAGGATGCAGCAGAGATGGTTTAATATAGGACAACCTAAGAGTGACATCCACCATATAAACAAACTGAAAGAAAAAAACCATATGATTATCTCCTTAGATTCTAAAAAAGTCTTTGACAATATCCCAAACCCCTTCATGTTAAAAGTCTTGGAGAGATCAGGGATGAAATAAAAACCTACCTAAACACAGTAAAATCAATATAAAGCAAGCTGATAGCCAACTTCAAATTAAATGGTGAGAAATATAAGATAATTCTACCTAAATTGGGGACAAGAAAAGGCTGTCCACTGTCTTCCTGTCTCTTCAGTGTAGCACTTGAATTTCTAGCCATAGCAATAAGACAATAGAATGAGTCAATGGGATACAAATCAGAAAGAAGTCAAAGTATTGCTACTTTGCAGATGATGTGATAGCAAGAGAGCTCCTACGGCTGATAAATACCTCCAGCAAAGTTGCTGGATACAAAATAAACTCAAAGAACTTTCGGTAGCCCCTCTTTAACACAAATGTTAAATGTGCTGAGAAAGAAGTTATGCAAACAGTACTCGGACAATAGCCACAAACAATATAAAGTATCTTGGTGTAACTCTAACCAACCAAGTGAAAGACCAGGAGGACAAGAAAGTCTCTGAGGAAGAAATGGAAGATATCAGAAGATGGAAAGGTCTTCTATGCTTTTGCATCTGTACATTTTACATAGTGAAAATGTGCATCTTACCAAAAGGATGTTTTTTACTTCCATCCATTTGTCTGCAAATTTCATGATGTCCTTGCTTTTAATAGCTGAATAGTATTCTGCTGTGTAAATGAACCATGTTTTCAGCACCCATTCTTTGGTTGAGGGGTATCTGGATTGTTTCCAGTTTCTGGCTATTGTGAACAAAGCTGCTGTGAACATAGTGGAACACTTCTCCTTGTGACAAGGTGGAGAATCTTTTGAGATGCCTCCTGCAAAGTGGCTGGATACAAAACAAACGGAAACAAATCAGTAGTCCCCCTCATGAAAATGTTAAATGTGCTGAGAAAAAATAACGGCTATGAACATAGTGGGACAAGTCTCCTTGCAATATGGTGGGGAGTCGTTTCTGTATATACTCAGGAGACATACAGCTGGATTTTCAGGTAGAACTATTTCCAGTTTTCTGAGAGTGAAGATTGGACTAGTCACTGAGCCCTGGGCTCCCTACATGCTGGCCAGTGATTCTGTCAACCGAGCTATGTCTATAGCTGTTATCCTCTGCTCTCAGCCTGTTTATTATTAAGTAGAATCTCACTGTGTAACTCAGAGAGGCCTGTAATCATGTAATCAGTCCTGCTTTGGTACATTTGTTCCACAGAGAACAACACACTCAGCCACAGGGAAGCTTCTCTTGTTGACCACTATTTAGGTTTCCTCTGACAACAGTTCGACATCACAGAGTTGCCGGCACCCTGATGGCTGCCTTCTGTATCTGATAAGACATCTTGGGGAAATTCTCAAAGGCTAACAGCACATGGCTCCTGCAGGTTCTTCCTGGATGTGCTTTCAAGCACCCTTACATAGGAGACAGATGATCTTTCCTTCTCCACTCCTGATGCTGTGACTTCTCAGTGTTATTTAATTGCTTATATAGATGAACAGGGGTATTTTGAAGGAGGAATTAGATTCTCCAGGACAGACTTCTGAAAGACTCCATTCTCCAGCTTGGAAGAACTACTATGTTTCCAATCAAGCCCTAATCAATCTCTGGCATTGGAAGGAGGAGGTGCTCAATGGCTATGCACAGGAGTATCTCCTGAAGAGGGCACCTCAGTTTCTAATCAGTACAGACAGAGCATTAGCAGAGAGGCAAAGGGTGGCTCCCATGACACCAGCAATCCCTCCTTTGGACACTGAATTGTATCCAGGAGAGCTTTTGGTATCCCTTGTGATGTCACCTGTGTTGTAGCAACACCAACTGCTCTTAGTGCATTCAATCAGTACCCATACAGTTTATCTATACGCCTGTTTGCAAGACTGAGGAGTTCAGTCAGGAGAGAGCTGGGGAGCATGAGAGATCAGAGAGGCAGAAGGAAGCTGGACTTCCATCTCAGTGTAAAACAGCAAAGAGGAGGAGGTCCTGGGGAAGACACATTGAGTCCTGGGTTGGGGCAGGAGCTGCACTTCCTGGAGAAGGTGGGCTTGAGCTGGGCTTTCCATCAATGGGGCACAGGAAATGAAGGCTTTGAGAACCTAATGAATGTCCCTGCTTATCATAATTCCTTAAATACAAGGATGCAGAAAATTTGTTACTCCATCTCCAAAGGTACTTGCTCACAAGGCCAACACAGTTACTCTGGGAGCCCCAAGATTTTATTATTAAGGGCATTTGGGGTGTAACATGAAGACAGAAGGAGAGATTCAGGAGTCAGGGAGGGACTAATGTTTCTCAGGTTAGTGTTGGGCATCACAGCACTTCACTCCCAGTTGCTTCTTTTAGGTGCAGTGCTATCTGTCAGTCGTAACAGAGAAATCTGCTTCGGGATCTGGGACCTTATGTTCTCACAGCTCTTGTGACTAGCTCTTCCTGAGAGTGATCTCTTAGATTTCTGAATCAGCTGCTGTGGGGTACAGGCGTTGGATCTAGTGCAGCCAAAACAAAGGTCAGAGGCAGTGGACACACACACAGACTGGAATCTTGCAAGCTCAGCAGTGTTTTAGTCTTTCCAGTAAGGCAATTGATCAGACTGTCGAACATGCTCTGCCCCTGCATGACCTGTTTTAAATGATAGTTCAAAATGATTTTATTATAAAATTTTTAAAAGTCCAAATAATAATAATTTTGGATTGATAAATACATTATGCATATGCTCATATCTGTTCATTTAATAGGAAATTCAGAAACTTTTAGTTTTGGTCTAACACAAGAGAAACTTGGGAAGAAGCAAGAAATTCTTTTTGGAAATAATTTAAAACATCTATGTGTAAACAAAGCAGTAAGTAGTGAACACATGGAATGAATCCAATTTTCAAATTGTGGGGATTACAAGCTAGACTCAGATAAAGCAAGAAAATTGAAAGCATTACGTTTTCCTGTATTTAAATATTTGAAAATCAGCAAATCCAATTCAACAAATATGCAAACAAAAGTATACAATAACCAAGGAGGCATTTTCCAGTTACATATGATTCATTTGAAATTAAAAAGAAATTCATGTAATCCATTACAATGGGAGGAAAATGAAGAAAGTTATATGATTTTATGGGTAGATATAAGAATAGTTTTACAAGTGTGACACATGTTTGGGATGGACACTCCCAGTAAAAGGGGAATACAGAGAATTTAGCAATATGGTATTTTCGCAGAAGTCAACTAAAATCACCTCTAACAGTAAGAATCTGGAAGATTCTTCATGAAGATTGGGAATGAAAAAGATCTCTCACTGTAACATCTCAGACTTATTGCAATAAGTCAAATGTAATGTAGAAATTGTACTAATTGCTAATGAAAGAGTAAAACTATCAATTTGGATAAGACATTATTGTCTCCTTGGATTGTCCAAAGGAATTCATTTCATAGAGTATTATAGAAAACAATTACATCACTATTATCAAAGATAGTTAAGGTAACATACAGAAGTTAGTTGGTTCTTTTTCTATGCTAGTGATTAACATGTAGAAAAAATTAAAATGTTATGTTACACTTAGCATGTTTAGCAAGAAAAATAAAAAAAACTGGAGTATAAACCTGACAAAGTATACATTAAACTTATATAAGCACAACTAAAAATTCTCAGATAAGTAAACAAAAAGGAGTAGAAAGGTATTTCATAATCATGGCTAAGAAGACTCAATTTGACCATGTTACTAGTTTTTATTAAATTGTATGGATAATTCAAAGAACATATGTAATTTTCTTATTTATTTATTCATTTATTTTTTTAAATGTAGTGCTGTTTTTTTATTATTGGATATCTTATTTACATTTCAGATGTTATTCCCTTACCCCATTTCTCCCCCACTCAGAAACCCCTTATCCCATCTCCCCTCCTCCTCCTTCTATGAGGATGTGCCCCCACCCAGCCAGCAACTCCCATCTCCCCTTCTCTGCCTTCTATGAGGATGTGCCCCCACCCAGCCAGCAACTCCCATCTCCCAGCCCTCAAATTCTCCCACAGTGGGACATTCAGGCTTCATGGGACCAAGGACTTCCTGTCCCACCTATGCCCAACAAAGCCATCCTCCCCTACATCTACAGCTGGGGCCATGGGTCTCTCCCTATGTGTTCCCAGGCTGGTGGTTTAGACCCTGAGAATTATGGTTGGTTGGTATTGTTGCTCTCCCTGAGAAATACAGAAAATGTAGTACATTTACACAATGGAATACTAGTCAGCTATTAAAAATGATGAATTTATGAAATTCTTAGGTAAATGGATGGAAAAAGAAAATATCATCCTGAGTGAGGTAACCCAATCACATGTATATTTTCTATTTCAATAGTTAGCATAATCTAAAGGTGATAGAAAGTTGGAGTAGATTTATAAAATACAATAAAGATGTTACAACACTAATTAAACATGAGGTTAAAAAAAAAACCCTGTGTCAGATGGAGGCCCACGTTAGAGGAAACCCCTCTTTGACAAATAAATGAGTGAAATACAACATATAGGTTACAGTTTCATCAACACTTCTAGCTTGAGCAAGCAGTTATAGGCATCAGGTTATTTTTCGTTAGCCTTAGCTGCAATTCTTCAGGATTCACATGAAGCTCAAGCTGAAGGCCCTCTACATATGTGCAGGGAGATCTATCTCCAGCTGGGGAATGTTGTTCAGTTGCTACTTCAGTCTCTGAGAGCCCCAGGGGTCCAGGTTAGTTGACTGTTGGTCTTCCTGTGGAGTTCCTATCCCCTTTGGGGCTAGCAATCCTTCCTCATATTCTTTCAGAAGAGTCCCCAAGCTCCATCCACTGTTTGGATATAGGTGTCTGTGTTTGTCTGAGTCAGCTGCTGGGAGGAGCCTCTCAGAGGACAGCCATGCCACGCCTGTCCGCAAGCATAACCGAGCATCATTTAGAGTGTCAAGGACAGCTGCTTGCCCATGGGATGGGCCTCCTGTTGTGCTGGTTATTGGTTGGCCATTCCCTCAGACTTTGTTGCAACCCACATGCCTGGCTTCCATGTAGATAGGATAATTTGGGGGTAAAAAGTTGTGTAGATGGGTTGGTGTCTATCATCCCACTGGGGTTCCTGCATGGCTACAATAGATGGCCCCCTTAGGTTCCATATCCCCAGTGTAGTGAGTCACAGCTAAGGTTGGGTATTTCCCTTTCCCAGATCTCTGTCTCCTCCTAGAGATGCGCTCACCTCCCCACCTCCATCAGTTGCAGATTTCCTTTCATTCTCATGGACATCTATCAATCTTTCCTGTCCCTCTCCACCTGATCCTAAATTCCCAATTCCCATTCCCATTTTCCGTCTCTCAGTATCCTCCCTCCTTCTGTTCTTATGACTATTTTATTCCCCATTCTAAGTGAGATTCAAAGCATGTTTGCTTGTGCCTTCCTCTTTTTTTTTTTTTTTTTTTTTTTTTTTGTTAGCATCTTTAAGTCTGGGGAGTGTAGCTTAGGTATCCTAGACTTTATGGCTAATATCCATTCTGACTAAGAAGTCTACTTGGGAGAAAGAATGGGTAGCATAGTGAGACCAGAGAAAGGAAGAAGGAAGTGGACTTACATCTCAGAGTAAACTAACAAAAAAGTAGCGATCCTGGGGCAGGTACAGTGAGTCCTGGGCAGGGGATATAAACTTCCTGGAGGAGGTGTACTTGAGCTGCACTTACCAGCAATGGGACACAGAAGATGGAGCCTCTGGGAAGCTAATGAATGTCCCTGCTTATCACAATTCCTTAAAGTCAAGGATTGCAGGGAATTTGGTCCTCTGTATCCAAAGCCACATGCTCACAAGGCCAACACAGTTACCCTGGAATCCTCTAGCTTTTATTCTTAAGGGCATTTGGGGTGTAACATGAAGACAGAAGGAGAGATTCGGGAGTCATGGAGGGACTAATGTTTCCCAGGTTAGGGCCGGGCATCACAGCACTTCACTCCCAGTTGCTTCTTTTAGGTGCAGTGCTATCTGTCAGTAGTAATGGAGAGATATGTGCTTCTGGATCAGGGACCATATGTTCTCATACCTCCTGTGACCAGTTCTTCCTAAGGGTGTCTGTCCCTTTTACATTTGTGAACCAGCAGTTGTGGTGGCAGGCATTCTAGGCAGCCAAAGAAACATCAGAAGCAGTGGATTAAGACAGAGACTGGATGTCATTGCCAGCTCAGCTCATGGGGGTTTTGGTCTTTCAGTGGGGTGAATTGATCAGTCTGTTGACCATCTTCTGACCCTGCGTGACTTTTAATTATACATAGACATAGGCCTAGAGTACAAGGCAGGACGTCTGGGACATCTCCACAGCACCTGTATGCTTGTGGACTGTTCCACTTTTCTCCTGGATGCTGGAAAACCAGGGCTGAGGGCTCTGAAGCCATGTTGCATCTTATGCATTTCTAAAGGCCTGGAGAGGTCAGTTCTGTGGTCATTGCTAGCCTGGGTAGGGAAAAAGGAGAACCCCTGGACTGTTTAGATATCTACATACTACAGTGTGATGGGAGAGTTGAGATCCACAGAAGAGGTATCTCAAGTCTGGACCAAAATCTTTGGGGTGTCACTGGACTCAGAGTGGTTTGTCCACCCTCTAGGTCTGTCCACCCTGTATGCCTTATCACCTATTCAAGTACACGAGGCTGCGGATTGCCACCAAGCACCCAACCCTCTTCAGCAAGCAGTTGATGAAGGAAATGAAGACCTGACCACTTAGTTCCAGTTGATGACCAGTGAGAGAAATGAGGTGCGAGATCACCTGGTCCTCATCACCAAAGGTTCTTTGGACAATAGGTATGTATAGTTTCAAACACGTGATGTCAGTCTTAGTCTGCAATGTCACAGTCATCTTATGCTTTTAAGGTCTTGGGTTCCAACTTGTAGAAGGCAGTACAGCATGACCCTGTGCCCAACTCATGTCCCTAAATGCTTCTCAGAGGAGAGGCAGAACCTGACCTGACGCTTGGGCAGGAATGAGATGGGAACTGGACTCTTCTGCTTCTTCCAAATGGAAACCGGAGCCTGTGGTCTGAATGACTGAACTCAAGGATTCGGGGATTGAGGGAGTAGAGAGTAAGTTGCCAGCATGCATTTGGAAGGACCTTGACTTGTGGTAGCTTGGGGAGTTTCCAGCTGCTCTGACTTTGTGTGAATCTTTGTACTTGCCTGGCATGTGACTGAGTACTGGCACCTCCTGGGACAAGCTCAGGTGGCCTGAACTTTCTATTTCAATGTTTGTGTGGAAGGCCTGAGTTCATTACTGCTCCTCTGTTCCTTGTGCCTGTTACTCTGAGACAATATTGCTGCACACATATCGTCTGCATTCCATTGTGCTCTTTCCCTCTTCCTCTGTCTCCTTTTCTCCTTTAGGGTTTATGCATATACATTTGTATCATTGTGTGTCCCACCAGACTTTGGGAACTAAGGGTGTGCATTTTCTTCTGAGTATTTGTTTCAGAGTTTCAAAGTGATTCCAGTGCTGACGTCTGAAAGCCCCACTGTGTGCAGCGCAGACCTGGAGGCACATTAAAATTCCTTGAGCAGTTTATAAAGCTGTCACGCCCTTGGGTCTCATCTGTAGAATTCTATCAACATCTGACTCTGCAGTAATAGTGACCCCGGAACTAGAATCCCTGTTGTGAAAACAGGAGAAATGAAATCACTGGTACCTGTGGGCCAAGCCCTGTGGCATAGGCTCCTGGAAACATAATGAGCTAGACTAAACTGCCCGTCCAGGCCTACTGAGTGACAATGCCTCCAGTGCACCCTGTATCTGGACACATGACCTCTACAGGCCTTGGGCCAGGATAAGACATTCATAATCACCATAATGTTCCCGTATGTGGAATCCAGAATGTGGCTTCCCCTGGGCTGGGGTCCCCCAGAATACAGACTGAATCCCCAGGCTCCTTCAGTCTGTGTTCCTGGGATTCTATCCTCCTGGAGCCAGCCTCTCCCACAGTTCAAATCCTTTGTATAAGAATCTGAAAAACAAGCCTAAACCAGTCACGAAGGAGCTTGGAGAATGAGAATACTGAGGCCTCAGAGATCCTCAAGGAGCTAGAGAAAGAGATAGGCTTCTCTAGGTAAGTGCCTATCAGGGACTCCAGCAGCGGAATGGCCATGTTTGCCATTCCTTGTTTCTAGACTGGAGAGTCTGCAGCTCAGGTTCAGGTTTGTACCCTTTCTGCTGCCTATCTCTCAACTTGCCTTGTGTCTTTTCAACCCAGTTTTGCCACGTGGGAAAGAGACTGCCACCCCTCCCTCCCAGCATTGTCCTGCCATCCTCAGGAGCCTCTAGATTGAAAAGGGATTCGCACTATGAGATGGGGGTCAGGTAGCCTTGGGCCTCTGGGGGATTAGGCTGGGTTTTGTTTTGTTTTGTTTTGTTTTTTTACAGAGCTTATAGTTATGGAAGATAGAATGTCCTCCTCTTGGTTCTCCTGTCCCACCTTGAGGCTATTTACACCCCACCTCCTTTACCCCTATTTACCTTCTTTTTATGTTTCCTTATTAACTTGGACAGTCAAGAACAGGTGGAGATCCACCTTTCTTTTGGGGGAACAGGGATCCTAATTGCTTTTAGGGGCTTCAGAAATTGTTTATTTCTCCCTGGTTTAGTTGTTCTCCTTTTATGGTCTTAGGAGTACAGCTTTCATATCTGTATTGGCTGGGCATTTTTTAAATACTTGCATGGGAACCTGGGGTGTGGTAGGGTTAATGGGATCTCGAAGTAGGAATGGCAGGAGGCGGCTACAGGGTCTTACTATGCAGAGTCTGTTGCCAACAACCTGTGAAGCTGGTTCATAATGGAGTAAACTCTCATGAAGCAGAAGTTATATATGTTAAGTCAGAGGAACAAGAAATTGCAGGGCAATTGATGCCTTCTACAGCAATATTTGGGGTCATGTGCTTATCTCTAAGAATCAACAAGAGGAAACCAATGACCTCCAGTCCCATCAACAGCAGGTAGTGTAGGCAGCTGGGTCAGGCCAGTGTCTGGCACTATTTGCCCTTTTGACCTCCTATCTGCTCTTCCAGACACCTGTGCTTTCACCCAACACCTGTCTAATCCGCACTCCCAACCAGTCACCCACCTCATGTGATTGTTCGATTCTCTGTCTGTGCACAAGTTTGGGGGGAACTTAGTCTCTTGTGAGAAAGTGAATTATTGACAAGCATATCCAGCTGCTCTGCTTGAACCTGCAGTCCAATGAAGGAGACAGGTGACTCACATGTCACACATGTACATGTCCTCATGATAGCTGTAGTGCGAGGCACAGAGCTTTGATTGAATTCTCAGTCCTGTGTCTCCTTTGCATGGCAGGGCATGGGACATCACAGGTGGGGAAGCTGCTTGCAAGGAGAATATCCTGGTACAAAGGCCAAGTGTGTGCTTCTCATTGTCATGGATTTCAGGGCAAGTGGCCTTCTTTCTTCCTGCAACCCAGTCATAGGGACAGAAGCCTTGAGAATCACTGTGATAGCCCTGTTTTCTCTTGAGTGTTGCTGGAACGTTCTTTCTTCCTGGAGCCTAAAGTCTGGAACTGACTAGGTGACCAGGCATTCAGGAAGGGCATTTGATAAGTTAGGCAAGAGAGCAGGAGACTTAGGACTTCAGAGAAAAAAGTTCTCTCACCACCTCAACGTAGGCTGGCCATGCAGAGAATGCCCTGTCCCGAAGTTTAGTCTCGAAGGAATGATATCAGAGTTTTCAACCAGTTCTGACATAGCTGGTGTGCTCAGTCTAAATTCACATGCCTGTCTGCCTGAAGCCTGTGGGAGGTGTGGTGCATGATGCCCGTGTTCATTAGCAAGAGGCGTTCTTTTGTTTTCTTAGTCTCTACCTTTACACAGGGTTTTGATTTCTCCACCTGGCTGAGCAGCATGCTCTTGGGATCCTCTGTGTGTGCATGCTCTTGTATGAGGGTCTATATAACCCTTCACTTAGAGCACCATCTTCTAATGAACCGTTTATGGAAACAATGGAAGAGATGCTTAAATATATGCCGAAGCAGGAGGAGCTGGCCATTGGGAAAAGCACATAGCGGAAAGGCTGAGTCAACACCTTGAAATCCTCCAGATGAGGGAGGAGCCTTGGTTGGGATGACAGGGTGGATCCACCTGTGCACCCTGAACTTGGAATCTCTGTCCTGTATGGGCTTCTCTTCACCAGCCAGGCTAAGAGCATCCTCCCAGGAAAAGAACACCTCAAAGTTTTGTGCTGGTCTAGTCAACAGGTACTTCTATCCAGAAAAAAAATGTTTGCTAGTCTGTGTCTGAGGATTTTGACTCTCCTCTGTTCTACTATGTTTTGAGCAGGCTGTCCTTGAAGTCAGATATTTGCCTGCTTCCTCCCTCCACCATCCTCTCCCCGTACCCCTCCCCCTCCCCCTGCCACCCCTTGATGGGATCTCAATGTGTACACCTTCCCTACCTGGTCGAATTTACATATTTAGGAACATTCCCTGTAAAGAATTCTACTCCTGTAATAGTGTTTTCTGGCGTGTCTACCCATATGTATCCATTCTGTGGATAGAATAGGTTAAGGAGTTCCCAAGACAAACCCAGGCAGAGAGAAGCCTCTGCTGCAGGGATGATCACATCCTTCTCAGGAGTGCAGTGGAACAGGCTGTTATAAATTTAACTCTTCGTAAAAATCATACTTTTTCCTTTATATTCTTATTGCTACTTTGTTAGTGGGTTTTTTGTTTTGTTTTGTTTTGTTTTTTAATCTATCTCCTACAATATCTCCCTTTACTTTCTCTTGCCACAAATGTCACCCTCTGTCTTCTCAGTCTGCTATCCCAATACACTTTCAACTGTCTCTTAGTTTCACTCCTCAAAATCCCTTCCCTTCCCTTCTGTTTCCTTTCCTTCCCTTCCCTTCTCTCTTCTTTCCAGCCCTACACATTCTCCTTTCTTCTTCTTCGACCCTTCTTTCTGTCTCCTGACCCCTACTCCTGCCCCCTCCCCAATCCTACTCTCTCTCTCCTCCCTCCTTATACTCTCTTCTCTTTTACCCTTTGATGGATTTTATATCCTCTCTTGTTCCCAGAAGTCCCAGAGCCAACTATCACTGAAGAGAATAGGGTCATTTAAAGGGCCAGGCACACAAAATATTTCATACTATATTTCCCACCCCCGATTTATTTTAGCCAATAATGAATCATAGCACTCTGGAAGCTGATCCAGAAAGATGCAGATTTCCAGACCTTCCTGGAATGTATAGCAAAACCCATTAAAAAAAAAAACAAAAAACAAAAAAACAAAAAACCAACAACACCAAAATGATTCTCTTCATACTATCCTGAAGCTTTCGCACTAACATAGCTTTTTGTAAAAAGTTACTTTTTGTTTTGTATGTTTTCCTCATATTATTATTGGCTACTTTGACTGTGGGATTTTCCTGGGTTCTTCTTTTATCTGTCTCCTAACAGTATCTTATCTGGCTGGGTCAGGGTCTCCTGCCTCAATTGTTACTACTGCCTTCTCAGTAGGCAGGTTTAGTTCACTCTCAACTGTCTCTTACTCCCTTCACACTTCACACACTAGTGCTTTCTTCTCTAGCCCAACTTTCTTCCTGTATCAACTGCCTTCTCTGACCCTATTCTTAGGTGGACCCTACCTCTGCCCACCATGAGGACTCTCTCCAACTACTTTATCTAACTCTCCTACTGTCTCTCTCATCTTCTTTTAAACCCTCTCCTGCTCCCAGAAGTCCAAAGGCCAACTGTTTCCGCAGGGCATTAAGATCATTTAAAGGGCCAGACAGGAAGTTAAGACAGGTGTGGTGGGAACCTGCCATGCCAGCTGTCAGGCTGCCGCCTCCCACCTCCTCAACTGTACTGGAAAGTCAACATTAAACATTTACCTCAAATCATTGTTTGTACCCCAAAAGAAAAAGAGTCACACAATAGCTGGCCCTAGCGATTTTCTCTGGCTTTAAGACATGTCAGAAATTGATCTAGGTACTGTATATTCTCTGTTCCATGAAAAAGACCAGGCCTTTCTCTTATAATCCAGTGGCATCATTTTGTAAAAGTAACCCTATACAGTCAATAGCATGAGAGTGATAGGCAGTATATTTATGATGAGTTACTGATAGTTCACAGCATGGATGTAATAGAGACCTGGACAAGGGCATGAGGCTAGCTCAGTTGTCCTGCTCAGGATGCACCTTGCTCACAAACAGCATGCAAGATAAAGCCTGTCAGGCTGGTGCTGCATTTCTCAAGTTGCCTGCTGGGAACAGTGGCTCCTCCATTGGTCTAGAAGCAAACAGAAGCCTCAATTTTCCTTACAACTAGTTCTGGAAAAACCACTTCCTGGCTCTCTCTGTGCAGTACGAAGTATTTTATGAGTCTGGCCCTTTAAATGATCTTAATGCCCTGCAGAAACAGTTGGCCTTTGGACTTCTGGGAGCAGGAGAGGGTTTAAAAGCCAACTGAAGATGAGAGAGACAGTAGGAGAGGTGAGACAGGAGACCCTGACCCAGCCAGATAAGATACTGTTAGGAGACAGATAAAAGAAGAACCCAGGAAAATCCCACAGTCAAAGTAGCCAATAATAATATGAGGAAAACATACAAAACAAAAAGTAACTTTTTACAAAAAGCTATGTTAGTGCGAAAGCTTCAGGATAGTATGAAGAGAATCATTTTGGTGTTGTTGGTTTTTTGTTTTTTTGTTTTTTGTTTTTTTTTTTAATGGGTTTTGCTATACATTCCAGGAAGGTCTGGAAATCTGCATCTTTCTGGATCAGCTTCCAGAGTGCTATGATTCATTATTGGCTAAAATAAATCGGGGGTGGGAAATATAGTATGAAATATTTTGTGTGCCTGGCCCTTTAAATGACCCTATTCTCTTCAGTGATAGTTGGCTCTGGGACTTCTGGGAACAAGAGAGGATATAAAATCCATCAAAGGGTAAAAGAGAAGAGAGTATAAGGAGGGAGGAGAGAGAGAGTAGGATTGGGGAGGGGGCAGGAGTAGGGGTCAGGAGACAGAAAGAAGGGTCGAAGAAGAAGAAAGGAGAATGTGTAGGGCTGGAAAGAAGAGAGAAGGGAAGGGAAGGAAAGGAAACAGAAGGGAAGGGAAGGGATTTTGAGGAGTGAAACTAAGAGACAGTTGAAAGTGTATTGGGATAGCAGACTGAGAAGACAGAGGGTGACATTTGTGGCAAGAGAAAGTAAAGGGAGATATTGTAGGAGATAGATTAAAAAACAAAACAAAACAAAACAAAAAACCCACTAACAAAGTAGCAATAAGAATATAAAGGAAAAAGTATGATTTTTACGAAGAGTTAAATTTATAACAGCCTGTTCCACTGCACTCCTGAGAAGGATGTGATCATCCCTGCAGCAGAGGCTTCTCTCTGCCTGGGTTTGTCTTGGGAACTCCTTAACCTATTCTATCCACAGAATGGATACATATGGGTAGACACGCCAGAAAACACTATTACAGGAGTAGAATTCTTTACAGGGAATGTTCCTAAATATGTAAATTCGACCAGGTAGGGAAGGTGTACACATTGAGATCCCATCAAGGGGTGGCAGGGGGAGGGGGAGGGGTACGGGGAGAGGATGGTGGAGGGAGGAAGCAGGCAAATATCTGACTTCAAGGACAGCCTGCTCAAAACATAGTAGAACAGAGGAGAGTCAAAATCCTCAGACACAGACTAGCAAACATTTTTTTTCTGGATAGAAGTACCTGTTGACTAGACCAGCACAAAACTTTGAGGTGTTCTTTTCCTGGGAGGATGCTCTTAGCCTGGCTGGTGAAGAGAAGCCCATACAGGACAGAGATTCCAAGTTCAGGGTGCACAGGTGGATCCACCCTGTCATCCCAACCAAGGCTCCTCCCTCATCTGGAGGATTTCAAGGTGTTGACTCAGCCTTTCCGCTATGTGCTTTTCCCAATGGCCAGCTCCTCCTGCTTCGGCATATATTTAAGCATCTCTTCCATTGTTTCCATAAACGGTTCATTAGAAGATGGTGCTCTAAGTGAAGGGTTATATAGACCCTCATACAAGAGCATGCACACACAGAGGATCCCAAGACCATGCTGCTCAGCCAGGTGGAGAAATCAAAACCCTGTGTAAAGGTAGAGACTAAGAAAACAAAAGAACGCCTCTTGCTAATGAACACGGGCATCATGCACCACACCTCCCACAGGCTTCAGGCAGACAGGCATGTGAGTTTAGACTGAGCACACCAGCTATGTCAGAACTGGTTGAAAACTCTGATATCATTCCTTCGAGACTAAACTTCGGGACAGGGCATTCTCTGCATGGCCAGCCTACGTTGAGGTGGTGAGAGAACTTTTTTCTCTGAAGTCCTAAGTCTCCTGCTCTCTTGCCTAACTTATCAAATGCCCTTCCTGAATGCCTGGTCACCTAGTCAGTTCCAGACTTTAGGCTCCAGGAAGAAAGAACGTTCCAGCAACACTCAAGAGAAAACAGGGCTATCACAGTGATTCTCAAGGCTTCTGTCCCTATGACTGGGTTGCAGGAAGAAAGAAGGCCACTTGCCCTGAAATCCATGACAATGAGAAGCACACACTTGGCCTTTGTACCAGGATATTCTCCTTGCAAGCAGCTTCCCCACCTGTGATGTCCCGTGCCCTGCCATGCAAAGGAGACACAGGACTGAGAATTCAATCAAAGCTCTGTGCCTCGCACTACAGCTATCATGAGGACATGTACATGTGTGACATGTGAGTCACCTGTCTCCTTCATTGGACTGCAGGTTCAAGCAGAGCAGCTGGATATGCTTGTCAATAATTCACTTTCTCACAAGAGACTAAGTTCCCCCCAAACTTGTGCACAGACAGAGAATCGAACAATCACATGAGGTGGGTGACTGGTTGGGAGTGCGGATTAGACAGGTGTTGGGTGAAAGCACAGGTGTCTGGAAGAGCAGATAGGAGGTCAAAAGGGCAAATAGTGCCAGACACTGGCCTGACCCAGCTGCCTACACTACCTGCTGTTGATGGGACTGGAGGTCATTGGTTTCCTCTTGTTGATTCTTAGAGATAAGCACATGACCCCAAATATTGCTGTAGAAGGCATCAATTGCCCTGCAATTTCTTGTTCCTCTGACTTAACATATATAACTTCTGCTTCATGAGAGTTTACTCCATTATGAACCAGCTTCACAGGTTGTTGGCAACAGACTCTGCATAGTAAGACCCTGTAGCCGCCTCCTGCCATTCCTACTTCGAGATCCCATTAACCCTACCACACCCCAGGTTCCCATGCAAGTATTTAAAAAATGCCCAGCCAATACAGATATGAAAGCTGTACTCCTAAGACCATAAAAGGAGAACAACTAAACCAGGGAGAAATAAACAATTTCTGAAGCCCCTAAAAGCAATTAGGATCCCTGTTCCCCCAAAAGAAAGGTGGCTCTCCACCTGTTCTTGACTGTCCAAGTTAATAAGGAAACATAAAAAGAAGGTAAATAGGGGTAAAGGAGGTGGGGTGTAAATAGCCTCAAGGTGGGACAGGAGAACCAAGAGGAGGACATTCTATCTTCCATAACTATAAGCTCTGTAAAAAAAACAAAACAAAACAAAACAAAACCCAGCCTAATCCCCCAGAGGCCCAAGGCTACCTGACCCCCATCTCATAGTGCGAATCCCTTTTCAATCTAGAGGCTCCTGAGGATGGCAGGACAATGCTGGGAGGGAGGGGTGGCAGTCTCTTTCCCACGTGGCAAAACTGGGTTGAAAAGACACAAGGCAAGTTGAGAGATAGGCAGCAGAAAGGGTACAAACCTGAACCTGAGCTGCAGACTCTCCAGTCTAGAAACAAGGAATGGCAAACATGGCCATTCCGCTGCTGGAGTCCCTGATAGGCACTTACCTAGAGAAGCCTATCTCTTTCTCTAGCTCCTTGAGGATCTCTGAGGCCTCAGTATTCTCATTCTCCAAGCTCCTTCGTGACTGGTTTAGGCTTGTTTTTCAGATTCTTATACAAAGGATTTGAACTGTGGGAGAGGCTGGCTCCAGGAGGATAGAATCCCAGGAACACAGACTGCAGGAGCCTGGGGATTCAGTCTGTATTCTGGGGGACCCCAGCCCAGGGGAAGCCACATTCTGGATTCCACATACGGGAACATTATGGTGATTATGAATGTCTTATCCTGGCCCAAGGCCTGTAGAGGTCATGTGTCCAGATACAGGGTGCACTGGAGGCATAGTCACTCAGTAGGCCTGGACGGGCAGTTTAGTCTAGCTCATTATGTTTCCAGGAGCCTATGCCACAGGGCTTGGCCCACAGGTACCAGTGATTTCATTTCTCCTGTTTTCACAACAGGGATTCTAGTTCCGGGGTCACTATTACTGCAGAGTCAGATGTTGATAGAATTCTACAGATGAGACCCAAGGGCGTGACAGCTTTATAAACTGCTCAAGGAATTTTAATGTGCCTCCAGGTCTGCGCTGCACACAGTGGGGCTTTCAGACGTCAGCACTGGAATCACTTTGAAACTCTGAAACAAATACTCAGAAGAAAATGCACACCCTTAGTTCCCAAAGTCTGGTGGGACACACAATGATACAAATGTATATGCATAAACCCTAAAGGAGAAAAGGAGACAGAGGAAGAGGGAAAGAGCACAATGGAATGCAGACGATATGTGTGCAGCAATATTGTCTCAGAGTAACAGGCACAAGGAACAGAGGAGCAGTAATGAACTCAGGCCTTCCGCACAAACATTGAAATAGAAAGTTCAGGCCACCTGAGCTTGTCCCAGGAGGTGCCAGTACTCAGTCACATGCCAGGCAAGTACAAAGATTCACACAAAGTCAGAGCAGCCGGAAACTCCCCAAGCTACCACAAGTCAAGGTCCTTCCAAATGCATGCTGGCAACTTACTCTCTACTCCCTCAATCCCCGAATCCTTGAGTTCAGTCATTCAGACCACAGGCTCCGGTTTCCATTTGGAAGAAGCAGAAGAGTCCAGTTCCCATCTCATTCCTGCCCAAGCGTCAGGTCAGGTTCTGCCTCTCCTCTGAGAAGCATTTAGGGACATGAGTTGGGCACAGGGTCATGCTGTACTGCCTTCTACAAGTTGGAACCCAAGACCTTAAAAGCATAAGATGACTGTGACATTGCAGACTAAGACTGACATCACGTGTTTGAAACTATACATACCTATTGTCCAAAGAACCTTTGGTGATGAGGACCAGGTGATCTCGCACCTCATTTCTCTCACTGGTCATCAACTGGAACTAAGTGGTCAGGTCTTCATTTCCTTCATCAACTGCTTGCTGAAGAGGGTTGGGTGCTTGGTGGCAATCCGAAGCCTCGTGTACTTGAATAGGTGATAAGGCATACAGGGTGGACAGACCTAGAGGGTGGACAAACCACTCTGAGTCCAGTGACACCCCAAAGATTTTGGTCCAGACTTGAGATACCTCTTCTGTGGATCTCAACTCTCCCATCACACTGTAGTACGTAGATATCTAAACAGTCCAGGGGTTCTCCTTTTTCCCTACCCAGGCTAGCAATGACCACAGAACTGACCTCTCCAGGCCTTTAGAAATGCATAAGATGCAACATGGCTTCAGAGCCCTCAGCCCTGGTTTTCCAGCATCCAGGAGAAAAGTGGAACAGTCCACAAGCATACAGGTGCTGTGGAGATGTCCCAGACGTCCTGCCTTGTACTCTAGGCCTATGTCTATGTATAATTAAAAGTCACGCAGGGTCAGAAGATGGTCAACAGACTGATCAATTCACCCCACTGAAAGACCAAAACCCCCATGAGCTGAGCTGGCAATGACATCCAGTCTCTGTCTTAATCCACTGCTTCTGATGTTTCTTTGGCTGCCTAGAATGCCTGCCACCACAACTGCTGGTTCACAAATGTAAAAGGGACAGACACCCTTAGGAAGAACTGGTCACAGGAGGTATGAGAACATATGGTCCCTGATCCAGAAGCACATATCTCTCCATTACTACTGACAGATAGCACTGCACCTAAAAGAAGCAACTGGGAGTGAAGTGCTGTGATGCCCGGCCCTAACCTGGGAAACATTAGTCCCTCCATGACTCCCGAATCTCTCCTTCTGTCTTCATGTTACACCCCAAATGCCCTTAAGAATAAAAGCTAGAGGATTCCAGGGTAACTGTGTTGGCCTTGTGAGCATGTGGCTTTGGATACAGAGGACCGAATTCCCTGCAATCCTTGACTTTAAGGAATTGTGATAAGCAGGGACATTCATTAGCTTCCCAGAGGCTCCATCTTCTGTGTCCCATTGCTGGTAAGTGCAGCTCAAGTACACCTCCTCCAGGAAGTTTATATCCCCTGCCCAGGACTCACTGTACCTGCCCCAGGATCGCTACTTTTTTGTTAGTTTACTCTGAGATGTAAGTCCACTTCCTTCTTCCTTTCTCTGGTCTCACTATGCTACCCATTCTTTCTCCCAAGTAGACTTCTTAGTCAGAATGGATATTAGCCATAAAGTCTAGGATACCTAAGCTACACTCCCCAGACTTAAAGATGCTAACAAAAAAAAAAAAAAAAAAAAAAAAAGAGGAAGGCACAAGCAAACATGCTTTGAATCTCACTTAGAATGGGGAATAAAATAGTCATAAGAACAGAAGGAGGGAGGATACTGAGAGACGGAAAATGGGAATGGGAATTGGGAATTTAGGATCAGGTGGAGAGGGACAGGAAAGATTGATAGATGTCCATGAGAATGAAAGGAAATCTGCAACTGATGGAGGTGGGGAGGTGAGCGCATCTCTAGGAGGAGACAGAGATCTGGGAAAGGGAAATACCCAACCTTAGCTGTGACTCACTACACTGGGGATATGGAACCTAAGGGGGCCATCTATTGTAGCCATGCAGGAACCCCAGTGGGATGATAGACACCAACCCATCTACACAACTTTTTACCCCCAAATTATCCTATCTACATGGAAGCCAGGCATGTGGGTTGCAACAAAGTCTGAGGGAATGGCCAACCAATAACCAGCACAACAGGAGGCCCATCCCATGGGCAAGCAGCTGTCCTTGACACTCTAAATGATGCTCGGTTATGCTTGCGGACAGGCGTGGCATGGCTGTCCTCTGAGAGGCTCCTCCCAGCAGCTGACTCAGACAAACACAGACACCTATATCCAAACAGTGGATGGAGCTTGGGGACTCTTCTGAAAGAATATGAGGAAGGATTGCTAGCCCCAAAGGGGATAGGAACTCCACAGGAAGACCAACAGTCAACTAACCTGGACCCCTGGGGCTCTCAGAGACTGAAGTAGCAACTGAACAACATTCCCCAGCTGGAGATAGATCTCCCTGCACATATGTAGAGGGCCTTCAGCTTGAGCTTCATGTGAATCCTGAAGAATTGCAGCTAAGGCTAACGAAAAATAACCTGATGCCTATAACTGCTTGCTCAAGCTAGAAGTGTTGATGAAACTGTAACCTATATGTTGTATTTCACTCATTTATTTGTCAAAGAGGGGTTTCCTCTAACGTGGGCCTCCATCTGACACAGGGTTTTTTTTTAACCTCATGTTTAATTAGTGTTGTAACATCTTTATTGTATTTTATAAATCTACTCCAACTTTCTATCACCTTTAGATTATGCTAACTATTGAAATAGAAAATATACATGTGATTGGGTTACCTCACTCAGGATGATATTTTCTTTTTCCATCCATTTACCTAAGAATTTCATAAATTCATCATTTTTAATAGCTGACTAGTATTCCATTGTGTAAATGTACTACATTTTCTGTATTTCTCAGGGAGAGCAACAATACCAACCAACCATAATTCTCAGGGTCTAAACCACCAGCCTGGGAACACATAGGGAGAGACCCATGGCCCCAGCTGTAGATGTAGGGGAGGATGGCTTTGTTGGGCATAGGTGGGACAGGAAGTCCTTGGTCCCATGAAGCCTGAATGTCCCACTGTGGGAGAATTTGAGGGCTGGGAGATGGGAGTTGCTGGCTGGGTGGGGGCACATCCTCATAGAAGGCAGAGAAGGGGAGATGGGAGTTGCTGGCTGGGTGGGGGCACATCCTCATAGAAGGAGGAGGAGGGGAGATGGGATAAGGGGTTTCTGAGTGGGGGAGAAATGGGGTAAGGGAATAACATCTGAAATGTAAATAAGATATCCAATAATAAAAAAACAGCACTACATTTAAAAAAATAAACGAATAAATAAATAAGAAAATTACATATGTTCTTTGAATTATCCATATAATTTAATAAAAACTAGTAACATGGTCAAATTGAGTCTTCTTAGCCATGATTATGAAATACCTTTCTACTCCTTTTGTTTACTTATCTGAGAATTTTTAGTTGTGCTTATATAAGTTTAATGTATACTTTGTCAGGTTTATACTCCAGTTTTTTTAATTTTTCTTGCTAAACATGCTAAGTGTAACATAACATTTTAATTTTTTCTACATGTTAATCACTAGCATAGAAAAAGAACCAACTAACTTCTGTATGTTACCTTAACTATCTTTGATAATAGTGATGTAATTGTTTTCTATAATACTCTATAAAATGAATTCCTTTGGACAATCCAAGGAGACAATAATGTCTTATCCAAATTGATAGTTTTACTCTTTCATTAGCAATTAGTACAATTTCTACATTACATTTGACTTATTGCAATAAGTCTGAGATGTTACAGTGAGAGATCTTTTTCATTCCCAATCTTCATGAAGAATCTTCCAGATTCTTACTGTTAGAGGTGATTTTAGTTGACTTCTGCGAAAATACCATATTGCTAAATTCTCTGTATTCCCCTTTTACTGGGAGTGTCCATCCCAAATATGTGTCACACTTGTAAAACTATTCTTATATCTACCCATAAAATCATATAACTTTCTTCATTTTCCTCCCATTGTAATGGATTACATGAATTTCTTTTTAATTTCAAATGAATCATATGTAACTGGAAAATGCCTCCTTGGTTATTGTATACTTTTGTTTGCATATTTGTTGAATTGGATTTGCTGATTTTCAAATATTTAAATACAGGAAAACGTAATGCTTTCAATTTTCTTGCTTTATCTGAGTCTAGCTTGTAATCCCCACAATTTGAAAATTGGATTCATTCCATGTGTTCACTACTTACTGCTTTGTTTACACATAGATGTTTTAAATTATTTCCAAAAAGAATTTCTTGCTTCTTCCCAAGTTTCTCTTGTGTTAGACCAAAACTAAAAGTTTCTGAATTTCCTATTAAATGAACAGATATGAGCATATGCATAATGTATTTATCAATCCAAAATTATTATTATTTGGACTTTTAAAAATTTTATAATAAAATCATTTTGAACTATCATTTAAAACAGGTCATGCAGGGGCAGAACATGTTCGACAGTCTGATCAATTGCCTTACTGGAAAGACTAAAACACTGCTGAGCTTGCAAGATTCCAGTCTGTGTGTGTGTCCACTGCCTCTGACCTTTGTTTTGGCTGCACTAGATCCAACGCCTGTACCCCACAGCAGCTGATTCAGAAATCTAAGAGATCACTCTCAGGAAGACCTAGTCACAAGAGCTGTGAGAACATAAGGTCCCAGATCCCGAAGCAGATTTCTCTGTTACGACTGACAGATAGCACTGCACCTAAAAGAAGCAACTGGGAGTGAAGTGCTGTGATGCCCAACACTAACCTGAGAAACATTAGTCCCTCCCTGACTCCTGAATCTTTCCTTCTGTCTTCATGTTACACCCCAAATGCCCTTAATAATAAAATCTTGGGGCTCCCAGAGTAACTGTGTTGGCCTTGTGAGCAAGTACCTTTGGAGATGGAGTAACAAATTTTCTGCATCCTTGTATTTAAGGAATTATGATAAGCAGGGACATTCATTAGGTTCTCAAAGCCTTCATTTCCTGTGCCCCATTGATGGAAAGCCCAGCTCAAGCCCACCTTCTCCAGGAAGTGCAGCTCCTGCCCCAACCCAGGACTCAATGTGTCTTCCCCAGGACCTCCTCTTCTTTGCTGTTTTACACTGAGATGGAAGTCCAGCTTCCTTCTGCCTCTCTGATCTCTCATGCTCCCCAGCTCTCTCCTGACTAAACTCCTCATTCTTGCAAACAGGCGTATAGATAAACTGTATGGGTACTGATTGAATGCACTAAGAGCAGTTGGTGTTGCTACAACACAGGTGACATCACAAGGGATACCAAAAGCTCTCCTGGATACAATTCAGTGTCCAAAGGAGGGACTGCTGGTGTCATGGGAGCCACCCTTTGCCTCTCTGCTAATTAATGCTCTGTCTGTACTGATTAGAAACTGAGGTGCCCTCTTCAGGAGATACTCCTGTGCATAGCCATTGAGCACCTCCTCCTTCCAATGCCAGAGATTGATTAGGGCTTGATTGGAAACATAGTAGTTCTTCCAAGCTGGAGAATGGAGTCTTTCAGAAGTCTGTCCTGGAGAATCTAATTCCTCCTTCAAAATACCCCTGTTCATCTATATAAGCAATTAAATAACACTGAGAAGTCACAGCATCAGGAGTGGAGAAGGAAAGATCATCTGTCTCCTATGTAAGGGTGCTTGAAAGCACATCCAGGAAGAACCTGCAGGAGCCATGTGCTGTTAGCCTTTGAGAATTTCCCCAAGATGTCTTATCAGATACAGAAGGCAGCCATCAGGGTGCCGGCAACTCTGTGATGTCGAACTGTTGTCAGAGGAAACCTAAATAGTGGTCACCAAGAGAAGCTTCCCTGTGGCTGAGTGTGTTGTTCTCAGTGGAACAAATGTACCAAAGCAGGATTGATTACATGATTACAGGCCTCTCTGAGTTACACAGTGAGATTCTACTTAATAATAAACAGGCTGAGAGCAGAGGATAACAGCTATAGACATGGCTCGGTTGACAGAATCACTGGCCAGCATGTAGGGAGCCCAGGGCTCAGTGACTAGTCCAATCTTCACTCTCAGAAAACTGGAAATAGTTCTACCTGAAAATCCAGCTGTATGTCTCCTGAGTATATACAGAAACGACTCCCCACCATATTGCAAGGAGACTTGTCCCACTATGTTCATAGCTGTTATTTTTTCTCAGCACATTTAACATTTTCATGAGGGGGACTACTGATTTGTTTCCGTTTGTTTTGTATCCAGCCACTTTGCAGGAGGCATCTCAAAAGATTCTCCACCTTGTCACAAGGAGAAGTGTTCCACTATGTTCACAGCAGCTTTGTTCACAATAGCCAGAAACTGGAAACAATCCAGATACCCCTCAACCAAAGAATGGGTGCTGAAAACATGGTTCATTTACACAGCAGAATACTATTCAGCTATTAAAAGCAAGGACATCATGAAATTTGCAGACAAATGGATGGAAGTAAAAAACATCCTTTTGGTAAGATGCACATTTTCACTATGTAAAATGTACAGATGCAAAAGCATAGAAGACCTTTCCATCTTCTGATATCTTCCATTTCTTCCTCAGAGACTTTCTTGTCCTCCTGGTCTTTCACTTGGTTGGTTAGAGTTACACCAAGATACTTTATATTGTTTGTGGCTATTGTCCGAGTACTGTTTGCATAACTTCTTTCTCAGCACATTTAACATTTGTGTTAAAGAGGGGCTACCGAAAGTTCTTTGAGTTTATTTTGTATCCAGCAACTTTGCTGGAGGTATTTATCAGCTGTAGGAGCTCTCTTGCTATCACATCCTCTGCAAAGTAGCAATACTTTGACTTCTTTCTGATTCGTATCCCATTGACTCATTTTATTGTCTTATTGCTATGGCTAGAAATTCAAGTGCTACACTGAAGAGACAGGAAGACAGTGGACAGCCTTTTCTTGTCCCTAATTTAGGTAGAATTATCTTATGTTTCTCACCATTTAATTTGAAGTTGGCTATCAGCTTGGTTTATATTGATTTTACTGTGTTTAGGTAGGGTTTTTTTTTTTTTCATCCCTGATCTCTCCAAGACTTTTAACATGAAGGGGTTTGGGATATTGTCAAAGACTTTTTTAGAATCTAAGGAGATAATTATATGGTTTTTTTCTTTCAGTTTGTTTATATGGTGGATTTCACTCTTAGATTGTCCTATATTAAACCATCTCTGCTGCATCCTTGAGATGAAGCCTACTTTGTCATGGTAGGTGATGTCTTTGATGTGTTCTTGGGTTCTGTTTGTGAATATTGAAGATTTTTGCATCAATGTTCATAAGGGAAATTGGTCTGAAATTCTCTTACTTTGATGAGTGTTTGTGTAGCTGAGTTATCAAAGTGACTGAGGTGTCATAGAATGAGTGTGGCAATGTTCCCTCTGTCTCTGTTTGTGGAGTAGTTTGAGGAATGTTGCATTGGCTCTTCTTGACTGTTTGGAAGAATTCTGTTCCACAATCATCTTGCCCAGGCCTCTTTTTGGTTTGGAGATTTTTTTTAATGAGTGCTTCTATTTCCTTAGGGGTTACAGGATTATTCAGATGGTTTACCTGATCTTGATTTAACTTTGGTAAGTGGTGTCTGTCTAGAAAATCATTCATTTCATTGATTTTGCAAGTATGAGAAGTGCAGGCTTTTGAACTAAGACATAAAGATTCTTTAAATTTCCCTAACTTATGATTCCCTAATTTCTGGTTTTGTTAATTTTGTTAATTTGGATACAGTCTTTCTGCCTTTTAGTTAATTTGGCTAAGGGTTTGTCTATCTTGGTTTTTTTTTTTTTAAGAACCAATTCTTGGTTCTGTTGATTCTTTGTATTGTTTCCCTTGTTTCTAACTGATTTCAGCCCTGATTTTTATTATTTCCTGCCTTCTACCCCTCTTTTCTGGGCTTGCTTCTTTTTTCTAGAGCTTTCAGGTGTACTTTTAAATTGCTGATATGGGAATTCTCTAATTTCTTTATGGAGGCACCTAGTGCTATGATCTTTCCTCTTAGCACTGCTTTCATTGTGTCTCCTGAATTTGGGTATGTTGTGCCTTCATTTTCATTGAATTCTAGAACGTCTTTCATTTATTTCTTCCCTGTCCCAGAGATCATTGAGTTAAAAGTTGTTCGATTTTCATGAATGTGTAGGCTTTCCTGTGTTACTATTGTTATTGATGTAGTTTTACTTCAAGGTAGTCTGATAAGAGATGCAAGGTGTTATTTCAATTTTCTTGAGTGTGCTGAGGTTTGCTTTATAACTGACTATATGGTCAGTTTTGGAGAAGGAGCCATGGAATGCTGAGAAGGCATATTATTTTGTTTGGGTGAAATATTCTATAGATGTCTGTTGATGTATTTATAAAAAGATAAAGAGAGAGTATGTCCTGTGGAGGTGTATGTTGTAAGGTATTGGGAAAGGGGGTGTCTCAGCTGTCCCATGCCGAGGCATCTCTTTCCCTCTGAGTGACCAGCCAGCCACACACTGGTGTAGTATAGAATAGAGTTTATTCAGGGCATGGGGAAGGGAGTTAAGAGCATAGTAGAGGCAAAGAGAGAGGGGGGGGAGAGGGAGAGAGAGGGGGGACAGAGAGGGAGAGGGAGAGTAAGAGGGAGACAGAGAGAGAGAGAGAGAGAGACAGAGAGAGAGAGAGAGAGACAGAGAGAGAGAGAGAGAGAGAGAGAGAGAGAGAGAGAGAGAGAGAAGAGGAGAAGTAGAGGCTGGCCATGAGCATGTGGAGAGAGGGGGGGAAGGGAATGGAAAGGGGAGAGGGAACAGAGGGCTCAAGAGCAAGCGGGAGAGAGAGAGAGAGAGAGAGAGAGAGAGAGATAGAGAGAGAGAGAGAGAGAGAGAGAGAGAGAGAGAGAGAGAGAGAGAGAGAGAGAGAGAGAGGAGGGGGCAAACAGCCCCTTTTATTTTTCAATTTTCTTGAGTGTGTTGAGGTTTGCTTGGTCAGGCCTTACCAGGTAACTGCGGGGGTGGAGTTTAGACAGAATGCTAATACCTGTAGGGTCTATTTGATTCATAACATCCGTTTCTTTGTTTCTCTGCTTAGTTTTTGTCTAGATCTGTGAATTGGTGAGAGTGGGTTGTTGGAAGTTTCCCACGTGTGAGGTTTGATGTGCAATTTAAGATTTACAATGTTTCTTTTACAAAAGTGGGTGCCCTTATATTGGGGGCATAGATGTTCAGAATTAAGATATCATTTTGGTAGATTTTTCTTTGATAAGTATAAGGTGTCCTTCCCTGTTTCTTTTGGTTAATTTTGGTTCAAAGTCTAATTTAATAGATATTAGGATGGCTACTCCAGCTTGCTTCTTGGGTTAATTTACATGGATACTGTTTATCTTTATGGCTTCTTGGGTTAATTTACATGGATTCTGTTTATGGCTGAGATGTTTCTTGTATGTAACAGAATGATGAATCCCGCTTTTGGACCATTCTGGTAGCCCGTGTCTTTATATTGGAGAATTGAGTCCTTTGGTGTTGAGAGATACTAACAACCTGTGAATCTTATTTCCTGTTATTTTGGTGGGGGGGGGGGGAGGCATGCATGTGTGTGTGTGTGTGTGTGTGTGTGTTTTGTGTTTTTGCATGTGATTTCCTTGTTTTTGCTGGTATGTAATTATTTCCTGTGTTTTCTTGAATGCAGTTATCTTTCCTAAGTTGGAGTTTTCCTTCTAGCACTTTCTGTAGGGCTGGATTTGTAGATAGATATTGTTTGAACTTGGATTTGTCTTCAATATCTTGTTTTCTCCCTCTATGGTGATTGAGAGGTTTACTGGGTACAGTAGTCTAGGTTGGCACCTGTGGTGGTTTAGTGGTTGCAGGATATCTGTACAGGCCCTTCTAGCTTTTGGAGTCTCTGTTGAGAAGTCAAGTGTAATTCTGATAGGACTACTTTTTTCTGTTACCTGGCCTTTTCCCCTTATCATTTTAACTATTCTTTCTTTGTCATTTAGATTTTTTTGTTTTGAATATTATGTACTAGGAAGATTTTTTTTTCCTGGTCCAGTCTAGTTGCTGTTCTATAAACTTCTTATATGTTTATAGACATCTCTTTCTTTAGGTTGAGAAATTTTTCTTCATGATTTTGTTGAGAATATTTTCTGGGCCTTGGAGCTAGGATTCTTCACCTTCTTCTATTTCTATTATTCTTAGGTCTTTTCATGCCATCCCAGTTTTTCTGGATGTTTTGTGTCAGGAAAGTTTTAGCTTTAACACTTTCTCTGACAGATGTATCAACGTCTCCTTTTGTATCTTTTATGTCTGAGATTCTCTCTTCTATCTCCTGTATTCTGTTGCTGATGCTGCATCTGTTGTTCCTGTTCTCTTCCCTAGGTTTTCCATCTTCAGGATTTCTTCGGTTAGTGTTTTCTTTATTGCTTCCTTTTCCACTTTCTGGTCTTACACCATTTTTTTTTTATTTCTTTCAGATGTTTAATTGTATTTTCCTGTATGTCTTTAGTGGATTCATTTGTTTCTTCTTTAAAGACTTCTGTTTCACTGTATTTTCCTGTAGGTAAGGGAATTCCTTTCCTCTTTAAAGGCCTCTATCAACTTTATAAGATTTTATTTAAGATCATTTTCTTGTGTTTCAGTAGTGTTAGGATGACCATGGCTTTCTCTAGTGGGCTGTAGTGTATGTTGGATGTGTCATATTGCCCTGGCACTTGCTGATTGTGTTCTTTCCAGGGCCTTTACCCATCTGGATGGTTTTGGTCCCTGGAGGTTCTGGTTGTAGTAGGAATTGGGGGGGGGGGGTGAACTTCGATGGTCCTGGTGTGGCAGGTCTCATGAATTATTATATTTTCAAGCACAAATTATGTTTCAGGTCATGCATAATTTAAATAATTTCTATGGAAATTTTGGATCCAATAATTCTCTTTAAGATAGCTGTAAGAATTTTCCATATTGTATACAAAACTTTGAGGCATTAAAAATCCACAATATAAAAAGTAAGGAGGTAGAAATCAATTTATTCATATAACATTTTTAAAAATGGACATTGAAACAGCAGTCAATATCAAGACTTATCAAATTTTTAAAAACAATAAGAGCATATAACAAAACAAAACCAAAACATCTAAAAGGAAAAAACAGAAACCCAACCACAAAATTAAGCAGCATTCTCTCACTGCAGATTTAGCAGCATCAACCTGCAGCCTGTGCCAGGTCTTTGGCACTCAGTGGCTGGGTAATCACCCTAGGTTTCTCATGGGGAGTTGTCAGAAAATCAAAAGGAGCACACCCAGAAGCAGGCTGGTAGCTCATTGGCTCCATAAAATTAGGGCCTATTCACACCGAGGAAATATAATATGTGGAAGCAAATCCACCCAAGGCATTCTGTGGTTTCTAGGGATGGGGCTCAGCAGGTGGCTCCTGGTGCAGCAGGTCATTCTGTAGGACACTCTCTTTCTGGGCTGTGGCCAGTTGTATCTCATGCTGCAGTTTTTCAGACCTGGGAGAAGGCAGTTAAGACACCGACTTGGTAGGGACCTGCCATATTAGCTGTCAGGTTGCTACCTCCCACTACCTCAACTGTACTGGTCACCCAACACAGATTGTTTACCTGAAGTCATTGTTTATACCCCAATGAATAACACTCACATAGTGGCTGGGCCTACAAATATTCTCAGACTTACACACAGGTCAAAATTTGATCGAGGTTTATATGTTCTTTATTCTGCTAAAAAAAAAATAGGACTTTCTCTTGTAGTCCAGGGGCATCATTTTGTAAATGTAGCCTACCATAGTCAACAGCAGATGAGTGATACACAAGTCATTGATGTTGAGTTAGAGATGGATCACAGCATTATAGAGACATAATGCAGTCTTACATCCTTGGTACCTGAAAAAGGCTGTGAGAATACCTCAGTCATCCTGCTCAGAAGGCCAATGATGGAGGAATTCACCTTGCAACTCCATGACATTGGAGAGAGAAGAAGGCAGATATCTGTGAGTGCAAAGAAACCCTTCTCAGAACATAGACACTGGAGATGCTACAAGGCAGTCACACTGCCACATGCACAAGGAGTAAGAATTGTCTGCTTTGCTGGATTGAAGCTCTTAATGACTAACTAGCACAAAACTTTGAGGTATTCTTTTCATGGTAGTGACTCTTAGACCTGCTGATGAACAGAAGCCCCATACACAGAGCACCCAGGTGGCTCTGCTATCTCCTTCCAGACTGGGCTCCTACCTCATCTGGAGGGCATCAAAGTGATGCTGCAGCTTTTGTGCTAACTCCTTTTGCTTGATGGTTACCTCCTATTTCATCACACACTGCAATGTTTCCTCCATTCTTTCCATGTGCTGTTCATTAGAAGATGGTGTTCTTAGAGGAGGGTTATACACGGGCATGCACAGACTTTCCTAGAAAAGCAACTTGATATAGAGGAACCTAAAAGCTTGCTGCTCAGCAAAGCAAACAAGAGCCTTCTCAAGCGAACTTCTAGGGAAGTAAACCATTTTTCAAGGTAGAGACAAGAAGCCCAGTGTTCCCTCTAGCCAAAACACTCATGCATGAAGCACTACACACACACACACACACACACACACACACACACACACACTCACGAATTGAGCAAAAAGCAACCTCATGTGAGATGAGCATGTGAGTTCAGACTAAGTACACCAACACTGTCCATCCCTGGGGACAGACTCTGCAGTATACTGTGCTTGGCCAGACTATATAGAGGTGATTTGAGAACTTTGTTCCCTGAATCCCCAAGCCTCAAAAACTCTTAAATCACCTTAATCTTTCCTGCATCCCTAGCCATGTAGTCAGGTCCAGACTAGAAGTTCCAGGAAAGGAGAACTCTCCAGTAACCCTCACAGAAAACAGGGCTAAAGAGTTGCTACTCAGCGGCTATTTACTTTGAGAGAAAAGATTTGGGAGTATGGTTTTCAGCTGACATTCTAAAGCCAAGAAAAAAGCCAGGTTCAGAATTAAGTCTTTTAGAAGAGATGACAGAGGTTCTGTTTAGTCAACAAAATGAACTGGGTATTAGGTCTATCTTGTAACTTACTGTTACAAATTGGTATAGTTATGCTCTAATTGTATTTTGAGAAAAGTTTTTTTTTAACAGGAAGGGTGATATGTAGGGAGGAGCTAAGGTGGGAGAAGTAAGGAGAGGAGGAGGAGTAAGAGTAGTAAGAGGAGGAGAGGAGGACCTAGGAAATGAGAGAGGAACAAGGAGGCGGATGTTCACGTGTCTCTGCCAGTCAAAGGTAGTTGGTATATCTAGGTTGGGTATTGGGTTACACTTCTGATTGTATGGGCATCTTGCTATTGAGAATTACCAAACTTTAAAGCCTTTGATTAACATTTTTTAAAAGTTACTAATAAAAAAACAAAAAGAGTTGCTACTCAGGCTTTTATCAGTGTGGAAAAAGAATTGGGCAAAGGGAAGAGAACTACTTGGGTTACAGAAAGAAAGGAGAAGGCCACAGGACATACAAATAGACCACGAGAGCCGGGCAGTGGTGGCGCACGCCTTTAGTCCCAGCACTTGGGAGGCAGAGGCAGGCGGATTTCTGAGTTTGAGGCCAGCCTGGAGTTCCAGGATAGCCCGGGCTATACAGAGAAACCTTGTCTTGAAAAACAAAAACAAAAAAAACAAGACAATGAGAAGCAGTTATTTCACAGTTTCACTAGGCTCTTCTAGCAATCAGATTCCCACCAGTGATGCTCCGTGACCCATCATGCAAATGACTCACAGTACTCAGAACTAATTCCATGCTCTATGCACAGTGCCCCATGTATCAGGAGGGCATGGACACATGCTATTCACCCATTTCCCTTGGTAGACTGCAACTTCAAGCAGGACAGAAGGATATTCTTGCCAATAATTGAGTTTCTTACAAGAAGCTAACTGACCAGAATACATGTGCATAGACAGGGAATGAATAATCATGCTAATGTGCTGGGTGGCTGCTTGGGAGTATGGATTACAAAGGTGATGGGTGTGAAAGCAGAGGTGGGTCAATGAGCAGACAGGAAATCCCATGAGAAATGGTGTGAGACATTAGCTGTATGTACCTAGATGCCTCTCCATACCTTTTGGTGCTGGGTCTGTGCGTCACTGGCCTCTTCCTGTTGCTTCCTGTATTTTCACTTCAATTCCCCCAAGTGCTGCTGTAGTTGTACACAATCCCCCTGCATTTTCTGGTTCTCCTCCCTCAAAATTTCAGCGTTTTTCACATGATTCAACTCAGGAAGCAGCTGTGCAGGTTTCTAGAAACAACCTCTGCATAGTAAGCCCCTGCCAGTTTCCTCCTGCCAACCCTACTTCAGGGTCCAAGTAACCCCAACAGGACCCATGTTCCCAAGAAGACCTAGGAAGGAGACCAATACAGCCATGACAGTTACACTTAGAAGACCCAAAGCAAAGAGAACAGCAAAATCAAAAAAGGATAAATGAATCCTTAACTTCCTAATACCAATAAAGATCCAAGTCCCTTGATAAAAAGAAAATTTCATCCTTTCTTGGATCTCCAAGGTCATGGGGAAACATCAAAAAGTAGGGGTTAGATAACCTCAAGGTAGGTGAGGGAACTAAGGGGAGGACATTGTTTGCAAGTGTTCTATATCAACTAGCTCTGTTAAAAACATGCCTAAGACCCAGAGGTCCAGGGGTGCATGAAATTATTGTAATTCCAATGAATAAAAGTCACCAAGTAACAGGGACTAGATATTTACTAACCTTAAACAGTATGCCAGCATGTTTAGATACTGTATGTTTAATGAAGTAGTAATAAGAATAGGACATTCTTCTGCAGCCCACAGGCATCATTTTGTAAAAGTAACCTTCCATACACAACAACATATGAGCAATAAACAACATATTCATGATTAGTTACTTATGCACCACACCATTTTATAGAAAGATTAAAGCCCTACAATCTGGACATCAGAACATGATCATGAGGCTAGCTCAAACCTTCTACTGGGGGCGGGAATACATCCTTCATTGAAGCAACATATTGGATTAAGATAAAGCACATCCTGCTGAAGCAGCATTTCTCCAGCTGTGTGACTGAGAAAATGGCCCCTGCACAGGCTTTGACACCAAACAGGAAGCTGTATTTCCTTAGGACCAGAGCTGAGAAACCACAACCTAGCTCTCTATGGGAGTCTGTCTGTTACAGAATATTTCCATTGAAGGTTCTGATCATCCCTGCAACAGAGCTATCAGCCTGGGTTCATCCTGGAAATTTCTTAAACTATATTATCCATAGAACTCTTTTCACAGAAGTGGGTAAACAGGGCAGAGGGCAGTGTTACGAAGTGGATTCTGTTCTGTAGAGGGGATGTTAGGAATAAAATATAAATATAGCCAAGCATGGAGGTGTACATGTTGAGATCCCATCAAATGGGAGACAGAAACAAGAAGATCTCTGTGACAACAAAACACCCTTCAAAACATACTAGAGAGCACAGAAGGTAGTCACAACAGGTCAGTCATATAGAGGATCAAAAATATAGTTTCCTAAACAGACGGTTGCCAGTTGCCTGGCTCTGAGAGGGTAGTGGCAGGGGCACAGAGTAGGACTCTGGTGATGGCTTTAAAGTCTGAGGGTCTCAGGTCTTTCTAGCTTTTTGACCTGTACTGGAATGCAGATAACTTCTAAAAAGTCCTAAAAACTTCTTCTGAGGGTAAAAGACTGCAAGTGTAGGTGATTAACACCTGTAGCCTATCTTTCTATAGGCCTTTGTTCTATCTCAGCAGGAACTGCTGGGCTCTAACTTACAAGTCTGCTAGTCTGAGGTTGCAGGAAGAAAGGACACTTAGAAAAGTTGCTATAGTTTATTAAGTGTAAAAAGTATCCTATGAAAGCTATCTGAGGGGAAAGGTGGAAAGGTCCTAAGTGGGGAAAAGGAGAAAACTTCTATTTGGGAAAAGGGAAAAACTCTATTCTATCTCTATTCTATCTTCTATTCTAACTCTATTCTATATCTAACTATTCTAACTCTTCTAACTATCCAATTCTCATCTCTTTGTCCTCAGAACTTATACATCTTTCAGAGTACATGGTCACATGTTACAAGGTTCATCACAAGTTCACACCAAAATTCAAATCATAAGTTGAAATAGAAGTTTACAACACAGAATGTTTACATGAATATCTATTAGGAGTAATTATCTAGCTAGACATTCATCACCTAGCTCCACAGGTTTGCCAAAGGTTTAAAACTATAACTTAAGAAATTAGTGAAATTTTGTATAGATAAACCCAGGTAATATTTTCTCTTCTGTCCTGGTACCTATAATAAATCATGAGTTCCTCTTTTAGTGACCTTGGTTAATTGTTTTACAACTTCTTGGAATGTGCTCTGAGCAGGAGAAAGTCTGGTTACTATCGCTCTTCTGGCAACTAACTGATAACATTCCAGAGACTATCAGAGTTCTCATTGCAGTTTTGACTATGCATGAGGGATTTAATACAGTCCCTTTATAAAAGAGCTTAATAATCATTGATATAATTTTAGGAATTCTTATAGGATCATCATTAAGACTTAAGTCATCTATTTGTCTATATAGTATCACTACAAGACAGTACATCTTCGTGGATTTGCAGAGATCTGCTCCAAAGGGGTGTGCTATTGCTTAGTGATTGTTACATATGTTTAATAATAATAATAATAATAGGAAAGGCATATTAATAGCAGGAATTTTTCCTAAAATTATGTCCGCCACAGCCTTGCTTAATGGGGCACACTTGTCTCAGATTATATAATAATCCAAGGCAAGCATTTCAGGATGATCATCTGCTAATTATTAGCTTGTCCCATTATGGCTCCTGACAGACAATAATATTGACTGGACCAGCAAAATCTATAAATTTTTTTTCTGGCAGTGGCTCTCAGACTTGCTGATGAGCAGAAGCCCATAAAACACAGAGATCTCAGGTACAGTGGACTCAGGTGGCTCCACATTCTCCTACCCTGGGCTCCTACCTCTTCTGGAAGACCTTAAAGTGATATGTTAGATTTTCTGTAAAATCCTTGTCTTGGATACCCAGCTCCTTCTGCTTGTATCTCTTCTGTAGCAATAACTCCATTTTCCCAGATCCTGTTCATTAGAAGACAGCGTTCTTAGAGGATGGGTAATGTATAAGCATGCACAAATATGCATCCAATACCAGACACCTACACAGGATCCCAAGAACTTGCAGGTAAGCCCAATAGCCCCAAAGTTTCTACAGTATGCTTCTGGGGATATAAGACATGTTCCAATGTATGGATTTCCATGGAAAAAAACCACAGTGTCTCCTCTAGCCAATGCACACAGGCATGGTGTGCTACACTGCCAATAAACTTCATGCTAGATGAGCATGGGAGTTCATATGAAGTACACCAGGGTTTCAGGAGAGGTTTAGAACTCTGGTATCCACACACTTGGAAAGTAAAACCTTATGGAAAGCTTTCCTTTGCCAGACTATGTTAAGATGGCTATAGAACTATTCTCCCTGAATCCCCACATGTCCAACCCTCATTTCAAGTCTTTCAAGTTGTTCCAACAACCCTGTCCATATAGTCAGCACCAGACCTTAAGCTCAAGGAAAAAAGAACTTTCCTGAATCATTTACAAATAACAGGGCTGACAAGCTGTTACTTGGGGTTCTATCAGTGTGAATCAATAACTGAGCAATGGGAAGAGACTTAATTGTGTTGGTCGCAGAATAAAAGAGAAGGCCAAATGCCACCTCATAGATACTTTTAAGAAGTACTCATTTAATCACTATTTCTAAGGGCTTATCAGGATGACCAAAATATCTGAGCCTACTTCCAGGTCCTAGCCCAAAGTCATTTTCATGTCTGAAGCCTACTACTTTGTTCTAGCCTAAGATTTAGATTCCTGCCTGAAATTACTTCTTTGTTCTAGCCTAATGTCAGGTTCCTGCCTGAAGCCTTGTCCTTGGCCAATGTCACATTACTGCCATGCAGCCCCAGAAGCTCTCTGCCTCTCCTCCTTTTTTCATATTCAAGACTGAGCCTGTCTTAGGTCATTCTGACAAGAATGCCTTCCTTATCCATCGTGGAATATGCATCATCAAAACCAATGCAGTTCTGTCTTAGGTTGGTAAGGCTCTGTGCAGAATCTTACCCATCCTTGTCTTGCCAGCCTGTTAATAACTCTGTCGGGGGTCCATTTTCAGTTTCAAGCCATGTACTTTGGCTGCCAACATGTTAATGCTATTAAAGACAAGCTTTAACATGATGGGCAAGAATAAAAGTATTCCCAGGACAAAAAGGGGCTGGCATGATCAAACTATATATGCCATTCTTGAAATTTGACCAAAATAGAAATATTGATCTCAGGCCATGGGTAATTTTATCAGCAGTATCTGCCACATCAATGCTCAGCAGAGCAGCATTCTTTAAGTTCATAAGCTCACTATGTAAAGTTAAAATATCCAGAGAGGTGTTAGAATTATGGGAGTGATCACGGAACTTTGTTTATTGCCTTGCTTATTCTTTGGCTATTTGTGTTTATTGTCTTGCTTGTTCCTTGATTATTTGCATCTATTGTATTGCTATTTCCTCAACCGAGAACTGACCTTAATACTTGCATGTAATTAAAATGGTATAAAAGCAAAAAGGAGGAGGAGGGAGGGGATAGGGGATTTCGGGGGGGGGGAAGAGGGGGTGACATCTGAAGTGTAAATAAATAAAATATCAAATAAAATAAAATTCCATGCTGAAATGGAAAAATAAAAATAAAAGAGGTTCTCACTTGACATATACACAGGGCTCTTCTAGCTTCAAGATGCTTCTCATTTGTGATGTCATATGACTCCTGCCATGCAGATGAGTTACAGGATCCAGAAATCCCCCAAAGCTCTGGACATAGCACAAAACTTATCATGACAACATGTACATGTGTGACATGTTATTTGCCTATCTCCCTCATAGGACTGCAGTTTCAAATAGAGTAGCAGGTATGATTCAGTTTCTTGCAAGACACTAACTTCCCAGATTACTTGTGCACAATCAGGGAAATGAACAGTCACATTAATGTGGGGTGTGGCTGTTTGGGAGTGTAGGTTAGAAAAGAGATAGGTGGAAGCAGAAGAAAGTTCAAAGGGCAAATGATGAGGGACACTAGCCTGAGCCAGCTGCCTGTCCCTACCTGCTGCTGGGTCTGGTGGTCGCCTGTGTCCTGCTGCTGATTCTTAGAAGTCATTTTCATGTCCCCCAAATGCTGCTGTACTAGGACACATTGCCCCTGGATTTTCTCCTGCCTCAGTATGCCCAGTTTGTTCAACTGAGACTGCTCCATCAGGAGCTGGTCATGCAGGTTGCTGGAAACACAGTTGCATAGTCAGATTCTGCAGCCTCCTCCTGCCATTCCTACTTCCAGATACCATTAACCCTACCACATCCCAGGTTCCCATGAAGACCTAGGAAAGAGTCCAATACAGCCACGGCAGCTGCACTCTTGAAGATCAAAAACAGAGAACAGCCATGTTAGAAAAGAAGAAATTAATTCTGAAGTCCCCAACACCAATAGAGAACCCTGTCACTCCAAAGAAAGAGGATTCTCTACCTGTCTTTGATTGTACAAGGTATTGGGGAACAACAAAGTTAGGGGGTAAATATTCTCAACATAGGACAGGGGAGACAAGGAGAGGGCATTCATTACAGGTGTTCCTTAACAATCAGTTCTGTAAAACCCTACTGACCCACAGAGTACCAAGGTTGCCTGACACCCATCTCCTGGTGTGAATCACTTTTCTGTCTAAAGGCTCCTGAGCATGGCAGGACAATGCTGGGAGCAATGACAGTCTCTTTCACACTTAGCTAAACTGAGTCCAAAAGGCCCAAGTTATGCTGATGGCTAAGAACCAAAGGTAAGAACCAGAGAGGGGACTCACCATTCTAGAAACAAAGACAGACAGAAATGACCATTCTACTCTGTCATGGGTACCTGCCAGGCACTTACTGATAGAAGCCAGTCTCCTTCTTGAGCATCTTGATATACTTGGAGGCCTCGGTGTTCTTAATCTTCAAGATCTGCAGTCCTGACATGATGTACTTATGCTCCAAATGCAATTTTTCACAATACGTTTTTGGCAGGTGGTAGGGCCTGGTTCCAAGAGGATAGTATCCCACGAACACAAGCCTATAGGAACACTTGGGATGTTCCCAGGACTGCCCCAACTTGGCCAATGCCACATTCTGAACCTATTTAATGGGACATCCTGGTGTATGTAACCTTGTTATCCTGGCCCCGGTCTGGCAGAGCCTAGCTGTCCAGGTAGAGGGTACTCTGGCTGCATGAACTCACTCAGTAGGCATAGATGGACAGTCTAGTCCAGTATAGTATCAGGAGACTATGACAAAAGTCTTGCCTCACCAGAAACTTGTGTGATTTCATATCTCCTGTTTTCACAACAGGGTTTCCAGATTCTGGATTACTATTACTGCAGAGGTAGACATTGTACACAATTCTTGGTTGAGAGCCCTCTTCAGAAGAACTTTATAAACTACTGGAGAGATTCAAATGCAACGAAAATGTGACCACATAGGTCAGGAGCAGTGCTGTTTAAAGAGGGACTACCAGACCTCAGCACTATTACCTTGAAAGTGTGAGACAGAGAAATCCTCAGGCCAAGAAGTAGACCCTTGGATTCTAAAGCCTGGAGGGACACAAATTCATGCAAACATAGTTGCGTGTGCAGGTGCTCGCATGTGCAAACACACTCTCTCTCTCTCTCTCTCTCTCTCTCTCTCTCTCTCTCTCTCTCTCAGGGGTTGGAGGAGACAGAGTCACAGAGACAGAGAAAGAGACTCGTACAATGGGATGCAGAAGAAATTCATGCACTATTGTCTCAGAGTGTAAGGCAAAAGACCAGAGGAGAACAGCAATGACTCCAGGCCTTGTAGTAAAGCACTCACAGGGGAAAATGTAGGACCAGACCCTTCCAGGTGCTTCCATGCGCTTTCAACTCTCAATCTCCTGCCAGGCAACTAGAAGACTCACCACAAACTCACAACAGCTAGAATTTTACACAATCTATCACCTGTCAAGTCTTTTCAAAATGCATGTTGAGAACTCACTCTCCAATACCCCAATCTCTGAGTTCTGTTACTCAGACCACAGGCTCTGGTTTTCATTTGGAGGAAACTGAAGAGACCATTTCCCATCTCACTCCTGCCCAACCTTCAAATATGCCTCTCCTCTGAGAAGTGTTTAGGGACATGAGGTTGGACACTGGGACACCTTGGAGGGGAAGACTTCTAGAAACCAAGATCTTAGAAGGGTAAGATAAGGGTGACAGAGCAGATTCGGTTCCAGACATCATAGAGTTTGAGACAATGAATACTTATTCTCCAAGGGTCCTCCCAGGATCAGTGTTCAGGTGATCTTGCAATTCATTCCTCTCAGTGGTGAGCTTCTGAAGCTGTGTGGTCAGCCTCTCCGTTTCCTTCTTCACCTGCTTCTTGGTGAGAACGGGTATGGAGGATGATGGCTGTCTGCCAGCCTCTGTAGGCAGAAGACTACAAGTGAACTTGCATAGTAAGAAGGCATAGAGAATGGACAGACCAGCCTAAGACTTAAAGAGAAAGAGAGCATGCAATTCAAATCAGAGACACCCCTAAGATTTTGGCCCAGACTTGAGATGCCTCCTGTGTGGATCTCAGCTCTCCCATCATTCTGTAGAGAGGACAAAGTATAAAAGCATCCAGGTGTTTCCTCTGCCTCTCTACACATGCTTATGATGACCTCACAAATGGCCTCTCAGAACTTATTAACAACTGCACAGGGGCGCACATTGACTTCAGAGCCCTCAAGCCTGTGGTTTCTGAAGCCAGGAAAAAAAATGGCACAGTCCATTCTACATTGTTCTCTAGGTAAATGACTATGGATTAGAAAGTCATGCAGGAGCAGAACATGATTAACAGACTGATCAGTTCACCCATATAGGTCACATAGACAGAAGCACATTTCTCTCCCAGCTACTACTGTCAGGAATCCACTATGCCTAAATCCCCACTAGGAGAAAACTTCAGTGATGTCCTGCCCTAAAGTGGGAAACATGAATCTGTCCCTTACCCTAATGGACTCCTTTTCCCCATGATGCACCCAATTCCCTGTAAGAATTTACACAATAAATTAAACTTTGAATAAAATAACTCACAATAAAATAACTTTGGTCTTACAGACTCTGACTTTGGACTGGACAAACTAATGTTTTGGAATCCTTGACTTTCAGGAGTTATAATAAGCACCAAAGTCCATTTGCGACCCAGAGGCTCCAGTTCCAGTGACATTACTTGAATCCACTTCAAGCCACCTCCTCCAAGTTCACCTTCCTACCCCCTTTCCAGGACTCACTATGTCTTCTCCAGGACCACTTGTTTCTTCCTGGATGACTCTCAGATGGAAGGGCAGCTTTTGTCTGCCTCTCTCTGGTCTCTCTTCGCTCCCCATTTTTTTTTTCTTGCAAATAGACTCCTCAGTCTAGAAAACATGTCTACAGATCGGCTCTGTAGTCACTGACTGAATTCTCTAAGAGCAGTAGCTGTGGCCACAATACTGGTGACATCACAGGGGATGCCATGAGCTCTCCAGGATACAATAGACTGTCCAGAGACGGGACGAGACTGCTGATGTCATAGCCTTTGCTCACTACTTATTATGTCTCCCTGAGCAAACAATAAACTGAGGTGCCCTTTAGCTCAGTTCCAAGTGAGCATCTCCGGGAACAGGGAAAGCCTTCAAGCCTCCCTCCAAAGTCATTTGCCCTAGGCTTGATTGAAAACTCCTTAGCTCATCCAGTATAGGGAACTGAGTGTTTATTTTTCAAACCCTGCCTAGAAATATCTGATTCCTTTCTCAAAACATTCCTATTCATCAATATCAGTAATAGTACTGGGAAATAACACCAGGATGGATATGGAGGTGGGAAGGTACCTCATCATGTACAGGTGTTTGAAAACACATCCAGGAAAAGCCTGCAAAGCTGGTTGCAAAGTGGGATGTGGATTAGGGGGAACAAGCATAGGAGCCATGTGCTTAGCCTTTGAATTTGCCCCAAGATGCTAAGAGCAGATAGAGAAGGCAGCCATCAGGGTGCTGGCTAAAGTGTGATCAACTGTTGGCAGAGGAACTGAAATAGTGGAGCCAACAAGAGAGAAGCCCTTAGGCTGAATGTGGTGTTCTTTTCTCTGCGCCCAAGGTACCAAAGCAGGATTGGTGACAGGCCTCTGTGAGTCACATAGCGAGAATTGCAATGGGTTTGGGGGCTAGTAAGAAGACAACAGATATAGATGTACTTCAGTTGACAGTGACTGCCTGGCATGTAGGAAGCCCAGGGCTGACTTTGCTGGCCTTGGTAGCCACACTTGTAATACTAGCCCTTAGGACGTGGAAGCAGCATGATCTAAGTTCAAGGTTAACCTGCAAAGCCTGGTTGAGGACAGCTTAGGACATATGAAAACCTGCCTCAATAGTACAAAAATACACTCTACCTCCAAGGTCTCACCTACTAATCTTTTTCTATTGAAAAGAACTTGGGGGAAGGAATTACAACCTGGAAGGGATAGGGACTCCACAAGAAGACCCAGAGTCAACTAACCTAGACTCTTGGGGGCTCCCAGAGTCTGAACCACCAACCAAGGAGCACACATTGACTGGATCTTGGTCTGTCTCCCAACCCCAAAAGTACGATGTGCAGCTTGGTCTTCATGTGGGACCCCTCCACAACTGGAGTGGGAAATTATTCTGACTCTGTTGCCTAGCTGTGGACTCTGTTCCCCTACTAGGACTGCAGTGTCTGGCCTCAGTGAGAGGATGTGTCTAGTTCTGCTGTGGCTTGAGGTGCCAGGGTAAGTTTGTACACAGGAAGGACTTTCCTCTACTCAAAGACAAAGCAAGGCAGAGGCCTGTGATTGTAATATAAAGTGATCAAATAAATTTGGAAAAAAAGTTAAAAGTTAGCATTCTCTCCACCACTCCTTTATTTTGGGAGGATGGAGAGAAGTGGACGTGATCTTTCAATTCTTGTCTTAGGTCCACGTTGAGACCAAATGAAAGTCGTTATCACCATCTGAACTACTGAGTAATATCCACTGTTGCCAGCATAGCAGTGCATCTATGACAAACTCTGCCTTCCAGTGCCATGTCATGAGGTCAATCACAGATCCCTTCAAGGGTCAGGACAGAAGCCATCAGGGATACTGCACTTCCTTGGTAAGAGATTAAATCAAGTTGATCCATTGGAAACTAGTGGATTATTTAACCACACCTGATACCCCCATCTCAACCCCTCAGAGATCAGAACAGGGTGGAGTTCAAGCATCTGCAAAAGTGATGAATACCTCGGTAGACTTCCTGGTATACCCATGGACCTAGATTTGTTAACAGACTGGGTAAAGACAAACAACTACTGCTCTCAAGAGAATTCGGGGGAATCACTCCTCCTCTTGTTAATGATGTTCCACGGTCTTTACCTGGGAGCCACAGGCTACAGAGTCCTCGAAAGTGACTCACTTTATTAAGAAACTCAGCTTGCCTCTCGTTTTCTTCTAAGGCATTTATATTCACATGGACAGTGCCTGACCAGGGACACGTCATCCCATACTGCACTTCACATTGGTATGTGCTTTCCCAGTATGCTTTGAAGCTGTTGTTCTTGTTTCAACAACCTCTGTCTCAAAGTAGAATAACAACAAACACTTAATATCTCTTGGAACGAATAAATAAAGGTAATGTATTTACATTAGTACATCAGTGGAAAATCTGGCATAACTGAGCAATGGGATACCAGGACTGTGTCCTAGCCTCTGTGGGTCTAGGCCTGGCTCACATGCAGGTGTGAGCACTCCTTCTGAGCCTCTGTAGAAACAGTGAGATGGCATGGGTCGTGAGCAGGCTGAGCAGCAATATTGAGGCCCCTCAGTGAAGAGAATCCCAGTTCCCCATCCAAGGAGCTCCTGCTGAGGGCATGGGCTTTGTCTGACCATGGTAAGTTCATACAGACATCTGTCCTAGTTATTACAAAGTTCTTCCATTCAGCAGCACATAGGACAAGGAGCCGAGGTCAGAAATGATGACCTCTTGCCATAAACTATGTGACAAGAGGGATGTGGAATTCATGTGTGTCAAAGATCAGGGGCCTCCTGGGTGGTTTTGGGTCCCTGTTGGCTTTGTGTAACAGCTTGAAGAGACCAGTTCCAATGTTCATTGGGATTCCCATGATGATGCACTCAGACACACCTGGAACCAACCAGAACCTTGGTTAGAGAAAGGATTCCCAGAGTGGAGAAAACATTAAGATTGTAAACTTGAGATATGAGGCCCAGCTCTACCATATATCACCTGCCCATCTATATCTTGCTCATTATTTTCCTTCCCATGTAAGGGCAAAGACTGCGGAGCCCTGTCTCTGGGAGGACAGTGCCCACCAGTCTAGTAGGTCACTGTAAACCAATTCAGCTCAGCTATTTCTGAAACATGAGTCAAAAAGCAGAAGACAGTCTTTGGGAAACAGCTAGACAGTAGGAGGCCTGCACATGATCAGGAGATGGTGAGTGTCACTTGCCTTTCTTACCCTAGTGCCCGAACAAAGGATGACAACAGCTGGAAGTGCAGGGCCCTGAGTAACCAGTGCCCGCATCAGAACACTGAGAAGGCTCCCACTGACCTCGAGAAAGGATGGGTGCAGAATTCCCCTCTCGGCTTCAAATCTTTCTTTTCCTTTTTTTGTTTTTGGGGTTTTGTTTGTTTGTTTGTTTGTTTTGTTTTTTTCAAGGCAGAGTTTCTCTGCTTACCCCTGGAATCCCTGGAACTCACTCTGTAGACCAGCCTGACCTCAAACTCAAGAGATCTGCCTGCTTCTGCCTTCACAGTTCTTGGGATTATAGGCATGCAATACCACTGGGCAGTTTTAGTAAGTTTTAAAAGCTCTAAGTATAGGCTCTGTGCATGTCTCTGATTCTCTAAGAAGCAAGCAAGAGGCAGATGCATTACAGGTTGATGCCAAAGACAACTACAGAACCAGAGAGACAAAGAGCCAACCTACGCCCAATACACAGAGAGCTACTGTTGGGCTACAGTGCTCCACGCATAGAGACAGGGGCAACTCCAAGCAGGATGGGGGACAGAGGGTTTACTAAGTCTGCATGCTGTCAGTGGTGGTAAAGCATCAGAAAGTTGGTGGGTACAGCTTGAGGAAGGACCCAGTCTCCTATATCAGGTGGGTGCTAGGTCTCAGTCCCAGTATCTCACAGCTAGCTCTACTCTGGCTTGTGCCTGGGCTTCTCCCATGCTAAGCCTCCTCACTTTTCTTTCATCTCTCCTTGGTGTTTTTAAGACAAGCTCTCACTGCATAGCCTCGACTAGGTTGAACTCACTGTGTAGAACAGGCTGGCATGGAACTCACAGGTTTCTGGTTGCCTCTGTCTCTTTAGTTTTGGGATTAGAGATATGCATTACCTGGCCTGGCTTTCCAGTCATCCCCACACCTCCTCCCCATCCCCCGAGCCTCCCTCTCTCTCCAGCTTGTGTCTCTCCTCATTTTCTGTGGTACTTGATTTTTGAAATGATGTCCAATGCCTCACTAGGAGGCATGACCACAAGCCATCTCTTCTACTCCTGGTGGCACTTTCACTGTCCCCACCTGTCATCCCTGGACAACATGAGGGCTGTTAGGCAATGGGGCCAAGCACAGCTTCAGGGACGCAGGATCCACATATTCTTTTGGAACTCAAAACCTGTCTTCACTGAAAGTAGCTCAGATTTGGTAGAACAGGGTGCTTCAGCCGGGTTCTAGAGACAACAGATCTATTCCAAACCTACCACATACGGAGTCTTTCTGCCCAAAGTAGGCAGCATCAAAAAGATGGTCAGCTGTCTTCTCAAAGGAGGCCAGCATCAACACACTCTCCTTCATCTTGGCCAGGCCAAACCTGGTTATACCCAGGACTTCACCCTGTGTGAGGAGAGATTGTCAGAAGGGAATAAAGCCACTCCCTGAAGTTCCAAACCAAAGCAACAGACAATATCCCAACACTAGAAACACCAAAAGCAGCCATGCAGCTGGAACAGAATTAGGGTTTTGAAACAATGGGGTTGGGGTGGAGGTGGCTTCTTTCTTCTTAAGAAGCCAGTACTAGAAACAATGTAGGTACTTCCAGTTAAGAAAAGGCCTAACGTGCACAAGCCTGGTGCTGTCAACATCTTAGGATGGAGGGAGTGCTTCAGAAACTCTTATGAAAGGATTTACATCTTGGATGGGCACAGGGAAAAACATTCTTCAATGATATAAACACTGCTAAGGTGCCCATGTTCCTGTACCTGACCCCTCCCTCACCCTGACGCTCTAAGCAGTCATACTGAGATTTGGGTCTTTAAAAAGAGGGACATGAAAATGGAAGGACAGCTGGGACCAAGAAGGGGATGAGCAGGAGTGAGTCAGTCAGACATGGTAAATGGAGGTGACTCCAACAAACAACAGCATACACATACACAAAAGGGTCATAGTGAAATCCCCGGTAATGCACAATTAACATATGCTAATAAGATCATTTAAAAGCCTGGCGTGGTGGGGCACACCTTCAATCCCAGAGCTTAGGAGGCACAGGCAGGTGGATCTCTAAGTTTCAGGCCAGGACAGCCAGAGCTATCCAAAGAAACCATGTCTTGAAAAAACAAAAACAAAAACAAAACAAAACAGCATTAAAAATCAAAGGTCAATGTCTTGTGAGGAAGAGTATCTATCCAAGGTTGAACTCTGACCTCCATACATGAAGGACTAACCGTGTGATTACACCCCCACATGTTCATACAACACACAAATAGAACGAAACCTGTCTGGCAGACACAGTGAACTAGTACATACATTCAAACAATAGCAGAGGGCACACCTGAGACACCCTCTCCTTTAGGGATGCTACTGTCACAGAAGCCAGAGACTCAGGGATATTTATCACGACTGTGCTCCACCTCTGACTTACACCTCTGGTTCCTGAAAGCCCTCTACTGCAGCAGCAGCTTACCATGAAAAACCCAGTACTACAGTACGAGGAATCAAACACCCTCGGCAGCTTCCTCCGATGCTCCTACTTGAGAGCAGGGCAAATCTGTGTGTGTGTGTGTGTGTGTGTGTGTGTGTGTGTGTGTGTGTGTGTGTGTGTGTTTTGATGGTGTTCAAGCACAAGGCCCATGCATGCAAGGCAGACAATCTATGACTGAGCAACATCCCCAGCTCTACTCTCTGGAAACTGTTAAATAATCTGCACAAGGCATGCTTTAGTGAAAAACACCCCAAGTCACCATGGACAGCCTTGTTTTGGTGATGGCCAGGTTTGCTGTAGAGTAAGACTCGGGACATGGAAAAGCCATGTTCAAACACTTCTCTTCCATAAACTACCGGTGTTGAAATTCTGTCCCTGGGAATTTACCAGAATACCTGGCCTAGCCTCACACTTAAGGCCATTTGGTGACACCTTACTTCCCATCCAGGTCAGTCCTCACTGTATTTTACATGATACAGAAGTTCTCTGGCTCTTTTCACCATACTGTGGATGTCACGATCCCTGACAACCTGGAACCAACCTCTCTCATACCTTGTAGGTCATCAGGTCAGAGAGCAGCATCACGTGCCTCCTGTCAATGCTCATGCCATGGTTGACCATCGTGTACTGGATCTCGTTGATGATAGTTGTTCGGGCAGCCTCAATGCCCAGGGTTTTCTCCACCTAGGAAAGGCTTGGAGTGAGCAGAGGCAGCCCCTGTAGGGAGCCGCCCCACTCCTTCTTCTGCCTGACAAGCACAAAGCAAGTCCTGCTCTATTTCCCACAACACATTGCTGTGCAATTGTTGGGGGAAGAGAGAGTAAATATCAGGGTCAGGTAACTGTGCTGGGTATTGGGCAAGGGTCCAAAGGGGATGGTACCTCATAGGTGTTGTTAGAAGTGGTTCGGGTGCCTTTCACACCATGGGTGGCCATGACTGCACGCAGGTTGTCACCTTCTACTAGAAGCTTGAACTTCTCCTTCCCACTCTGCTCATCGATATGGATGACAGCTCTTGACACCTCTGGGATGCCCTGCACCACCACCTACATTCAACATAAAATGTTCAAGATACAGCAACCCCTCGGTCCCCCCCGAGAACCTCAGAAACAGGGCAGAGGAATGGGCTGATAACCTGACTCATGCCATTCTTGGGCATCCCCACTTCAATGTGTGTAATCCAGGGGGGCTATGTATTGTCTGGGGGTAGGGGAAGACAGTTCAGAGGACTGTGCCCCAACCTACAATCAGCTTGGAGAGAGCAGAAAGAAGACTAAGCGACAGAGCTTCAGTCACAGAATAAAATATAAAAGTAGGCTGAGTCAATAAAAAAGTCTGACAACCCAAGTTTGATTCTAAGAACCCAAAGGTAGAAAGAGCTGACTACCACAAGCATACCACATACTCCCACACCTCCAAAAATATTTACTAAGAACCAGATTGACCCCTTGGGTATATGACCATGAAGGACTGGGGTGCCTTCTTTGGTATTATAGTGAGTGACCTGGTCCCCAGCTCCACCCCTGGCTGTTTCTCCAAGAGAGGATGCTTTGCCTCACCTTGGGTAAATCCTCTTTCAGAAACTGTAGCACATAATACATGGAGCTCTTGCTGTTTTCCCTGGGGGTGACACACACCACAGCCTCTCCATGAACAGCCACATCACCAGGCTTCACTCGGAGCTTGGATGTGCAGATGGAGTACCGCACTGTCTCAGCATTGACCTGCAAGGTGCCAGGGACATTAGCAACAGACATCTGCAGAATTCCAAGACAATGGCTTTCATCTTTGATGACGTGATGACTCTTTAAGAAGTCTTGGTAGTCAATTTTTGCCACCTCCTCTGCCACAAGGTTTACTCTTATTTTTACTCATGTATATGGTGTATCTCTGTGAATGTACGTACCTATGTGTAGGTATACATGAAGACAAAAAGGAGTCAGATCCCATGGAGCTGGAATTACTCAAGGTTTTGAGATAATCTATGTGGGTGTTGGACAGAACTTATACTTCCTGGAAGAGCAGTAAGTACTCCTAACTGTTCAATCTCTCCAAGCCCACAAATGTTGCTATATTATGTATTTATGTTCAATACCCATGCTTTATTCATAAACAGGAGATTCTTTCACTGAAAAAAATGAACAGTTTTCTTATTGAACATTCATGTTCAACTCATGGCAATAAACGCGACTCATGGAGAAAGTTCTAGAGTGTCTGGAGAACAGAGGCCAGGAAGGCTGAAAAGTTTGTTGGTTTTGTGCTATACTCCCAAATGCAAATGCATTCTTCATTTTTTTTATTTTTTTCCAATCGCTAGATAAAACTGAGGAGTTTATACATAAGAGGCAATTATTCTACTATCATGCTACATTAAGGCCTACAAAGCAAGTGTTACCACAGTCACAAGTTACACAACAAGACAGACTTGACTGCCATGTGGGAACCACAAGAATACGGCATCTGAGAATGGCTTTGGGAACCACAAGAATACGGCACCTGAGAATGGCTTTCAAAATTTTTTTCAAGGCTAAGAAAGGCTTAACTAGCAGTTGACCTCAGCTCACCCCTTACAAAGGCTGTTGTCAGTTAACTGTTATCTATCTCCACAAATACTAGTAAGAGAGGTCAGGCTAACTCACCAACTGAAAACATTACAAACCAGCCAAGTGCTGTGCTTGGGATCCACAGTGATTACCACAGAACGGGCCCAGGCTTCTTCCACCGTGCATAAAAATGGACAGAAATAAGTTATCCTAACACCATGTGATGATAAAACAGTAAATGGAGATGGCACCCACACCAAGTCAATAGTTTCTTGTGATGGCCATGTCTTGTCTACATCGAGGTCAACTCAGAAGGATGTGACAACTAATGGTATGACCAACAACAACCACCAGCCAAAAATCTTTACACTGCTTCTCTGGCTGCTCAACTTCTCCCTTGGTTTCTCAGCACCTGTCTCAGAACACACTGGATCACATCCTCACACATTAACTCTGACTCACCTCTAGTCTCAGAAGTCGGATCCGTTCCAGGGAGAGCTTGACAAGAATAAAGCAGTCATCAGGAAGAAACACTTCTTCAATATACTCTGAGATCTGCCATGGCAAAAGAGCAGATCATTACCTCCATTCTCATGGCCCCTTCCCCATCCAACCCTACACAGGAACACACTCTGCATGGCCTCAGCTGCAGGCTACATCCACAGCAGCTGCTCTGCCACATCCCAACACTTCAGAGAGGAGAGGATGTCTGGTAACATTTTCCTGTTATCAAAGGGACTCCTTACCTCCCCCAGGAGTGTCTTCTCGATCCTGCCCTTCACCAGGCGTGCGTAGTCCGCATCGTCATCCTTGTCCAGCTGTGCTGTGATGATTGGAGTGCTGCCCGGAGGAGCAAGGGTCAGCACACAAGGAAGGGACCAGGACTGAGCAGTGCGCTGCTATGTTATGTCTGAGTGCTACTCACGGCCATGAGGGCTTTCCTAGAGCTCACCTCAGGGAGGCCTGCGACAAACACTTCACAGACCTCTCACTGAGGCTACCTAATTTTGGGAGATCCCGGGTCCCTATTCTGTCCATGGAAAGACTTAAGAAAATTTCCATATGGAAGAAGCCTTGACCTTCTGCTCCAGGGGGAACCAAGTCTTCAGGCATTTCACCTCCCTTTGCCCCTCTGCAGCAATACCCTGGCTCCTCTCACAACTATCACCATCTGTTCTCACAGCAGACAGTGTCCCTTCAACACAGGCCCTTGAGACAGATCTGACCAGCCCACAGGAGGAAAGTAGACCTCCAACCTGGAGATCCACCGCTGCTGGTCTACAACCAGGAGCAGCTATCTTTAGCTGTTCCTAAGATGTTATTTCTACTGCAAGACTTACAGAATAGACAGAATAATTTTTACCCCCTAGACATGATACATCTCTAGTTCATCTGGTCTCAGGTCTTTTGGAAACTCGCCTGAATCACTAGGGGCTTACAGAGAATGGCTAGAAACAAAGCAGGGGAAAAATCAATCAGGGTTATTCCAGCATGGAATAATGGCACCAAAGAAATAAAATGTCTAGTAACCTAGTCTTTAATACTGCTAGTGAGTTTAACATTTTTTCTTGTAACTAGAAGCCATAAAAAAAAAAAAAAAAAAGACAACAGATTTGTTTTGACCATATCCAGTTTTGACTTGAGTGACTTTCTAAAACTCCAATGATCACTACAGCAGACCTGCCCTCTGGACATCAGAAACTGCCCAGTTAATAAATCACAGGCATTCATGAGCACAAGGACCACTGGTCCCCAGGAAACAGGCCAGGGCACAGCTACCTGATAGCCTTGGAAGCGTTGATGATCTCTTTGATTCGAGGCACTCCCAGGGTGATGTTCATGGAGGCTACCCCGGCAAAGTGGAAAGTCTTCAGGGTCATCTGGGTGCCTGGCTCACCAATGCTCTGTGCACAGAGTGCACCCACTGCAGAGCCTGGCTCCATCTGTGCTCTAGAAGAAAAGACACATGAGAAGAAGATAAGATGCTACAAAGAAAAGGCCATCACAGTGCTGGGACAGGCTTCTGGTTACTGCCTCTTAAAGGAGAATATATAGATTCCGTTGGTTTCAGCAATGAGCCAGGCAGTGTGTGCCAGAGGAAGGGGCTGGCACAGGCTAGGAATAAGTGTCATTAGGGGAGTGAGATGGTCAGAGGGGCAAACAATATGACTAACTTCTGTGTGATGAGCCTGTCATATATACAGGGCTGGTGTCCACTGTGTGCAGGAGTTGGAAGTGGTCTGCTCTTACTGGGTAGTAAACGTGGTCAGAGAAGTGGAATCTGCAATATATGACTTTCCTTACAGACAAAAGACATTCAGGAAAGTCCTTTGTAAGTCCTTTCATGTTTAGGAGCATCCAGCCTAGGGTCCCACGGGAGACTCCAGATGAAAGGCACAAATTTGTCCAAAGCCTGGCATTGATGCCGGGCAATGTGCTTGTTAGCTGTTATTATCAGCCTGACCCGACCTAGAGTCACCTGGGAATGAGGAATTATGTAGATCAGGTTGACTGTGGGCATGTCTGTGGAAGATTTTACAGATTGTTAATTGAGTTGGGAAGACCCACCCTAAGAGGTCAGAATCACTTCATCGTCTGGGACCTGAACTGTGTAACATGAAGGAAGCTACAGCATGACTGTGTGATATGCCAGCTGACTGAGAGGCAGGCAGGCGACACGGCTGCTCCCCTTTCCCTCTGCTCCTGACTGTGGGTGTGATGTGACAGCTGACTGAGTGCCTGCCTTGACTTCTCCAAATGGATTCTAACCTGGAACTGTGTGTTAAAAATCATTCCTTCCCCCTCCCACCCCCCAAGTTGCTTTTGCACAAAGTATTTTACCACATCAACAGAGGTAAAACTAGGCCAGCCAGGATCCTGAACCCAGAGAAAATATCCAGGACATGGGAGTCCTGCATGGATGCCTGGCAGTGTAGGATAGTTATGCCTACCTCATGTACTTATCCCTACAGGTCTCCAGAAACTTCTCTAGTTGGGTGGGGGTAATGCGGTCCAGCTGGTACAGCACACGAGGCTGGAAGGTCAAAGGCAAGCACATAGTCAGGACAAGCTGTATCTGTGAAACACTACAGCGCACAGTCAGAACAAGTTGAATCTGTGAAGCACTGTGTCTCAACAGTCTACCTCTGTTGTGCCGTTGTCGTTGATCCCATATTTATCTCTGGTTTTCTTAATCTTCTCGGACACCCCTTTAATGAATGTTTTTATTTCCTGAAAAGATTACAGAACACATATCAATTTGTGTGATTTTCAATGATTGTCAATGATTTAGAACAGCAGACAGCAGAATCACTCCATAACCCAACAATGGACACAGTGCTCCATATCTTAGCCACTGCAACCTATACAGTGCAGAGGATGCAATATGTCCACTGGTTCCCTTACACAGCGTGTTTGTAAGGAGCCCACTGTGCTTTCTGCTCTGGGGAAACTGGCTCTTTGCTTAAGATGTTCATTAAGCTTCATAACCAACCTTTCCCCATGTGTTATCCTGGACCCTTATCTCAGCCACATGGCTGTAGGAAGAAGCCTGCCATAGCTCTCAGGGGGCTCTACAAGGCATTGAGATTCCACACTCAGAACCCTCATGAGTCCACAGTGAAAACCTCTTTCAAAGCATTGACAGTCACTCTAAACATCACTGTCTCTCTCCTATGGTCTCTCTGCAGGTCTCATAGCTGCCTGGGCTAATCAACTGTCTTTATATTGAGAAGGTGGGAGACATGGAGGGTGAGTCTGCAGTTCAGACATCTGTTAGACATTCAGATAGAAATGATTTCATTTTAGAAAGAGCTTTATTAAATTGTAAGATTTAAAGTCTCAGAATGGGCTGGAAAGAATGCTCTGCACTTAAAAGCACTGGTTACTCTTCCAGGACATCCAGATTCAATTCCTAACACTCCTGTGGAAGCTCATAACCATTGTAACTCCAGTCCCAAGGGACTTGATACCTGTGGACTGGCCTCCATGGGCACCAGGCATGCAAATGGTGCACAAACATACACCCATATACATAATTTTTTAAATGACTCAAAGACTGACTGATATTGAAGAAAAACTCATTGCTAGTGAGATGGCTTGGTGGGTAAAGATGTCTAACCCAAAGCCGGATGGCCTGAGTTCTGTCCCCAAGACCATATGGAAGAAAGAGTTGTCCTCTGATTTCCACATGCTTGCCATGGCACACATATGCATGTCACCAAAAATCTAAATAAATAAAAATGTAGTAATATTGAAAAGGAAAGAAAAGAAAAATTCTCCAGACTCCTTCATCAGTCACCTGGAGCTGGGCCAGTGAGTAACTGCAAAGGACAACCTGAAAGGGAAGGTGGAGCACTGCGAGACAGGGCAGACTTCTCTCTGTGCTGCTCAGGGCAAAACCCCTGCACACTACCGGCTTTCACACCTTGCCACTTGTCTGGCTCAGGGCTGAGATCTAAGGGCTCAGGAGCTGGGACAACTCTTTCAGCAAGGGGAACAGAAACGATAGAAGGCAAAGAGGCCTGGGGGTTCCAGCCGTGAGGAGACGAAAACAGACAAACACAGAGACACACACACACACAATCAGACACACACACCAAACCGCAGCCTACAGGCATTAGGAGTAACACCCATCAGTGTCTCCCCCCCACCCCCCAACAAGCTCCTAGTGGCTTTGTTGAAAGGAATAAAAAGCCTAGGGCACAGACGTACACTGGATATGAAGTTTCTAAAAAAAAGGGTAGATTCACATGCAAGAACCAACCTGATATAAGTACCAAGAACTCTAGCGGGTGAGTCTATGCGTGCTAGAGGGACGGCACGTACAACACTCAGCAAGCAAATGAACTCATGGGCAATTCATTGTTGGGTTCACACTGCAGTGTACCAATAGCATTTATATAAGCCTCTGGTCAGGACCAGGGAACAAGGGCTGGCTACTCAGACCTGCCTCAGCTGTAGTGTGGCCTGTGCTCAGCATTAAATTTTGGTTCTCTTAGTGCATGTGAGTTCCTCAGATAGTGAGAGACTAGACAGAGAGCACATGTTTCGCCATTGTCAATCATCAAGTCTTTAATATGAGTGACACAGTGGACAAGCTGAGCCAGTGCTCACTGAGAAACTGCTAGCTATAAGGCCACCTATGAAAACTGGTCAAAGGTATAAGAATCAGCCAGAAGAGGAGCCTCTGTTTACTAGAACTGGGACAGAAATGTGTGGCCCTCATGCTGGCTCACAGGCCATGCCAACACAGCACATGGCTGCTTTTTTCCAGTGAAGGTCCTTGAGGATGAAGAGAAAGATAACTAATACAGTCACGTGGGAAAACAAAAATGTCATTCTAATCTCTAAAAAGCAAAAAAGGAAGATGACTTCTAGGGTAGAATCCAACACAAATGGTACTTGGAAGAGACCGTTCACCTTCCACACCTCCACACAGGATGAAGGGGAGTGGGGTCTCCCCAGGATTCCCCTCTGGTCCTGCTGCAGACACAAAACTGGCCTGTAGATTCAAGCCCAAAGGTGAGCACTGGTTAGGGTCTCTCGATCCCTCTGCTTTTGATCCCAGCCATGATTATAGACAAGGAGACACTGCTGGAGCAGGTCCTCATTGGTCAAAACCAAAAAGCAAACGGATGAAACCTTAAGGCCCAGCATGGTGATGGCCCCAGGAGGAATGGGAAGACCACTCAATAGGTTTGTGATCTGTGATAGAAAGAAGCTGCAATGTGAGGCAGATGGCAGTCTCTAAACACAGCCGTTCAGAATGGCAGCAGAAAAAAGAAAGTGGACACGAGACTAGTGACAGACAGACAGATCTCTAGGTTCCTCCTCCTGACAGGGAGTCACTTGTGTGAACGACAAGACATTATTCTTCATCTGGCTAGTAAAATACTGTCCAGGACACAACAAAAACCCACAAGAGAACTTATAAAATGCAGTGGGAGGGCCGGGCGGTAGTGGCACACGCCTTTAATCCCAGCACTTGGGAGGCAGATGCAGGCGGATTTCTGAGTTCAAGGCCAGCCTGGTCTACAGAGTGAGTTCCAGGACAGCCAGGGCTACACAGAGAAACCCTGTCTCAAAAAACAAAACAAACAAACAAACAAACAAAAAATGCAGTGGGAGGCACCAGAGAGAGTCCTCGGGACACCAGGCAAGGCAGAGCCTACCTGCAGGAAGCTGTCTTGGCAGCACAGGAACTCGTTCTTCTTCATGATGGCCTCAGTGGTCAAGGTAAGCTCATTCTTACTGAGAGCAGGTTCACTCTGACATGGATACACTGCCTGAGTATCAGAAAGACATGGTTTACATGTGACTGGTGAGGGGGGAGGGAGAGGACTAGGCAGAGGAATTTCCCAGATATAAAACTCTGCAGAGAAAGCTCTTAGCAACCTGTGGCATTCTTTGCTAACAAACTCTGGACTCCACATCTCATGTGGAAATGAACACCAGATAAGCTCTGTCTTCTGTTTCGTCTGTCTGAGACAGTGTCCTGTGTAGCTCAGGCTGGCCTCAAGCTCACTGTGCAGCAGAAGCTGGCCTTTACACTCCTGATCTTCTTCCCTGCCAAGTGAAAGGATTACAGGCATGCTCTATCATGCTGTCAGAAATCCACCTTATTTAAAGAGTTCCACTCTAATTGGTAAGTATGGATATTGTTAAGTTATTGTTGTTGCTACTAGTCTGTTGTGAGACAGGATTTCTCTGTGTAGCCCAGGCTGTACTGGAACTTGCTCTGTAGACCAGGCTGGCCTCAAACTCAGAAATCTACCTGCTTCTGCCTCCAAAATGCTGGGATTACTACAGCCTGGCATACTTTATATTTGTAAAAATGTACATTGCTGTTACCAGGCCTAGTGGCCCACCCTATAATCTCAGCTACTTAAAAGGCCCAGGCAGGATCACATGTTCTAGCTTGCCTAAGCTACAGAACAAATTCAACTGCAGTTGGCAAGTTAGCAGCCAAGTAAGACTTTACCTGAAAATAAAAAGTACAAAAGTAACAAAGGATCAAAGACACTGCTCATGGTAGAGGCTTTCCCAGCATACTCCAGGCCCTGGGCTCGACTTCAGGACTACAAAAAACAGCAAGCCAACTAAACATCTCAAGAGGTGAAATACTTCAACACACATTAAGCTCATGGGGTTTCCTCAAAGTTTTACTAGTTTTTTGACCCATTCTTAACTGGTAGCTTGCAACTACTAGTGGAGAAGCCCCCTCAATGGAACAACCTTCTGTCGATAAAAGAGCTGGCTCAAAAGCACTAAACCGAAATCTAGATGAATCTTGTCCAAAGATTCTTCAAAAAGAATAGTTCCAACATACATTCTTGGCTCTAGTGTATGAAATGAGCCTGCTGCCTAACTCCATTCTTTTTAAAGCTCATCTCTAGCTCACTCCACTAGGTGTGAGGAGCCAAGCCTCTTACACTTGCATCTGATTTAGACTAACAGGGTCATTCGGAGAAAGGTACTGATCCTCAGGCAGAGGTGACTAAGAGGGAAGTGTGACACTATGAACAGTGTCAACAGAGGACAGAGTCCCCAGAAGTTTGTAGCCCCCAATAGAATGCTGTATCTCACCTTGATGTTGTCCAGAACCCTTTTAAACTCCAGCGGCTCATCTTTGCCCTCCATGGCGGCAGGATCTAAGCCATCTCCTCCGTAGATGAACTGGATGATGTCACCGGTGGAACTGCGCACTGTCAGATCGTACTGAGAGCAGAGGTCTTCCAGGGATTTGACCAGTCTTCTCTACAGGAAGAGAAGGAGGCTCAGCTGCCTGCTGAGGACTGCTTCATAGCACACAATCAGACTTGCCATTCAGAGTTTTAAGGTCACAGGTCAATGATTTACTTGTCTGTTTTTCCTGGTGCTAGAGATCAACCAGGGGACTTACGTGCGCTAGATAACCACTGGGTCATCAAGCCTCATCCCAGCCCTGGGTTACAAGCACTTGTTACATCAACAGCACTTTATTAGCCATCCCTTAGCAGTGCCTCCCTTGACTGAGGACATGGAGGCACAGGCTCAGCAAGAGGCACCTCTTGCTCTAACCTTATCTTCACTGGGTTAAGTCTCCCTGTAACAGAAACCTCACCAGCCCCAACAACTTTGCACAGTGCTTTTCTGGGCTGCTTTGCCTTCCCGCCCAGCTCCCTATGGTACAAACTATAGTTTCTACACACACGCAAGCCAGGACACCTGTAGACTTCAGTACAGAGACTCGGATGCAAACTCTGCTTTTGGAAGGAACAGGGCAAGAATCTGAACCAAGAGCTGCAACCATTTCTCAAACTCCGCTTGGGAGAGTCTTCCACCAGCAGCCAACAGTGTACCTTAAAAAAACAAACTTCCCCTTGCCAGAACCCACTGCTTCTAGGTTAACATACTGCTCCGGGAATTCATACCACACATGTTCATACACTAAGTCACAGCTCATCATGCAGAAGTAGGAAAGGCATTCACAGTCCAGTGGGTTTCCGAGTGGCATACCTCATACCAAAGGGTGACTCCCAGCAGATAGCTATAGCACTCAACACGTGCGATACCAAACACGGCACAGACGGGGCTCTGTCTGGAACAGGTGTGTCTGCCACTATGCCCTCATCACCTTTGTTTGGCTCACTGGTTCATCAATCTTGGCCTATAGGGACCACACTTCCAGGGGAGATACAGGGGAGATACAAGCCGGAATCAAGTTTGTGGCCCAATAATGTGTCCTGTCAATTTTAACTGGTGCCAGTCAAAAACATGAAGAATTTTGGTGGGGCTAGGACTATGCTCGGCAGTGAAAGCCCTGGCCTAGCATTTGGGAGGCCCTGTGCTAGATCCCCGGGGCCTTCCAAAGGATCTATGTCTTGTAACACATAGAGCTACTGATGTCTAGGGAGTGGAAATGACCTCCACCAGGGTCTGGAAAGAAATCCTGCTGCAACCTTACAGGAGACACACAGGGTCAAGGTCGACAGCCATTTGAGAAGTGCAGCAAAAATTCGCTAGCTCAGCCCTGCTACCCTGCAGCTGTAATTCCCAGCAGCCATGGAAAGAGAGAATAATGGGACTTAAACAGTAGCAAAGTGGGAGGTAGAACCTTTTCAGTAACTAGCAGGCAGGTACCAACCCCACACCCTTCATGCTAGGAAACAGCCAGGGAGGCTGAATCACAAATCCCAGGCTATGAGCCGAGCATCCACCTACAGGGCACTCGGTTCCGCCAACTCCAGCCTGGTCTCCACTATTCAAGGTCCACAGGACAATCTGAGTTGGGCGACTATTCTGTTTATTTCTCTAGTTCTGTAGCACCAACATGTCTAAATGTTCCCTTCAAATCCAAGATGGTGGTAAACCACAGCTCACGAACAAAACCATAGACACACAGACACACACGTCTCTCTCTCTCTCTCTCTCTCTCTCTCTCTCTCTCTCTCTCTCTCTCCCTCCCTCCCTCCCTCTCTCCTTCCCTCCCTACCTCTCTCTCCTCCTACAGGCAGAGTTCACACTCACACAGAGCTATGCTCTGCAGCTAATGACACTTCCTCACTTACCTGCATGTATCCTGTTTCAGCAGTCTTTACAGCTGTGTCCACCAGACCCTCCCGACCAGCCATTGTGTGGAAGAAAAACTCAGTAGGCGTTAAGCCAGAGTAAAAGCTATTGGCCACAAAGCCTTTGGCAGCAGGAAGCTAAAGAGAAGTAGGAAAGAAGAAAATGAGGTTCAAGATCCAAAACAGTAAAATCCATCCACAAAAGAAAATGTCCCCTGGACATTTCCCTATGGCTGAAGGACTGGCAGGTGCTGTATGCCCTTGCCTGTAGTAGGAACAATCTGAATAGGCTATCTTTCTGGAGTGCCAGTGCATCTGAGTGCCTCAGAAGAGGGAAACGTGTGTTGGAGCTGCTGTTCCAAAGTGTCAAGGAACTCCAAAGGTGCTGAACCCATTCTCTAGGCAGCTGCTGCCTTCAAGGCATCCTTACTGTGGGCCAGCCCCACCCACCTCCACGCACGAACCATATGTAGCTAGAGCTACTAAAAATGTAAATATAGACTGTTGTGATGGTGGGGAAACTCTCACATGTCAGCAGTCACCAAACAAGCACTTCAAATGTTTGAAGACTGATGTGAAGGGGACCTAGTACCACAACAACACATCATAGTAAACACCACATGGAAATAACCAATGGTGGCGCTACACCCTGATAGTTCTGTGTTCCTCAGAGGACAACCTAAACAAACCTTCAATCTTCCACTGCCATTTACCTTTGAATGCTTCTCAAAGTGAGGCAAAGATCTGTTCTCAAAGCCATCTGGAACCCGAGAACCACTGATGGCTTGCTGTCCCACACAGGCAATCATCTGTGATATGTTAATGAAGGAACCTGGGGTACAGGTCAGAAATGTAAATTGTACTGGAAAAACATAAAAATGCAAAACAGTAACAGAAGCCAGGCAGACAGAGGCTAAAACAGAATGGGAACACAACCCTTATGCTCATAGCCTAGGAGTCCAGGGGTGGTGAAGGACAGAAGCTACAGCAATGTGGGTGAAGCCAAGGAAAGGCCTCAGGGGCACGTGCATGTGTGGGGTGGAGGGAAGAGCCTCTGGAACTTTCCACAGTCACCAGACTGGCCTTCTGGACATGGGGTTTGCATACAGAGGAGGACAGGGAGGAGGCGTCTGAATGAATGACAAGACTAAGAAGCAAAGACAGAGGAGGAGAGACTCTAGGTGTACACCAGGGGCAGGAAGTAGAACAACGGGTAAAAGGCAGCCAAGGTAGAGAGCTAGAATTCTACTTCATAATAAACAAAAAGTACAGCAACAGAAGCCCCAGGTTCTGAGTTTGAGTGTGGATTATGAAATCTAATGCCTTTAAGGGTCTGAGTAAATACAAAGTCACACTTGCCACACCTAAGATAAGGCTATAGCGCAGTAGTAAAGCACTTGCCTAAGGTGCACGAGGCCCTGAATTTGATATTCAACACCACACACACAAAGAAAGGAAAAAGATTGTTACATCACTAAATCTATTACTGAGAATTCCCAGCTTTTTTCTTAACATCAAATTTAGTCAAAGCACCTCCAAACTCAGGAACCCAGCCATAATACCAACCAGTTTCTCCGAAAGACTTAAACTGCCCTAAATGCAAGCAAAGGCTCACTCATCCATGACTTAGAGACAGGCGCTTAAAGAAATGAAGAGCCTCTATGAAGTTCTAGAGGCAATCCCCTGGCAGGCCACACAAAAAGCCAACCCTGAGGGCTTAGCTCACCTTTGGAACCACACAAGGCCATGGTGAGAGGGCTGTTGCTCTTGTCCAGCTCTCGGAGGCAGGCACTGCCAGCATGGTCCCGGATCACAGACAGCTCCTTCAGGATCAGAGCCTGGGGCAGGAGGGAAGAAAATGCAGTCCATGAAAAGGCACAGCTTCAGTCTGATATTTACAGAAAATTCAAATGAGTCCAATTTCCAATTGGTGAAGTTTACTGAGCTCTGATAATCAAAAGGCCCAAGTTGCATAAAGGCCTTTCTTCTGTAGAGTTCTGAAAGAGTGTGAATAGCTATTCATGAAGCAGCATGTATAAATGGCCTTGTACACTGCTATGTGACAGCACCTGAATATAGCACTGTGTGCACATATGGCCCTGTAAAGACACATTCAGCAAGTGAAGGAAAACTACTCACTCTGCTTAAACACTCTATCTCTCTACCTGTTCTCACCAAGCACGCTTTTAATCTGCGTGAGCAAAGAATGTTGACAAGATGACTCCAGGAGCCCCCTTACCTGTGAGCACAGTCATAACCCACAATTTAAGGTGCCGAACCCCCTAGAAGTCCTGGTCCTATTGAGGACTCTAGTAATTTGAAGCACTCTCTTATCTCTCTGTCTAAAACTCAGTAAGACTGAAAGTGAGCTGACTTCCAGGGGATTAATATAGTCCTTGGAGCCCAGCACTCAGAAGGCTATGGAGGAATTGTGAATTAGAGACTATATAGGCTTACATA